>NC_064620.1:225091545-225716545 GCF_023898315.1 Schistocerca nitens | reverse complement strand
CGAACACACTCGTTCGATATGATCGACGGATCACCATCAAGCAACTCAGTGCTCAACTTGACATCTCTGTTGGTAGTGCTGTCACAATTGTTCACCAGTTGGGATATTCAAAGGTTTGTTCCCGCTGGGTCCCTCGTTGTCTAACCGAACACCATAAAGAGCAAAGGAGAACCATCTGTGCGGAATTGCTTGCTCGTCATGTGGCTGAGGGTGACAATTTCTTGTCAAAGATTGTTACAGGCGATGAAACATGGGTTCATCACTTCGAACCTGAAACAAAACGGCAATCAATGGAGTGTCGCCACACCCACTCCCCTACCAAGAAAAAGTTTAAAGCCATACCCTCAGCCGGTAAAGTCATGGTTACAGTCTTCTGGGACGCTGAAGGGGTTATTCTGTTCGATGTCCTTCCCCATGGTCAAACGATCAACTCTGAAGTATATTGTGCTACTCTTCAGAAATTGAAGAAACGACTTCAGCGTGTTCGTAGGCACAAAAATCAGAACGAACTTCTCCTTCTTCATGACAACGCAAGACCTCACACAAGTCTTCGCACCTGAGAGGAGCTCACAAAACTTCAGTGGACTGTTCTTCCTCATGCACCCTACAGCCCCGATCTCGCACCGTCGGATTTCCATATGTTTGGCCCAATGAAGGACGCAATCCGTGGGAGGCACTACGCGGATGATGAAGAAGTTATTGATGCAGTACGACGTTGGCTCCGACATCGACCAGTGGAATGGTACCGTGCAGGCACACAGGCCCTCATTTCAAGGTGGCGTAAGGCCGTAGCATTGAATGGAGATTACGTTGAAAAATAGTGTTGTGCAGCTAAAAGATTGGGGAATAACCTGGTGTATTTCAATGCTGAATAAAACAATCCCTGTTTCAGAAAAAAAATGTGTTGCATTACTTACTGAACTGCCCTCGTACAAAGGAAATTCTCTCTATAATTACGCGCTAGCAATAAACAATAGCTACACTAATTACACAAACTACAAGAAAAATTAAGAAGATTCCAGCGAGGTATCCTCGGCTAAGAGTCGACATGTGAAACGTTCCCTTCGAAAAATTATACATGACTGTGTTAAAACTGACACACAATATTTTTTAGCGCAACGCAATCTGACTTTCAATAATCCCTACAAGAGGATGGCCCTGACTAAATTAACCTATACGTTTCACAAATCACTTACCTCGCAAAAATCTTCGTTACTCGAACTACTGCAATACAGCGAGCGCCACTACTGCCAGCTAAATAAAAGATTCAAACTACTGAAGGCACTAACTACTGGTAGGCATAGTTAGCAAAAGAAAGATTTTGATAGAGAACAAACAATGTGTTTACCTTAATAGTGTTCAAAAGTCATTATATATATATATATATATATATATATATATATATATATATATATATATATCAGTCCATGATATCCAATATTACAAATTTACTCTTTCTGATGGACACACGTCCAGATCGTCCGCTCTCAAAATTCCGCCATCTCTCTCCCCACTCCACCACTGCTGGCGGCTCACCTCCAACTGCGCAACGCTACGCGCTGTTAACAGCCAACTGCCCAACACTACAATGGCGAATATTACTCCAACAATGCAAACCAACCACAGCCTTCACACAGCACAGTCAGTGATTTTCGTATAGAGCGCTACTTGGCGTTACCAACATAAAAACCTAAACAGCCTACTTACAATCCTAAATAATTTTAATTATACACGACATTATGCTCTTCTTCTAGTTCAGTAGACTCTGGATATGTGTGTGGTGTCACCGCTAGACACCACACTTGCTAGGTGGTAACTCAAATCGGCCGCGGTCCTGTAGTACATGTCGGACCCGCGTGTCGCCACTGTGTAATCGCAAACCTAGCGCCACCACATGGCAGGTCACAAGACACGGACTAGACCTCGCCCCAGTTGTACGGACGACATTGCTTGCGACTAGACCTACCAAGTCTTTCCTCTCATTTGCCGAGAGACAGATAGAATAGCCTTCAGCTTAGTCCATAGCTACGACCTAGCAAGGCGCCATTTGTATCAGTGCTTATAGCGTACTAATATTCAAGAGAGATGTATTCCAACAAGAGAATAAAGTTAAGTATTATAAAACTACGTACTTTTCTTTAGTGCATTAATAAGTCTCCTGTTCCAGTACTTCAAGCCCGTCTGCGTTAGTTTAGCGTGCACCTAGCTACCTCATTGTGTCTAGACAGTATGAACTAGACACAACATGTGTGATATTACTCCTTGAAAATTTGAATACTCTACTCGAAGTGGTTTCTGAGTTTTAGGGAAAAATGCAACAGAAAATGTACATTTTCAGGAACGCCTTCTAAAGTTTCAAAAGACTGTAATTCACTTAATATATGCTTAATTTTTTATTTTTATCACTCAGAAGCACCCTGCACCATACTGTATATCACCCTCTTGATCTTTTTTCAAGTTTTTTCTTCTTTTCTTCTTTCTGGTCGCCTTAGTGGCCAACTGTACTGCATACTCTGTTTTATCAATGTGTACCTTGTCCATCCGATCAAGTTCTCTGATGCAGTTTGCTCCAGGATTAATTTCCGTATGCTGTAGCAATTTCACCCTGTCAATGTTGCCATCATTAAAAACAATAACAGCAACACTGACCCCCCACTTGACTGTCTTCATTCCAACAAAAACATTTTTTCGTAAGCGAGTCCATATAAAATTATTGAACGACTCATTGGGATTTTGAGTCTGACCATGCAGACACGTCATTAATAAATTAGGATTTTCCAGGTCTCTCTAAATACCATTATGATATCCATGGCTGCTTACTGGGATGGAATGATTATGGCTGTATGAACTGTTTGAGTACTGGGCATTGCGGTAATTGCACCATGAATCAGGTCCAGGAGGGCAAAGGTGGTGAACTGGTTTTTCATCAGTCGACAGTCTGTGGAAAAAAGTAGCCCATACTGTCTGCTTCATACTCAACAAATCCTCAGTATTATTTCCAGTGGCCATCCCATAATGCTGCTGTAGTTCATCATCATTTTGTCTGTCAGCCTGCCTCTTATGGTTTTATCATCAGAAACTTTCTTGTCTCTCAAACTTTGTTTCAACTTCCTCAGCCTGGTGCCCAGCCTCTTCTGGACATGACCAACACATTCCAGTTTTGTGATAATATTCTCACCGTAAGGCTGAGCGGTTACTACGCTGTTGTATGCTTTTGAGTCTCCATCACCTAAGAACTTAGTGTAACACACTCCACTTTCATTCACATATCGACTAAAAATTTCAATAGCTGCAGAGGCCTCCATACCACCACTTGTTCCTTCATAATTTCTGTCACAGATATGCCCTTCTTCATTCCGTGACTTACACTTATAACAATGTTTGGTAAATATCTGGAAATCTGTTAACTTTCCAGCATCCACGCTGCTCACCGTAGCAACAGATTGGAACTGTAGCCGCGCTTCTGCCAAGTACCATCAAAAGCTACTGGTGTGTCAGTCATACCATTATTTATTTCAACAGCTTCGTTTGCAGCATCTTTCAGTGACTCACGTGCAACAGATTTCACAGCAGCTCCAATAAATCTTGCGAACTTGTCGATTTTACACGGTAGGCGTAGCATATTCATCATGGCACACATTGTTTCTGCTGCAGTGTGTCCTTTTCCAATAGCTCTCAATCCATAAAACCACCTAACATTTACATCCAAATAATTATATTTATACTTATCAGAATTCCAAAATGAATGAGTATATTTACAACAGGCACAATTATTGATAAGTTTCCTGGATAGTCCATTTGAAACCACACTGTCTTCATGTAAACTAACTGGCCCTCCACATATTTTACAACACACACATTCACCTAACACCCTTGTTAGGATGTGTAAATCTATCAGAATATAATCTAACCTACCACTTACATCACTTTCGTTTTGAGAAAACTGTGCATCACAACGTGTTATTTTAATCTTTGAAGCACTAATGGGTGTTTCTCTAGATACTGACGAGTTTGCCTGTATTTCATTGTCTGTAACTTCACACGCCACATGTTGAAAACAATGTTTCCCTTTATCCGAAAATCTATTACCATGAAACCGACGTTTCTTAAAAACACTTCGTTTTGGTGCCATATTTTACTTTTTGAGAGATTCACCAATCTCTTCATCATTTTTCCTCGAAGAAACGTTAGCACTTCGATATACAATGCGTGTTTATACTATGAAACAATACGATACTGTTTTTGACAGTGCTACCAATGCAAACACGTAATGTAACCTTTATAACACAGCAATCCACAGCCTCCATATAAAATATCACCGATTTTATTAGACCTTAAAGTAATGCACGTAAAAACTAACATTTTCAACTAGTGTAGATTATATTTTAAAAAATTAAATACTTCCCATGTGAGTTTATAAGTGATACACTTATATCATTTTATACGGAAAATTGCAAATTTTATAATGAGATAAAAATCCGAAAATGTGGAAAAAAGTTTTCTGTTCTATGCTGAGGGATAGCAAATTGCTCAAGCGTGTCCAGATAAACAGTCCCTTAACCGTTTTCTCGACGAAGTAAGATCGCTTAACTATGCTGTATCTCATCAGCGCGCACCACGCATTATCATTTTACCGCTCTCTGACATGTTCTCGGCAAGTGTTGGGGTTTTCCGAACCGCAAATGCGAATTAATCTCCGCAAATGTATGGAACGTTGCTTCGTCAGAGAAAACAACATTTGCTAGATAGTTGGGATTTTGCTCGATCCAGCTCAACATATTGACAGAAATTCCTGGTTAAGCTACGAGTCGTATAAATTCACTTCTTGAGCAATCTGAATTTCGTGAGCGTGCAAACAAAGTACTTTAAGTAGCACCTAGTGAACTGCTGAGTGAAGGATGTTTAGCTGTCGTGATGTTCGGAGAACTAACTGATGGGCTTCTTTGGGAGGTCTTCTTGATCTCTATCATTTCATCAGAAGTGCGTCTTGTGCCAGAAACTGGATGTTTGCCTATACTGCCAATGAGTAGAAACTTGTCATTCGAGCCCGAATCGTCTTAACGTCTAGTGGTTCATTTGAAATTTTCGTCGGAAATTTCTTTTAACAGCAATGGGTAACTTCATTTCCGCATACCACATCTCATATTGGGCTCTCTCATAACGTGTAGTCAGTTTTGGCAATTATTTAGCAACTGAAAAAAAAGGAATTGTTTGGAAAAAAATCTACATAAAACTTTTGGATTTGCTTTGTATGGCTCCCAATCTGGAATTACTTTTGTCTTAACTGCATTTGGAAATCAGGGAGGTTTTGTGTGAACACCCGATATTACTGAAATAACATACGTCTATAAACAACTTACACACGATTCCTCATAGTAATTCAAGTAGTAACAAACCTCGAAAGACCAGCTGATTTGGAGATGTGGAATAAAATTTCTAAAACAAAAATACCTGGATAAAAAATAATTCAACTGTTATGAGGCGGAAGAGGGGGAAAACTCGTGAGGCTACGTTGACAACACGATGGCAACGTTGGAAGCCAGCATTTTCAGATGGAAAGTTGGCCCTGTGACATATCAGACAGAAAGAGTATTACACGAGGAAAAAAAATAGTTCTTTTCATTGTAGTAAAGCTTTGTCCATTCTCGAGCTAGGCCTGATTTTTCTTCCTTACGGGTGACGTGAAAGATGATGCTGACTCTGACCGACGCATTCAGGTCGTCCTGATGTCAGGGGAGAGGATTTCAGCCAACGCCTCGGTTGCAGGCAGACCGAACGCTGATCGGTCGAAAGCGGCTACGGATGAAGCAATATCAAACGCCGAACTGTCATCGTGCTGTATTCTGCGCATCTCACAAGAAAGTGGGGTCAGCTGTATACCAGTATTGAGAGTTGAAAGGAAAATAATCCGAGAATGAATAAAGCTGTGGTCGTACAAAAGGCGTCATTGGTTTACTCGCGTAATTCGCTATCTGTCTGATTTGTCACATGACCTCATTTCTATTTCAGAATTATGTCTTACACCCAAGACGGCGTCTTCGAAAATAACAGCAGTGCTGCTACAAACGAGTTAACAGGAATTCATGTAAGGCCTAGGCTTCAGGTTATAGCATCATTCATTATTTGCCAAGTGCTTCACATTTATTAAACAATTTTTCTTTTTATAAAAAATTAAATAGTAGAAAAGCACAATGAAGTAATGTTTTAGAAATAGCAAAATGATACCAGGCTAAGACAATGGCCCTAAATTGCAGACCCAAATTTAAAGCGAAATTTTTGAATGTCAAATGTAACAACTACTAACACTAATTTAGTAACAAGCAAAATATTTAAACAAATATAAATGCCTTAAGCTAACAGAATGGCTTTAATTACTGACCAAAACCTTTGAAGCTCAAATGTAACAACGATTAATTTAGTGACAAGTAAACAATTTAAATGTCTCAAGCTAACAGAATAGTTTTAATAACTGACCAAAATCTTTGAAGGTCAAATGTAACAACGATTAGTAAAAATTTAGTAACAAGTAAAATGTTTAAAAAATTTAAACGTCTCAAGCTAACAGAATGGTTTTATAGTACAAATCATAACTTAACACCATCTTTTGAGAGAGATGACAAATTTAAGCGATGCAAGAGCCAGCATATGACCCGGCAGACCAGGGAAAACTTGATACAGAAAAGGGCACGACACAAAAGGGATCCAAGGCAAAAGACAAAAATACGCGAGCTCTGAAAAGATTTAGGCCCACGCGAACCAGAGAAGAAAAACTTAACTCAAACTGCAGTCATTGTGCTGTGGAGCTGCTTCACAGAGGGTAACGGCAGCGTCGAATTTCAAATGCCGCCAGTAATATCGTGCCGCCGGTGCGTTCACCACTATCAGGCCGGGTGAATTGCACGCACAGACAGTAGAAACAGTAGCTGATCCAGCAGGCAACAGTAGGGCGCTCGTAAAATAAACGTCATGCGACAAGGAGATGCCTAGAGACACCAACAGGACAATTAGTACGATAAGACACTTATAGTTAACAGCTGGACAAATAAGCTATCCAGAATAAGGTACAACCCCGGCAAACGAAAGTTATCAAACTAAGAATTTCAATAATAGTACAATTTAAACCAAGAATAAGCGTATTGAGCCGTGCTGCGGCTCGCGTTGGTGCTGTTTGTAGGTTTCCGCCCTCTCTTTGAAGCCAGATGGTATTGTTTAGTTGGCATGGTTGCGGTTGTTTGTCATCTTCTCGTGTTGACTGGCGCCATTCGTTTTCGCAAGCGTGTCCTGTTCGCTAGTGGCAGCAGCGGCGGTCATCGGTATGTACTAACTGTTGCCCTATCTTTGGGGCGATGTTGTCGTTTTTTCAGGTTTTGTGAGTGGGCGAGATCGGTTGGGGACTCAGGAGGAGCCAGGACCACGCAATGCGCGAACAAGCCAGAAGCGCTGGCGGCACACATGGACTGTCGGATGGAACGGCCGTCGTCACGGGGGTGCACGACCTAGTCGTAAACTGGATCCAGCAAGCTTTAAGATGAGTGCATTTCAACCCAAGTAGGGAAACCTCCACCATTGTGATATCTCGCGATTCTCCAGTGACTTGGGTTCGTGGAGTGCTTGGGGAAGTCGGATCTGATTAGCTTTCCTCGACTTCTTATTACTATTTACTGCGTTCAACTTGTTACAATTTGTTAAGTTCAACCGCCTGGTGGCCGCTAGTGTATGTAACAGCATTGTACATTTCCTCGCCTTGCAGCTCCTGTCCGGTAAGGCGTGTAGTTTTGACAGCTTTCTTGATTGTAGGCCGGTTGGTGATTCTTTTACTCTGGTGGTAGTGACTCCTTTCACGTTCTGGGCGCTCTAAGCACATTATTCTGGGGAAGTAGTGCAAACCGCCGGTTCCGCCTTTGGCGTATTGGCTCTGAATAGTGGCTCTGAGCACTATGGGACTCAACTGCTGAGGTCATTAGTCCCCTAGAACTTAGAACTAGTTAAACCTAACTAACCTAAGGACATCACACACATCCATGCCCGAGGCAGGATTCGAACCTGCGACCGTAGCGGTCTCGCGGTTCCAGACTGCAGCGCCAGAACCGCGCGGCCACTTCGGCCGGCTTTGGCGTATTGTTTCATCGTTGCATTTGGTTTATCGGACGTCAGGTAGCTTCAGCAAGATTATCATTAGTCATTCGTTAGACTGACACTAGTCTGAGTTAATATATTGTGAAGTGAATGACACTTTTGGCTGACTATCTCATCGCTCGCGAAAGTGTTTGTTGCTAGACCTTCTCCAAGGTCGATTCCTGGAGCACCGTCTGTGGCCCCTTGGTTCTTGTAAGACATGTGTGTTTTAAAAGGAGATCTGATGGCCAGTAGTTCAGTGTAACGTTATTTCAGTCCACGCCTTCTGGGGGTATAATCTGCCTCAGCACCCTTTAAGGAACTTATGTACTTGTCCTTGTGTTTTATTATTGTATTATTTATTACAATACCTTGTAATGCCTACATTAAAGGTTATACATGTCTAGTTAATAGTTCTGGTCGCCTTCTGAAATAAATCCCTCAGTGTAGTGTTCAGTGGATGTAAAGGGTTGTGTTACAAATTTTACCATCATCTTATTTCACCCGTTTGGTGATCAGTTGCTTGTTTTTTCTTTAATTAACCTTTGCTATTGTATTTGCTGTTTTACAGCAGGTTTCCAAATTTTTTTATATTATTGCCGTTCCTGGTGTGCAAGGCCTTCAGCCGTGATTGTGGGCATTTGCCTTAAAATTCTTATTTGGTATTTGTATTTTAGCAGTAAGACTTAAAACCTTATTTACTGCCGTTCCTGGCGTCTGATGCCTATTGCTGTATTTACGGCGACTTATCTTTAATATTTCAATACCTGTAAGTTGCAAATTGCAGCGAGTTGTTAAACAATTTTTAATTTATTGCCATTCCTGGCGTGCAAGGCCTTCTGCCCAGATCACAGTGGCTTCCTTTTAAAAAATTATCTGCTGTATCTCTATTTTATGGTAATTAGATAAATTGTAACTTACTGAAAACACTATTATTTACACACTTGTTTATTTCTTCATTAATAACGTGTGGTATTTCTATTTATTGTTGAGTGTGAAATTACTGGTTTAAAATAAATTGTGTGTAACTCTGTAAAAGGCAAGCAACAGTAACTGATTACGGCCCCGTCCACAATCGTAACCGAATCCTGCCTTCCCTTGAATATTAGGTTTCACGTATTAACATAACCAAACGACAAACGTAGTTTAAGTAGTTTTTAAACAACGATCTGCACTTCCTTACGTGTTGAAACGCTGATTCTATTAATAATATAACGGTCAGATACCAGTACGAGACGGCTCACAGGCCAGATCAGACTCCAAGAATCAGGTAAGGGATGTCGCCTTGCAACGCCCAAGGGAGTCAACATAGAAAATTTCACATCTTTCCGGCAGTGCACTCGGTATACTGGTAGATCAGACCAGATTAGGATCTATAACATACACTGAACAGCCAAAGAAACTGGTGCACCTGCCTAATATCATTCAGGGCCACCGCGAGAACGCAGACGTGCCGCAAAACTACGTGGTATGGACTCGACTAATGTCCCAAGTAATGCTGGAGGGAATTGGCACCATCAGCTCTGCAGGGCTGTCCGTAAATCCGCAAGAGTACGAAGGGGTGAAGATCCCTTCTGAACAGAACGTTGCAAGGATTCTCAGATACGCTCAATAATGTTCATGTCTGGGGAGTTTGGTAGCCAGCGGAAGTGTTTAAACTCAGAAGAGTTCTCCTGGGGCCACTGTGTAGCAATTCTGGATGTGTGGGGTGTCGCATTGTCCTGCTGGGATTGCCCAAGTCCGTCGGAATGCAAAAAGGTCACGAATGGATGCAGGCGATCATACAGGATGCTTACGTACGTGTCACCTGTCACAGTCATATCTAGACGTATCTGGGATACCATATCACTCCAAAATCACACGCCTCACACCAACACAGAGCCTCCACCAGCTTGGGCAGTCCCCTGCTGACATGCAGGGTCCATGGATTCATCAGGCTGTCTCCATACCCGTACACGTTCATCCGCTCGACACAATTTGAAACGAGACTCGTCCGACCAGGCAACATATTTCCAGTCATCAACAGTCTAATGTCGGTGCTGACGGACCCAGGCGAGGCGTAAAGCTTTGTGTCGTGCAGTTGTCGAGGGTAGACGAGTGAGCCTTCGACTATGAAACCCATATCGATGATGTATCGTCGGATGGTTAGCATGCTGACACTTGTTGTTGGTCCAGCATTGAAACCTGCAGCAATTTGCGGAAGGGTTGCACTTTGTCACGTTGAAAGATTCTCTTCAGTCGTCGTTGGTCCCATTCTTGTAGAATATTTTTCCGGCCGCAGCGATGTTGGAGATTAGATGTTTTACCGGATTCCTGATACTCGCAGTACACTTGTGAAATCGTCGTACGGGAAAATCCCCAATTCACCGCTACCTCGGAGATGCTGTGTTCCATCGCTCGTGCGCCGACTACAACATCCTGTTCAAACTCATTTAAATCTCGATAACCTGCTATTGTAGCAGCAATAACCGATCTAACAACTGCGCCAGACACTTGTCTTATATAGGCGTTGCCAACCGTAGCGCCGTATTCTGCCTGTTTGCCCATCTTTGTATTTGAATACGTTTTATGCCTGTATCAGTTTCTTTGGCACTTCAGCACATTGATAATAAATGTTCGTGACATGACCAGTAGCAGCTGCGACCGCCGTCACATTCCCATCGCGTACACAGACAGCCCTTTCAGCGCACAGGAATCGGCTAATCAAATTTGCAACGGTTCCCTGAGAGCGAACCGGTCAAGACACCGACCACCGGCGCGTGACAAACACATTTCCTCCAGCTGACTTCATTCCTCCCCGCGTCCCCCAGTGACTGATAGTTCCCTCACTCCACGCCTCGCTAACATTCAAATCGGAAGGTGCGACGCAAGAGCGCCGCCCGGCGACCAGGGAGAAAACGAACCAGAGATATGATCAACGGACCGCAGTCGATACGATGTGACACGGCCCAGCCGCCGCGTTGGTATCATATCCTCACAGTTCCCCCCCCCCCCCCTCCCCATTTCTCATATCACACTATATGACTTTAAATTCCTGTTCGTTCATCTGGTTCTGCTGTGTACTAGCAGAAGTGTAGCGATGTCCCCAATATCTCGCTTCACAATTATAACCGGTATTGCCTCGCTACAGACACCACGTGACACTGGCGGCCGTTCGTGTTGTGAAGAAAAACCAGCCCCGGCGCGCCAAGCTACATGTTTAGGCATGTTTAGATATCGAGTAAATTGGGGTATATACTCACAACCTGCTGTATAATTGTTGCTTCACAGTACCATACGATTAATTAGAGTCACCTATCGTCAAAATTTGCGACACACAACCATAATGCTTGATGCAAAAAGCGTCTAAAGTAAAGACAACACCCGCTGCGGTTTTGTGGCATAGCTCATTTACAGGGTGTTTCAAAAATGACCGGTATATTTGAAACGGCAATAAAAACTAAACGAGCAGCGATAGAAATACACCGTTTGTTGCAATATGCTTGGGACAACAGTACATTTTCAGGCAGACAAACTTTCGAAATTACAGTAGTTACAATTTTCAACAACAAATGGCGCTGCGGTCTGGGAAACTCTATAGTACGATATTTTCCACATATCCACCATGCGTAGCAATAATATGGCGTAGTCTCTGAATGAAATTACCCGAAACCTTTGACAACGTGTCTGGCGGAATGGCTTCACATGCTGCTTCAGCTGTTCAATTGTTTCTGGATTCTGGCGGTACATCTGGTCTTTCAAGTGTCCCCACAGAAAGAAGTCACAGGGGTTCATGTCTGGCGAATAGGGAGGCCAATCCACGCCGCCTCCTGTATGTTTCGGATAGCCCAAAGCAATCACACGATCATCGAAATATTCATTCAGGAAATTAAAGACGTCGGCCGTGCGATGTGGCCGGGCACCATCTTGCATAAACCACGAGGTGTTCGCAGTGTCGTCTAAGGCAGTTTGTACCGCCACAAATTCACGAAGAATGTCCAGATAGCGTGATGCAGTAATCGTTTCGGATCTGAAAAATGGGCCAATGATTCCTTTGGAAGACATGGCGGCCCAGACCAGTACTTTTTGAGGATGCAGGGACGATGGGACTGCAACATGGGGCTTTTCGGTTCCCCATATGCGCCAGTTCTGTTTATTGACGAAGCCGTCCAGGTAAAAATAAGCTTCGTCAGTAAACCAAATGCTGCCCACATGCATATCGCCGTCATCAATCCTGTGCACTATATCGTTAGCGAATGTCTCTCGTGCAGCAATGGTAGCGGCGCTGAGGGGTTGCCGCGTTTGAATTTTGTATGGATAGAGGTGTAAACTCTGGCGCATGAGACGATACGTGGACGTTGGCGTCATTTGGACCGCAGCTGCAACACGGCGAACGGAAACCCGAGGCCGCTGTTGGATCACCTGCTGCACTAGCTGCGCGTTGCCCTCTGTGGTTGCCGTACGCGGTCGCCCTACCTTTCCAGCACGTTCATCCGTCACGTTCCCAGTCCGTTGAAATTTTTCAAACAGATCCTTTATTGTATCGCTTTTCGGTCCTTTGGTTACATTAAACCTCCGTTGAAAACTTTGTCTTGTTGCAACAACACTGTGTTCTAGGCGGTGAAATTACAACACCAGAAAAATCCTCTGTTCTAAGGAATAAACCATGTTGTCTACAGCACACTTGCACGTTGTGAACAGCACACGCCTACAGCAGAAAGACGACGTACAGAATGGCGCACGCACAGACTGCGTTGTCTTCTATCTCTTTCACATCACTTGCAGCGCCATCTGTTGTTGAAAATTGTAACTACTGTAATTTCGAAAGTTTGTCCGCCTGAAAATGTACTGTTGTCCCAAGCATATTGCAACAAACGGTGTATTTCTATCGCTGCTCGTTTAGTTTTTATTGCCGTTTCAAATATACCGGTCATTTTTGAAACACCCTGTACATATCTAATGGTTTGCTGTGACGGCAACAGCTTGTCTTTTCCTTGCAGCTGGGGCACGAATTGCATGGGTGTTGAATATTCAAGGGATCCCCGCTTCTCTAGAACTCGCGGAACCAGTTTCCCGTCGTTCTCTGTAACACATTCCGTCAGCAATGAAAATCCACATAACTAGCTTCAGCGGCTGAACGAGACACACTGATAGAATGCCCTTTCTTGGATTGGCAAAACGTACCCAGCAAAAGGACGCGAGCAAAAATGTGAAGCCCATTTGTGAATACACTGAGGCCACAGTCGTAAGACAGCGATATTCGCATATACATATGGCGGTAGTATCGCGCTCACAAGGTATGAAAGGGCAGTGCATAGGCGGAGCTGTCATTTGTTCAAATGGTTCAAATGGCTGTGAGCACTATGGGACTTAACATACGAGGTCGTCAGTCCCCTAGAACTTAAGGACTACTTAAACCTAACTAACCCGGACATCACACACATCCATGCCCGAGACAGGAATCGAACCTGCGACCGTAGCGGTAGAGCGGTTCCAGGCTGTAGCGTCTAGAACCGCTCGGCCACGCCGGCCGGCTGTCATTTGTACTCGGATGATTCATATGAAAAGGTTTTCGAAGTGATTTTGGTCGCAAGACATTAATTAACAGTTTTTGTTGTAAACCCTTGTCGTCAGTTTTGTAAAGGCCTCGTCGCTTCTGCTGTGGAGGCCGAGGGCCGAGTTGCTACTGTTGCGCTGGATTAGCCGAGCGGTCTCAGGTGCTGCAGTCATGGACTGAGCGGCTGGTCCCGGTGGAGGTTCGAGTCCTCCCTCGGGCATGGGTGTGTGTTTGTCCTTAGGACAATTTAGGTTAAGTAGTGTGTAAGCTTAGGGACTGATGACCTTAGTAGTTAAGTCCCATAAGATTTCACACACATTTGAACATTTTTGCTACTGTTGTTACGGTAGGCCGAGCTCGTGGGTTCGTGAAACGGTTTCTGGTGCAGTACACCGCAAAGACAGATTCTCCCTGTCTGTTATACAGCTACACCCTAGGGCCAGGTAACAAGATAGGAGAACGAAGGATTTCACACACATTTGAACATTTTTGCTACTGTTGTTACGGTAGGCAGTAGCTCGTGGGTTCGTGAAACGGTTTCTGGTGCAGTACACCGCAAAGACAGATTCTCCCTGTCTGTTATACAGCTACACCCTAGGGCCAGGTAGCAAGATAGGAGAACGAAGGATCTACAACACTCCAACAAATTAGTAACAAAGTCGCACAAATGAGTTAAAAGGTTTACTTATCTTTGTGACCTGTTGAATTAAGAAGCCTCCAACACTGCTTGTAATATAACACAAAAGGGCCCTCAATGGCTAAGTGCAAATAATCGTAAGTAAACTTCACAGTACATATCAAACGCAATTCCCAGCAACTATCTGATCACTTCTAAGAGTTCACTAAACGACGTTCCCTGTCCAAGTCATCTCTGGATGATGATCTGTAACCAAGTGGGCGAGAGCTGCTCTTCTGTCTTCCGGCTAGGCTTCTGTCCATTGTCTTCCGATCGTTGGCGGATTGTACTCGACTGGCAATTGGCCGAGGCGAAGTCAATATCTTCATCCTCAGCGCCGCCCGTGGTGCTGGTGGAACTTGTGCAAGTGGCGAGTCTCTTCGGCACTGGCACCAACTTGCATCTGTCCGCCTGTGGTGATTTTGCCCTGGCTGTGTTTTGTTCGGACGACACAGCACTTTGAATGCGGAAGGGTAATTGGAGTTAGACTCATGGGACATTTCACATCGGAAATCGTTTGGAAATTCAGTATTCCGAGGTCCACAGTGCTAAGAATTTGCCGAGAATATGAAATTTCAGGCGTTACCTCGTACCACGTACAACGCAGTGGCCGACGGACTTCATTTTTTAGTCCGCAGCTCGTGGTCTCGCGGTCGCGTTCTCGCTTCCCGAGCACGGGGTCCCGGGTTCGACTCCCGGCGGGGTCAGGGATTTTCACCTGCCTCGAGATGACTGGGTGTCTGTGTTGTCTGCATCATTTCATCATTCATGCAAGTGGCAAGACTGGACTGAGAAAAGGTTGGGAATTTGTACGGGCGCTGATAACCGCGCAGTTGTGCGCCCCACAATCCAAACAACATCATCATCATCATCATCATCAGGACTTCATTTAACAACCGAAAGCAGCGGTGATTGCGTAGAGTTGTCAGTGTTAACAGACAAGCAACACTGTGTGAAATAGGCGCAGGGATCAATGTGGGACGTACGACAAACGCATCCGTTAGGACAGTGCAGCGATATTTGGCGTTAATGGGCTACCGCAGTGGACAAACGACTCGAGCACCGTTGCCAACAGCAAGACATCGCCGGCATCGCTTCTCCTGGGCTCGTATCCATTTCAGTTGGGCCCTGGATGAGTGGAAAACAGTGTTCTGGTCGGATGAGTCCCGAGTTCAGTTGGTAAGAGCTGAAGGTTGGGTTCGAGTATGGAGCAGACCCCATGAAGCCATGGACCCAAGCTGTCAACAAGGCATTGTGCAAGCTTATGGTGGCTCCACAGTGGTGTGGGCTGTGTTTATGTGGAATGGACTGGGTCCTCCGGTCCAACTGAACCGATAATTGACTGGAAATGGTTATGTTCGGCTACTTGGAAAGCATTTTAAGCCATTTATGGAGTTCATGTTCCCAAACAACGACGGAATTTTTATGGACGTCAATGCGCCGTGTCATCAGGCCACAACTGTTCGCGACTGGTTTGCATTCTGGACAGTTCGAGCGAATGTTTTGGTCACCAGGATCGCCCGATATGAATCCCATTAAATATTCATGGGACATAATCGAGAGGTCAACTGGTGCACAAAACCTTACAACAGCAACACTTTTGCAATTATGGGTGGCTATAGAGGCAGCATGGGTCAATATTTCTGCAAGGGACTTCCAACGACTTGTTAACTCGATGCCACATTGAGCTGCTGCCCGACACTGGGCAAAAGGAGGTCCGACACGACATAAGGAGGTATCCCGTGGCTTTTGCAACCCAAGCGTATGCGGCATAAGTGAAACAGAAACACAGTAGCTTTCTGAAGCAACATCTGTACTGCTTCACACGCAGTTGTACTGTCATAATTATGCAGATGGTGCGGGATTTTGAACTGAGTACTTTGAGATATGAATCAAGAGGTCGTAAATTAAAATTTAAAGTCTTATTGGCAAAAAACTGTTGAAAGTTACGTGCATCCCTTTCGATGGAAGCGATACAATGCCGGCCGGGGTGGCCGAGCGGTTCTAGGCGCTACAGTCTGGAACCGCGCGACTGCTACGGTCGCAGGTTCGAATCCTGCCTCGGGCATGGATGTGTGTGATGTTCTTAGGTTAGTTAGGTTTAAGTAGTTCTAAGTTCTAGGGGACTGAAGACCTTAGAAGTTAAGTCCCATAGTGCTCAGAGCCATTTGAACCATTTTTTTTTTTTTGAAGCGGTACAATATTCATATTTACCTCCTGCGTTTCAAAAAATAATCATATGCAAACTGCAAGACATATAGAAGAAAAGACATTTCAATGGATAGAGCATGTCTCAAAGTTTTAACTCGTACTACAGATTTGTGACATGGCAAACGTCAGAACCCGTGGAAGAGCACGTGTCTGCAATTCATTGAAGTCACTATAGCAGCAACCTATTTTGGAAATTTATTAATTTGATTTTCTATCTGGATGAGTGCATTAATTATTTGCAGTTACAATAGGAGCGGATTATTTGTCTGTGTGTTCTGATACGCCTCTACACTCTACAATTATGCCACCACACACATTACGAATTGAAACTTGGAGAGATAATCTATCCACTGACGTGTGTCTTTTTCTCTGTGTGTTGTAGCTTTCTCGTACTTGTCTTTTGAAACCGTGGATATATTTATGAATAACCGTGTATTTATTTATATATTTATTTAATCTTGCGAGATCAGGACCCCATTATGTCCAACCAGATAACCGAAAAATTTTGCACTATATTCATTACGTTATGCATATTATCCTTTACATATACTACAAAATATTACAACAAGTTATGTAATTACTGTAGTACAGATAGAGAGAAAATCACACACATCTACATCCGTTCATTAGATGAGTTACAGAACGATAGATTTAAACCATGGCTTTATGGTCGACCTCTGAGAACTGTTCTCCGAAATCTGTTTTAATGAGCTGTCTTTGTAAAATATCAGTTTGTTGACACAGAGTGTTTCCACGGTATTTGTAGGCAGTGAGTCTGACAACAATGTCCCCTTCTCATTCATCTCCAACTGCATTTCACCACTCTTAATGCGCGTACCAAGCAACAGTCTTTACCCCTGCTTCGTGAGGTTGCTACTCGTGAAATCTAATTAAAGGTGAGACACTTTCCTCAAATATAGTCACAACCGTCGGATCGACAACCATCATTTCATCAAGAAGCTGCAAACAAGTATACGGCCAAGTTAACAGCACTGAAGAGAGTTTGAAAACGGACTTCCATTATTTCAAGGTAATGGAACTTGTTCGAGCTTCCATAGTTCAACCTCTCCAAAAAGTTGATGTGGAAGAAATCTCAATTACAATGAGTACTTTTTTCTCTTGTAGTGAGACTGAAACTGAAGAGGAAGTAATTCGATTTCAAAATGAAATTTCCTTCAATTCAGTATACAATGATGATAGCTTTTCGAAATTGGTGAGTGTAAAAACCTTCCATAACATTGTAAAAGTGGCGTCGTAAGTTTTATCGTTTCATGGTTCTACTTATCTATGTGATGCAGCGTTTTCAACACAGCTAAATCTAAGTGCAAAATAAACTAACTGATCCTCATGTGTCAGACTGTGTAAGACAGGTTCTGACAAATTATTCCCCAGATTATAATAAACGTACCAATGAAATCCAATGCCTAGACTTACTAAACTTTTTTCACCGGTTAGAATGGTGTACGGGTATTAATTTTTTCACATACGCAATATCGGGAAAATTGAGCAGTAGGTCTACAGCTTTCGATAGAGAGGAAACCTCCTGTATGTATTTTGTGTAAATAAAATAGTTAACTTGGACTACGGTCTTGTTTTGCCCTTCAACCTTTATGAATTTTTAAATCAGTAGATTTCTAACCGGATTAAATGACATGTGGTAAATCTTAATCCTAAAAATGTTGAGCACCCCTGATTTAAACTATGAACGCTAGCTGTAATAGATATGAAGAAATGGGTGGATGGGTCAGTGAAAGAGGAACATGAAAAACATAATTAATGGAGACAGGAAGAAAAAGTGACGTGAGTTATTGAGAAATGAAAAGAGCGTAAATGGGAGAGGGTGGGAGTATTTACTTCACTGTTGGACAGGGGAAAACTGGACCATATAACGCTAATTTTTTGGGGAAAAGTTATGCAGCTGACAGAGGGAAAAGCGTCAGCTGCTTCCTAAATAAAAATGAGCGTTGAACTGTGTACAGAATACAGAGAACCCTGTTCCTCAAGCGGACGGTAGCAACAGAGTTGGAGGTTGCAAATAAGTTTCTTGTATGTGTGACACACCTAGGATGCCAGAATAGTGAGACCTTGTATTCGACTATCATATGATGACAAGTACTTTATCTCTGAAGCGACATACTGCCGTGCATACACAGCAGCCGATGAAATAGACGTACCCTATGATAGCCGTCTAACTTGTCTGACCACACTATGGGCGTATGAAGCAATTAAATAATCAGACAGACGCACGCAATCATTCACTGTTAGCTCTTACCGTCTAGTGTTCTAGCTATGCATTCCATTACAACCGAATAGTGGAGATTGCACAAATTTACATTTGACAACCTGTAAAAATAGATTCCAAAACTTTTTAAGGGCACAGAAGCAAGCGGAAGTCTTGCTGTATACGTGTATGACGACATTATTTTCTGCTCAGCTGAGATATACAGGGTGTTACAAATAGATACGGCCTAACTTTCAGGAAACATTCCTCACGCACAAATAAAGAAAATATGTTACGTGGACTTGTGTCCGGAAACGCTTAATTTCCATGTTAGAGCTCATTTTAGTTTCGTCAGTATGTACTGTACTTCCTCGATTCACCGCCAGTTGGCCCAATTGAAGGAAGGTAATCTTGACTTCGGTGCTTGTGTTGACATGCGACTCATTGCTCTACAGTACTAGCATCAAGCTCATCATTACGTAGCATCAACAGGTTAGTGTTCATCACGAACGTGGTTTTACAGTCAGTGAAATGTTTACAAATAAGGAGTTGGCAGATGCCCATTTGATGTATGGATTAGCACGGGGCAATAACCGTGGCGCGGTACATTTGTATCGAGACAGATTTCCAGAACGAAGGTGTCCCGACAGGAAGACGTTCGAAGCAATTGATCGACGTCTTAGGGAGCACGGAACATTCCAGCCTATGACTCGCGACTGGGGAAGACCTAGAACGACGAGGACGCCTGCAATGGACGAGGCAATTCTGCGTGCAGTTGACGATAACCCTAATGTCAGCGTCAGAGAAGTTGCTGCTGCACAAGGTAACGTTGACCACGTCACTGTATTGAGAGTGCTACGGGAGAACCAGTTGTTTCCGTACCATGTACAGCGTGTGCAGGCACTATCAGCAGCTGATTGGCCTCCACGGGTACACTTCTGCGAATGGTTCACCCAACAATGTGTCAATCCTCATTTCAGTGCAAATTTTCTCTTTACGGATGAGGCTTCATTCCAACGTGATCAAATTGTAAATTTTCACAATCAACATGTGTGGGCTGACGAGAATCCGCACGCAATTGTGCAATCACGTCATCAACGCAGATTTTCTGTGAACGTTTGGGCAGGCATTTTTGGTGATGTCTTGATTGGGCCCCATGTTCTTCCGCCTACGCTCAATGGAGCACGTTATCATGATTTCATACGGAATACTCTACCTGTCCTGGTAGAACATGTGCCTTTACAAGTACGACACAACATGTGTTTCATGCACGATGGAGCTCCTGCACATTTCAGTCGAACTGTTCGTACGCTTCTCAACAACAGATTGGGTGACCGATGAATTGGTAGAGGCGGATCAATTCCATGGCCTCCACGCTCTCCTGACTTCAACCCTCTTGACTTTCATTTATGGGGGCATTTGAAAGCTCTTGTCTACGCAACCCCGGTACCAAATGTAGAGACTCTTCGTGCTCGTATTGTGGACGGCTGTGATATAATACGCCATTCTCGATGGCTGCATCAGTGCATCGGGGATCCATGGGATGGAGGGTGGATGCATGTATCCTCGCTAACATAGGACATTTTGAACATTTTCTGTAACAAAGTGTTTGAAGTCACGCTGGTACGTTCTGTTGCTGTGTGTTTCCATTGCATGATTAATGTGATTTGAAGAGAAGTAATAAAATGAGGTCTAACATGGAAAGTAAGCGTTTCCGGACACATGTCCACATAACATATTTTCTTTCGTTGTGTGTGAGGAATGTTTCCTGAAAGTTTGGCCGTACCTTTTTGCCCTGTATACCTATAGTTATACCCATGTTCTTCACTGTTTTAATGTAAGGTATTGAAATACCGTCAAGACGAACGGGACGCAATTTTAGAGTAACCCTGTACTAATTATTTTTTGATGGCCAATCCACTGACAGAATTGAACTCAGGGTTTAAAATAATTTGAGGCATTGTTACAAACATCGTTTGTGATACATCGTTTGTGATATGGGAGGGTAATTGCTGGACCTAGGTGTTATAATGTTGCACCTTACTCCCTTTTATACACTCCTGGAAATTGAAATAAGAACACCGTGAATTCATTGTCCCAGGAAGGGGAAACTTTATTGACACATTCCTGGGGTCAGATACATCACATGATCACACTGACAGAACCACAGGCACATAGACACAGGCAACAGAGCATGCACAATGTCGGCACTAGTACAGTGTATATCCACCTTTCGCAGCAATGCAGGCTGCTATTCTCCCATGGAGACGATCGTAGAGATGCTGGATGTAGTCCTGTGGAACGGCTTGCCATGCCATTTCCACCTGGCGCCTCAGTTGGACCAGCGTTCGTGCTGGACGTGCAGACCGCGTGAGACGACGCTTCATCCAGTCCCAAACATGCTCAATGGGGGACAGATCCGGAGATCTTGCTGGCCAGGGTAGTTGACTTACACCTTCTAGAGCACGTTGTGTGGCACGGGATACATGCGGACGTGCATTGTCCTGTTGGAACAGCAAGTTCCCTTGCCGGTCTAGGAATGGTAGAACGATGGGTTCGATGACGGTTTGGATGTACCGTGCACTATTCAGTGTCCCCTCGACGATCACCAGTGGTGTACGGCCAGTGTAGGAGATCGCTCCCCACACCATGATGCCGGGTGTTGGCCCTGTGTGCCTCGGTCGTATGCAGTCCTGATTGTGGCGCTCACCTGCACGGCGCCAAACACGCATACGACCATCATTGGCACCAAGGCAGAAGCGACTCTCATCGCTGAAGACGACACGTCTCCCTTCGTCCCTCCATTCACGCCTGTCGCGACACCACTGGAGGCGGGCTGCACGATGTTGGGGCGTGAGCGGAAGACGGCCTAACGGTGTGCGGGACCGTAGCCCAGCTTCATGGAGACGGTTGCGAATGGTCCTCGCCGATACCCCAGGAGCAACAGTGTCCCTAATTTGCTGGGAAGTGGCGGTGCGGTCCCCTACGGCACTGCGTAGGATCCTACGGTCTTGGCGTGCATCCGTGCGTCGCTGCGGTCCGGTCCCAGGTCGACGGGCACGTGCACCTTCCGCCGACCACTGGCGACAACATCGATGTACTGTGGAGACCTCACGCCCCACGTGTTGAGCAATTCGGCGGTACGTCCACCCGGCCTCCCGCATGCCCACTATACGCCCTCGCTCAAAGTCCGTCAACTGCACATACGGTTCACGTCCACGCTGTCGCGGCATGCTACCAGTGTTAAAGACTGCGATGGAGCTCCGTATGCCACGGCAAACTGGCTGACACTGACGGCGGCGGTGCACAAATGCTGCGCAGCTAGCGCCATTCGACGGCCAACACCGCGGTTCCTGGTGTGTCCGCTGTGCCGTGCGTGTGATCATTGCTTGTACAGCCCTCTCGCAGTGTCCGGAGCAAGTATGGTGGGTCTGACACACCGGTGTCAATGTGTTCTTTTTTCCATTTCCAGGAGTGTATATCTTAATGGTTCTAAATGATTTATCGTGCAAATGAAACATGAAATCAATTCTCCTGACTGTGGTTTTGTTGCACCTTTTTGCACTTTTTTAGGCATCAGAACACATTTTGCACCCATGTTCAGCGTCAGCACCGTCCTAGCTTTTTTGTCTTTTCTCATTTCCAACTCCTTGTCATATTTAGTTTACCTTATTTTTGAAACCCACGTTGAATGTCTCGCTTTTGGCCTAGAAGAATTTTTCATGGAAGGAATATGTTCAAAGATTCGATTTTGAAAAACAAAAACAGAGGTTGGATTACAACCAGGCAAATGTCCCGAATTCGAGTCTCGGTCCGTCGCACAGTTTTAATCTGCCAGGAAGTTTCAGGTGGTATATCGTCAGACTTGTATATTCTACACACCAACGTGATTACTCGTTTTGTTGCCACTTCCCCTTGTGATTTTAGAAGTTCTAATGGAATTTTATCTACCCCTTTTGCCTTATTCGATGGTGCGTCTTTAAAACCTTTTTTGAAAATTTTGATTCTAATACTGGATCCTTTATCTCTTCTATATCGACTCCTGTTTCTTCTATCAGGTCATCAGACAAATCTTCCCCTTCATGGAGGCCTTAACCGCTCTCTCCTCTGCGTTTAGCAGTGGAATTCCCGTAGGACGCTTTTTAATTTCACCGAAGATTGTTTTGACTTTTCTATATGCTATAATTTTAGCCACCGCTAATGAACAGAAAATAGCAACGAAATTTCATTGCCAGAGTTTTAAGCGTTTTTTATACGTTTCTTTTTAGTAGAATGTTGGAAAGTGCCCATTTATTAGTCAAGTTGCTTTTTTGTCCAGTACTTTTCATTTTGTTTGCATACTCAGAGTACGTGACTCCATGCCTTCAGGCACTTTAAATTTATCATACCGTTTGGGTTAAGCTACTTTTTTATTATTTCGTTTCAGAGACTCATACATGGCTCCTTGGAGTCTTCACCCTCATTGAACACCGTGTTTGGCGTTCGTGTGCCTAAACTCTCGTCTGCTCTTCTTTCGTCGCCTTCTCCTCTTCCAAGTCATTTTAACTCTAATAAAGAGTAAAGAGATATTCGGGAGTATTACTGTTTACACAACTGCTGTTCTAACAGAAGTACAATAGGTACTATAATACTTCCCACATAACTGTTTTGACACTTGACGCAAGATGCTATTGCCATATCTTGCATGGGGGCTTAATTATAATAAAATGCAAATAATTTTATTTTTTTGATTCAGTAGCTGTCTGTTCGGTTACGAAGTCTCGTAACGGTTGGCCCTGACTAGTATTATTACGCTGTCTGACTGCAAAGAACAACAACAAAGAATGAAATGGAAATTTTCATTAACACAATTAATTAATTAAGTCCCCAGCAACTATAAAACCTACGAAACCAAAGCACAAGTGTAACTGTTCTGTGTGTGGAAGTATGACTCAACGTACGCATCTGGCACGGTTCTTCTTCAACAACACAAGAAATTTTAAATATCATTTATACTGAATTAATTAAAGAAAATAGAAATACCATAATTACTCAAGAAAACCAGAATTACACTCTAATACAAGAACACAAGCCAGATGCTTTGTTGACTGAACCTGTAATGACGCATTATTCAGGACATTGAAATAATGAGAAAGAAAAGAAAAGTAGTTTGTTACCTTAATTTATATTGATGAAAAGCACTCTAGACATTACAATCTCTCCACACCGACTCGCTACTATCACATCTCAACAAGAACTTTTCAGTATCACATCTCAGCAAGCACTGCCTACTAGCTCATCTCAACAAACACTCCTCACTACGACATCTCAGCACTGACTACCACGAGTTCTCCCAAAGCACTGCCCACTACGAGTTCTCAGTAATCACTGCCAGTGGAGGCGGCGGAACAATACTCTCTAGCGCGATCTCTGGCGCTGTGACTCAGTGTAGCCACCTTTCAATCTTCAAAGCAAAATTAAACCAAAATAGAAAATAAAAGTTGCGAATCAGAAAATTAATGAAAAGCTAAGAACTGTCAGTAAATTACTCATACATTTATTGAATAATCACAGATGAAATGTTGCTTGAAACTTCTGAACATTCATTGTTATTAACAGATTTTTAATGATTGACTCGAGCAGGACAATGTGTTCAGTGATGTGTTTCACAAGACTTTCTAATCCTTCAGTGAATTCTGTAAGGAAGTTTCGTGGTTTAATAACTTACATATGCATTCCGTAACGAATTTTTGCATAACGAACTAGCACCTTCGTTCGCCACAGTGTCACATTTTGTCGTCACAGTCTTACCACTAAATGTCTTATGTCTAGTAATTCTGTTCTGGTGGCGTGCGGAAAAAACACTTGAGTCATTCTTATCAGTATTTTAGTGTGTCATTGCAAACCTATATTTACTTGTGGTAGAGGTCGAGCGGGTACTACTACACACGCTGTAAAGAAAGGCATTTATCGAATGATTTCGCCATATTGTCTTGTGCTTTTGATTCGGTGAGTGTGTACTCCACTACTCCACTACTGGCCACTCAAAAGTCCCGCCCGCAGTTTGGCAGAAAAATGGCCGCCGTATCGTCCGGTTGGCCACTCTCTCCCTAAACAGGCTCTCTAGTCCTGCTTCCTCTCGCGGCCTCCTCGGTAACAACAGACCGCCGTCTCTACGAATGCGGCGTGCTGTTTCATTGGTTTAGAGCTCCACAGAGCCTACGTCCCTGAGTCCGATACCAACAATATCGCTTAGTACAAATCGATAGGGCGGACTCGATGTGGACACATCAGGAGCCTTATGACCTTTTTGCAAGGTTCGGTTGGAAACTAGTTGCGAAGGATCGAAGTTCACTGACAGCAGTAAGTACTGTTCGATTTGAAACCGATCTTCATTGACAATGTGTGGCACTCGTTTCCAATCCCTGTCTGTTTGGGTATCTTTACGACCACTGCTCCAACGCCTTGACACGTGACTCCGAGTGAACACTTTCACACTATTTCTCAACCGTTCCACTCTTGAACAGGGCGTGGGAAAAATGAACACCTAAATCGTTTCGTGCGAACTCTGACTTCTCTTATTTTATCACAATAGTCGTTTCTTCAAATGTAGGGGGGAGCCAACAAAATATATTGGTGATTGCAATTTCATGAAAAGATCACCCCCAACTGAAAGCGCTTTTGTTTTAATAATTGCCACCCCAACTCGCATATGATATCTGTGGCACTCTCTCCCCTATATCGCGGTAGTACAAAACGTGCTGCCCTTATTTCAACCTTTTCTAAGTCATTCGTCTGTCCTATCTGGTAAGGATCCCATACAGTGCAGCAGTAGTCCGCAACAGGACGGACAACTGTAGCGTATGCTGTCATTCTAGAAGATAAGTCGATTCTTCTAAGCGTTCTGCCAACAAAATGTAGTCTTTCGTTCGTCGACCCCACAACATTTTCTGTATGATCGTTCCCATTTACGTTGTTCTTAACTGTAATTCCTATGAATTTGAATGTAGTAGTAGTAGTAGTAGTAGTAGTAGTATCCGTTGATATCTTTTTACAGGGATATAGGACATGTCAAAGTATTTACAAGTTTAGACCCATATAAAATAAGCTAATTCGTATACACATACATTTACAAACTTCTAGTTAGAGACATTACTCCTGGTATACTACTTTTTTCTTACAAATAACGTATTAAATAATGTAACACCACACTGTTCACTCATGTCTCACTATCCGTCACTGCACACACTATTAACACATGGTTTCATAGCACTTCACTCACTACACACACACACACACACACACGCGCGCGCGCATACTGGAGATCCCTGGGCCATTTTCTGTACCGCAACTTCCCATTTGCTATCCTGAAAAACTGAGTCAGCATCCCTCTACAATGAGTGAGACGTTGAGCTCAGAAAGAGGAAGAGGTGTTAGTATTGTGCTATAGCATAGCTTCGGGGTAAGTATTTCTAGAAAAGGAAAACAGAAAGAAAAAAAGACATAGTACGAAGGTGTTATGTGGAATGTTGGATGTTTCATAATCAATATTATCATTTATTTGAATAACTTTTTTTTACCAAACCCCTACTCTCTTTTAGCTAAGTAATCCTTCAATGTATAAAATGTATTGCATAACAGGTACTTTTTAGCTGCCTTTTTAAATAACTGTATTTTTGCAATGTCTTTTAACTTTTGATAATTTGTTGAACAGTTTTATTCCTTGGTAGAAAATGCTGTTTAGGTTTTATGTTTATTTTTTCTTCGTAAATATAAGTTGAGTCTAGCTCTTGTTCCATGGTCATGGACAGAGCTGTTTGTGCAGTAATTACTAATGTTATATTTGATCTGTACAACTGACTGGTAAATGTATTCACATGGAGCAGTTAAAATCCCCAGTGTTTGGAACATATCTTTACAATGAGCTCGACTACTATTTTTGGTTATTATTCTAATGGCTCTTTTCTGGAGTTTGAAAATTGTGTTCATGTTTTGTGCGTTTGTTCCCCAGAAAACAATGCCACGGCTAAGAACTGAATGTACGTATAATAGTATGCAACTAAAAGACACTGCATGTAACACACTGACGCTAGGATTCTAAGGGCATAAATTTCTGATGACATTCTGTTTGCAAGTACCTTTGTGTGTTAACACCACTTCAACTGAGAATCAATATTCATTCCTAGAAATTTTGCGTTTGTTACACAGTCTATAGAGGTGCCATCTACATTTAATTTAACATTGTCATTTTTCCTCTTGTGGGCTTTCAAAATATAAATGTGGCCCTCAACTACGTACCCTCCGACTCAAAGTTGAAATATTGAAACTTTTGGCTGGCTTCATTGTCTAGGGGCTGGGAAACGTAGTTGCTGCATTACAAGCCAAATACTGCTAAGTATACAGTATACAATATGAATATACACATGAATCGAATGGTCGAAGGTTTCTATCACTCGGCAATTGCGAATTTTTAATGCAACATAGTAGTTTATAAATGAAAGATTGCAATTAAATAAAATCTGCAGGTACTATCTTAACGATTTAAATGATGAGTACGACAGTAGAAGTACTTTTGAGAATGCGGAATATTTCTGAAAAACACTTATTGGTGTCGATGTTCCAGCAATTAAATAAAATATAAGTTGAATAATAGGGAAACAGATTCCTGCTGCACGTAATTAGCTATGAACAACAACATAGCTCGCGAGATATTCACTTCTAAACGCACACTACCTCTTCACTGTAGAAGCCATGGAAATCTCAAGTGTACAAGTCGGCACTCCGAAGTATTTCTATCTGCCGCTCCACACTCTCCAAGTCTCTCTCGCAACGGTGCGTCCATCGCGCCATCGCGTCCAGCACTTCCCGTGTCCTGTGCCTCACTCTACCAAACCCCTCGTCCTTTCTCGAAATGATGCTCTTCTCCCACTTTCATCCAGTCTCCCCATTCACGAGCGCTTTGATTGGCTAGAGCGCTCCCGCCATGTCTTCAAGCCAACGCACATTCACAAACATAATGAAACACTTTCGAAATACTGGATTTACATTTAAATAACTTGAAAATAAATAAATATTCCTACGGCTGGACCATAAACACGCTCTAACACACATTATTAGATACATAAACAAATTAAATAAACGTATATATCAAAGGAATAGAACAAAAAGTAGACCAGTAGCCTATTGTCTCTGCGCTTTCTAAAACACAGTAAATATTTGATCAATTTCTTCATGAATAGTATATATCGGATATAAACAAAGACATAGACGAATAAATATATAATAAGCATGTTGCTACCGTTTTTACGTGTCACTGTGGAGTAACTATGGCCTGACGCGATCGATAGTAATGGGCCACTTTGACCTCCAGTAACTCATGTACTATTCAAGTTACATGCCTGTAATTTATACCAATTTAGGTTTACACTAACAGCTTTCTAAAAACATGTCGGATGAACCGTTTAGATTTTGGAGATTCGTTGATGGGTGTTACTTGTATAATTTACAGTCAGATACTAAACTTTAAACTAATAAAGATATTGAAAAACTGCTTACACCATCAGAATCGTCGTGCAAATAATGGTAATGCACATTTTCCTTTTTGAGGTGTCATGATTCATCTGGCTACTATTAATTTCTATACGAACTGTGAAATGTCTGCCATTTAGGTTTCACAAAGTCCGCCATCTTTGGCACTCCCGGCGTGTCTCCTTCATCGACACAGCATCACCATGGAATTCCCAGCCACGTGGCTGGACCACGCACTGGGGCTACCCCTCATGCTCAGCTAACGTTCGGAACCACGTGGTTGCTGCCGGGCCGCGGCCCACCGAGGGGCCTCCGCGTGGCCACGGCAACTCCGAACTTAGAATATTTCCAGGGCGCCACAGCTCACCCATTACATCACATTCTTCATATTGAAATTCGTGGCACTAGTTTTCTTTACGTTCAATGTCACTTTATTGCTTATTGACCAATCATAAACTTCCTTGAGAGTTCATTTGCTTTCTCTGCAAGGAGTTCTCTTGTTGTAATTAACATCACTGTATTTAGTGCAACTTTATTTACAGGTGTTATATTTGTTTTGGGAAATTTTTGCTGTGACTTCTGTGCAATACTTGAAAAATGTTCGTTTACATAGTTTGCTAAGTGTTGTGGATCATTTATTACCTTATCTTCCTCCCTTAGCAGTATGTTATTTTGCGTTTGTTTGCCTTTCCCTGTTTCCTTTGTTATAACACCCCAGACTGCTTTGCTTTTATTCTCTGTACTACATATTATGTTGTCATAGTTGAACTGGTAATCTTTATATTTATATGACCAGGTGACATAACAGTATTTGGGTTAATTGTAGTCGTTGGGATAAGGATAGTTGTGTGAATGAAGAAAAAATATCTTTAAAAATGAACCGAACGACGGGAAATAACAATCATGAATTTATGATTCATCCCTGTGTATACGTTTCCGTATGTTCAAAAATTTGTTTTGCATTTGGAACGTTTGTCCCGCCTTGTACCACAGGCAGCGATCAGGGACTGTCAGTAGAACCACGTAACTATAGTCTAAGTCGACAAACTCTTTCAGTTACAGTAAGTACGTTTGGCATTCAAAACCGTGTCCTCCAGGAGTTCACGGATAAAGCAACTGAGTACCTAACACACATAACGAATGCCATACTAAAACACCAACACTTCCCCGCCTTTTGGAAGACGGCCAAGGTCCTGATGTTCAGGAAGCCGGGGAAAACCGCAGCCTCCCACAAAATTACCGACCCATCAGCCTTCTGAGCTCGCTCAGTAAGGTTGTTGAGAAGGTGATTCTCAAACGCATCACTAGGCACTGCATAACAAATGACATCCTGAGACCGGAGCAATTCGGCTTCAGGAATCACCACTCCACAACACAACAACTCCTACGGGTCGTTGAACATATAACACATGGCTTCAACATAAACAAAGCTACAGGGGCAGTGTTCCTGGACATCGAAAAGGCTTTCGACCGTCTATGGCACAACGACCTCATCCGCAAACTCAGCGACGCGGGATTCCCCGACGGGCTGCTGCGTCTAATACACTCATACCTCACAGACTGGAGTTTCAACACTGACGTGCAGGGAAAACAATCAACACGACACGGTATACACGCGGGAGTACCCCAGGGAAGCATCCTAGGCAAATGGTTCAAATGGCTTTGAGCACTATGGGACTTAACATCTTAGGTCATCAGTCCCCTAGAACTTAGAACTAATTAAACCTAACTAACCTAAGGACATCACACACATCCATGCCCGAGGCAGGATTCGAACCTGCAACCGTAGCAGTCCCACGGTTCCGGACTGCAGCGCCTAGAACCGCTAGACCACCGCGGCCGGCCAGCATCCTAGGGCCCCTACTGTTTAACCTCTACATAAACGATCTTCCAACCACACACAACACAATGATGGCAATCTACGCGGATGACACAGCCATCCTTGCGCAAGATTGGAAACCATCAAACATTACGTCACGCCTACAGACTGCACTCAGAGTGGCCGAGCCTTGGTTGGAGAAATGGCGTGTTAGAGTAAACGTCGGCAAGTGCGAAGCCGTTCTGTTCACTAAAAGACCGAAGCAACTGCGCAAACACCGCTACTGCAGACCAATAACTCCACATGCACGTCCAATACGTTTCCGCGAGAAAGTCAAATACCTCGGTGTCTGGCTGGACCGGAAATTACTCTGGGGGGACCACATACAACACATGACCAACCGAGCTAGCGCGAGGCTCAAACAGCTCCATCCTATGCTCAACAGGCGTAGCACACTGAACAGAAGGGTGTCGAGGTCCATGTACATGACACTTATCCGACCCCTGATGACGTACGCAGCTCCCGTCTGGGGATACGCTGCGCCTACACACTTGCGCCGTCTGCAGCTCATACAAAACAAAGTACTCAAAATCATAAGCAATGCTCCACGATACACACGCATCGCGGACCTTCACCGGGAATACCGACTTGAGACTCTCACGGAGGTAATCCACAAACTCACCACAAGACTATACAGAAACTCCAGACATTCGCAGAACCCGTTTATTCTGAATCTGGGGAACTACGACCACAACCATAGATGGAAACATAAAAGACCAAAAGACATACTTGCAAGGACATAACATCTATGGCCAAGCATACGCAAACATAACGGCACAGGCGAGCCCCTGTTAATCAGACGCATTTACTGGATTTCCAGCTGAAATACACTGCCGAATAACTGGCACCACACAGGGAAGCCGTACCGTACACTGCATGCAAACAAGCTCCACAAAAAAAAATGGTTCAAATGGCTCTGAGCACTATGGGACTTAACTTCTAAGGTCATCAGTCCCCTAGAACTTAGAACTACTTAAACCTAACTAACCTAAGGACATCACACACATCCATGCCCGAGGCAGGATTCGAACCTGCGACCGTAGCGGTCGCGCGGTTCCAGACTGTAGCGCCTTTAACCGCTTGGCCACCACGGCCGGCCAAGCTCCACACATCCCCCACACAGTGAGATGATCTATGGCCGATCTCCCATTACTGTATAACGATCTTGATTGTTCCAGGAATGTAGCAGCCGCAGCAACTGGGATACATCGCCATCGCTTGTCACGGTAATGATGCATGATACCTATACTAACAAATCCAACCTTGCATGAGCTATCGCAGCTAGTAAGCCACTACTGCTCTTACTACCCATCCCACTGTCGCAGAGGTTTTTTTCCCACCGCACGAGCCATGGCACTTTTTTCCCTCTGCTCTTCAAATCGCTACCCTCACTCGCGTTTCATCTACTATCTATCACCTGATGGACCGTGTTAATGCGTAGCCTTACCCAGACGCACGGACAACATCACAGCCCAGCATCCTGTGATCCACTTACTAGATAACTAACATGTTTACGGAGGTGGCAGTAGAACTTTTGGTTTGGTCACCACGTTGGTGCGGGCGTGGAGGGGCCCCATCTCTATTTTTGGATGCAAGGTTGTCGGCTGGAGCGGCTCTGACTTAACGGAAGGGGCAGCGGGATTTAGCACGCGATCGCCAGAAATAACAGGAGGAGACCCCATCGGTTTTCAGAACGAGAGGCCCACAGGTATTTGCGTTCGGTTGAAAGGGATCATTGCTCTGGTCGGTTTCCACTACTAAGTAATCACCTTCAACTTCTGGTATTTGGTGGAGTGGCTGTAGTGCTGTGATCCCGTACACGAAACTTGATCCTAGTTACAAAATTGACTGTTAGTTGAGCGGAAACACCGAAAAAGTGAGCCTGGATAGTGTCGCTTTCATAGCAGTTGTTTCATATTTATTCAATTAATCTTAAGGTCTGCCCGGTGTTCTTTTCTAAATATTTCCTGACATCTTCAAGGTAAAGGGTGTGTATCCTTAAACTCCACCCCTAAATGTGCAAGTTGCGGTCTCCGTAGCGTCTCTCGTGTGTTTTTGTTCGATACGGCCGCGCGGGGATTGCGGGCCTTGGTTTCTGCCCGTTGCCTTTTGAGCCCGTAGTAGAACGGTGCTTCCATATCGATTGTGGTTTCACAAAGGCACCTACTTCGCACCGGAGTTATATTCACTTCCTGCGTGTATTTATTAAAACTACTTCTGGACAAGTGGTTGGAACGGACCGTTAATGCACGCCTTAGTGTATTCTACACTCCTGGAAATGGAAAAAAGAACACATTGACACCGGTGTGTCAGACCCACCACACTTGCTCCGGACACTGCGAGAGGGCTGTACAAGCAATGATCACACGCACGGCACAGCGGACACACCAGGAACCGCGGTGTTGGCCGTCGAATGGCGCTAGCTGCGCAGCATTTGTGCACCGCCGCCGTCAGTGTCAGCCAGTTTGCCGTGGCATACGGAGCTCCATCGCAGTCTTTAACACTGGTAGCATGCCGCGACAGCGTGGACGTGAACCGTATGTGCAGTTGACGGACTTTGAGCGAGGGCGTATAGTGGGCATGCGGGAGGCCGGGTGGACGTACCGCCGAATTGCTCAACACGTGGGGCGTGAGGTCTCCACAGTACATCGATGTTGTCGCCAGTGGTCGGCGGAAGGTGCACGTGCCCGTCGACCTGGGACCGGACCGCAGCGACGCACGGATGCACGCCAAGACCGTAGGATCCTACGCAGTGCCGTAGGGGACCGCACCGCCACTTCCCAGCAAATTAGGGACACTGGGGTATCGGCGAGGACCATTCGCAACCGTCTCCATGAAGCTGGGCTACGGTCCCGCACACCGTTAGGCCGTCTTCCGCTCACGCCCCAACATCGTGCAGCCCGCCTCCAGTGGTGTCGCGACAGGCGTGAATGGAGGGACGAATGGAGACGTGTCGTCTTCAGCGATGAGAGTCGCTTCTGCCTTGGTGCCAATGATGGTCGTATGCGTGTTTGGCGCCGTGCAGGTGAGCGCCACAATCAGGACTGCATACGACCGAGGCACACAAGGCCAACACCCGGCATCATGGTGTGGGGAGCGATCTCCTACACTGGCCGTACACCACTGGTGATCGTCGAGGGGACACTGAATAGTGCACGGTACATCCAAACCGTCATCGAACCCATCGTTCTACCATTCCTAGACCGGCAAGGGAACTTGCTGTTCCAACAGGACAATGCACGTCCGCATGTATCCCGTGCCACCCAACGTGCTCTAGAAGGTGTAAGTCAACTACCCTGGCCAGCAAGATCTCCGGATCTGTCCCCCATTGAGCATGTTTGGGACTGGATGAGGCGTCGTCTCACGCGGTCTGCACGTCCAGCACGAACGCTGGTCCAACTGAGGCGCCAGGTGGAAATGGCATGGCAAACCGTCCCACAGGACTACATCCAGCATCTCTACGATCGTCTCCATGGGAGAATAGCAGCCTGCATTGCTGCGAAAGGTGGATATACACTGTACTAGTGCCGACATTGTGCATGCTCTGTTGCCTGTGTCTATGTGCCGGTGGTTCTGTCAGTGTGATCATGTGATGTATCTGACCCCAGGAATGTGTCAATAAAGTTTCCCCTTCCTGGGACAATGAATTCACGGTGTTCTTATTTCAATTTCCAGGAATGTCGTTTTGCGGGCATGAGAGTCACGCCTTGCAGAAGACGAAGCAGGTCTGACGGGGTGAAAGGACACTCGGGCCTGTGCAACCGACGGACGACTGCTCTGCAAACGGCCCACTGAATGAACAGTTACCTAAGCAGTTTTTACGCATTTGCAGAATTGTCTCTAAAATGGTTGGTTTTTCCTTAAATGGTTAATACTTTAAGAATTTTGCTGTTTGTTTAATTGAAAGAACATGTAATCTTTTAGTAACTATAGCGGAATCACTGAGATTATAATATTTTAAAGCAATTATACATAACTGGAAGCTTGCCTCTAAAACACATTGGAGGTGTCCCTCCAATGGTTCTAAGTGCCAAAATGAAAGTTTTTATAAGCTGATTCTTTCACAGAAGACTACAACAACCAGCCACTGTCAATAGCGCTATTTATTTACAAAAGTAGAGTCGTTACCGCTTTCTAACCGACTGTTTCATCTTCAGACCGCTGTTCGCGTTTATACAGTATTACATTGGTTGTTATTTACATTGATTGTTAACTTTTTCAACAACTAATGTAAACTACAATACATGTAATGTAAACGAGAGCAGTCTAACGATGCCCTGTGGATTCGAAACCAGTAACGACGCTATTTGTGTAAATAGATAGCAGTATTAATAACGGCTTGTTTCTGTTTTCTACTCTGAAAAACTCAACTTGTACAGGGCGGGGAAAACGAATGCGGCGCAAACGAGTGGATACAATTGGACAACACACTGTGTCGCACACACAACGTGTTCGCTCGCCACGTGATCCACACCGGTTCAGAGAGCAGTGCAGGCTGCATCAGTGTCAGTGGAGCAGTGCAAAGGGGACGATGGTGGAGCAGCGGGTGTTCATTGTGGAATTTTACTTGATAACAAAGTCGTGGAAACGATGTGGTCAGTTATTTGCTGAGAAGTTGAATGGCGTCAAAGTGCCAGCAAAGTGTGCCATGCGACGCTTAGTCCGAAACCGGCGTCACACAGGATCTATTTTCGACAAGTCAAAAAATATTCCGAAATGTGCTCCCACACCAGAAAATGTGGCAGCAGTTCACCAGAAAATGCTTCAGAGTCCTACCAAATGAACCCGACGCCTGGCACAAGAGACAGCCCTATTACGTCGAACATATGGACCAATACTCCACTTGGACCTTTACATGCGTCAATACTGCACCTGGACCTTTACATGCTTACCTACCGAGAGGCTGATGTTCATACATGAAAACCAGGAGATGCTCCTCAGAGCCTCCAATTTTGCGAGTGACTGTTCACTGAGATAACAATAAATGGCTCGGACATAGATCTTTTCTTTATGTCTGATGAAGCCTGCTTTCACCTATCTTGTTGTGTCAACTCACAGAATCACCGTTGTGGGGAGCCGAGAATCCGCATTTCCATGAAACACCATTGCGTGATCAGAAGGCTGAGGTTTGATATGTAGTGTCTGCACCGCAATGTTGGTCCCATCTTCTTTCATCAGACGCCAACTTCGGCGTGTTACATTGCTAATATTTTGAAACCATTTGTGGCAGCATTAACGGTGGAGGAAACGGTCTATAGTTACCTCCAAGAGGATGGACCAACTGCTTATACTTTGGAGCACATTTACCCAGTCCTCGCGCCTTACAGAATTGTTAGCAGACGTCAGTCTGGTAGCGGCCCTACCTTGCCACCCAGGTCATCTGATCTATCAGTGTGCCATTACTTTGTGTGTGGCTCTCAAGTCTACGGTATATCGCAACAACCCTCATAGTCTTCAAGAACTGCAGCAGAACATTTCGGATGAGATTGCTTCAATTCCAGCAAAAAATGGCTCTGAGCACTATGCGACTTAACTTCTGAGGCCATCAGTCGCCTAGAACTCAGAACTAATTAAACCTAACTAACCTAAGGACAACACACACATCCATGCCCGAGGCAGGATTCGAACCTGCGACCGTAGCGGTCACGCGGTTCCAGAATGAAGCGCCTAGAACCGCACGGCCACACCTGCCGGCCTCAATTCCAGCAGTTCAACTTCGATCCGCCTTCAGCAACTTGCTGACCAGGGCCCAAAAGTGCCAAGAGATGAATAGCGATCAGTTTCAACATCTGCTGTAGTCAGGTTAGTACTGTGTTTCTTTGCATCCAGGAACTCTGTTCTCCGGGTCACTTTCATTTGCCCCGCCCTGTATTTTGTACGTTGTCACGGTCTAAAAATGTTAGTTTTTGACAGAGTAGGAGGAAGAAAATTTTCGTTCCAAGTGCCAATAATACTGAGACACTACCCTTTATAAGTGACAATCGAAATGCTGAAATATACTGAGGTGACAAAAGGCATGGGATAGCGATATGCACATGTGCAGATGGCAGTAGTATCGCGTACAGAACTTATGAAAAGGCAGTGCATTAAAGGAGTTGTCATTTGTACTCAGGTAATTCATGCGAAAAGATTTCCGTCTTGAGTATAGCTGCACGACGGAAACTAACGGACTTTGAACGCGGAATGGTAGCTGGAGGTAGACGCGTGGGACATTCCATTCCTCAAAGACTTGATTATAGTCGCACGAAAGGAATTAGCAGATTTTGAACGCGGAATGATAGTAAGAGCTAAACGCATGGGACATTCCATTTCGGAAATTGCTGGGGAATTCAATATTCCGGGACCCACCGTATCACGAGTGTGTCGGGAATAACATATTTCAGGCATTACCTCTCACCACGGACAACGCAGTTGCCGAAGGCTTTCACATAACGACTGAGAGAAGCGTTGTTTGTGCACAGTTGTCAGTAAATAACACTCAAGCAACAGAGCGGGAAGCAGCGCGGAGTGGCCTCGCGGTTTGGGGCGCCATGACACGGCTTGCGCGGTCCCTCCCGCCGGAGTTTCGAGTCCTCTTTCGGGTATGGGTGTGTGTGGGTATGGGTGTGTGTGTGTGTGTGTGTGTGTGTGTGTGTGTTGTTCTTTGTATAATTTAGTTTAAGTACTATGCAAGTGTAGGAACCGATGACCTTAGCAGTTAGTCCCTTAAGGATTCACACACGTTTGGACACAGAGAGGGAACTGACAACCTTTGGACGTGGAATGGGAGCTAGACATGTGGGACATTCCTTTCCTGAAAGTGTTAGGGAATTCAATATTCCGAGACTCACAGTGTCAAAAGTGTGCGGAGAATACCAAATTTCAGGTATTACCTCTCACCAGGGATAACGCAGTGGCCAAACGGCCTTCACTTAACGGCCGAGAGCGGCGGCGTTTACATACACTCCTGGAAATTGAAATAAGAACACCGTGAATTCATTGTCCCGGGAAGGGGAAACTATTGACACATTCCTGGGGTCAGATACATCACATGATCACACTGACAGAACCACAGGCACATAGACACAGGCAACAGAGCATGCACAATGTCGGCACTAGTACAGTGTATATCCACCTTTCGCAGCAATGCAAGCTGCTATTCTCCCATGGAGTCGATCGTAGAGATGCTGGATGTAGTCCTGTGGAACGGCTTGCCATGCCATTTCCACCTGGCGCCTCAGGTGGACCAGCGTTCGTGCCGGACGTGCAGACCGCGTGAGACGACGCTTCATCCAGTCCCAAATATGCTCAATGGGGGACAGATCCGGAGATCTTGCTGGCCAGGGTAGTTGACTTACACCTTCTAGAGCACGTTGGGTGGCACGGGATACATGCGGACGTGCATTGTCCTGTTGGAACAGCAAGTTCCCTTGCCGGTCTAGGAATGGTAGAACGATGGGTTCGATGACGGTTTGGATGTACCATGCGCTATTCAGTGTCCCCTCGACGATCACCAGTGGTGTACGGCCAGTGTAGGAGATCGCTACCCACACCATGATGCCGGGTGTTGGCCCTGTGTGCCTCGGTCGTATGCAGTCCTGATTGTGGCGCTCACCTGCACGGCGCCAAACACGCATGCGACCATCATTGGCACCAAGGCAGAAGCGACTCTCATCGCTGAAGACGACACGTCTCCATTCGTCCCTCCATTCACGCCTGTCGCGACACCACTGGAGGCGGGCTGCACGATGTTGGGGCGTGAGCGGAAGACGGCCTAACGGTGTGCGGGACCGTAGCCCAGCTTCATGCAGACGGTTGCGAATGGTCCTCGCCGATACCCCAGGAGCAACAGTGTCCCTAATTTGCTGGGAAGTGGCGGTGCGGTCCCCTACGGCACTGCGTAGGATCCTATGGTCTTGGCGTGCATCCGTGCGTCGCTGCGGTCCGGTCCCAGGTCGACGGGCACGTGCACCTTCCGCCGACCACTGGCGACAACATCGATGTACTGTGGAGACCTCACGCCCCACGTGTTGAGCAATTCGGCGGTACGTCCACCCGGCCTCCCGCATGCCCACTATACGCCCTCGCTCAAAGTCCGTCAACTGCACATACGGTCACGTCCACGCTGTCGCGGCATGCTACCAGTGTTAAAGACTGCGATGGAGCTCCGTATGCCACGGCAAACTGGCTGACACTGACGGCGGCGGTGCACAAATGCTGCGCAGCTAGCGCCATTCGACGGCCAACACCGCGGTTCCTGGTGTGTCCGCTGTGCCGTGCGTGTGATCATTGCTTGTACAGCCCTCTCGCAGTGTCCGGAGCAAGTATGGTGGGTCTGACACACCGGTGTCAATGTGTTCTTTTTTCCATTTCCAGGAGTGTAGTTGTCAGTACTAACAGAAGCGACACAGCGTGAAATAACCGCAGAAATCTATGTGGGACGTACTACCAAAGTATCTGTTAGAATATTGCTGTGAAATTTGGCGATAATGGGCTATGGTAGCAGATGACCGATGCAAGCTTCTTTGCTAACAGCGCGACATCGCCTGCAGCATCTCTCCTGTGCTCGTGACAATATCGCTTGGAGCCTATAAGACTCGAAATCCGCGGCCTGGTCAGATGAGTCCCGATTTCAATTGGTCAGGGCTGATAGTGCTGTTCGAATGTGGCGCTGACACACGAATCCATGGACCCATGTTGTCAACGAGGTACTGTACTAGTGGGTGTCGGCTCCATTATGGTTGAGCTGTCTTTAGATGGAATTGACTGGATCCTCTGGTCCATATGAACCGATCATTGACCAGAAATGGTACTTGCAGACCATTTGCAGCCATTTATGGACTTCATGTTCCCAAACAACGATGGTATTTTTAGGGATGAGTATGCGCCATGTCACAGATCAACAATTGTATGCGACTGGTTTGAAAACATTCTGGACAATTCGAGCGAATGATTTGGCCACCCGTATCACGCGACATGAATCCCACTGAATATTTATGGGACATAATCGAGTCGTAAGTTCGTGCAGAAAACCTTCACCAGCAACACTTCCTCAATTATGGACAGCTATAGAGGCAGGGGTAAAATACAGGGAGCGAAAGGCTATTTACAATTTGTACAGAAACCCGATGGCAGATATAAGAGTCGAGCGGCATGAAAGGGAAGCAGTGGTTGGGAAGTGAGTGAGACAGGGTTCTAGCCTCTCCCGATTTTATTCAATCTGTATATTGAGCAAGCAGTAAACGATACAAAAGAAAAATTCGCAGTAGGTATTAAAATCCATGGAGAAGATAAAAACTTTGAGGTTCACCGATGACAGCAAAGGACTTGGAAGAGCGGTTGAACGTAATGGACAGTGTCTTGAAAGGAGGATATAAGATGAACATCAACAACAACATCGTTCTGAAAGTATTTGCATGGACTGTAGCCATGTATGGAAGTGAAACATGGGCGATAAAAAGTTTAGACAAGAAGAGAATAGAAGCTTCCGAAATGTGGTGCTACAGAAGAATGCTGAAGATTAGATGGGTAGATCACATAACTAATGAGGAGGTATTGAATAGAATTGGGGAGAAGAGGAGTTTGTGGCACAACTTGGCTAGAAGAAGGGATCGGTTGGTTGGACATGTTCTGGGGCATCAAGGGATCACAAATTTAGCATTGGAGGCCAATGTGGAGGGTAAAAATCGTAGAGGGAGACCAAGAGATGAATACACTAAGCAGATTCAGCAGGATGTAGGTTGCAGTAAGTACTGGGAGATGAAGAAGCTTGCACAGGATAAGGTAGCATGGAGAGCTGCATCAAAGCAACCTCAGGACTGAATACCACAAGAACAACATAGAGGCAACATGGCTCAATATTTTTGCAGGGGAGTATGAATGACTTGTCGAGACCATGCCACGTCGGGTTCCTGCATTTCGCCGGGATGAAGGAAGTCGGAAACGGTATAGGGAGGTATCCCGCGACTTATATCACCTCAATGTATTACAGTAAGATATAAAATAGTAGAACCATAGTCAACAAAACTTATTCCTCAAGAGGGAAGCACGGATTGGGAGAAGCACATTGTGCCATCTACTAATGTATTTTTGAAATACTTTTTGCGTTATGAGATTTTCACTCTGCAGCGAAGTGTGCGCTGATATGAAACTTCCTGGCAGATTAAAACTGTGTGCCCGACCGAGACTCGAACTCGGGACCTTTGCCTTTCGCGGGCAAGTGCTCTACCATCTGAGCTACCGAAGCACGACTCACGCCCGGTACTCACAGCTTTACTTCTGCCAGTATCTCGTCTCCTACCTTCCAAACTTTACAGAAGCTCTCCTGCGAACCTTGCAGAACTAGTACTCCTGAAAGAAAGGATATATCGGAGACATGGCTTAGCCACAGCCTGGGAGATGTTTCCAGAATGAGATTTTCACTCTGCAGCGGAGTGTGCGCTGATATGAAACTTCCTGGCAGATTAAAACTGTGTGCCCGACCGAGACTCGAACTCGGGAGCTTTGCCTTTCGCGGGCAAGTGCTCTACCATCTGAGCTACCGAAGCACGACTCGCGCCCGGTGCTCACAGCTTTACTTCTGCCAGTATCTCGTCTCCTTCGGTAGCTCAGATGGTAGAGCACTTTCCCGCGAAAGGCAAAGGTCCCGAGTTCGTGTCTCGGTCGGGAACACAGTTTCAATCTGCCAGGAAGTTTCACTTTTTCCGTTGTTTGGCACTTGGACCGAGTCTAGGAACATGTAGCAGAGTACCGAGAAAACAATAACTCTGAACATACGTTCTTTGAAAGAAATATCACTTCGAATGTTTTCAGTTTTACGCCATTTACAGCGCTTCAGTAAGGCGAGTGTGGTCGTTTAGTGGGACGAGAGACACCACGGCAATCCGACTCCGTGGGTCAGTGGTCAGGGCTGTTGACTGCAATGCAGTTCGATTCCTGGCACTGCCAAGATTTTTCCTTATGGGAGGACTGGAACAAGGTGTACAGAACCTCCTGGTGCCAATTGAGGAGCTGCCTGACCTAGTGGTAGTGGCTTCAAGTTTCGGAAACTGACAACGGCCGGTGGGGCGCTGTGCTTACACCACGCCCCTCCATACCCTGTCCAATGACGCAACGGGCGGAGGAAGACGCGGCGATCGGTCGGTTCCAATGGGCCCACCACGGCCAGTGTACAGAGATTATGTTTCTAATATCGTGTCTCGTGAGCTTATTATACGGTCCAGTTTCATTACTGTGACCAACACCTATGTTCGACTTCAATGTGCAATAACCACCCACACTCGACAGGTGGCGGCACTTGCAGTGGAGGATATATAAGGGTGTCTGGGGGACGGGGAAAACAGTGCAGTCGTTGTTGTATAAAGCGGAAACAGAGCGATTTATCTGACGACAAAAGCAACAATGGTACACCGCGGGTCGTAGATCATAGGGGTGAACGACGGCTGTGGAGACGTGTACTGTCAGATAGACGGGAACTTTTGAGCAACTGTCCATCGAGGTGAACTAAAGGGCTACCGACAGCGTCTCCTCAACGACTGTTTAGCAAACGTTGCTGCGTATGATCCTCCGCAACAGGCGCCTGATGCATACACCCAAACTACTGGACATTCACAGTGTTGTATCCACGGACCCAACCAACCAACCAACCAACCAACCTACCAACTCGCGCCCTGACCGTGACATCGCTGGCCACAGTTCCTGTCGCGGCCGTCGGCGTCTCAGGGCGTTACCGCCGACGAAAGAGGTCGCGCCATGGCTGAGCTCGGGTCCGCAGCGCCCTCTGCCTTTTGCATATAAGGAGGAGCGCTGGCCCCGAGACGGACAGTCTATTGTCGATTGTCTATTGCTAGCCTTTCGTGGTGTTTACAGCGGAGCCATTGCAATGTGATATTTGCTATTGTATTCGACTAGGCTCAGTACACGGATTACTCTTGGATATTACTTGGACTTGTATTGCTGATGCACGTTTCGTCAGAAATAAAAAAAAGTTATCTCTTCATTCTTACTGGCGAAATTCTTGTCATTAATTATTTTTCGGCCAACAGACATAGCTACATCCTGGTCACTACCCACGCTTTATACAATTTGTGGTGGCTGCCCCAAAAGTACCGCCGAGGACCTTGGGTTTGGGAGCCGTCACAAAACACGGAGTGGGGACAGGTAGCCTCTTCAGACGAATCACGTTTTATGCACCATCGGACAGATGGCCTTTGCCGAGTGAAGCCCTGCAACTATTGTCGGAAGGGTCCAGGTTGGAGGAGAGAGCGTTATGGTCTGGCGAATGTTTGCGTGGTATTCCCTGGGTGACTTCGTCGTTCTAGACGACACGAAGGACTAACACAAGTGTGCATCTATTCTTGAAGAACACCCCCATAAGCAGTTTGTTTTTCTTCGGCACACCGGAATCTACCAGCAGGACAATGCAACGTGTCAGACAACTGGCAGTGCATGTGTGTACTCGCATGGACACCAAACTCTCCGGATCTAAACCCAATGGAAAATCTGTGAGAACACATCTATTGGACTGTACGTGCCATGGTTCTCAACTTAGAACCCTAGCACAGCTGGTCACAGCAGTGGTGTCGGCATGGTTCCACATTTCCCTGATTCGCTTCCTGCATGTTTCGCTACTTTCCGCACTGCTAAAGGTAGTTTATTATTATTTCTCACGTAACAGACACATGCAGCACATTTATATTATGCAATGAACGTCATTTCCTAAAACAAAAATAAATCGACGAAATATTAATACCTAGATTTCTAATCCATTCCACCGCTGTGGCATTGGCATTCATAAAATCATTATACGGGTCCTTATAGCATCGCAGGACGCAGTCCTCTCTTACATAGCTGATAGATTGTTTCAGTGCGCCACTGTCACAACTTGGAGACTCCACAATATCACATTTACAGAGTGTGTCAGAGCACAGACCACATCCAGTGCGGATTCTATTTAATTTGACCTACAGTTTCCTGGATGCCCACAATATAACAGTTACATTTCTCGAACAGCCCCTGTTCTTGGTAATTTCCGATGTGTTGGCAGTTCTTGTTTCAGACGGGGGTGTTACTTGCAGCTGTTCAACGTTCAGTGGTGGCTGGCGTCTCGAGCAAAGCCTATTTATTCGTAAGACAGATATATATCATGTAGAATGGGTAGTTCCTTACTGTCTTGTATATTACTGTAGTTTCTATGCAGGGTCTCAGATCTGCAAGTCTGTGGTGGGCAGATATTTCTTGACAGGGATAGCCAGGAGTTCGTCTGATTGTACCAGTAATCATGCGCGTAGTGTTGTCGAGCTACGCATTGATGAGGATGGTGTTACAGTTATTACACCACATTGAAGCAGAGTATTCTGTGACCGAAAAAAACAGTGCGAGACACGAAGTCTCCATTGAAGCCCCCCAGGTTGTGCCACAGAGCCTCTGAATAATGTCGTTGCGAGTTTTTAGCCTGGCTGATGTGTTTTCCAGATGTTGTTTATAAGATAGGGTGCGGTCGAGTGTGATGCCAATACACTTGGGGTACTTAATGCGACGGAGAATATTGCCATCAAATTGCACCTCGAGCTCAGTGTTAAAAAAAATGGCTCTGAGCACTATGGGACTTAACATCTCATCATCAGTCCCCTAGAACTTAGAACTACTTAAACCTAACTAACCTAAGGACATCACAGACATCCATGCCCGAGGCAGGATTCGAACCTGCGACCGTAGCGGTCGCGCGGTTCCAGACTGAAGCGCCTAGAACCGCTCGGCCACCAGCGGCCGGCTAGCTCAGTGTTAGCTTGTTTGTAGTTAAGATGAAACGCACTAACCTCTCTCTTACTGATACTGGGCTTCAGTGTCCAGTTTTTTGAAATATGAGTTAAGGGCGGCTAAGTCCTCTGTGTTCCCTCTGGCTGACGAAGATTTTTTGATTGCTAAGACAGAGAGATATCGTCTGCATAGCGGAATTTCCTTTGATGTTTTTGGAAGGTCAGAAATATAGGGTGGCGCAGACAGTAGTCCATGGTCCATGTAAGTGTAAAGGAAAAGCAGTGAAATTACAGGAGCGAAGAGCTGAATTGGACTTACCAATTTGTTACAGTGAAAAATACAGGGGAAGAATATAGAAGATATTGAAATTGACCCTATATAACATCAATAGACAGCTGTGCACGTCTAAGCATATTCAGATACACCAGGCGTAGAGTTCGGATATGAATGGCGGCAACTTCACGGCTGATGTCTTTCAGTTCCTGTATTGTGTGTGGCCATGAATGTTTGCTGACAGCTGGTTCCTCAGTGAAGACATCATGGACTCGTTCCAGGGCTACCTTGGACATTTGACATGTTGCCCCGTCTTGCTGGAAGAAGCAGTATTGTCTTTCATATCCAGTAAGTTGAACAGAAAATGCATCAGAATTGTCTATATATGCAACAATGTTGAGGATTGTGCAAAAAAAAAAAAAAAATCGATCCAACGCTGCGCATTCACGTTATACCACACCAAACGCCGATATTTTTCGTTATGGAGTGGTTGCTGACACTCAGTGTTAGGGTTCTCCATTAATCAGTACCTCGTTTTCTGTGAATTCACATGTTCGGAAGGATGAAACCATGCTTCATTACGCATGATTTAATGGAAAGGGTCTAACAAGCCATCGTTGATGTTATTCAAAGGCCACATGCGGTAATTTACATGTCTCTGACCGCCATCCTCCCGTAATTGCCGCACAACTGTCATTCGATATGACTTCTAATTAAAACTTTTCAATATCCGTTGGCAACGCCTTCTACTTACATACTCCTGTTGGGCCAGTTTAAATGTAGACTTATTTGGGCTCTGAATAATTATTCGGCGATTATCTACAATAACTTCCGCCGCACGAACTAAAGGAATTCTTCGTCGTTTTACATTTTGTACAGATCCGTAGTTGCATCACTTTTTATACAGGCCCTCTATTGTTCTCTTTGCTGATAGTCGTCTATCCAGATACTCGACTTGTTTCTGCTATCGAGAAAGTTATTTAGCAGAACGCAAAGAGAAACATCTAACTTCACTTATGAAGTAAACTGAAATGCTGGCAGAAAAATACTAACGATCGATTATTGCATAACACTGACCACTGTTGCTGCTGTTCATTTCAAACGCTGAAATAGGGCATTCGCATTCAAAGTGGAGGAGGGCTACTTTTAACTGCGCCACCCAGTATAAAGGCTGAAGAGGAGAGGAGAGAGAACTGAGTCTTGTAGGAGACGATTATTTAGTTTCCTTACTGAGCTTCTACACTGAAGAGCCTAAGAAACTGGAACATCTGCCTAATATCGTGTAGGGCCCCCGCGAGCACGCAGAAGCGCCGGTACACGACGTGGCATGGGCTCGTCTAATGTCCGAAATAGTGCTGGATCGAATTGACACCATGAATCCTGCAGGGCTGTCCATAAACCCGTAAGAGTACGAGGGGGTGGAGATCTCTTATGAACAGCACGTTGCAAGGCGTCCGAGATATGCTCAACAATGTTCACGTCTGAAGAATCTGGTGGCCAGCGGTAGTGTTTAAACTCAGAAGAGTATTCCTGGAACTACTATGTAGCAATATTGGACGTGTGCAGTGTCGCATTGTCCTGCTGGAAATGCCGTCCGTCGGAATGAACAGTGGACACAAATGGATGCAGAGATCAGACAGCCGGCCGCTGTGACCGAGCGGTTTTAGGCGCTTCAGTACGGAACCGCGCGAATGCTACGGTCACAGGTTCGAATCCTGCCTCAGGCATGGATATGTGTGATGTCCTTAGGTTAGTTAGGTTTCATTAGTTATAAGTTCTAGGGAACTGATGATCTGAGATGTTAAGTCCCATAGTGGTCAGAGCCATTTGAACCATTTGAAGAGATCAGACAGGATGCTTACATGCAGGTCACTTGTTAGAGTCGTATCTAGACACCTTCAGAGGTGGTGGTCCAGAATACTGTATATACCGATACCTCTGATACCCAGCAGCACGTCCTGTTGCATTGATGCATGCCTGTATTCGGCGTGGCATACTATCCTCAAGCTCATCAAGGAACTGTTGGTCCAGATTGTCCCACTCCTCCACAGCTATTCGGCGTAGATTCCTCAGAGCGGTTGGTGGGTCACGTCGTCCATAAACAGCCCTTTTCAATCTATCCCAGGCATGTTCGATGGGGTTCATGTCTGGAGAAAATGCTGGCCACATAGTTGCTACATAGTGGTTCCAGGAATACTCTTGTGAGTTTAAGCACCACCGCTGGCCACCAAACTCCCCAGACGTGAACATGATTGAGCATATCTCGCATGCCTTGCAACGTGCTGTTCAGAAGAGACCTCCACCTATACACGCCCCACACCATTACAGAGCCTCCACCAGCTTGAAAAGCCCCTGCTGACATGTAGGATCCATGGATTCGTGAGGTCGTCTCCATACCCGTACACGTCCATCCACTCGATACAATTTGAAACGAGACTCGTCCGATCACGCAACACGTTTACAACCATCAACAGTTCAATGTCGGTGTTGACGACCCAAGGCGAGACGTAAAGCTATGTGTCGTGCAGTCATCAAGGGTATACGAGCGGGGCTTTGCCTGCCAAAGCCGGTGTCGATGATGTTTCGTTGAATGGTTCCCAAGCTGACAGTCGTTGGTGGCCCAGCATTAAAATCTACAGCAGTTTGCGGAAGGGTTGCACTTATGTCACGTTGAACGATTCTCTTCAGTCTTGGTTGGTCCCGTTCTTGCAGGATCTTTTTCCGGCAGCAGCGACGTCGGAGATTTGATGTTTTACCGGATTCCTACGGTACACTCGTGAAATGGTCGTACGGGAAAATCCGCAGTTCATCGCTTCCTTGGAGATGCTGTGTCCCATCGCTGGTGCGCCGACTATAACACCGCGTTCAAACTCACTTTGATAAGCTGCCACTGTAGCAGCAGTAACCGATCTAACAACTGCGCCCGGCACTTGTCTTATACAGGGTGTTACAAAAAGGTACGGCCAGACTTTCAGGAAACATTCCTCACACACAAAGAAAGAAAATATGTTATGTGGACATGTGTCCGGAAAGGCTTACTTTCCATGTTAGACCTCATTTTATTACTTCTCTTCAAATCACATTAATCATGCAACGGAAACACACAGCAACAGAACGTACCAGCGTGACTTCAAACAATTTGTTACAGGATATGTTCAAAATGTCCTCCGTTAGCGAGGATACATGCATCCACCCTCCGTCGCATGGAATCCCGGATGCGCTGATGCAGCCCTGAAGAATGGCGTATTGAATCACAGCCGTCCACAGCACGAGCACGAAGAGTCTCTGCATTTGGTACCGGGGCTGCATAGACAAGAGCTTTCAAATGCCCCCATAAATGCGTACAGGCCATGGAATTGGTCCACCTCTACCAATCCATCGGTCACCGAATCTGTTGTTGAGAAGCGTACGAACACTTCGACTGAAATGTGCAGGAGCTCCATCGTGCATGAAACACATGTTGTGTCGTACTTGTAAAGGCACATGTTCTAGCAGCACAGGTAGAGTATCCCATATGAAACCATGATAACGTGCTCCATTGAGCGTAGGTGGAAGAACATGGGGCCCAATCAAGACATCACCAAAAATGCCTGCCCAAACGTTCACAGAAAATCTGCGTTGATGACGTGATTGCACAATTGCGATCGGATTCTCGTCAGCCCACACATGTTGATTGTGAAAATTTACAATTTGATCACGTTGGAATGAAGCCTCATCCGTAATGAGAAAATTTGCACTGAAATGAGGATTGACACATTGTTGGGTGAACCATTCGCAGAAGTGTACCCGTGGAGGCCAATCAGCTGCTGATAGTGCCTGCACACGCTGTACATGGTACGGAAACAACTGGTACTCCGTAGCACTCTCCATACAGTGACGTGGTCAACCTTACCTTGTACAGCAGCAACTTCTCTGACGCTGACATTAGGGTTATCGTCAACTGCACGAAGAATTGCCTCGTCCATTGCAGGTGTCCTCGTCGTTCTAGGTCTTCCCCAGTCGCGAGTTATAGGCTGGAATGTTCCGTGGTCCCTAAGACGCCGATCAATTGCTTCGAACGTCTTCGTGTCGGGACATCTTCGTTCTGGAAACCTGTCTCGATACAAACGTACCGCGCCACGGCTATTGCCCCGTGCTAATCCATACATCAAATGGGCATCTGCCAACTCCGTATTTGTAAACATTGCACTGACTGTAAAACCGCGTTCGTGATGAACACTAACCTGTTGATGCTACGTACTGATGTGCTTGATGCTAGTACTGTAGAGCAATGAGTCGCATGTCAACACAAGCATCGAAGTCAACATTACCTTCCTTCAATTGGGCCAATTGGCGGTGAATCGAGGAAGTACAGTACATACTGACGAAACTAAAATGAGCTCTAGCATGGAAATTATGCGTTCCCGGACACATGTCTACATAACATCTTTTGTTTATTTGTGTGTGAGGAATGTTTGCTGAAAGTTTGGCCGTACCTTTTTGTCACACCCTGTATAGGCGTAGCCGACCGCAGCGTCGTATTTTGCCTGTTAACGTATCTCTGTATTTGAATATGCATGCCTATACCCATTTCTTCGGCGCTTCAGTGTATTTTCACCGAAGCAAACCTGAAAGTATCGGTGGTTATTCAAGCTTTTGACACCTGACTGGAGAGTGTAATAGGTCGACGTATGAGACGCGCCTCGAATCGTACCTCGGTATTTGTGACCACGCGTACGCGGACCCGGCCAGCACGTTGATGGCCGTGCGTCACCAGAGTTGGCCCGGGTCCGCGAGTAGCCGCCAGGTGAGGCGCCGCAGAAGAGCGGCACGCGCGTGCACCCACTCCCCCCCCCTCCTCCGCCCCTCCCCTCCTCCTCCAGAGGGTCTGCGGCTGCAGCGGCCGCGAGGCTGCGCCCTCCAGTCGGCGTGTGGAGCGCATCGCGTGCGCCCGTCCAACACAGCTGCCAGCCGCACCGGCGCTACCACGAACCCGGGACCCGCACGCCGCAGTCGGCGATTTACCGTACCCACAAGCTGCAAGCTATCGAAACTGGACTTTTTGCAAGATCACTAAACTGTAGCAAACTTGGTTGTATTAGTATTGAGGAACTGCCAGGAAGTAGTAAGCACATGCGTCGTAGTATAACAGAGTTGCCTCTATTTTAATTCAGTGTGTAACTGTTTCCCCTATACATCCTACAGCAAACTCTCTATATCGGCTTGTCAACCTTCGTGTGAAACGAGATAAAAATTTGTAAATTGCCTTTAAAGACCTTCGCCCCTTGTCTATGAAGGCTTATAAAGTACGACTCACTGTACCGAAGAAATTACCCTCTACCGTAGTAAATGGAAATTTGAGGTAGCTACTTTGCAGCCCTAGCTCCCTATAGAGTACAACTGTTAGACCTTCGACGGTGTTTCTTAGAGACAGCGGCAGACAGTCCCCCCTACAGGAGGAACGGCACCGTTGACCACTGAGCGTGCAGTTCAGACCCTGCCTACCGTAACGGGCAGCGCCCTCCGGTTCACTTCTTGCGCTAGGTTCCCACTGCGAAGCTCCGTAGGCACAGCAGACTGCTTCGCAACCTCCTGCCGAATTCACCGCTGCTGCGAGCGAGGCATGCAGTAGCTGCGTCTGTGCCGGGTGCGCGTGTGTCAGTCAGAGGCGCAGCAGGAAGAAGAAGGGTTGGGACTTGCAGGAGTTGAGCGCGGACTGCCAGCATGGTGGTGACGCAGGACGGGAAGCTGCCGCCGCTCCTGGTGCGCAAGGAGAGCCGCTTCACGCGCATGGCGAAGCGGCCGCGCGTCGACATCGAGTTCCACGATCTGTGCTTCTCCGTGCGCAGCGCGGGCGTCCGCTCCGGTGAGTAGCGAGTAGCGGCCGGCTCTGTCACGCAGCGCCGCTTCCGGCGCGTAGCACAGCAGCTACGCCCACGCAGCACGGCTTTCTGTTTAAAACTCCCGACGCAAACAGAGGGCTGTTATAAGTCACGAGGGACATCCCGTAAAATAACGCCCACTAATTTTTTCATACTTATACTTTCTTATAATGTCTCTCTACAGTCCTTCAATATAGTCTCTGCTTCTCTATGACTCCCAATGTCTCGAAATCTCTATTATTCCATCCAGAACACCACTTTTTTTCATCTACATCTACATCCATACTCCGCAAGCCACCTGACGGTGTATGGCGGAGGTACTCAAAGCACCTCTCTCGGTTCTCACTTCTATTCCAGTCTCGTATTGTTCGTGGAAAGAAAGATTGTCGGTATGGCTCTGTGTGGGCTCTAATCTTCATCTTCATCTACATCTACATCTACATCTACATGATTACTCTGCAATTCACATTTAAGTGCTTGGCAGAGGGTTCATCGAACCACAATCATACTATCTCTCTACCATTCCACTCCCGAACAGCGCGCTGGAAAAACGAACTCCTAAACCTTTCTGTTCGAGCTCTGATTTATCTTATTTTATTTTGATGATCATTCCTACCTATGTAACTTGCGCTCAACAAAATATCTTCGCATTCGGAAGAGAAAGTTGGTGACTGAAATTTCGTAAATAGATCTCGCCGCGACGAAAAACGTCTTTGCTTTAATGACTGCCATCTCAACTCGCGTATCATATCTGCCACACTCTCTCCCCTATAACGTGATAATAAAAAACGAGCTGCCCTTTTTTGCACCCTCTCGATGTCCTCCGTCAATCCCACCTTGTAAGGATCCCACACCGCGCAGCAATATTCCAACAGAGGACGAACGAGTATAGTATAAGCTGTCTCTTTAGTGGACTTGTTGCATCTTCTAAGTGTCCTGCCAATGAAACGCAACCTTTGGCTCGCCTTCCCCACAATATTATCTATGTGGTCTTTCCAACTGAAGTTGTTCGTAATTTTAACACCCAGGTACTTAGTTGAATTGACAGCCTTGAGAATTGTACTATTTATCGAGTAATCGAATTCCAACGGATTTCTTTTGGAACTCATGTGGATCACCTCACACTTTTCGTTATTTAGCGTCAACTGCCACCTGCCACACCATACAGCAATCTTTTCTAAATCGCTTTGCAACTGATACGGGTCTTCGGATGACCTCACTAGACGGTGAATTACAGCATCATCTGCGAACAACCTAAGAGAACTAAAATCTCTCTGGTTTGTTCTCGTGGTCTCTTCGCGAGATATAGTAGGAGGGAGCAATATAATGCTTGACTCCTCGGTGAAGGTATATTCTCGAAACTTCAACAAAAGCCCGTACCGAGCTACTGAGCGTCTCTCCTGCAAAGTCTTCCACTGCAGTTTATCTATCATCTCCGCAACGCGATTACTAAATGATCCTGTAACGAAGCGCGCTGCTCTCCGTTGGATCTTCTTTATCTCTTCTATCAACCCAGTCTGGTACGGATCCCACACTGGTGAGCAATATTCAAGCGTGGGCGAACAAGTGTATTGTAACCTACTTCCTTTGTTTTCGGATTGCATTTCCTTAGGATTCTTCCAATGAAACTCAGTCTGGCATCTGCTTTACCGACTATCGACTTTATATGATCATTCCATTTTAAATCACTCCTAATGCCTATTCCCAGATAATTTATGGAATTAACTGCTTCCAGTTGCTGACCTGCTATATTGTAGCTAAATGATAAAGGATCTTTCTTTCTATGTATTCGCAGCACATTACACTTGTCTACATTGAGATTCAATTGCCATTCCCTGCACAATGCGTCAATTCGTTGCAGATCCTCCTGCATTTCAGTACAATTTTCCATTGTTACAACCTCTCGATATACCACAGCATCTTCCGCAAAAAGCCTCAGTGAACTTCCGATGTTATCCACAAGGTCATTTATGTATATTGTGAATAGCAACGGTCCTACGACACTCCCCTGCGCGTGATGACTGGGTGTTGTGTGATGTCCTTAGGTTAGTTAGGTTTAAGTAGTTCTAAGTTCTAGGGGACTGATGACCATAGATGTTAAGTCCCATAGTGCTCAGAGCCATTTTTGAACTCCCCTGCGGCACACCTGAAATCACTCTTACTTCGGAAGACTCCTCTCCATTGAGAATGACATGCTGCGTTCTGTTATCTAGGAACTCTTCAATCCAATCACACAATTGGTCTTATAGTCCATATGCTCATACTTTGTTCATTAAACGACTGTGGAGAACTGTATCGAACGCCTTGCGGAAGTCAAGAAACACGGCATCTACCTGTGAACCCGTGTCTATGGCCCTCTGAGTCTCGTGGACGAATAGCGCGAGCTGTGTTTCACACGATTGTCTTTTTCGAAACCCATGCTGATTCCTACAAAGCAGATTTCTAGTCTCCAGAAAAGTCATTATACTCGAACATAATACGTGTTCCAAAATTCTGAATTCTGTTGAATTGCTCGGGTAAATGTAGTACAAAGCTCTTCCAGAGATAGATACGACGTCCACACATAGGTTTTTCAACTTCGGGAACAAATCGAAGTCTAGTGTGCTCTTTTCTGTGCTGTAGGAAGGATGCGGCAACACTTCCCATTCTTATTCGCGCAGTTTTTGGGCTACGACATTGCTGAGATGCGGCCAATCATTATCGTGGAGAATACCGCAGCCTCCAGCAACTGAGGTCGCGTTTTGTGTACTTTTCTGCTTACATTTTGCATGAAGTTACGATAATACGCTGCTGCGACACTAGTTCCACACGGGACTCTATTTGTCATGACGATCCCTTGGTGATCATAAGCACCATCATTTGCTTGAGCTTTGACTGTGCGCATCTCCACTCATTGGACTGTGATCTCAAACCCGATTGAAAGTCTCTAATCCACGTTTCATCAGAAGTGACAATTCGACGCTACAAACCTTGAACTGCAGTGTCGAATCGTTGAGTAACGTTGCAGTGTGCAGACGTTTCCCCTTCCCTCCGGCACTCAAAGAATGTTGGAACCATCTTGCAGAAATTTCTCTCTTCCTCAAATCATTTGTCAGAATACGGAATACTGACGTTGGAGGAATTCCCGTGACTTCAGAGTTCCTCACAAGTCGCACAGCGTACATCTCCAAGAGCAACAGCCACGAGTTTCACACATCATCTGTTGATGTTTTTGGCCTTGCAGGAATTGGATTATCGGCTATGCTCGTTCGACCACCGCGAAAACAATTAACCCAACGTGAAACTGCACTACGGTCCACCGTAAACTCACCACAAACTTCGCTTAATGCATTGTGGATTTCTGTCGGGTTTTTGATGCGTAAGATTTTGATCTTGTACGACCTCTGATCTTCAACAGTCACAGTACCCGAGACCTACTCTTCAACTTTATGTTATAGAACAAAACGAAAAACCAAAGAAACACGCGCTTCTTCCTCAATCTCGCAACTACATCTGACGTAATTTTCATTGTTGTTGCGTCAAACAATTCACAGTAGTACCAACCTGTGTATTATTTATGATATGTCCCTCGTAAACATGTGTATCTGCGTATCTGTCTGCGGCATCGCAGCCCCAAACGAAAGGTTCTTTGTTAATCCAGTTTTTTTTTTAAATTCGAAAACTGGTTTAATCGGGATGGTTCTTAGCTATGCTCCAAAAATGTCTGTTCCACCTTTTAAATTTCATCAGCGAAATTAAGTAAAAAAGTTTTCCGCCAGCGCTCTCTCTTCTTATACCCTACGTAATATGGAAGACCTACATCAAGTGACGTAGTAGAGCTTAAAAACATCTAAAATTCAAATGTAAGTCCGCGAGAACATATGTTTATTTTTTACGCTTGAGCAATATATATATATATATATATATATATATATATATATATATATATATATATATATATTGAAGTCGCCCGTTTCAGCTCGTACAAAAGAGAAAAAAGGACAATGTGACTCCAAGATCAACATATGCTCTCGCAGACTTCTTTGTAGTTCTTTTTGAGGTCTACAATTCAGTACTGATTTTGCCCTGATAGTTTAGGTAACCTATTACAGGAGAACGCAATGGCAGCCTACTTTCTTCCGACTTTATTTAGAATTATCGCCACTGCTTATTGCTTGTTGCCTAACTTGCCGGCCGCGGTGGACGAGCGATTCTAGGCGCTTCAGTCGGGAACCATGCAACTGCTACGGTCGCAGGTTCGAATCCTGCCTCGGGCATGGATGTGTGTGATGTCCTTAGGTTAGTTAGGTTTAAGTAGTTCTAAGTTCTAGGGGACTGATGACCACAGCAGTTGAGTCCCATAGTGCTCAGAGCCATTTGAACCATTTTTTTTGCTACGGTCGCAGGTTCGAATCCTGCCTCGGGAATGGATGTGTGTGATGTCCTTAGGTTACTTAGGTTTAAGTAGTTCTAAGTTCTAGGGGACTGATGACCTCAGATGTTAAGTCCCATAGTGCTCAGAGCCATTTGAACCATTTTGTTACCTAAATTATCTAAATATATACCAAAACATAGTCAATTAATATGTGTGTGAATTAAAGAAAGAAACACGTAAATCGCGTAAGTGAGAAAGAACGGACGTCATAATTTCGTGTTTCCCCCCCAAAGTATTTGTGTATGAGCACAGTGTGTCGATCGTACCGTGTCTACAAGTAACATATAAAGTTTAAAAAGCATGAAATAAAACTCAAATTAAAAATTGAAGAAAACCCCGACACAAGAAACATCTAAAAATTTAAAAAAGGATATGTATTGCCCCTTTAAGTTTAATATAATTAGTGATATTTTGATTCAAGCGTCGTCGCGTCAAGGGACCGCTAAGTAAATGAAATAAAAACATAATGCATCTCAAAATCATAAAGTATGAAATTTAAACACAAGTAAGATACACAGGTAACGTGCGTAAATATCGCAACAACAATATCAAATCGTTGAGTCTAAGTCATAATTAATTTGCTACGAAAAATTCGCAATACAGACACAACCATCAACGACGCCCTCCCTCAGGCGATTGTCCGTTCGGGTCACCACACTTGGGTCACCTCACGCCCCGCGCACCGAACACAGCGCGCCGCGCGACTCGCACTCACGTTTTAACGAAGCTATCATCAGATCACTGCAGGACGTAGGATCGTAAGGTAGATTAATGCATGAAACGCCCTTTTTTCACATGATATCTTGCGAACCATGTATGAAGGGTATCAGACGGATGCCATATTCCTTGACTTCCGGAAAGCGTTTGACTCGGTGCCCCACTGCAGACTCCTAACTAAGGTACGAGCATATGGGATTGGTTCCCAAGTATGTGAGTGGATCGAAGACTTCTTAAGTAATAGAACCCAGTACGTTGTCCTCGATGGTGAGTGTTCATCGGAGGTGAGGATATCATCTGGAGTGCCCCAGGGAAGTGTAGTAGGTCCGCTGTTGTTTTCTATCTACATAAATGATCTTTTGGATAGGGTGGATAGCAATGGGCGGCTGTTTGCTGACGATGCTGTGGTGTGCGGGAAGGTGTCGTCGTTGAGTGACTGTAGGAGGATACAAGGTGACTTGGACAGGATTTGTGATTGGTGTAAAGAATGGCAGCTAACTCTAAATATAGATAAATGTAAATTAATGCAGATGAATAGGAAAAAGAATCCTGTAATGTTTGAATACTCCATTGGTAGTGTAGCGCTTGACACAGTCACGTCGATTAAATATTTGGGTGTAACATTGCAGAGCGATATGAAGTGGGACAAGCATGTAATGGCAGTTGTGGGGAGGGCAGATAGTAGTCTTCATTGGTAGAATTTTGGGAAGATGTGGTTCATCTGTAAAGGAGACCGCTTATAAAACACTAATACGACCTATTCTTGAGTACTGCTCGAGCGTTTGGGATCCTTATCAGCTCGGATTGAGGGAGGACATAGAAGCAATTCAGAGGCGGGCTGCTAGATTTGTTACTGGTAGGTTTGATCATCACGCGAGTGTTACGGAAATGCTTCAGGAACTCGGGTGGGAGTCTCTAGAGGAAAGGAGGCGTTCTTTTCGTGAATCGCTACTGAGGAAATTTAGAGAACCAGCATTTGTGGCTGACTGCAGTACAATTTTACTGCCGCCAACTTATATTTCGCGGAAAGACTACAAAGATAAGATAAGAGAGATTAGGGCTCGTACAGAGGCATATGGGCAGTCATTTTTCCCTCGTTCTGTTCGGGAGTGGAACAGGGAGAGAAGATGCTAGTTGTGGTACGAGGTACCCTCCGCCACGTACCGTATGGTGGATTGCGGAGTATGTATGTAGATGTAGAAACTAAATTCGTACGTAATTATATTAAATAAGATAGAGAATAAAGACGTAAATCTATTCTTCAACAATGTTAGGCTAATTAAAGTCGCATTAATTCTCATATGTTAAACAATAAGTACTAGTAACATCGCTAGCTATTTTGAGGTGTGGTTGCGGGACGCGTAGGACTGGAAGAGATAACGCAAAACAGAAGAGCCTTATAACTAGCAATAATGAAAATATGCCGCTGTAGAAACGATAGCTGCTTTCTATGTCATTTATATCCGCATCTCGTGGTCTTGCGGTAGCGTTCTCGCTTCCCGCGCACGGGGTCACGGGTTCGATTCCCGGCGGGGCCAGCGATTTTCTCTGCCTCGTGATGACTGGGTGTTTTGTGTCTTTCACCATCATTTCATCCCCATTGACACGCAAATCGCCGAAACGGCGTCAACTCGAAAGACTTGTACCAGGCGAACGGTCTACCCGAGGGGAGGCCCTAGCCACACGGCATTTCCATTTTATGTCATTTATTTTGTTTTGAGTGACTTCGTGCAGTGCCCTTCACGACTTGGACCGGAAATGTGAGGCAAAATTAAATTGTGGTTTATCTTGTGCAAGGATGAATGACGCAGACATTACTGTCAGTGGTGTTGTGCAACAGCTGAGACCGCTGATATTGAGCAAATATCGATAATAAGCGTGGTTGTTGAAGAGTACTTTCTCTTATATATTTTATTTTGACTTGAAAATTGATCTGTGATATTTACGACTGTTAAGAATGAAAAAAAAAATTGCGTGAAGTTGTGTATTTACAAGTCGAAGCATAGAGAAGTCACACTTCAAAAACGATGCAACTGAGAATTTAAAAAAAAAATGAAACTATAAATAAAAGTTACTTGAAAATGATTTTAAAGAAAAAAGGTTCCTCTTCGAGCTGTTAATTCAATCAGACCAATGTGCAATGTTGACTCCCGTCATTGTCTAGTGGCAACTGACCGCATAAGTTATTGAAATTCTCATATCATAAAATGATACGCCTAATTAAAATACGGCACAATCGCAGTTCGTTTCGTAAGAATGCGGGTTCTTTGTGATAAATAAGAAAAAGTTTAACGATAGCGCACGACTGGTACACCAAAGTATTTTGCCAATAAACAACCCGGTCCCAATTTTTAAAACGGTCGATAAACGAAATGATTTTTTTTAATAGACGTTTTCGAACTGAGATTCAGATGCCATTACTATTAACGCAAGATTTTTTTATACTACACTTACATATGAACAGTCGGGCACTAACAGAAAGAAGAAGACAGCATAGTTAATAAAACAAACGATTGGCGCTTAAGAAAAGAAATTAATTAAACACGATGAAATATTTGAGACAATTTTGTGACTCAATACTAAGTCTTCCCAACACAGTGGCTTATTGACGCTGAATTCTCTTTCTACATACAGTTTAATTCGCATCATTTGTCTTGGATGAAGACAATCTGGACTTTTATAACTGCGTAGGCTTCCGCGGCCAGAGTCAGTCGACATAAAAGTGTTCTGGGTATGGTACCGCGTCATAATGTAAAAAACTACTGCTGCTAGAGAAAAACCAACGTTTCGGCCACCGTTGCAGCGGCCTTCTTCTGGGTCTACACGTTTTTCTCCTATTTCAAATTCTGTTTAGAATCTGATAGGGCTCTCATCGGGCCCTAAATCTTCTATGTCACGTCTGGCGTATCTGCAGCGGTAACTAAGCCTTTTCACTAGTTTTCAATTCTAGAAAACTTTCTCTCACAATTAGTTTTATACTGTCAATATTTTAATGTTACATCTGCGATTTATGAATCAGCAACTTGATGCTACTACGGCTCAGTTCCAAATATGCTCACACTGCGGTTGGCTCTCTGAGCCTGTTCAAACGACGAGCTGCTATGTAATGTATTCAAGATTATAGGAAAGCAGATTCATATGGCATGACTGCGCCCTTCAAGAGAGTTATTGAGCCGCCCGTTTGCGAGTTCTTTCAACTCGACGCCTCTTCGACGAATTACGTGCCCCTAATCTAACCTACCTTACCAGGGAATTAGTTTAACGTGCAATACGAGCCACGTATTGTTCCCGGCATATCTTCACATCATTGGAAGATGAAGGCCAGCGCAAAGACAGACTTAAAAATTCGATCCCCCGACCTCGCGGTCTCCAGACTCACACTTTACCACTAGACCCCCAAGCCGCACTATGAACGTATAGTTGTGTGTAGAAGTTAGTTTGATTTTTTATTTAGTTTCCTAATGGATTACTGTCTCCCTTTTCCTTCTTTTTAAACACATCATCTCATGGTGACTATGTAATAAGTCGAAACTTGCAATTATACTATTCGTGTGATCTCAGATGGAATTCTTTAAAATTAATAAACTATCATTAAAGATCCCTTGAACAAAGTCTAATGAATTTACAAATGCATTTACTTGCGTCAACTCAAAAGACTTGCACCAGGCGGCCGGTCTACCCGACGGGAGGCCCTAGCCGCACGGCATTTCATTTCTTTTTGTTTTATGGTGCTCTCTCGTTATGTTTCTTATACTCCAACAAATAATGCAGGATGTCATCTTCAACAGTAAAGTAATTATGAGAGATAATTAACATCAACAGATGTTTCACTTTGTTGGCAACCGTCTAGACTTCTATTAAGCTTCTAATGGGGACAATTTCTTGCCGCTTAACACCCGAATTGAGAAACAATTGGGTATGAGGTAAGCGCTGTTGGCTAGCACAGTCCCAAATTCATTTGAAGTTAGTGTCTTTGTTACATGATGATCATTCTTCTTGTACCTTAAAAGCAAGCCGTCGGTAGTAATCTCAGTGTGAGACAGGTATTACGGTAGGTGCGAGTTGTTGCACCTGCTTGGCAACACGGCCAGCGCTTTCATTGCCTCTTATGCCTAGCCGACCGGAGTGGCCGAACGGTTCTAGGCGCTTCAGTCTGGAACCGCGTGACCGCTACGGTCGCAGGTTCGAATCCTGCCTCGGGCATGGATGTGTGTGATGTCCTTAGGTTAGTTAGGTTTAAGTAGTTCTAAGTTCTAGGGGACTGATGACCTCAGAAGTTAAGTCCCATAGTGCTCAGAGCCATTTGAACCATTTTTTTCTTATGCCTACGTGATCCGGTATTCAGCACCACTCCCTTTTGTACTCTGAAAACCACCTTACGGTGAGTGGCAGAAGGTACTTTTACTACCATCGGTACGTCCTTTCCCTCTCCATACGCGAATGTTCGTGGAAAGACCGAGTCTCGATAAATTTTCATATGACCTTTAATGTCTCTGATTTCGTCCACGTGATCGCTTCACGAGACTTACACAGAAGGACGTAATGTGTCGCCCGCCTGTTCCCGGAGCGCAAGCTCTCTGAATGCCAACAGGGAACCTCTGCGGGATGTACGTCGCCTCTGTTGAAGCGTCTGCCACTGGACTTTGTTCTACTCGCGCCGCCTAAACGATCCCGTGAGGAAACTCGCCGTTCTTCGCCTGATCTCTTTCTGTGCTATTAACCCATCCTGCCAAGGATCACAGACTTATGAGCAATCCATGCTAATATTATAAACGCGAAAGTAACTCTATCTGCTACGTTTTCGTGACCAAACGTATGAAGTGATTTGATGAAATTTGATACGGGAATAGATTGAAATCTGACGAAGAACACGGACTACTTTAGAAACTAAATAAATAAATAAATAGGCCCATAAGACGGTGAAGTAGAGAATGGAACCATTATTTTTACATCAGTGGACGTAAACCATGTTTAAAAAATTCGGATAAGTACTAATAGGACTTGCGCACTTTGGGTTTCGTACAATCTTCGTTATGGGGTTGGGCTGATTTGTGGGAAGAGACCAAACAGCGAGGTCATCCGTCTCATAGGATTAGGGAAGGATGGGGAAGGAAGTCGGTCGAGCCCTGTCAGAGGAACCATCCCGGCATTTACCTGAAGCAATTTATGGAAATCACAGAAAACCTAAATCAGGATGGCCGGACGCGAGACTGAACCGTCGTCCTCCCCAATGCGAGTCCAGTGTGCTAGCCACTGCGCCACCTCGCTCGGTCTTTATTATGTATACAGATAGGTCATCCATCCCGGGAATCCAGAATGTCAACGACTTTTGCCGGTTATTGATGTCGATACTGGCTAGTTAAAGGTCCTGGGAATTCCAAGACTTTCGAAAATGCTTTAATTTTAAGTTCTAAGTGTGCATTTTGTATAATTTCGCATTTTTACTGTAATTTTTCATTTATTTTATTAATTATAGGGTTATATTAACATGATATGCTAGCTATCAACTGGATTTATGTCGCATAGTTTGATGCTCGCAAACTCACGCATTAAAACCCATAGGGTGCTTGCCATCCACCTGGAATCATGAAATTTGGCAAGACGCAATGTGCCACTGTACAAGTGAACGAAAAAAATCAGAAAATTGTTAATTACACCGCTAATGTGCCTTAGTGTATGACATAAATACGAATTTGTTACGTTTACCTGATCCTGAGAAAAAGACGTCTTAACAGACGGACAGACAGTCAGATAACAAATGACAAAACATTTATGTCATGTGATATAATTACAAATTAACAATTTTAGGACAACAAAGTGATCCTTTAAGTGTTCCGATTCTAAAGAACGAGACACAGAATCATAAAATTATTAAATTTGTTGTATTATAATTATCACAGCATAGAAGTAATAGATGGACACATGAGGGCAGCTGACGTTATTGAATGTACAAATATTATAAAATTTGTGCTGTACCGAACTAGAAATTATTTATTTTCTTTCTTCGTTAGTTTAAAAGATATTTAATAATTTTGAAAAGTCTATATTGTAGAATATTGCCTGTAGATAGTATTAATGACGCTGAACAAGTCACTTCATACCCTATAGCCTTTCTTAACACTTTGAAATTCTCATGAGTGCCATCTCAAAAAAAGGTTGAAGGTTGGTGTTCCGGTCTTCTTCATGCGAAATGTTGACGCTATCAGACTGTGTAACTGTTCGCACTTACAAATTACATACTTGGGCTGATATATTATTAGGGCTACTATAGTTGTGGCATAGCTAAAGGGAAAAGATTTTTGATTCAAATTATACCGAAAGATTTGCTTTCAATTTGAAAGATAGCAGTACCTTCTAAAAATTGCTTTTGGAATAAAACAAAATGGCAAACACTCAAAGTTACCAGTGTGCAATTAGAAAAACCATGTGTTTCTCATGGATAATCCTATATTGTATGCTCCTGTGTATCGAACCCACAAAATCTTTGGGTACTTGCAAAAGAAAGCAAGACCAAAAACGTTGTGTACAGAATTGTGGCAAGATCATGCAGTGGTCTTTAACAAAGAAAACGTGTCGTTTGTAATATTTTTTAACTAAGAATCGACGTACGCCAAAAAGACACACATTCATTACGTATCTACACTGCTGGCCACCCTGAAGGAAGCATCCGAATCAAGTGAAATTTAGACCATGGGTTTGCAGCGATGAGATATGCAACTGATTAGAATTTCAGCGCAGACGCACATCACGCGCACCCGTGGCGCCACCTCATAGCGCCATTTAAGGCTTGGCGATTTCGACGAGTGTACGTTCGGCACGTGTGTTTACCTTGTGGTTTTTTCACAAGACGATCAGTTATGCCTCGTAGACAACAGCGAACATCTTTTGATCAAGTATCCGAGTTCGACAGAGGAAGGATAGTGGCTTACCGAGGTTGTGGATTATCATACAGAGAAATCGCTAGTCGTGTTGGACGAAACCAAACAACTGTAATGCGGATATGTGACTGTTGGATGCAGGAGGGTACGACGGACCGACGTGGTCGATCGCATTCACCTCGGTGCACCACTGCACGTGCTGGTAGGCAAATTGTGCACATGGCAGTGACGGATCGCTCAGTGACATCCCGAACCATAGCACAGCACATTGCCTCTGTAACGCATCATCCAGTGTCTGCGCGTACCATTCGACGCCGTTTACAGCAGAGTGGTCTGTCCGCAAGACGTCCATTGCTTCGTCTGCCATTGACGCAGAACCACAGACGTCTCCGTCGCCAATGGTGTGATGACAGACGGATGTGGACGGCAGAATGGAATGACGTTGTCTTTACTGACGAGGCACGCTTCTGTCTGCAGCACCACGATGGTCGGATTCGAGTGTGGAGACACCGTGGAGACAGGATGCTGGACAGCTGCATTATGCACCGCCACACTGGTCTTGCACCGGGTATTATGGTATGGGGCGGTATTGGATATTACTCTCGCACGCCTCTAGTACGCATTGCCGGTACTTTAAATAGCCGGCGCTACATATCCGAGGTGCTGGAGCCAGTTGTCCTTCCTTACCTTCAGGGCTCGGCCACAGCCATATTTCAACAGGATAATGCGCGACCACACGTGGCACGCATTGTCCAAAGGTTCTTCGTCAATAACCAGATTGAATTGCTTCCCTGGCCGGCTCGCTCTCCGGATCTTTCGCCGATAGAAAACATGTGGTCCATGGTTGCTCAACGAGTGACCCAGATTACATCCCCAGCTGCCACACCAGATGATCTTTGGCAACGTGTGGAAGCTGCTTGGGCTGCTGTACCCCAGGAACACATCCAACGTCTCTTTGACTCAATGCCGAGACGTGTGGCAGCGGTGATCTCCAACAATGGCGGCTACTCTGGTTACTGATTCTGGCAGGAACCACATGTCACAGACGTCTGTAAACGTAATCATTTGATACTTGGTCAACATGTTATCTACAAAATAAATCTTGTTGTGCTACCTCTTGTCTTTCTTGGTGTTGCATTTACGGTGGCCAGCAGTGTATATAACGGCATTACATACGTTTATAGTACAAACATTTACATCCACATCACTATACACACATCTATTTATAAATAACTAGCTCACTAACTCACCGTCCCTCATCATAACAAAAGTACTGATATGGGAGCGCAGTCGCGGATAACATCTAGTACTCAATAATTTTTTTATATCAGGTAGCGTGATCTCTCTCCGACAATGGAACGCGAGCACACCAAATTAGGGCCTGACATGAATATGATAGCATTCTGTTTCAGACAGTGCTCAATAGGCGATGCTCTTAACATATTAATTATCTTTGACTATTTCAGATAAACTGCGTAACACGTTTGCACAGCTGCAAAACTTCCAGCGTGAGAGGAGAAACAAAATACATATCTCGTTATGCTATAAATTATTTCGTCTTCCAATCTGATAACGACCTCCAGTATATAAAATGATGTCTATCAAAAAGAAAGAAAAGCTTGACGCGAGAAATACGTTTACCTTATTGCTCATTGAGCGTAATACCTGGCTATTGACACTAAATAATGGAAAGTGTGAGGTCATCAAAATGAGTGCGAAAAGAAATCCGTTATACGTCGGCTGCACGGTAAGTCAGTGTAATCTAAAGGCCATACATTCAACTAAATATCTAGGAATTACAATTAGGAACATTTTAAATTGGAAAGAACACACAGAAAATGTTGTGGGGAGGAAACCAAAGACTGCGTTTTATTGGCAGAACACTTAGAAAATGTAACAGGTCTACTAAAGAGACTGCCTACACTACGCTTGTCCGTCCTCTTTTGGAGTACTGCTGCGCAATCTGGGATCCATACCAGATCGGATTAACAGAGTACATCGAGAAAGTCCAAAGAAGAGCAGCACGTTTTGTATTATCGCGAAATAGGGAAGAGAGTGTCACTGACATGATACAGGGTTTGAGGTGGACACCATTAAAACGAAGGCGTTTTCCGTTGCGGCGGAATCTTCTCACGAAATTTCAATCACCAATTTTCTCATCTGAATGCGAAAATATTTTGTTGACGCTAGCCTACATAGGAGAAATTATCATCATAGTAAAATAAGGGAAATCAGAGATCGTACGGAAAGATATGGGTGTTAGTTTTTTCCGCGCACACTGTTCGAGAGTGGAATAATCGAGAATTATTGTGAAGGTGCTTCGATGAACCCTCTGCCAGACACTTAAGTGTGATTTGCAGAGTATCCATGTGGATGTAGGTGTAGATACGTGGTGTCTTTATCCCACGGAAAACACTTCAAATGGCTCTTTCAATGATCTTCACATAAATACCTTCTTTTTGTTCGGAATTCCCAAAAGTAAAGATGGTTTCGCCATCACAAAGTTAGGAATTCTCCGAATTTCACTGAAAGCATAGCTGTTACAGTAATAATGACTGGAAGTCCCACAGGAAAGATCTAGTACCACACTGGAAAATTTTTGTGACACCAGCATGCTTGATTGCAGCGATTTAGAGCAGACTAATGTGCCTGAAGTTTGGTGCAACGTTTGTATTATTTATGGAGAACACTTGAGGAAATTGTTCACACCTCTAGTGCAGCATTTAGCTTGTAATACTGACAGGGCTGCGCTTAACTCAAAGCCTATTCTCCCATTCCTTAGCACAGATTTAACACACAATAACGTCTCATTTTGGTACAGTATCCTAAGGTTTTAATATTTCAACAATAACAACAATAAATTTCCTCCACGCGTGCGGGATTTCAACCAGCATTCACAGAGCTACCATAACTGAATTACCGCGATAAGGTAGCGCGGTGCATTAATTGGATACATGGTGAAAGAAATGTGTTGGTCATAACTAACATTTTATTGACGTGTGTGTTTAATTGTTATTCAAACGAAGGAAGGAGGGAAGATTAGCGTTTAACGCCTCTTAGACGACGAGCTCATTGGTGCCGGACTGGGGCAGGAAGCCGGCCGTGGCTTTTAGAGGAACCATCCCGGCATTTTAGTTTAAGCGAGTTAAAAGATTCTTGTTAAACTTAAACTGTATAGCCAGTCGGTAATTTGAACCTCCGACCACACGCATACGAGTCCAGTGTGCTAATCAATACGCCGTCTCGCTCGGTTTGCTGTTAGAGAGAATTACGAGGCGTGTTTTTTTTTAAGTAAGTACCGTTTTGAAATTAAAAAAGGACGTGCTAAGATATCTCAATAATTTTATTTTTGCATGAAAACCTGTACCTTAATCTACTTTTCTACATAATTTCGGCCAATATTGAGGCACTTGTCATAACATTGTACCAGTTTTTGAATGCCCTCCTCATAGAAGTCTGCCGACTGACTTGTTAACCACTGCATCACCACTGTTTTGACTTCGTCATCGTCTTGAAGACGCTGACCGCCCAGGTGTTTCTTCAAGTGCAGGAACAGATGGTAGTCACTGGGCGCAAGATCGGGGCTGTACGGAGGATGATCTAGAGTTTCCCATCGAAATGATGTGATCAGATCTTTGGTCTGATTCGCCACATGCGGACGGGCATTGCCTTGCAGCAAAACTATGCCCTTTCTCAACTTCCATGGAGTGTTGCTTTGATTCTGGTGTGACGTAGGCCACCCATGTTTCATCGCCCGTAAAAGTTTGGCTTAAGAAATCATCACCGTCGTTGTGGAACGGCTCAAGGAAAGTCAATGCACTGTCTAAACGTTTGGTTTTGTGCACATCCGTCAACATTTTCGGTACCCAACGTGCGCACAATTTTCGGTAATTCAAGTGCTCGGTCACAGTGCCATACAAAACACTACGAGTAACGCTAGGAAAGTCATCCCGCAAGGAGGAAATCGTAAAGCGTCTGTTTTCTCTCACCTTATTGTCCACTTCCTGCACCAAACTTTCGTTAACGACCGAAGGACGCCCACTCCGTTGTTCATCATCCACATTTGTGCGGCCATCTTTAAATGCTCTCACCCACTTTCTTACCATTCCATCACTAATAATGTTTTCTCCGTAAACTGCACAGATCTCACGATGAATATCGATCGCTTTTAGGCCTTTAGCACTAAGAAATCTTATAACAGCCCGTACTTCACAGTCGGCGGGACTCACGATTATCGGAGGCATCTTAAACACTCAGTACACATCGTAAACAAGGAAGAATCAGACTGTAATGACGTCAGTGCGTATATTAAGATACAGGCTTTCATATAAAAATAAAATTATTGAGATATCTTAGCACGTCTTTTTTTAATTTCAAAACGGTGCTTACTTTAAAAAAAACACGCCTCGTAATCCATTCTTGGTGCTTCATTGGGCTTTCTAATCACTGAACACAAATGTAAAAGGCGTTACTTTACGTAGAAAGGGAAATATGGCCTCTAGGAATTTTTAGAAAATCAAATGAAGACTGTTCTCTATGAGTAGCACGTAACTGCAGACACAGAAAAAGTAACAAATGTAAACTTAGAGGTACTGTCGAGCAGATACTTAGGCAGTGAGGACTGTAACAGCCACGCGCACTCCTTGTGTTTACCTTTCTAAGATTTTATGACGGCTGTAAAGCGGAGCCGGTTGAAATAAACTGTGACCAGGACTGTGAATTCTATAGTTTATTTAACTTCTACATCTACACAACGTCTTTGGTCCGCAGGCCACCTTACGATATGTGGCGGAAGGTAGTTGATGTACCAATATCACTTCTCACTTTTCAAGTTCCTTCCAGTCGCGTATGATTCACAGGAAGAACGATTGCCGGTAAGCCTCCGTGTGGGCTAGAATTTTATCTTCATGGACTTTTCACGACCTATACATAGGATGAAGCAATATATTGGTTGACTCTTCTAATCTTTAACAAGAGACCATAACGTGACGCAGAACGCGTTGCATCTACCACTTGAGTTGGCAGAGCATCCCCGTGACGCTTTCGCGCTTACTAAATCAACCTGTAACGAAACGCGCTGCTCTTCTTTGGATCTTCTCCATTTCCTCTGTCAGTTCTGCCTGGTATGATTCCCATACTGAAGAACAGTATTCAACTACTGGTCGAACGAGGGTTTTGTAAGACACATTCTTTGTTGATGGACAACATTTCCTGAAAATTCTTCTATTGAATCTCAGTCTGGCATCTGCCTCACCGCGATTAATTTTATGTGATCGTTCCAGTGCAAATCTCTCCGTACACGTATTTTATGGGAGTAACTGTTTCCAGTGCTTGTTCTGCAACTTTGTAATCGTACAATAAAGCGCCTTTCGTCTATGTATTTGCAACACGTCATTTGTTTATCAAGATCAATTGCCACTCTCTGTATCAAACCTCAGAGCTGCGCAGATCTTCCTGAATTTGCTACAATTTTCTACTTTTACGTCTGAAGACACCTCTCCGTCCAGAAAGACGTGCTGTGTTCTGTTTGTTAGAAACTCTTCAGTTCTGTCACACAGTTATAATGTTATTCCAAGCGCTGGATTTTCTTCATTAGGCGACAGTGCGAAACTGCGCCGAATACCTTTCGGAAGTCAAGGGACAAGGTATATACCTGGGTGCCTGTACCTACTGCCTTCTGTGTCTCATGGACGAAGAGAGCGAGCTACGTTTCACACCATCACTGTTTTCGGAACTCACGTGGATTCCTACAGAAGAGGTTTTCGGTCTCCAGAAGTGTCATAATACGCGAGCATAACGCATGTTCCAAAATTCTACAACAGACTTACATCAGAGATAGACACCTACAGTTTTCCGCGTCTATTGGACATCCCTTCTTTCCGACCTGTTCTTTTTAAATTTTTGTTTTATTTCACTTTTTAGATGAGGAAGGAGGGGAAATGTGGAATAAAACTGCTTTCCAAAAAACGCCAGAAGGCCACTGAGATGGAATGAGCAAATATGCTGTGCAGTAACATCTCGGAATTGATCCCGCTATGGTGGCAGTCTCACTACTTTAAGACGATACCAAATTCTTTATCCGCGAGTTGTTTTTGTTCAGTCTTTAGGGGTAGTTTTCCGTTGTTATTAATTCCAAACGGCTGCAAGACGACTACCAGTTGTTCATTAATTAAAACAGGAAACTACGATGCACGTAAACAGCATAGACGTTATGAGCGACCACTGTTTTGACCTCCCCTCACGGACGGACGATATGACTGGCAAAGAGTTCCGCGTCGCCCGCCGGGAATACAGTAAGCATGTTTTCGACCTTCCCTCCCTAAGGTCACCGCCAGAGCCTAACGGAGTTCCGTCTGTCTCTGCACACGGCCCGCGCTCCAGGCACTTTCTTCAACCTTAGCACGTGATTACAGTTTCACGATTCATCATCGTCTAAAAGTTTCGTCTTGCTGGTTCTTCTCTGACTCCTACTTTTTCTGTCAATTGACTGCGATAACGACGTTTCATTCTATTAATCACAGATTGTACTAGTTGCCCAGGTCTGAATCATCAGTTTGTACCTAGAATCTTTATCTCGAAATGTTATATATGAGCTTTCACGACAAAGTGTCAAAACAGTTTTGTTTGCTCCCTCCTATGGCGGGAAACGACGCCCTTTTCGCATTATTTTCTATCGCACAGGCAGGTAATCAGAGGTAAGAGACAGGGAGCGAAAAATTATTTGCAACTTGTACAGAAACCAAACTGCATTCGCCACGTAGTCTGAGGCGCCTTGTCACGGTCCGCGCGGCTCCCTCCGTCGGAGGTTCGAGTCCTCCCTCGGGGATGGGTATGTGTGTTGTCCTTAGTGTAAGTTAGTTCAAGTTAGGTTAAGTACCGCGTAAGCTTAGGGACCGATGGCCTCAGCAGTTTGGTCCCATAAGACCTTACCATAAATTTCCAATTTTCCAAACTGCATTCGCAAGAGTCGAAGGACAGGACAGGGAAGCTGTGATTGCGAAGGGAGTGAGCCATGTTTGTAGTATGTATCCGATGTTTTCAGTCTGTGCGATTGACAAGCAGTAAAGGAAACGAAGGTGAAATGTGGAAAGGAATGTTCAGTGATAGGAAAAGAAACTTTGAGGTTTGTCGATGACATTGTATGAAGGGCGATAAATAACCTTCCGTTGGAGGGCGTTGATGCAATGTATGTAGAACGTAGCGGGACTCCGATGCGGGTATACAAGCATCGACACGTAGGGAAGGTATAAGTGGGGCATTCGTGTCGGTGCGGTAAATGCGGAAACGTGGACTACGGCGACGTTAAGGCGTGACGGAAGGCAATTTTTATCCCTATTCTGCCAATGCTATTTTACCCTTTGAAGAGGTACACTTTTCAAAAGAACTATAAGCGATAAAACAATGAAATTTTTACTGTATATATATATATATAAAATATATGCCTCAATTTACAAGTTAAATGAACATATTACTCTTCTGGTGCAAACCTAGGTTTCTAGCATTTGCGGACTTAGAGAAAGCTTTTGACAATGTTGACTGGAATACTCTCTTTCAAATTCTAAAGGTGGCAGGGGTAAAATACAGGGAGCGAAAGGCTATTTACAATTTTTACAGAAACCAGATGGCAGATATAAGAGTCGAGGGACATGAAAGGAAGGCAGTGGTTGGGAAGGGAGGGAGACAGGGTTCTAGCCTCTCCCGATGTTATTCAATCTGTATATTGAGCAAGCAGTAAAGGAAACAAAAGAAAAGTTCGGAGTAGGTATTGAAATCCATGGAGAAGAAATAAAAACTTTGAGGTTCGCCGATGACATTGTAATTCTGTCAGACAGCAAAGGACCTGCAAGACCAGTTGAACGGAATGGACAGTGTCTTGAAAGGAGCGTATAAGATGAACATCAACAAAAGCAAAACTAGGATGATGGAATGTAGTCGAATTAAGTCGGGTGATGTTGAGGGTATTAGATTAGGAAATGAGACACTTAAAGTAGTGAAGGAGTTTTGCTATTTGGGGAGCAAAATAACTGATGATGGTCGAAGTAGAGAGTACATAAATTGTAGACTGGCAATGGCAAGGAAAGCGTTTCTGATTTGTTAACATCGAGTATAGATTTAAATGTCAGGAAGTCGTTTCTGATAGTATTTGTGTGGAGTGTAACCATGTATGGAAGTGAAACATGGGCGATAAATAGTTGGACAAGAAGAGAACAGAAGCTTTCGAAATGTGGTGCTACAGAAGAATGCTGAAGATTAGATGGATAAATCACATAACTAATGAGGAGGCATTGAATATAATTGGGGAGAAGAGGAGTTTGTGCACAACTTGACTAGAAGAAGGGATCGGTTGGTAGTACATGTTTTGAGGCATCGAGGGATCACCAATTTAGTATTGGAGGTCAGCGTGAAGGGTAAAAATCGTAGAGGGAGACTAAGAGATGAATACACTAAGGAGATTCAGAAGGATGTAGGTTGCAGTAGGTACTGGGAGATGAATGAGCTTGCACAGGATAGAGTAGCATGGAGAGCTGCATCAAACCAGTCTCAGGACTGAAGACCACAACAACAACAACAACACCTCTTATGGTTTTGAAGAAAAAAAAATTCTTTCACTAGTAAAATTTAAGTTTTTTTGTACATTAATTATTATAAAACAGTTTCTGATTGTTTGGTGGTTCTCAATTTACTTGTAATAACTTATTACCATCTGCAGTACAAATTGACCAAATTTCATGTTTCTAGCCACATTAGTTTATCAAATAATGCACCTGAAAGTAAAAAATAATGTAGTTTTGAGAAGAATCCATTTAAAGTTTAATATTGCAAAAATTTTGTGTTTTCCTATGAAGACATTTCTTCAACAAGGCGTCTTTACAAAGGTCTCTAAATGTGGGTTTAATTTCATTTCATTTAATTAAATGCTGTGCATTATCTCTGCACGCCCGGGTTCCCGGGTTCGATTCCCGGCGGGGTCAGGGATTTTCTCTGCCTCGTGATGACTGGGTGTTGTGTGATGTCCTTAGGTTAGTTAGGTTTAAGTAGTTCTAAGTTCTAGGGGACTGATGACCATAGATGTTAAGTCCCATAGCGCTCAGAGCCATTTGAACCATTATCTCTGCGAAAATAAAGGCGTGGCATTTTAATGCCAGATTGCACAGAGCGTCAGGAAAACCATCATATCTCACGAAAAAATTGTCTTATTTATATAAAACAAAAACTGTTTCACTCAGGAAAGACGAGGCATTTCAAATATGCTAAAATCTAAAAATCGAATTTTTGAAGCCCACTTGCCTCCCGCATACTTGCCGCAGTGGATACACCGGTTCCCGTGAGATCACCGAAGTTAAGCGCTGATGGGCGTGGTCGGCACTTGGATGGGTGACCATCCAGGCCGCCATACGCTGTTGCCATTTTTCGGGGTGCACACAGCCTCGTGATGCCAATTGAGGAGCAACTCGACCGAATAGTAGCGGCTTCGGTCAAGAATACCATCTTACGACCGGGAGAGCGGTGTGCTGACTCCACGCCCCTCCTATCCGCATCCTCAACCGAGGATGACACGGCGGTCGGATGGTCCCAGTAGGCCACTGGTGGCCTGAAGACGGAGTACTTGCCTTCCGTCTCCCCTTAACACCAAATGCCTCCAAACAGAACGAATGTGCTGTTAATCTTTTTTTGGCTGTCGAAGGACAGACGTCCACCGGAGAATGGAGACTGTGTATGGGGCAGCATGTCTGTCGAAAGCCACCGTTGTAGAACGCTGCGCCAAGTTCCGCGCTGGTAGCGATCGGACACGAGACTCCGGTCCGTCTGGGAGACCAGCCTCAACTGGGAGACTCGAGTGGCAGACACTCCTCATCTCTACCCATGCGATTATCACTCCCTCAGTTAAGTAAGGAAGGCTTTGAAAGATCGATAATTCCTGTCGGACGAGGATGTGCACGCAGCAGTTAAGGACTTCTTCACGCAGCAGGACACGATGGTTTACCAGACGGGTATCTTAAACCTGCTACGTCGGTGTCGGTGGAATAATTGTCTCACTGCCATTCCGGAGTGTACGGCCCTCGAACGGAAAATTTTTGATCGCCCGTTATAATTCTTCAGGGATAGCAAAGGACTTGAATGAACAGTTGAACGGAATGGAGAGTGTTTCGTAAGATGAATATGATCAAATATATAACAAGGATAATGGAATATAGAGGAATTAAATCGAGAGTTCCTGAGGCAATTCGAATATAAAATGTGATACAAAAAGTAGAAGGTGAGTTTTTCTGTTTTGGAAATAAAATAGCTGACAACGACCGAAGCAGATTAGATATAACACTAGGATTGGCAATAGCAAGGTAAGTACATATGAAAGACAGAAATTTGTTAACATACAACATAAATTTAAGTGTTAGGAAGTTTTTTCTGAAGGTATTTGCCCGGAGTGTAATCTGTTTTCGTCCCCGGTCATATCTATGGGTGAAACAGCTGCATTCCACCGCGGTATGATCGTGAGACGAGTCATCCGTTTCTATATTTGCTGGAATGCGCTATGGAAAGGCCCACGAATGAAAACAGCTGTCAATTGACTGAAAAAAGTCACAGTATATCTGACCTGCTCAGGACAAACACGTTTGCGAAATAATAACAGCAGTAATCAATTTTAAGCCCGCCCGGTTAGCCGTGCTGTCTAACGCACGGCTTTCCGGACTGGGAAGGAGCGCCTGGTCCCCGGCAAGAATCCGCCCGGCGGACTTGTGTCGAGATCCGGTGGATGGTTTTTAGGCGGTCTTCCATCTGCCTCGGCGAATGCGTGCTGGTTCCCCTTATTCCGTCTCAGCTACACTATATCGGCGATTGCTGCGCAAACAAGTTCTCCACGTACGCGTACACCACCATTACTCTACCACGCAAACAACAATTTCGAACTATTCTGGCTGCACGGATCGACACATCGACAGCGAAACGGAACCTAGTTTTGTGGGGACTGATACATCGAGCGCGTAATCGAAACAAGCTTTAATCAAAATATACACGGGTATGCTGCCAGTCTATAGTGTCCAACGGACACAATATTTCGGAAATCATACATGTCGCCATCATCAGGTGAACTGACGGACTGAGCTCCTGTGAACGTGCCGGCATGGAGATCCGTACGCTATGGCTGCTCAGAGGGAACTGGGTTCGGTCGCGGCGGTGGCCGATTTAAATACCCTCCGCCCGCGGCGCGCTCCCTCCGCCGTCCGCGCCCCGCGCCACGGTCGCGGCTAACCTGATGATGGCGACATGTATGATCGCCGAAATATTGTGCCCGTCGGACACTATAGACCGGCAGCACACCCGTGGATATTTTGATTATCAAATACGCCGGGAGAAACTCAAGAATCGAAACAAGCTTTGTTTTGACCTCCGTCTTGACTAGTGCACAGTGGTATTATTAGTAACAAACAACGTATTGTAATTATTTTTCGAGTGTAAATTGCGAGCCAAAGCCGCACTTAAGCACTCATGTTATGAATTAAATCATGTGACACGGTACACTGTATTAGTTCTCTTATCTGATATAACAACAAGTGGGCTGTTGCTACTGGCAACCAAAAATTGACGAAAACGGCGTACTGACTATAATACTCGTGGGCTTTGAAACAGTGGACAACAAAAATACAGATAACTACAGTGATGGAAAAAGGAAAATACTCCAGAAGAAGACAGTCATTTGTGATGAAAATAGTGTGAGATAAATTGCCTGTATCTTTTTTGTGCTAGCAACAGAGCAACAAATGGTGTAAACGTTCCTCAGATACGACACAGTTCTGCTTATGTGGGCCACAGCACTTGTCAAGACAAAAAACTACGAGTATTTCACTGAGATCTATGTGGATATACTGTATATCAAATGTTTTTAGCCGGCCGGAGTAGCCGAGCGGTTCTAGGCGCTACAGTCTGGAATCGCGCAACCGCTACGGTCGCAGGTTCGAATCCTGCCGCCGGCCGAAGTGGCCGTGCGGTTAAAGGCGCTGCAGTCTGGAACCGCAAAACCGCTACGGTCGCAGGTTCGAATCCTGCCTCGGGCATGGCTGTTTGTGATGTCCTTAGGTTAGTTAGGTTTAACTAGTTCTAAGTTCTAGGGGACTAATGACCTCAGCAGTTGAGTCCCATAGTGCTCAGAGCCATTTGAACCATTTTTTTGAATCCTGCCTCGGGCATGGAAGTGTGTGATGCCTTAGGTTAGTTAGGTTTAAGTAGTTCTAAGTTCTAGGGGACTGATGACCTCAGAAGTTAAGTCCCATAGTGCTCAGAGCCATTAGAACCATTTGAAATGTTTTTATGCTGTCATTTTTGCCTGATGAAGAGATCATACCTCTAAACACGTTGCAATATTATATAATTTAAGCAAGGTGACAAAGAACTGTGAACAGTATTGGTCTCAAAAATCTGTTTGTAAATGATTTGGGATAACCACGAGAACCAAAATCAGTTTGGCCTGGTGGGGTTTAGAAAGTCCGTCCTACAGACTGCTAATCTGATCCCCTAACTACCGTGTCACCTCGCTTTCTGAGTGCACAACAAGGTCAGACAAACATACAATCTATGCAGGTAACTTGAGGCACAGAGTATCCTTCCGTCTTTAAAGAGGATAAGCGGTGCTGCCCGAGAGCACGAATCCCGCATTTACATGTGCCGCGCCTCCGACATTCGAGCTCACCCTAGCTGAGTTCCCGCGTCGCCCTGCGAATGTTTCCATTGGCCGGTGCGGCTTCGGTCGCGAGGACCGGTTTGAGCTGGGAACCGCCGCGACGGCTTTCTCTGCCCGCCTGCAGGAAGTCCACACACCGAGACTGCGTCACACACACACACACACACATACACATACACACCATACACCATACACGGAGCACCTAACCTGCCGCCGTGGCCATCTGGAGATTGTCGCGTCCCGCAGCGAGCAAACCTTGACCACGACCCTTCTCGCTGCAGACGTGTTGTCCCTCCACAGGCGCTTCATTTGGGTCTCGTGCGTATTCTGAGACTGAGACTGACCCAGTTACGATCTCCTGTGTCCTCCTCTGCAAGCTAATCAATTAATACAGCTATGTACTAGTGTAAAAATTAAAGTGGTTGTGGGTGAAATTGACGCCAAAACCACACACTGCCAGTCATTGGTTTTTGTGTCTGGTGCTACCCTTGGTTCCCCCTTTGTGTACTTTAGTGTTTGTGCTGTAGTAGCTGTTGTGGTTGCGGATATCTGAGTGAAATCGTCGCCACACCTACGTTGCAGCCATCAGGACATCTTCCGTCTCTTACGCATCAACATATTTTTCGAAGGAAAAAATTAGATATCGTTTTATAACACAATGTGGAACAGAGCAACTGACTTAAGCAGTAAGTGGGTCCGTTGAGCGCACTTGGCATGTCTTTAATCTACATTAATTATATTATATTTATAAAGATTTCCGGTACAGACAATTTTATAAGATAAAAATACTTCGATTTTTTCCTGTTGTAAAAAATCTTCAACCGAAGATCTTTGTTAATATAGTGTGATCTAATTAATTCGTAAAAAGGATGTGCATTAAAAATTTTCCAAGTGCCTTGAACGTACCCACTTATTGCTGGCTTAAGTAGACATCCAGTCAAAAAAAAAGTAGTGGTAGATATACATTTCATTCTTTGAAAGAATCAAGTACAACATTTAAATTTTATTATTACACAGTTGTAAAGATAATATCAGGCATATGGCGTCCATTTTTCTAAAAATCCTGCGTAAATCTAACTCGGAAGTTTCGTTAAAACTTTCCAACATACCTATGGGTTTATTCAAGACATCTTGATGAATGTTGTTTTCCAGATCAGTCAGTCCTAGGACGATCGTTATTGACAAGCGATTTTAGATAGTCCCCATAAAAACAGTTAAGGCTAAATGAGGCGACCGTGCTGACCAATGCAGATCGCACATCAGGGGTGTGAGGCGTCCTGGGAAGTTTTGCCTCGAAACAGTCATCGACTAACGCGCTGTGTGCTCCATGGCACCGTCCTGGAGGAACCATACATCTCCCACATCCGTCTCGTTGATGCCGGAAGAAAAAATCCCGAATCGCGTAGGCATAACGGTCAGAAGTCATCTAAACTGTCCGTTCGTCTTCTTCTTCATTAAAAAAAAAATAAATTAAATTCGTCTGTACTGTTGACCGCATGGTCAATAGATCAAGTTGTCCGGTGTTTTGGCCAGCGTCGCCTCATGGCTTTGTGGGCTGACAGTCGCTTTAGCACAAACCCCTGAGGAAGGCCTTTTGCAACACTGACCGAAACGTCGGACAGTTTTATCTATTGACAATACGGACAACAGCCCAGAAGAATTTTATCCACAGTGACAACGGCCGCGGAAGCCTCTTGTTGAAGTTGTCTGGGATTGTCAAGGCACCAATAACGCATGTTATACTTATTCGCAAATCCTTAAATATAGAAATGAGCCTCATGACTGAAGGAAACAAGTGTGTCTTCAGGCATTCCAGGAAGTGCCTCACATGCTTTTCCTCGAGCAACAAAACCGCGTGCATTAAGTTCCTGCACCACAGCCAATCTGTAGGGATGAAATTTTAGTACTTCATGAAGGACGGAACGAGCAAATATCACAACAGCAGCTTCATGTTTGCGGGTAGGGGGCTGGGAGGATCGCAAAACAGAAAGCCTTGCCGTGTCAGTGTTGTGGGGTGACCTTGCTGTTCGTGGAAGTCCAGGTTCTTTTCTTCACATCAGTTTCCCTGAAGTTGTTTACCAGTGAAACAATCGACTGCCGGCTAGGAACACATCACGGGACGCAGTGTTGCAATGGGACGGAATGTACGATGTGTGCCGATGATTGAGCGACCGTTAGAAAAATATGCCTCGACAGCGAAAGTGCGCTACACCGTCGTCCACTCCGTATTGCTAACTGAACTAACCGGAGCTACAACTCTATGCCCTGCCCCATCGAGGGTGCCCGCCCCAGCCTCCTCGGAGCAACCATCGCTTCAGGGAGCCAAATTCAAATAAGCAATATGCTGCGACCAACCCCGTATTTTCGTACTTATTCTCGACTGTTCAAGAATATTCTTGAATGCTCTAGAGGACAACATGGATCCCCTCTCAGGTAAAATCGCCTTAATCGATGAATTGTGCAATACAGTAAAGGAAGGAACGACTCATCGAAGCCGGCCGAGGTGGCCGAGCGGTTATAGGTGCTATAGTCTGTAACCGCGCGACCGCTACGGTCGCAGGTTCGAATCCTACCTCGGGCATGGATGTGTGTGATATCCTTAGGTTAGTTAGGATTAAGTAGTTCTAAGTTCTAGGGGACTGATGACCTCAGAAGTTAAGTCCCATAGTGCTCAGAGCCATTTGAACCATTTTGAACTCACCGAAAAAGTGTGTCCGCTTATAGAGAGAAACAACGTAAACAACAAAAAAAAGTTGAGTGAAGAATTTTAGCAACATAAAATAGTGTAAAATGAGCAAAAAAGCAGCGAATACAGAGTATAATACCAGGGGAGGAAAAATATGGAAATCCATTGATACAACGATAAAGCAAGATGAAATCGTAATCTTTCCAAGAGAATTCCTAAATTAAATCGTGTTCGTTGTTATGTCCTCACAAAAAAGCTTCTAAGCAACATCATAGGAGCTGAAATATCAACTGGAAACGAAAAAGACAACATAGCATTCATACCGTGAATTCCATTCGTTTCAATTAATTTACCATTCAACTTTGAAGTACTCCAATTTCCGGTAACATGTCGTTGTTGTTGTTGTTGTGGTCTTCAGTCCTGAGACTGGTTTGATGCAGCTCTCCATGCTACTCTATCCTGTGCAAGCTTCTTCATCTCCAGTACCTACTGCAACCTACATCCTTCTGAATCTGCTTAGTGTATTCATCTCTTGATCTCCCTCTACGATTTTTACCCTCCACGCTGCCCTCCAATACTAAATTGGTGATCCCTTGATGCCTCAATACATGTCCTACCAACCGATCCCTTCTTCTAGTCAAGTTGTGCCACAAACTTCTCTTCTCCTCAATCCCATTCAATACCTCCTCATTAGTTATGTGATCTACCCATCTAATCTTCAGCATTCTTCTGTAGCACCACATTCCAAACGCTTCTATTCTCTTCTCGTCCAAACTATTTATCGTCCACGTTTCACTTCCATACATGGCTACACTCCATACAAATACTTTCAGACATGACTTCCTGACACTTAAATCTATACTCGATGTTAACAAATTTCTCTTCTTCAGAAACGCTTTCCTTGCCATTGCCAGTCTATATTCCGGTAACATAAGCGTACATTATCACTATTAATAAAGAACCGGGTCAAACATCCCAGTGTTGCGGAGTGAATGTAAAAGAACTGAGTTTCTCGTATTGACAAGTATACGTAGTGTGTTTGCATTTTGAATAGCCAAAAAATTTCTACGCATACGAAAACAAAACACCAAATATAGTTTATAAGAACATATTTCGAATAAGTCGGATGTTACGCCGGCCGCGGTGGCCGTGCTATTCTAGGCGCTGCAGTCCGGAACCGTGGGACTGCTACGGTCGCAGGTTCGAATCCTGCCTCGGACATGGATGTGTGTGATGTCCTTAGGTTAGTTAGGTTTAAGTAGTTCTAGGTTCTAGGGGACTGATGACCTAAGATGTTAAGTCCCATAGTGCTCCGAGCCATTTGAACCATCTGATGTTACAAATGTAAGATGGTTAATTTCACTTTTCTTCCAGTTCGGAAGAAGGAGCGACCTATGAGTGACTATGTAAGGTCTTAAATTACCTTATGTTTTCTGCACGATCTCAACGACATCGGGACTTGATAATATTCTCATTTCTTGCTTTGGAAGACAGTTCCTGCTGTTTTCAAAACAGATTCTTACGAAATGGCCGGCATCTTTTCTGGAGTGTCCGTTACTTAAGATGTCCGCCCCTGGTAGCTGAGTAGTCAGCGCGACGCAATGTCTTACCTAACGGCCCGGGTTCGATTCCCGTCTGGGTAGAGATTTTCTCCGCTCAGGGACTGGGAGTTTTGTTATCCTTATCATCATCATTTAATCCTCATCGACACGCAAGTCGTCGAAGTGGCGTCAACGCGAAAGACTTGCACCAGGCGAACGGTCTCCCCGACGGGAGGCCCTAGCCACATGGCATTTCCATTACGTCACTTAAGATTATTCAACACTTTTGTTACACTCTCTCGCCAGTTAAATAAGCTTATGAATATTCGCACCGCTCTACTCACCATGTCCCCTGTTGGACGACCAGATACAGAACCCGAACACTGAAGCAGTATTCACGTGTGGGTCGTACGAATGTTTTCTATGCAATTTCTTTTGTAGGCAGTCTGGAGTTTCCTCAGTATTCTACTAATGAAGTGTAACCTACCGTTTGCTTCACATACAAGTATCCATGTTCGTTCCACATTGTATCTCCACATATTGTTCCTTGTAAATACATAGATGACAGGATTGACTCTAGCAGTGTTTCATTAAACATATAGTCAAAGGATGCAACAATTTTACTTTTCGTCAGCTATAGAATTTTGCGTCCTCTACGTAAACAGCTAGTAGCCAGACAACGCATCATGCTTATATTTTGTCTAACGGACAGTTTCTGTTTGATAGAGTTCCTTCATAGAAAACTGCTTCATCTGCAGAAAGCTTTCGGTTGCAGCCAATACCAATGTGGAAGCGGGCTAGGGGAACCTGAAAACTCAAGGCGTTTCTGATGCAGGCATTACGTCAAAGCGCTCCGTACTGTTCATTCCAGGTACACGAGTACTACGTAACGCGTCAACTGATGCTGCAGGGCACATTCCTACTGACAGTTAAGGTTCGTAAAAGCTATTACGACACCACACTCTCACACTCAAACTGTTCGCTTTTTTCTTCCCCGTATTTGCTACCTGCAAATTATATATGGCTGTTACATGTATATATCTTTTTTATTTCACATTTTTACCGAGAACCTTCAACTTGCCATTATCATTTGTCTCTCTTTCCTGGGTGTTATAAGATTTTTTTCTCTTTATCTTAATGTATGTTGATTCCAACATTTTTCTTGTTTCAACTGTCCTCACACGTTACCACAGTCTTGAAGGTTCGTTTTTTCTTAATATTCTTCTCGAAGCAATACCCAGTGTTCGAAGTACTCTTCAAACTTCTCTCCTCAGTGACCATATAGGAAATCTGTGCAGTACATGCAGCATTTCATCATTTAAATCTGTGTACTTCTACGATAGTTCGAATGGCTCTGAGCACTAAGCGACTTAACTTTTGAGGTCATCAGTCGCCTAGAACTTAGAACTAATTAAACCTAACTAACCTAAGGACATCACACGCATCCATGCCCGAGGCAGGATTCAAACCTGCGACCGTAGCGGTCGCTCGGCTCCAGACTGTAGCGCCTAGAACCGCACGGCCACTCCGACCGGCTACGATAGTTAATACACTCATACTCGTTTCTAGTGGTGTGTTTTCGAGTTGTGCATAATGTCTCGTTGAAGAAAACTGTCCTGAAATTAATTATCTAATTCCGGGTAAGCTATCAAATCCAACAGGAATTGTCAACCTAAAGCACTCAGCAAAATGAAGACTGACTTGAACAATTGAATGCTATACTACAGAGTGATCTCATGTTCTTGCGAAACTGTGTAAGTAGGCTGTTTATGTTTTCTTATTGGCAACGTTACGTAGCGCTCTGTATGAAAATCACTGGCTGTGCTGTGTGCAGTCTGTGGCTAATTTGCATTGTTGTCTGCCATTGTAGTGTTGGGCAGCTGGATGTGAACAGCGCGTAGCGTTGCGCAGTTGGAGGTGAGCCGCCAGCTGTGGTGGATGTGGGGAGAGAAATGGCGGAGTTTGGAAATTTGTAAGACTGGATGTCATGAGCTGCTATGTAGGTTCAAATGCCTCTGAGCACTATGGGACTCAACTGCTGAGGTCATTAGTCCCCTAGAACTTAGAACTAGTCAAACCTAACTAACCTAAGGACATCACAAACATCCATGCCCGAGGCAGGATTCGAACCTGCGACCGTAGCGGTCTTGCGGTTCCAGACTGCAGCGCCTTTAACCGCACGGCCACTTCGGCCGGCAGCTGCTATGTATATTATGATTTTTCAACACTAGTAAGGTAAATACATTGTTTGTTCTCTATTAAAATCTTTCATTTGCTAACTATGCCTATCAGTAGTTAGTGCCTTCCGTAGTTTGAATCTTTTATTTAGCTGGCAGTAGTGGCGCTCGCTCTATTGCAGTAGTTCGAGTAACGAAGATTTTTGTGAGGTAAGTGATTTGTGAAACGTAAAGGTTAATGTTAGTCAGGGCCATTCTTTTGTAGGGATTACTGAAAGTCAGATTGCGTTGCGCCAAAAATATTGTGTGTCAGTTTTAGCACAGTCATGTATAATTGTTCTAAGGGGACGTTTCAACTGAAACCTGCTCACTCAACCAATTATAGAGAGACCTAATACACTTTAGCTTGTAGCTTGAATCTCGATGTTGTTTGGCGTGTTCCACACGCGAAGTATTCACAGAAATTAGTAAAAAAAAAAACTAGTCCTTCTAGGATCGAGCCTCGAACTTCCAGTTCAGTAGTCAAGTGCTTTCCCGCAAATCGACCAAGCTACCGACTACTAGCATCATAGCTGTTACCGGTTTTGTTCAGGTCAGTCACTATCCATATTATCTTTAAATAAGAACATTCATCTATAACACTTCTATGCACTTAGTGGTTCACTAATTTACAGCCGTTATTTGAAACATATATATAGAGTGCAGGATAAACAAAAAATACGGATAAATAAAAATACTTATTTACTTCGTAAATTTTGATTTGCTAAAACTAAAACTCTCCCTCTCTCCCCATAGGGTGTGGTTTGAGAGAGAGGAATTAGAGTTTTACAAATATTGATCCAAGTATTATTTTTTCCGCAGATTCGGATGTTTTGTTTATTTCGTGGTCAACATTTGTAAAACTCCAATTCCTCTCTCTGAAACCCCACCCTATGGGGAGAGAGGGAGAGTTTTAGGTTTAGCGAATCAAAATTTACGAAGTAAATAAGTATTTTTTATTTGTCTGTAACCATTTTCCGCGCAAAAAAAAAAAAAAAAAAATGGTTCAAATGGCTCTGAGCACTATGGGACTTAACATCTGTGGTCATCAGTCCCCTAGAAATTAGAACTACTTAAACCTAACTAACCTAAGGACATCACACACATCCATGCCCGAGGCAGGATTCGAACCTGCGACCGTAGCAGTCCCGCGGTTCCGGACTGAGCGCCTAGAACCGCGAGACCACCGCGGCCGGCCTTTCCGCGCAAAAATGAGAACTTGGATTTCCTTGAGTTACAGCGCCAACTACCAAGAATCAAAACAAATGTTTAAGACCAAATGTACGTAGTTTTTTACGTAAAATCTGCTTCTGCAATAAAAATGGAGGTTCCCATTTGAAATTAAAAAAAAAAAAGGTTCAAATGGCTCTGAACACTATGGGACTCAACTGCTGTGGTCATCAGTCCCCTAGAACTTAGAACTAGTTAAACCTAACTAACCTAAGGACATCACACACATCCATGCCCGAGGCAGGATTCGAACCTGCGACCGTAGCAGTCGCACGTTTCCGGATTGCGCGCCTAGAACCGCGAGACCACCGCGGCCGGCGAAATTTAAAAGTTTCCTCCAGTTCCACCCCCAGAGGGCTGGGGTGGCGGGCTAATTTTAGCACCAGCAGATGTCCCCCTCGAAAATAATCAACTTTGGATTCTACACATTTTTTCGTGTGAAGCTTATTTTTCGAGTTATTCTGGTTTGTCAACTTAAAATTTACACCCTGTATGTCCTCCGCTGCTAGTGCTCTCACCTGCTGTCGCTGAGTGGTTATTGCACGTTGGCGTCGAACATAGCTGGTGGTCATATTAATGGGAAGCTTACATTTTTCCACGCCGCCAAGCAATCGTATACCTTAGTATGCGACACAAATTTCAACTGTATACCTACCACACGTTCCTGGGAAAATGAGGACAGGCGGGCGGACAGAATGACAGGCAGACAGTCTAACGAAAAAAGTGATCCTCTAAAGTCCGTCTCACACTGAGCAAGGTTCGCCGCAAGTTTGCGAGATGGCGTGCATGCCTGCCGGCTTGCAGGGAAAGGAGCCAGCTATCTTCCATGCCGAAGCTCTCTTACGGTGCAAGATCGGCAGCTAGTTGTGTTGTGATCGGCAGCTAGTTGTGTTGTGATCGGCTGCATGTTGTATCGAACGAAGATGGCTACTTCAGGCACAGATGTTCAGAGCAAACTGGCGTTATTAGCTGTTTTGGTGCTAAACGATGCAGAAATGCATGCTAATGAGAGAGTAAGAAAGAAAGAATGGACGAAAAACTGGATTAAGAGGAGAAACGCTGGAAAAGGTGTGCTCTCCATGCTTCATAAATAGTTGAGGTTAGTTCGCATAACACCTACTTTTGTTTGAAAAGTATCACTATTTCATTACTGTTTGACTTTATACAGGGTGTTTCAAAAATGACCGGTATATTTGAAACGGCAATACAAACTAAACGAGCAGCGATAGAAATACACCGTTTGTTGCAATATGCTTGGGACAACAGTACATTTTCAGGCAGACAAACTTTCGAAATTACAGTAGTTACAATTTTCAACAACAGATGGCGCTGCGGTCTGGGAAACTCTATAGTACGATATTTTCCACATATCCGCCATGCATAGCAATAATATGGCGTAGTCTCTGAATGAAATTACCCGAAACCTTTGACAACGTGTCTGGCGGAATGGCTTCACATGCAGATGAGATGTACTGCTTCAGCTGTTCAATTGTTTCTGGATTCTGGCGGTACACCTGGTCTTTCAAGTGTCACCACAGAAAGAAGTCACAGGGGTTCATGTCTGGCGAATAGGGAGGCCAATCCACGCCGCCTCCTGTATGTTTCGGATAGCCCAAAGCAATCACACGATCATCGAAATATTCATTCAGGAAATTAAAGAAGTCGGCCGTGCGATGTGGCCGGGCACCATCTTGCATAAACCACGAGTTGTTCGCAGTGTCGTCTAAGGCAGTTTGTACCGCCACAAATTCACGAAGAATGTCCAGATAGCGTGATGCAGTAATCGTTTCGGATCTGAAAAATGGGCCAATGATTCCTTTGGAAGAAATGGCGGCCCAGACCAGTACTTTTTGAGGATGCAGGGACGATGGGACTGCAACATGGGGCTTTTCGGTTCCCCATATGCGCCAGTTCTGTTTATTGACGAAGCCGTCCAGGTAAAAATAGGCTTCGTCAGTAAACCAAATGCTGCCCACATGCATATCGCCGTCATCAATCCTGTGCACTATATCGTTAGCGAATGTCTCTCGTGCAGCAATGGTAGCGGCGCTGAGGGGTTGCCGCGTTTGAATTTTGTATGGATAGAGGTGTAAACTCTGGCGCATGAGACGATACGTGGACGTTGGCGTCATTTGGACCGCAGCTGCAACACGGCGAACGGAAACCCGAGGCCGCTGTTGGATCACCTGCTGCACTAGCTGCACGTTGCCCTCTGTGGTTGCCGTACGCGGTCGCCCTACCTTTCCAGCACGTTCATCCGTCACGTTCCCAGTCCGTTGAAATTTTTCAAACAGATCCTTTATTGTATCGCTTTTCGGTCCTTTGGTTACATTAAACCTCCGTTGAAAACTTCGTCTTGTTGCAACAACACTGTGTTCTAGGCGGTGGAATTCCAACACCAGAAAAATCCTCTGTTCTAAGGAATAAACCATGTTGTCTACAGCACACTTGCACGTTGTGAACAGCACACGCTTACAGCAGAAAGACGACGTACAGAATGGCGCACCCACAGACTGCGTTGTCTTCTATATCTTTCACATCACTTGCAGCGCCATCTGTTGTTGAAAATTGTAACTACTGTAATTTCGAAAGTTTGTCCGCCTGAAAATGTACTGTTGTCCCAAGCATATTGCAACAAACGGTGTATTTCTATCGCTGCTCGTTTAGTTTTTATTGCCGTTTCAAATATACCGGTCATTTTTTAAACACCCTGTAAATATACCAATAATGACTCCCATATACGGCTTTATTTTATAGGATAGAAGATCGTACATCCTTTGCAAATTTTATACGAATGGATGTATTGGTATTTGAAGAACTGCTTTGTGTGGTTGCGCCTCTGATTCAGAAGAAAGACACTGTGATGCGTCAGGCAATTACGGCGTACTCCACTTCAAATTGAGTACGTAAATTGTGCATTTTGCTATAGCATTCCTTGCTCGTCGTGTATGGTCGAACAAGACACACGGCACTTGCAACTCTTTCGAGTGCTTCTGCACGCAAGTGTTTATTATAATAGTTTGCGCTTTTCACGACGTACAGACACTGTTCTTCCCTATAAGTACACATCAATGCTTCAATCACTTCATGGACCACTGCGGTACCATTATTTAATAATTATAAGAACTTCCTACCGCACCTCACAACAGTAGAAAAGCTACTATCAACAAAGGCTTCCCGCCCAAGCTTTCCGCGTCTGACGTCACAAACGAAACGTCTCATGATTGGCCAACGCAGGTAGCACGCAGGGAACCTTACAAGAAAAATAGCACCGGACCTATCCTGGAAATCTTACAAGGTTCCCATCAAGGTAGCCCGCTAGCAGACGACGGAGCATGCAAGGTAGCCGTCGCGCGAGCCAGCAAGGAAACTTAACAGCGAATCTTGCTCCGTGAGAGACGGGCATAAGGGTTCCCTTCTTACCGATTGAGATACGGAACACTAAAAAGCCGGTAAGTGGGCTTTGGTAAGGTCCTGAGACACCGAGGACCTTGCCCCTGATCCCAGTGGCCCCAAGCCAGCAGCTGGTATGAGGTGGACTGTCGGATGCATCCAGCAGTACCTTATGCTGGTGCCTCCGGTGCGTCCGCGCCAGACACTGGTCGGCTATATAGCTCGCCGGCATTACGCATGCTGCGCTGGTCCGCAGACGTGCGTTTAACGGTGACGTGGCGCTCTCTGGAACCAAACAGCAGCGGCTGCCGGCTGCCGGCTGCCGTCTGCGACCGCGCCCTCGTGCACGGCTATTGTCTCGGCGGCGACCTCAGGAAGCCATAGACGAGTTTGTCAAGCGCTACACGCCCGCATTATGCAGAGCTGTTTCCTTTGACGACGCTGGCCATTTTGTTTAGTCACCTGCTAGGAACCGTGACTCTTCTCTACTCACACGTGCCACTGCAGTGATACATCATGAGGCGTGGTACCGTCCCATTTAATGAACACAACTTACACGAGAGTTACCAACTCAAAATTCAAGGGGTCGGTGTGATAACCCATAAGAGCTGATTTTGAGTTGTGGGATGTTATGTAGCGTGCGACGCTTAAATCCAGACAAATGAAACTTTTTTAAAAAGCAAATTTATTATAACGACACAAATACATATAAGTAGTGGTATCTTTCAAGACTAACACTACTCAATGCAATCCCTTTCATCCGCAGTGACCGCTTCCAGTCTTGTCCTGAAGCGATCGCACGCACTCTTTAAAACAGCGCTATCAAAATTCGCGAATGCTGCTTCGATAGCGATGCGTGGAGATGCGACAAAAAAATGGTTCAAATGGCTCTGAGCACTATGCGACTTAACTTCTGTGGTCATCAGTCGCCAAGAACTTAGAACTAATTAAACCTAACTAACCTAAGGACATCACACACATCCATGCCCGAGGCAGGATTCGAACCTGCGACCGTAGCGGTCGCTCGGTTCCAGACTGTAGCGCCTAGAACCGCACGGCCACTCCGGCCGGCGGAGATGCGACATTAGGGTGCCTCCTCTAATTGGTAACTCTTTCGACTACGATCCAAACATACACTGGAGCGTAAAGAAGCTGGCATAGGGCCTGTGTATTCAAATACAGAGATATGTAAACAGACATAATACGGCGCTGCGGTCTTATAAGACAAGTGTCTGGCGCATTTGTTAGGTCGGTTACTGCTGCTTCAATGGCAGGTTGTCAACATTTAAGAGAGTTTTGACGTGGGGTTGTAATCGGCGCACGAGCGATGGGACACATCTCCGAGGTAGCGATGAAGTGGGGATTTTCCCGTACGACCATTTCACGAGTGTGCCGTGAATATCAGGAATCTGGTAAAACGTCAGATTTCCGACATCACCGCGGCCGAAAAGTATCCTGTAAGAATGGGACCAACGACGAGTGAAGAGAATCGTTCAAGGTGACAGAAGTGCAACCATTCCGCAAATCGTTGCAGATTTCAATGCTGGGTCATCAACAAGTGTCAGCTTGTAAACCATTCAACGTAACATCGTCGATATGGGCTTTCGGAGACGAATGTCCACTCGTGTACATTGCAAGACACAAAGCTTTACGCCTCGCCTGGGCCCATCAAAACCGGCATTGTACTGTTGATGACTGGAAACATGTTGCCTGGTCCGACGAGTCTCGTTTCAAATTGTATCGAGCAGATGGACATATACAGGTATGGAGACAAAACGTCATGGAGCCATGGACCCTTCTTGACAGCAGGGGACTGTTCAAGCTGGCGGAGGTTCTATAATGGTGTGGGGAGTGTGCAGTTGGAGTCATATGGGGTGCCTGATACGTGTAGATACGATTCTGACAGGTACGTAAGCATCCAGTCTGATCACCTGCATCCATTCACGTCCATTGTGCATTCCGACGGACTTGGACGATTCCAGCAGGACAATGCGACACCCCACACGTCCTGAATTGCTGCATAGTGGCTCCAGGAACACTATTCTGAGTTTAAACACTTCCGCTGGTCACTCTTTCGGATTTATAGACAGCCCTGCAGGACTCATGGCGTTAATTCCCTCCAGCACTACTTCAGACATTAGTCGGGCATGTCACGTTGTGCTGCGGCACTTCTGCGTGTTCGCGGGCGCCCTACGCGATATTAGGCAGTTGTACCAGTTCCACTGGCTCTTCAATGTGGTAGTCTAAGTTCAAATCCGGGATATTCGGGGCTAGAACTCCTTTGACCAGAACATGTCAACGTCATCCGAGAGCCAGTTTGGGACTAAATAGCTCGTATGAGGCTCTACCCTGCATCCGAAGCATTGTTCGCTCGCTGACATTCAACACTGAAGCCAGTTTCCTCTGCGACTGCCCCGGGTCCTCCGAAATCAGCGCCTGAGCCTTTTCAGTGACTCCCGCAGTTAGTGACAAGCGTTCCCTCGAATGGGGTTTCCTCGCCGGGTTAGCGGAACCTTTCCCCGACTTCTGCGAAGCGTTATACTTGGCTGCAATATCGCAAACGGTTGATCTCGGGTACCCGAAGAACCGAACTATTTCAGTGGGCGAACGTCGAACGCGACGATTTTCGATAATCGCGGCTCTTCGGTTGTACTCCGCACTTGTCCGTAACATCTCGGCCATTTTGTGGTTCTCACTGTTTACTAGACGCCTATGGCTTCCAAGAACGCCAATTGCAACCTCCGACGGAACTACGATAAGGCGGGAAATTCAAACCGAAATTTGTTCGGATTTAAGCCCCACACCCTGTATGTTTCGATAAATACAAAGGAAAGAACCTAAATACGAGAGCGTGCTGAAAAGTAATGCCAAGGAATATCTTGCTGTCTCTAGACAAGACAGTCTAGACACAAGGGAGGTAGCCGAAAGGGCACGCGTCAACTCAAGCCGTCCTGCGTTAAGTCTGAAACAGGATACGTGATGAAAGCTATAAAGAAAAGAACGGAGCTTCTCGTATACTTAACTTTAATTCTTTGTGGTACATTTCTCTTGATAATACAAGTGAGACTCTCTCCAGATATGGTTAATGGAGCCTTGCTAGGTCGTAGCCATGGACTTAGCTGAAGGCTATTCCAACTGTCTCTCGGCAAATGAGAGAAAGGCTTCGTACGTGTAGTCGCTAGCAATGTCGTCCGTACAACTGGGGCGAGTGCTAGTACGTCTCTCGAGACCTGCCTTGTGGTGGCGCTCGGTCTGCGATCCTGACAGTGGCGACACGCGGGTCCGACATGTACTAATGGACCGCGGCCGATTTAAGCTACCACCTAGCAAGTGTGGTGTCTGGCGGTGACACCACATATCTTATGTGAAAACTCTAAAAGCTGTTTAAAAGAAACAAGCATCATTTACATTCTGCACCTTTATTCTTCATGTCTACATGTTCATTTCTCAATACAGTCACTATGGCGACGAACACATTTCTGCTACCGAGAGGCCAGTTTGTTGATGTGAAGCATAGCCTACTTACAGAAGGCACATGAGATGTCTGGGAAAGTACTATCAGCGCTGCCTGGGAAAGATCCTACGGGTAAAATGGCAATGCACTAGCATCAGTGTTCCGGAAGAAGCAAACTCCACGAGCATTGAAGCCACTATCATCAAACATCAACTCCGCTGGACCGCCCACATTGTTCGTATGCCCGAATCCCGTCTACGAAAACAAATTATACATTCCCAGCTAAAGGATGGTCAAAGAAAACTAGGAAGACCACAGAAACGATAAGCGGCCGGGGTGGCCGAGCGGTTCTAGGCGCTACAGTCTGGAACCGCGCGATCGCTACGGTCGCAGTTTCGAATCCTGCCTCGGGCATGGATGTGTTTGATGTCCTTAGGTTAGTTAGGTTTAAGTAGTTCTAAGTTGTAGGGGACTGATGACCTCAGAAGTTAAGTCCCATTGTGCTCAGAGCCATTTGAACCATTTTGAACCACAGAAACGATACAATGCTTTACTAAAGGACAACAAGGAAAGATGTAAAATGTTTGGGAAGGTATTTAGCGCTTCGTGCAACGGAGGCGGAAAACTGAAACTGACAAGCGCAATACTAGGAAACAACAGCAACTCCTGAAGGTAAACAACGCTACGCAGCCAGATCCCATCCGAACAAACGCGTGACAACAATCTGGAAAAATCTGCAACTCCAGGATTGGCCTCTACAGTCACTTAAGATGCGGTAGAAACAGAGTTTCGAAGAAGACAATCATACTCGTCAGCGAGCGATAGCTCATCACATCACTAGAAGTTTCTACGTGTTACACCACTAGACCAGCAGATTCGAGTGGCCTTGGAGGCAGGCGTGTGAAAGTCGGAAGGTGTGATGAGTATCTAGGTTCTTGGCTTTTCTAAATTAACCCAGTGCAATGTAGGAAGTAGAGATGGGAAAAGTCGTTTATCCGGAACTAGTTCACTGGTGATCGCTCTTTTTTGGGAACCGTTCATTTTACACGTTCACCGTTCATTGTGCTTGATATATGGTTCTTATAAAAAATTGAAAATTAGCAGCATAGGCGACTGAAGATGGAAGGCGCCAAGAGGGGGCACTTGCCTCCTCCCTGGAGTATAGAGTTTTTATTCATAACAGAATTCTCACACAGTTTTAATTTTCGTGATTGTGCAAAACATCTCGCTCAGCCAACTATAGAGTTATGTGGCTGTTCGCAGTGAAATAATAGGTGGCACACGAAAAACCGGCCACGAGTACAGACTGCTCGCCAATTAGGCACGATTTGTTGACCGCTACGAACAGAATAGGTAAACATGATATAGTTAGGGAGTGAAGAGATACACCACTGGCCATTAAAATTGCTACACCAAGAAGAAATGCAGATGATAAACGGGTATACATTGGACAAATACGAGGGCAGTTCAATAAGTAATGCAACACATTTTTTTTCTCGGCCAATTTTGGTTGAAAAAACCGGAAATTTCTTGTGGAATATTTTCAAACATTCCCGCTTCGTCTCGTATAGTTTCATTGACTTCCGACAGGTGGCAGCACTGTACGAAGCTGTTAAAATGGCGTCTGTAACGGATGTGCGTTGCAAACAACGGGCAGTGATCGAGTTTCTTTTGGCGGAAAACCAGGGCATCTCAGATATTCATAGGCGCTTGCAGAATGTCTACGGTGATCTGGCAGTGGACAAAAGCACGGTGAGTCGTTGGACAAAGCGTGTGTCATCATCGCCGCAAGGTCAAGCAAGACTGTCTGATCTCCCGCGTGCGGGCCGGCCGTGCACAGCTGTGACTCCTGCAATGGCGGAGCGTGCGAACACGCTCGTTCGAGATGATCGACGGATCACCATCAAACAACTCAGTGCTCAACTTGACATCTCGTTGGTAGTGCTGTCACAATTGTTCACCAGTTGGGATATTCAAAGGTTTGTTCCCGCTGGGTCCCTCGTTGTCTAACCGAACACCATAAACAGCAAAGGAGAACCATCTGTGCGGAATTGCTTGCTCGTCATGTGGCTGAGAGTGACAATTTCTTGTCAAAGATTGTTACAGGCGATGAAACATGGGTTCATCACTTCGAACCTGAAACAAAACGGCAATCAATGGAGTGGCGCCACACCCACTCCCCTACCAAGAAAAAGTTTAAAGCCATACCCTCAGCCGGTAAAGTCATGGTTACAGTCTTCTGGGACGCTGAAGGGGTTATTCTGTTCGATGTCCTTCCCCATGGTCAAACGATCAACTCTGAAGTGTATTGTGCTACTCTTCAGAAATTGAATAAACGACTTCAGTGTGTTCGTAGGCACAAAAATCAGAACGAACTTCTCCTTCTTCATGACAACGCAAGACCTCACACAAGTCTTCGCACCCGAGAGGAGCTCACAAAACTTCAGTGGACTGTTCTTCCTCATGCACCCTACAGCCCCGATCTCGCACCGTCAGATTTCCATATGTTTGGCCCAATGAAGGACGCAATCCGTGGGACGCACTACGCGGATGATGAAGAAGTTATTGATGCAGTACGACGTTGGCTCCGACATCGACCAGTGGAATGGTACCGTGCAGGCATACAGGCCCTCATTTCAAGGTGGCGTAAGGCCGTAGCACTGAATGGAGATTACGTTGAAAAATAGTGTTGTGTAGCTAAAAGATTGGGGAATAACCTGGTGTATTTCAATGCTGAATAAAACAACCCCTGTTTCAGAAAAAAAATGTGTTGCATTACTTATTGAACTGCCCTCGTATATTATACTAGAACTGACATGTGATTACATTTTCACGCAATTTGGGTGCATAGATCCTGGGAAATCAGTACCCGGAACAACCACCTCTGGCCGTAATAACGGCCTTGATACGCCTGGGTATTGAGTCAAACAGAGCTTTGGTGGCGTGTACAGGTACAGCTGCCCATGCAGCTTCAACACGATACCACAGTTCATCAAGAGTAGTGACTAGCGTATTGTGACGAGCCAGTTGCTCGGCCACCATTGACCAGACGTTTTCAATTAGTGAGAGATCTGGAAAATGTGCAGGCCAGGGCAGCAGTCGAACATTTTCTGTATCCAGAAAGGCCCGTACAGAACCTGCAACATGCGGTCGTGCATTATCCTGCTGGAATGTAGGGTTTCGCAGGGATCGAATGAAGGGTAGAGCCATGGGTCGTAACACATCTGAAATGTAACGACAGCTGTTCAAAGTGCCTTCAGTGCGAACAAGAGGTGACCGAGACGTGTAACCATTGGCACCCCATACCATCACGCCGGGTGATACGCCAGTATGGCGATGACGAATACACGCTTCCAATGTGCGTTCACCGCGCTGTCGCCAAACACGGATGCGACCATCATGATGCTGTAAACAGAACCTGGATTCATCCGAAAAATGACGTTTTGCCATTCGTGCATCCAGATTTTGATTTAATAAAATCCTCTGCAGTTATAACTTCAAATGTCTTTTAATTGGATAAAGACGTGTATATTACTCGAGTTTCAGTACACTAATCCCTATGAATATGGGATTAGTATCCTGAAACCCGGGTAGTGTACGTGACTTTACCCAAATAAAGGAACTGTGAAATTGCAACAGCAGCAGATTTGATTCACCATGAACAACATTCAAAAATGGTTTTACCATTTTCTTACCCTGTTGCGCAAATTCACTTCCTGCTCGAAACAACTTCACACAAGAATAATGACGATTTAAACCACCTTGTGCTGTGTGGCACGGACAGTATGTTGAATTCATATCCTCTGGAGGTAACTAGGGCAGTTAATATGTTTTGAAACAATTTTTTCAACGATCGTTGCAAATGGCGCGCGAGTAAGAAGACGCGTGCGTGATGCGTCCTGCACAGAGAGAGAGGGGCAGAATATTTTGCAGTTCGCCAGTGTGATCTATGCAGTTTACCTACGCTAGGCACCGCTAGGGTAAGCGCCGAGGTCCATGAGAAACGCAGTCCGCGGTGTGTACGCAAGCCGCAGTGTGCGTGCGAGCAGCCGTCTCTTCCGGGAAATGAATAGGTTGGGATGGGAAAAACCGACTGGTTAAAACCGATACCGGTATTTTAGTTGTCTATAATCGGTAGTTTTCGGCATTTCTTTGGTATCGGTTATAACAGGGGTGTTTTATTTTTTACTAATAACGGGTAAAAAAACAGAAATTTCATTTAGCCATAGCAGCAGAGCTAAAACTTTGTTTTAAAATAAACCGTTTTTTTTAAATGAGTAATTTTTATTGCTATAAAATATTGCGTTATTATAGAAAATGGAAAAACCGACAGAAACGAACAACAAACACATGTCACAATAATTGGTACAGCATTGCTGAGAGAATAGCGAACCTGCCATATTTGGCATGGACCGTTGGACAGTATGTGTGTACGTACAGTGTGTGGAACTTGCCCGTCTAGTCTATATGGTAACTGCATGCTGACGACGTTTGAGATTAGTCGTATTACAGTATGGTACCATCCCAAGATGGAAGTCTTTTATGATATGCGTACCAATGAAGTACAATGCTCCATTTCTATTAAAAAAAAAGAACGAGAGGAGACCCAACCAACTTGAGAGATCATATAAGGAGGAAACATATAACTTAACAATTGATTCATGGTTTACAATAAAAATTGAAAGTAGCCGATTTATTGCTTTTGTCTACGTAATATGCCTTTATCTGCTTGTAGCCCTTGAAAATGGACAAATTAACAAGAACAATAGAGTACTTCAGCCCCAGTTTTCAACCTTCACCATTTTCTGTACCTAATGCCCAAATGGTGGTACGGCCATTGATTACAAGACGGTTTTTGAGGAGATTTTGAAAAATTACAATCAATAGGAGAATTATGGTTATTTTTCAGTAGTATTCAACTACTTAATCGGTTTTTGTGAAAACCACCGAACAATGGACGGACTAAGTTTCCTTTTATTTGTCTATTCAATTTAGTATTTTGATTTTATGTATCTTGAAACTCAGGGAGTCAAAATTTTTCAATCTTTGTTTGATTTCTAAGCGTATCACTGGAAATAACAGAAATAAAAGACAGAAAATCGGTTATTTGAGAAGCCAGTTATTTTGAGCGATTTAATCGAAAATCGGTTGTTTCAGCAATAACTGCCATCCCTACCAGTAAGTATTTCAGACGAGTTTAATAATTCTTAACTGCGTGTGCGAATGCATGCAAGCTCTCGATAGCACACGGCAATATAAAGACCTTTGCTGAGTACCTTTTCATTGGTATTTTGATTTCGCGTGGACCCCGCACGGAGCAGAGTTCGCAAGGTATGGCCGTCAAGGCGACTAGTGTGACGTCACACGTTCCTTGCGGCGCCCGTATTTCCAGTGGGCCTTGGGGAAACGCTACATTGGATCACTGTTCAGCTTCTCCGAAATGCACGCTACAGACACAGGCAACAGAAGGCAGCCATTGGCTAAAGCCTAATGTCTCTTGCTATTATGCATCGCTTCGCCACCAGTTGTCCCCACAGCAACAGTAGCCGACTAGAATGAGGACGTATCGTAGCGATCACCTACAACTCGCCGGCCGGAAGCTTTTTGCTGGGCAACGGCCTCGAGTAGGTCCGAGAAAGAGCAGCCGACCACCGGCTGCTCGCGTAACCATTACACAACAGGACCAGTAAACCAGTCTTCCTACAAAAAAATCCGTTCCCACACAGAACCGGGTCACTAATCGATTGACACGGTAACCAATACAAATACTGACATTTCTTTCTGCAGCTGTGACGTAGAGCCAAGCTGACATGAGGCTACTCTTTATAACGAACTCATTAAACGGTATCTTAGCTGTTTGTGATGCCTGACACCCAATCCTCCAAACGTCAGTCACTCAGATTGTTACCAAACGTTGTGTGTCGAGAGCGTATCAACCAAAGCACCGATTTAGTTCGTGCTGTGTAAACGGTAATCAAACTTAACACCAGAACTGCGGAGTATACGGAAACACGTGACTGTGGACAGAGAAAGTAGAGACATCTGGCTGAGGAGATGATACAGCCTCCTATTGTCCTACGAAAGGCCCCTAGTTCGAAACCTGCTGATTGCGATTTTTTTAACAATTTTGCGTGAAATTATTAGATGACCTGTAAAAGGACGTTTCGGAGTTTGTAACAATGTTCCTTTGACAGTCGGCTTTTGCTTCATTAGCTGAAAGTAGCAAACTGTTGAGTACATTTGTATAGATAGGTGCAGTGTTATTATACAAAAGTACGCTATAGATTTTCTACTTTCAACTAACGAGGCGAAAGCAAACTGCCAAAAGAACATAGAATTTTTGAAAACATAATCAGCGATCTATTAAAATTAAAATTTAATGATTAAAACAGTCTTGACCGCAACGTTTTATTTTTATTCGAGTGACCGGTTTCGATTCTATTTAAGAACCATCTTCAGATTCCAGAACTGTGGGTGGACTCCGTTGAGCCAGTTGCGCCGACCCTCGACGCTGGAACAACTGCTGGAATAACTGCTTTTGACAGTGATAGCTGGAATACACTCCTTGAAATTCTGAGGGTAAAAGACAGAGAGTGAAAAGCTATTTATAACTTGTACAGAAACAAGATAGCAGTTATAAGAGTCGGGGATCTATAATGGAAGTAGTGACCGAGAAGAGAGTGGGACAGGCTTGCAGCATATGACCGATGGAATTCAATCTGCGCAATTAACAAGCGGTAAAAGCAATGAAGGAGAAATTTGGAAAGGAAATTAAAGTTCAGAGAAATGAAATAAAATATTTGAGGTTTTCTCGATTATATTGTGATTCTGTCAGAGACGGCTAAGGAATACGAAGAGTATTTGAACGTAATAGGTAGTGCCTTGAAAAAGGCTTATAAGGTAAGCATCAACGAAAGTAAAACAACACTAACATCTAACATAAATTTAAGTATTAGGAAGTCTTTTATGAGGGTATTTGTCAAGACTGTAGCCTTTCACGGAAGTGAAAGTTTGGCGATAAACACTCCAGGCAAGAAGAGAATAGTATATTTTGAAATGTGCTATAGAAGAACGCTGAAGATTAAATGTATAACTCATGAGGCACTGAATCGAAAGGGAAGAAAAGTAACGTATGGTACAACTTGATTAAATGAAGGGATCGGTTGACTGGACAGTTTCTGAGGCATCAAGGAATTGTCAATACGGTATGGAACTGAAGTGTTGGGGCGTAAAAATTGTAGAAGGAGATCAAGAGATAAATTCAGTAGGCAGATTCAAATGGATGTAGATTGCAATAATTATTCGAAGACGAAGAGGCTTGCGCAAGATAGAGTAGCATAGAGTGCCGCATCAAAGCAGTTTTCGGACTGAAACTGACAGCCAATGACAGAAGAGAGTGGTTGCATCGACAACGTATCAATCTTTAGGCTATTTCATTCACATCTCCTTCCTCCAAATGTGTCTAATCTTCGTACAGCGATATCTATCTTATCCCCAGTTATACACGATTCTACAGTCTTGCACATCTCATCTAGAATTCCTGATTAGCCATTTCACACTTCTGCGAATCTCATTTTCAGAACTCTGCGTTCCCCTTCGCCTGCTTCATTTGCTGCATTTTTCTCCTTTTTTCAATGAATTCAACATCTTCCCTGTTATACAATACTGTAACAACCGTTAAATATCGAGGGGCATCAGTTCGGAGCGACCTAAAATGGAACGACCACATAATAGTGGTTGTAGAAAACGAAGATGTCAGGATAAGATTCATAGGGAGAATCCTAAGCAAACGTGCTTCATCCACAAAACAACCGGCTTACAAAAAATTTGTTCGATTCTTTTATATTGTTAGTCAGCTTGCGGCACTTGTTAGGTAAAAACCAAGCAAGGTGGCGCAGCGGTCAGCGCGTTGGACTCGCATTCGGGGGGACGACGGTTTAAATCCCTTTCCGGTGATACAGATTTAGGTATTCTGTGATTTCCCTAAATTGTTTAAGGCAAATCCTGGGATGGTTCGCTTGAAAAGGTCCGGTCGATTTCTTTCCCCATCTTTCAGTAATCCGAGCTTGTGCTCCGTCTCTGATGAACACACTGCTGTCGACGAGACGTTAATCTCTAATCTTCCTTCCTTCTTCCTTTTCACTAGGTGGAATTAATAGAAAAGAGAAAAGCCCAGAGAAGAGCTGCAGGTTTCGTGGCAGGTTCGTTCACAAAGAGTGACACTGTTGTGATTCATTTAACACTAGTAGCGTAATAGACTTTCCACCTATTTTTGTGTAATATACTGAAAGGCCAAAGAAACTAGTACACTTGCCTAATATCGTGTAGGGACCTTGTGAGCACGCAGAAGTGCCGCAACAGGACGTGGCATGGACTCGACTAATGTCTGAAGTAATGCTCGAGGGCATTTACACCATGAATCCTGCAGGGCTGTCCATAAATCCGTAAGAGTACGAGGGTAGGAGACCTCTTGGGAGCAGCACGTTACAAGACATCCCAGATATCCTCAATAATGTTCATGTCTGGGAGTTTGGGGATCAGCGGAAGCATATAAACTCAGAAGAGTGCTCCTGGGGCCATTCTGTACAATTTGAAAAGATACTTGTCCGACCAGGCAAGATGTTTCCAGTCATCAATAGGCCATGTCGGTGTTGACGGGCCCAGGCGAGGCCTAAAGTTGTGTCTCGTGCAGTCACGAAGGATACATGAATGGGCCTCCGGATCCGAAAGCCCATATCGATTATGTTTCGTTGAAACTTGTTGATGGCCCAGCATTGAAATCTGCAATAGTTTCCGGAAGGGTTGCACTTCTGTCCCGTTGAACGATTCTGCTCAGTCATTGTTGGTCCCGTTCTTGCAGGATCTTTTTCCGTCCCCAGCGATGTAGGAGATTCGATGTTTTACCGGATCCCTGATATTCACGGTACACTCGTGAAGTGGTCGTACGGGAAAATCCCGCTTTATCGCTACCTCTGAGATGCTGTGCCCCATTGCTCGTGTGAGCACTATAACACCAGGTTCAAACTTACTTCAATCTTGGTAACCTGCCTTTGTAGCAGGAGTAACCGATCTAGCAACTGCGCCAGACACTTATCTTGTATAGGCGTTGCCGACCGCATCGCCGTATTCTGCCTGTTTACATATCTCTGTATTTGAATACGCATACCTATACCAGTTTCTTTGGCGCTTCCGTGTAAATTACACTACTGGCCATTAAAATCGCTACACCAAGAAGAAATGCAGAAGATAAACGGGTATTCATCGGAAAAATATATTATACTAGAACTGACATGTGATTACATTTTCACGCACTTTGGGTGCATAGATCCTGAGAAACCAGTACCCAGAACAACCACCTCTAGCCGTAATAACGGCCTTGATGCGCTTGGGCATTGAGTCAAACGGAGCTTGGATGGCGTGTACAGGTACAGCAGCCCATGCAGCTTCAACACGATACCACAGTTCATCAAGAGTAGTGACTGGCATATTGTGACGAGCCAGTTGCTCTTACACCATTGACTAGATGTTTTCGGTTGGTGAGAGATGTGGAGAATGTGCTGGCCAGGGCAGCAGTCGAACATTTTCTGTATCCAGAAAGGCCCGTACAGGACCTGCAGCCTGCTGAAATGTAGCGTTTCGCAGGGATCGAATGAAGAGAAGAGCCACGGGTCGTAACACATCTGAAATGTAACGTCCACTGTTCAAAGTGCCGTCAATGAGAACAAGAGGTGACAGAGACGTGTAACCAATGGCACCCCATACCATCACGCCGGGTGATACGCCAGTATGGCGATGACGAATACACGCTTCCAATGTGCGTTCACCGCGACGTCGCCAAACACGGATGCGACCATCACGTTGCTGTAAACAGAACCTGGATTCATCCGAAAAGTTTTGCACCCAGATTCATCGTTAGTACACAATCGCAGGCGCTCCTGTCTGTGATGCAGCGTCAAGGGTAACGACAGCCATGGTCTCCGAGCTGATAGTCCATGCTGCAGCAAACATCGTCGAAATGTTCGTGCAGATGGTGGTTGTTTTGCAAACATCCCCATCTGTTGACTCAGGGATCGAGACTTGTCTGCACGATCCGTTATAGTCAAGCGGATAAGATGCCCGTCATCTCGACTGCTAGTGATACGAAGCCGTTGGGATCCAGCACGGCGTTCCGTATTACTCTCCTGAACACACCGATTCCATATGCTGCTAACAGTCATTGGATCTCGACCAACGCGAGCAGCAATGTCGCGATACGATAAACCCCAAACGCGATAGGCTACAATCCGACCTTTATCAAAGTCGGAAACGTGATGGTACGCGTTTCTCCTCCTTACACGAGGCGTCACAACAACGTTTCACCAGGCAACGCCGGTCAACTGCTATTTGTGTATGAGAAATCGGTTAGCAACTTTCCTCATGTCAGCACGTTGTAGGTGTCGCCACCGGCGCCAACCTTGTGTGAATGCTCTGAAAAGCTAATCATTTGCATATCACAGCATCTTCTCCCTGTCGGTTAAATTTCGCGTCTGTAGCACGCCATCTTCGTGGTGTAGCAATTTTAATGGCCAGTAGTGTACATCTAATTACTACAGACTCAGCTCCGGGTTTATACCCTCTGAAAGTCTATGTGCATTTCGCTGCATTTTTCTGGCACTGAGTTTCATACACATAAAAGTGTAATCTGCGAACGGCTTCGCGCAACATTCGACGTCGTCCAGCACAGACACAGTCCATCAGCCTCGCTTCCTGCGGACTCTGGGCTGCGAGCTGATGACCGCCCGGCGCCCCCCTTCCAAAATCGGATCCCGGCCTTCTCGTGCCGGGCCTTGGCGCGAGGCGCCGCCACCAGCATCACAATAAAAGCCACGCACCGTCTCGCATGATCAACGCACTGGCGCTTCAGTCGCAAAGCCACGGTGGCGTCAAGGCCGAGTGAAAAACTTCAGGACAGCAAACATTAACGACATTTTTTTTAACGATTTGGTTACTCTAATGAATAGAATTCCTAATGCGCAAGTACTGTCTCCAAAATAATAAATGAAAATAGCTACACTTGTGTTCATTTCTCAGCTTCTCAGTGTTCACAGAGCGCTGTTGCTTCAAGTTATACATCTACATCCACATCGATACACCGCAATCCACCTTACGGCACATGGTGGAGGGTACCCACTAGTCCTTTCCTTTCCTATTCCACTCGCGAATAAAACGAGGGTAAATGCCTCCGTATGAGCCCTAATTTCTTAGCTTATCTTCGTGGTCCTTAAGTGCAATGTGTGTTGGAGGCAACAAAATCGTTCTTCAGTCAGCTTCAAATGCCGTTTCTCTACATTTTCTCAATAGTATTCCTCGAAAAGATGTCGCCTTCCTTCCACAAATTCCCATTTGAGTTCCAGAAGTATCTCCGTAGCATCTGTGTGTTGTTCGAAACTACCAGTAACAAACCTAGCAGCTCGCCTCTGAATTGCTTCGATGACGTCCTTAAATCTATCCTGGGTCGAATCCCAAACACTCTAACAGTACTCAAGAGAAGGTCGCACTAGCGCCCTATACGCTATCTCGTTTACAGGTGGGCCACACTTTCCTAGAATTCTGCCATTAGACCATAGTGGACCATTCACCGCCCCTACCACAATCCTCCCATGTTCGTTCCGTTTCACATCGATTTGCAACGTTACGCCCAGATGTTTCAACGACGTGGTTGTGTCAAGTACTATTAATGCTGTATCCGAACATTACGGGTCTGTTTTTCCTACTCATTCGCTTTAGTTTACATTTTTCTACATTTAGTGCTTGCTGATATTCATTACACCAACTAGAAATTTTGTCTACGTCATCTTGTATCCTCCTACAGTTACTCAGCTTCAACGCCTTACCGTACACCACAGTATCATCTGCAGATTGCTGCCACCCCGACCGCCAAATCATTTATGTATATGGAGAATAACAGTGGCCCTATCATATTTCTATGGAGCCCTGAGGTACCCTTGTGTATGATGAACACTTGCCATCGAGGACAGCATACTAGATTCTATAACTTAAGAAATCTTAGAGCCCCTCACATGTCTATGAAACTATTCCACATGGTCGTACCTTCCTTTAACAGTCTGCAATGGGGCAACCTGTCAAACGCTTTCCGAAAATCTAGAAGGATGGAATCTGCCTGTTGCCGTTCATCCATAGTTTTCAGTATATCATGTGAGAAAAGCACAAGCAGAGTTTCTCACGTACAGTTCTTTCTAAAATCATGCTGATTCGTGGACACAGGATTCTCGGTCTCAAGAAAATATATTCGCAATGAGAATATGTTCAAGGGTTGTGCAGCAACCCGATGTTAGGGTAGTTGTCTGTAATTCTGCAGGTCCGTTCTTTTGCCTTCTTATACAGGGTGTTACAAAAAGGTACGGCTAAACTTTCAGGAAACATTCCTCACACACAAATAAAGAAAAGATGTTACGTGGACATGTGTCCGGAATCGCTTAATTTCCATGTTAGAGCTCATTTTAGTTTCGTCCACCTACGCTCAGTGGAGCACGTTATCATGATTTCATACGGGATACTCTACCTGTGCTGCTAGAACATGTGCGTTTACAAGTACGACACAACATGGGGTTCATGCACGATGGAGCTCCTGCACATTTCAGTCGAAGTGTTCGTACGCTTCTCAACAACAGATTCGGTGACCGATGGATTGGTAGAGGAGGACCAATTCCGTGGCCTCCACGCTCTCCTGACCTCAAACCTCTTGACTTTCATTTATGGGGGCATCTGAAAGCTCTTGTCTACGCAACCCCGGTACCAAATGTAGAGACTTTTCGTGCTCGTATTGTGGACGGCTGTGATACAATACGCCATTCTCCAGGGCTGCACCAGCGCATCAGTGATTCCATGCGACGGAGAGTGGATGCATGTATCCTCGCTAACGGAGGACATTTTGAACATTTCCTGTAACAAAGTGTTTGAAGTCACGCTGGTACGTTCTGTTGCTGTGTGTTTCCATTCCACCATTAATGTGATTTGAAAAGAAGTAATAAAATGAGCTCTAACATGGAAAGTAAGCGTTTCCGGACACATGTCCACATAACATATTTTCTTTCTTTGTGTGTGAGGAATGTTTCCTGAAAGTTTAGCCGTACCTTTTTGTAACACCCTGTATACAGGAGTCACCTGCGCTTTTTTCCAGTTGCTTGGGACTTTGCGCTGGGCAAGAGATTCGCAATAAATGCAAGCTAGGTAATGTATCAATGCTGTAGAGTACTCTATGAAAAACCGAATTTGCCATTAATGATGAGCTACGAATATGACAACAGCTTTCAGCATTAGAAGTTTGACACGACTTGGCATTATATTTTGGCATGGTCGAAGGGTTAAATTGCATGCTTTTCCAGTGAAAAGCTAAAGGTGGTAGTTTACAATTACTTGAAGTGGACACTGCTTCTAGGCCAAGCGTAAAGTTTCGCCCTTTGGCGTGAGCGGGCAAAAGTTAAAAGACAGGTTGGTGTAGAGCCGCTATTGTGACATGGACGCAGCGTATACTGCTTATAAGATAAGAATATTTTACATTAATTAAATCAATTAACGTTTCTGATTCTTCACACTAGAGAAAATAAAACGGCGAAGTTACATTTTGAAGTCTGAGCTAATAGAGAGACAATACTAGCTCAGATCTTGAAAATTTTGGGGTAGAGGGGAGGTGGGAGGGGAGGGGGGGGAGGGAGCGGTCAGACTTCGACTGTGATCTTGCTAAAGGAATCATTCGCCTAAAATTATTTAAGAGAAATTTTAAAAACAATAAATTTTAAGCAGGGTCGCCAGACAGTAATTTTAACTAATCTACTCCGGTGTACAAGATGTAAGACGGTACCCTCACGACTTTAAAATCCTTCAAACTGTGGCTCTTGTCTCGGTCAGCACGTGTGGCAGCATCGGAGGTACCCCGCTATCATTCTCTGATACCATCACCGACTGATCCTTGAAAAATGTCATATTTCAGAAACGTCAAGAGCTGCTGACGAAATTAATATTTATTAACTACTGGTCTAGAATATCTTATCATCATCAGTTAGTGTCACAAAATTATTTACAACAAGGTGTATGGCAACGTTCTCATTCTGCCGTCCTCCCTCACTGTCGTCAATAGTAAAAACGCGTTTTGTAAATGCGTCGTAATTTTTCTGCCATGCTATGAACCGCGTTATTCGTACTAGATGGGCTCCATAAATGTGCAGAGAAATGCGATAATGAATCGCGTCTTGGTAGTGGTCCCCGTTAATAAGCTGATCTCCAATCGGACTAATATGGCTAATGCGAAAAGAATTAGTAGTCAGTCACTGCAGCTGTCTAACCAATCTACAATCACTGTAACAAAAGTGACACCTGAATGTCAGCCTCAATAATCAACGAAACTGCCTGATTCACTATAAACGAATTAAAGAACTTGTATTATTGATTTCTCCTAAAACTGTGATTGCTTTTTCATTGTTGGTAGTGCATACAAATAATGTCTTCCACGTAAGTGCTATTTGCGTCTCAGTTGTCTCGCCTATAACTGCTTCTTGTAGTGCTGTAGGTGATTGTGATGAAGACGTGTACATGGAGGTGACAAAAGGTATGGGCTACCTCCTAGTATCATGTCAAACCTCCTTTTTCCTGGCGTAGTCAAGCAGCTAGACGTGAAATTGACTCAAAAAGCCGTTAAAAGCCCCCGCAGAAATACTGACGCATCCTGCCTCTATAGCCGTCCGTAATTGCGGAAGTGTTACCTATGCAGGACTTTGAGCACGAACTGACCTCTCCATTATATCCTACAGATTTTCGATGGGATTCATGTCGGGCGATCGTAGTGGCCGAATCATACGCTCGATTTGTCCAGGATGTTCTTCGAAGCAGTCGCAAACAGCTGTGGCCTGGTGACATGGTGCATTGTCATTCATAAAAAAATTCCGTCGTTCGTGAACATGAAGTCCATGAATGGCTGCAAATGGTCTTCAAGTAGCCGAACATCCAGAGGACCTGTTCCATTCCATGTAGACACAGCCCACACCACCAAGGAGCCACCGCTAGTTTGCACAGTGCCTTGTTGACAACACGGGACCGTGGCTTCATGAGGTCTGCGCCACACTCGATCCCTACCATCAGCTCTTAGCAACTGAAATCTCAACTCATCTGACCAGGCCAAGGTTTTACAGTCGTCTAGGATCCAACGGATAATGTCACGAGCCCAGAAGAAGCGCTACAGGCAATGCCGTGTCGTTAGTAAAGGCACTCGCGTCGGTCGTTTGCTGCCATATTCCACTAACGCCACATTTTGCCTCGCTGTCCTAACATATACGTTCGTCGTACGTCCCATATTGATTTCTGCAGTCATTTCAGTGAGTGTTGCTTGTCTGTTAACAATGACGACTCTACGCAAATGCCACTGTTCTCGGTCTTTAAGTGAAGGACGTCGGCCACTGCGTTGTCGGTGGTGAGAGGTAACGCCTGATACCTGGTATTCTCTTGACACTGTGGATGTCGGAATATTGTATTTCCTAACGATTCCGAAATGGAATGTTCCATGCATCTATCTCCAAGTATGATTCCGCGTTCAAGGCCTTAATTCTCATAGTGCGGTCATAATCACGTTGGAAACCTTAAAACGTGAACCACCTGAATACAAATGAATGCTCCGTCAAAGCACACGATACTAACGCTATCTATATATGTACGTATTGCTTTCCCATGACTTTTGTCACCTCAGTGTATAGTAAAGTGTCGTGTTTGTGTTGTTGACGATGATGGTGATGACGATGATAATGATGATAGAGACGGAATACCAGCGTGTAAGAATTACTTGTACAATAGGATCAAGGAGGAGAGCTTACCATCTCTGTCCGGCAAACGACTCACTGTAAACAGTGATACACGCCATAAGAGAGGTCACACATCGAATCCAGGATATTTGGATCAAGGCTAGTGGCAAGGAATTTTACACCGCGGCTTCTCGTCCCGATGATGATGATGATTATTATTAGTGTTTTAGGGCGCACAACAGCGAGGTTATCAGCGCTCGTTCCCAAAAGTTCAATTCAGAGCCGAATTGTGAGAGAATGGATATTGTTCAATTTGCAAGATTGGACACAGCACATCAAAACAGGGAGATAAAACTAAAAATAAAATAGCAGTACAAACAGGTAAAAATAATTAACGGTGGCTGAGTGACCACTTACAAATAATGGGTGACCAAACCACTGGACAGCACATTAAGACTTCAATCCCAATATTTTGGGAAGAAGGCCAGACATCACACAAAAACGTAAAACTCTAGCGACACTCGCCTCATTATTAGTTAAAAGAGAGGGTAGGTCTGGTGGGAAACTGAAATCTTCCCTCAAACCCGCATATGAAACACACTCAGTTAAAATATGTCGTATCGACAGCTGTGTCCCACATGTCTGACATGTTGGTGGCTCCTCACGACGTAACAGAAAACCATGTGTCAAAGGACAATGTCCTATTCTAAGCCGTGTAAGGGCTACTTTCTCAGCGCGTCGTTGTCGGAAGGAGGTGAGCCACGGTCGGACGGAATCCTTCACCGCTCGCAACTTATTATCCCTCACGTCCAGCCACTGAGCCTCCCACCAACGCATGACCTTCCGAGTCACGAAAGACGTAATGGCCTGCAGGGGGACGGAACAGCGAGCAGGAGGTGGGATGGAGCAAGCCTCCTTGGCAGCCGCATCTGCAAGTTCATTTCCAGGAATCCCTATGTGCCCTGGAACCCAGCAGAAAATTACATCCTTACCCTGCTGTTGCAAGAGCAGGAGTGCGTCCTGCACCTCTTGCACCATCCGATCTGCTGGGTACATCTGTTCAAGAGCGTGTAGAGCACTTTGGGAATCGGAGCAGATGATGAATTTCGTGCCACGATGTCGGCGCATTGTCGTGGCCGAATACTACTGGCGAAAATTTTTGACACCATCATTATTCTATCTGGCTTAGTCACAGTCGTAACCCACCATACAAGCGTGCCTTAGTGGCCTCGACTACAGATGTGAGAAGTACTAAAGCCACGTGTAGTTCATCTGTAGAAGTCAAGAAGCTGTCGTCCTCGTTGATCCCGTTGTGTAGACGAAAATACCCGAGGCACGACGTATTATTGCAGCTGCTATGAGAGTGAGAATATTGGCTTGCTTCCTTTATACCAGCTAAGGAGCTGAGAGAGATTTATTTTGGCGTACCCTGCGACGTAACAGTTCGCAGGAAACACTAACAGGCATCAGAGACGTCCGGCGCACACTCGCACGCTGTGAACCCGTCAGGGGTCACACAGGCAAAAACGTGTTAACTTCCCATCCCTCCGTACCTGTTTGCGTATGCTCGCGAACTGTAGTGTTTCTGTGAGAAGGACAGCCTTTCATCCCCTTCAACTGCACGATGAGATTAGAATGAATATATACTAATACCAAATTTAGCAAACGCACTCATCGCCAGCAGGAAATAAATGTTCAGACAAACTGCCACAGGACATACGTCAATTGAGTTATTGGTTAGTTTGACTCATCAGATACGAAGATCTTCACCGCTTCATTGCCCTCACGGTAACACTTTACAGATTCACTGTGGCGGTTGATCTATAGGGTCTCCAGAATGAGATTTTCACTTTGCAGCGGAGTGTGCGCTGATATGAAACTTCCTGGCCTGGCAGATTAAAACTGTGTGCCCGACCGAGACTCGAACTCGGGACCTTTGCCTTTCGCGGGCAAGTGCTCCACCATCTGAACTACCCAAGCACGACTCACGCCCCGTCCTCACAGCTCTACTTCTGCCAGTACCTCGTCTCCTACCTTCCAAACTTTACAGAAGGTCTCCTGCGAACCTTGCAGAACCAGCACTCCTGAAAGAAAGGATACTGCGGAGACATGGCTTAGCCACAGCCTGGGGGATATTTCCAGAATGAGGTTTCCGATCTGCAGCGGAGTGTGCGCTGATATGAAACTTCCTGGCAGATTAAAACTGTGTGCCGGACCGAGACTCGAACTCTGCACCTTTGCCTTTCGCGTGCAAGTGCTCTACCAAGTGGTAGAACATTTTCTCTGCTGTTTCGACAGATATTTGCTGCGTCAGCCCAAACGGTTTCTGCTGGTCACGTCCTTGATGCGATGCCTAGTATCAGCAGAATGCGTTGGTTGCAACAGATATTTACAATGTAGTTTTTGCAATGTGTAGCTGGACTGAGCCCTGACAAATACGGCTCATCACATCTTTCATGCGACGTCCAGCGTCGATTACTTTTCCATTACACACAAAACGATTTTTAAATGGGAATTTTACATTAACATTGGAGAGAGCGCTTGCAAAATTGTTCTAGAGCTATATTTGCTTTATCGATATATATATTGACAGGGACAGCAAAACACGAAGAATAAACAGCAATCCAGCAGCGATTCAGTAGCGCTTACCACTCTATCCACATACATGTAAAATTCCGCTTTAAAAATCATTTTGTTCGTAATGGAAAAGAAATCGACGCTTCCCATTGACACTGGACGTCGCATAAATATGTGAAAGCCAGTATTTCTTTGGACTGTCTCCAGCTACAGTTTACAAAAACGATGTTGCACACATCTGTCGAAACACCAGATAAAACGCGCCTGACGACTCTTAAGAGAGACACCCTGTATAAACTGTCTTATTTTTCCTGTAGGGAATAATTATCTGGTCATCACCATATAATAGATTATATAATGGTGTGCTAGATCCTAGTTTAATTCCTATCTGTATTTCATCTTCCCAACCAGGTCGTCAATAGACAGGGTGACAATTATTGAACTACATGGTAAAAAAACGTAAATTGGTTACAAACTACGGCGTGTATACATTTTATTCAACAAGTAAACGTCACTACAGATATTCGGATTTAGGTTGTGACATGTTCGATATGCCTGCCACCATTGGCGCTGACGAATAGCGAAATTCTGCATGACCCGCTGAAGTGTCGGAACATCGATGCTGTCAATGACCTCCTGAATGGCTGTTTTCATCTCAGCAACAGTTTTCCAGAACACCATGTCTTTAATATAGCCCAATAAAAAGGAGTCGCACCTATTCAGATCCGGAGAATATGGCGGCCAATTGAGGCCTATGCTATCTAGAAAGCAGTCCCCAAAGTGCTCCTCCAGGACATGAAATGCTCTTCTGCTTCGATGGAGCCGAGCTCCGTCTTGCATGAGCCACACCTTGTCGAAATCTGGGTCACTTTGGGTAATGGGGATGAAATCATCTTTCTAAACATTCTCATACAGTTCGGCAGTCACCGTGCCATCAAGGAATATCGCACCAATTACTCCGTGAGTGGACATTGCCCACTACACAGTCGCCCGTTGTGTGTGAAGAAACTTATCGATCGCTATATGCGGATTCTTAGTCCCCGAAATGCGCCAATTTTGGTTATTGACGAACCCATCCGAATGAAAGTGACAGTTGTTGTCAAACCGAACCATACAGCGCATTCCCATCATGCTCCGGAGCCAATCGTGCAGTTTGAACATCCTAACGAAAACCGTTCGGAAGTTATGACGATTTTATTTCTTATATTTCAATAACTGTCACCCTGTATAAGTTAAATGAAGTGGGTGATTTGCCACAACCTTGTCGAACACCCCCGAAAGTGTATGAATACATTGTACACCATAGTGTCCTGCGTACTGTAGAGCAAACTGTGGACACGACGATTATTCGTATTAGTCTGATAATGCATCCTGCCCTCAAATAGCATCTCTGACGCAGTGGTTTGCACAGTACAACCCTAAAATGGACTGGCGTGCCCAGAGTCCTGATCTGAACCCAATGGAACAACTGGACGAGTTAGGTCGACCTCGTTACAGACTCCAGTAACCAATATCAATACCTTCTCTGGTTTCAGCTCTTGAGAAAGAATGGGCTACCAATTTTCTGTTCATTCAGACATCTCACTGAAACTGTCCCCAGCAGAGTTTAAGCCGTTATGACGCACCCCCGTAGCAGTGTTCACTAATAGGTGCCCAGATACTTTTCATTCGGTAGTGAATGTCAGCCATTAGCTGTGTTGATGTCAGTATCTGAATCGAAGCCAGAGTCGCCGTTGGACCGAGGTACAGGAGTTTCTTCGAAAATCACATGGCCGATACCCTACCCTTGTGACATGTCTTTCATGCTGTCGAAGTCAAACTGGAATAAACTGTAATACAATGCTTGGTACACATAATGTGATGTTGGTCCGTTTCCTCGGAACTACACCAAGAAGAAATGCAGAAGATAAACGGGTATTCATTGGAAAAATATATTATACTAGAAGTGACATGTTATTACATTTTCACGCAATTTGGGTGCATAGATCCTGAGAAATCAGTACCCAGAGCAACCACCTCTGGCCGTAATAATGACCTTGGTACGCCTGGGTATTGAGTTACACGGATGGCGTGTACAGGTACAGCTGCCCATGCAGCTTCAACACGATACCACAGTTCATCAAGAATAGTGACTGGCGTATTGTGACGAGCCAGCTGCTCGGCCACCATTGACCAGACATTTTCAATTCGTGAGAGATCTGGAGAATGTGTTGGCCAGGGCAGCAGTCGAACATTTTCTGTATCCAGAAAGGCCCGTACAGGCCCTGCAACATGCAGTCCTGCATTATCCTGCTGAAATGGAGGGTTTCGCAGAGATCGAGTGAAGGGTTGAGCCACGGGTCGTAACACATCTGAAATGTAACGTCCACTGTTCAAAGTGCCGACAATGCGAACAAGAGGTGACCGAGACGTGTAACCAATGGCACCCCATACCATCACTCCGGGTGATACGCCAGTATGGCGATGACGAATACACGCTTCCAATTTGCGTTCACCGCGATGTCGCCAAACACGGATGCGACCATCATGATGCTGTAAACTGAACCTGGATTCATCCGAAAAAATGACGTTTTGCCATTAGTGCATCCAGGTTCGTCGTAGAGTACACCATCGCAGGCGCTCCTGTCTGTGATGCAGCGTCAAGGGTAACCGCAGCCATGGTCTCCGAGCTGATAGTCCATGCTGCTGCAAACGTCGTCGAACTGTTCCTGCAGTTGGTTGTTGTCTTGCAAACGTCCCCATCTGTTGACTCAGGGATCCATGCGGATAAGATGCCTGTCACCTCGACTGCTAGTGATACGAGGCCGTTGGGATCCAGCATGGCGTTCCGTGTTACCCTCCTGAACCCACCGATTCCATATTCTGCTAACAGTCATTGGATCTCGACCAACGCGAGCAGCAATGTCGCGATACGATAAGCCGCAATCGCGATAGGCTATAATCCGACCTTTATCAAAGTCGGACACGTGATGGTACGCATTTCTCCTCCTTACACGAGACATCACAACAACGTTTCACCAGGCAACGCCGGTCATCAGCTATTTGTGTATGAGAAATCGATTGGAAAGTTTCCTCATGTCAGCACGTTGTAGGTGTCGCCACCGGCGCCAACCTTGTGTGAATGCTCTGAAAAGCTAATCATTTGCATATCACAGCATCTTCTTGCTGTCGGTTAAATTTCGCGTCTGTAGCACGTCATCTTCGTGGTGTAGCAATTTTAATGGCCAGTAGTGTAGTTCTAGCACCTTGGGATAAAGTTGCTTAGATAACCATGCAAGACGATCTTGGACGCAACTGGAACGGCAGCATATGACAGGCAGTTCGAGGATGATGGAAGACAGCCACGATAGAGATCTTTAGAAAGCAGTGGGGGAAATGGCGGGGGCTGGTGAGGGAGAAGGCGGGAGAGCGGAGAGGAACCCGGAGGTGAGCGGAGGCGCCGGGAAAAGCGGCCCACGCCGGCCGGCGCTTCCGCCGGTGTCGGCCGTCGACCCACTTAGCGAAGGACGGCGGCTCTGGAGCACAAGAGCCGCGGACGACCAAAACACACAGACCAGCGCCTGGCAGCCGCCCAGCTGCCGCCGCACGCTTTCCTACCCAGATAGTCACCAAAGTGTGCGCCTAACAGCTAGCAGGCACATCCCTCATCAGCGTCAGCACCACCACCACCACCACCACCACCATCATCTTCACTTCGCCGGCCGCGGTGGTCTCGCTGTTCTAGGCGCGCAGTCCGGAACCGTGGGACTGCTACGGTCGCAGGTTCGAATCCTGCCTCGGGCATGGATGTGTGTGATGTCCTTAGGTTAGTTAGGTTTAAGTAGTTCTAAGTTCTAGGGGACTGATAACCACAGCAGTTGAGTCCCATAGTGCTCAGAGCCATTTGAACCATTTTTGAATCATCTTCACTTCCAGAGGTTAGGTGCGACGCTGTTTCATCTGCACTATCTCGTCGAAAGTATCCGTTATCATCATCATCGTCTTCACTTGCAAAGGATGCCCATTCCATGTACACTATCTGATCAGAAATATCCAGTAAGTCGGCCGGGGTGGCCGAGCGGTTCTAGGCGCTACAGTCTAGAACCGCGCGCCTGCTACGGTCGCAGGTTCGAATCCTGCCTTGGGCATGGGTGTGTGTGATGTCCTTAGGTTAGTTAGGTTTAAGCAGTTCTAAGTTCTATGGGACTGATGTCCTCAGAAGTTAAGTCCCATATGCTCAGAGCCATTTGAACCATATCCTATTGTTTCCATCGTGGTCTTCAGTCCCAAGGTTGGTCTGATACAGCTCTCCATGTTACTCTATCATGTACAAGCTTCTTAATCTCCGAATAACTACTGCAACGTACATCCTTCATCCTTCTCAATCTCCTTACCGTATTTATCTCTTGATTCTCCTCTCCCTCGCCCCCCCACCCCGCCCCCCGCCTTTCCTTGGTTGGTTCAAATGGCTCTGACAAGGGAACCTCCCCATCGCACCCCCCTCAGATTTAGTTATAAGTTGGCACAGTGGATAGGCCTTGAAAAACTGAACACAGATCAATCGAGAAAACAGGAAGAAGTTGTGTGGAACTATGAAAAAAAAAAAGCAAAATATTCAAACTGAGTAGTCCATGTGCAGGATAGGCAACATCTAGGAGATCGTGAGCTCAGGAGCGCCGTGGTCCCGTGGTTAGCGTGAGCATATGCGGAACGAGAGGTCCTTGGTTCAAGTCTACCCTCAAGTGAAAAGTTTAATTTTTTGTTTTCAGACAATTATCAAAGTTCAGGTACTCACACATAATAATCTTCGCTCTCCAAAATTATAGGACATGTTCAGATGTGCTTGGACATATGCAGGATTTGACGGTCTACACACGGAAAAATTTAAAAACGTTAAAAACATATGTTTTGACAGAGCACAGGGAAAACTGTGCGACTGTGAAACTGTTGCATTCATTTGTTGCAGTTTATGTGACAAACTCTTATGTTTTCATCACTTTTTTGGGAGTGATTATCACATCCACAAGAAAACCTAAATCGGGAAAGGTAGAAGAATTTTTTTACCCATTCGCCAAGTGTACAAGTTAGGTGGGTCGACAACATACTCCTGTCATGTGACGCACATGCCGTCACCAGTGTCGTATGGAATATATCAGACGTGTTTACCTGTGGAGGAATCGGTTGACCTATGACCTTGCGATCAAATGTTTTCGGTTCCCATTGGAGAGGCACGTCCTTTCGTCTATTAATCGCACGGTTTTGCGGTGCGGTCGCAAAACACAGACACTAAACTTATTACAGCGAACAGAGACGTCAATGAATGAACGGACAGATCATAACTTTGCGAAAATAAAGAAATTAAAATTTTTACTTGAGGGAAGACTTGAACCAAGGATCTCTCGTTCCGCAGGTATTCACGCTAACCACGGGACCACGGCGCTCCTGAGCTCACGATCTCCTAGATGTTGCCTATCCTGCACATGGACTACTCAGTTTGAATATTTTGCTTTTTTTTTCATAGTTCCACACAACTTCTTCCTGTTTTCTCGATTGATCTGTGTTCAGTTTTTCAAGGCCTATCCACTGTGCCAACTTATAACTAAATCTGAGGGGGGTGCGATGGGGAGGTTCCCTTGTGAGCACTATGGGACTTAACTTCTGAGGTCATCAGTCCCCTAGAACTTAGAACTACTTAAACCTAACTAACCTAAGGACCTCACACACATCCATGCCCGAGGCAGGATTCGAACCTGCGACCGTAGCGGTCACGAGGTCCAGACTGAAGGGCCTAGAACCGCACGGCCACACCGGCCGGCACCTTTTCTTCCAGTACTGAATAATTGGTCCTGTGATGTCTCAGATTGTGTCATACCGACCGATCCTTTCACCTAGTTAGGTTGCGCAGCAAATTTCTTTCCTCCCCAATTATGTTCAGTAGCCCCTCGTTAGTTCCATGGTCTACCCATTTAATCCTCAGCAATCTTCTGTAGCACAACATTTCAAAAGTATCTGTTATCTCCTTGCCTAAACTCTTTATCGAACGCGTTTCACTTCCATACGCGGCCACACTCCATACAAATACTTTAAGAGAAGTAGTGCGAGAAGAATTTGATAGAACAATGAAAGACCTAAGTTGAAACAAGGCTCTGCTTACAGATGACATCCCGTCAGAGTACATGACAGCCTTGAGAGAGTCAGTCATGACAGAGCTCTTCTGTCTGATGTGAAAGATGTATGGGACAGGTGGAATATCCTCAAACTACAAGTCCAATTTCAAAGCGAGCACGTAGTGACAGGCGTGAATATTACCGAACCATCTGTTTAGTAAGTCGTGTTGCAAAATATTAATACGAATTCTTTACAGAATAATGGAAAAAGTGATAGAAACCGACCTCAGGGAAGATTATAACTTTGGATTCTGGTGAAATGTAGGAACACTTGAGGCAGTACTGACCCTACGACTTATCCTAGAACACAGATTAAGAAAAGGCCAACCTAGGTTTATAGCATTTGTAGACTTAGAGGAAGCTTTTGATTATGTAGATTGGAGTACAATTTTTGAAGTTATAAAGATATCAGTGGTACGATATAGGGAGCAGAAATCAGACGGAAATTATAAGGGTCGAGGGGCATGAAAAGGAAGCATTGATTGAGAAGGGCGAGAGACAGGGTTGTAGCCTATCCCCGATGTTATTCAATCTGTACATTGAGCAAGCATTAAAAGAAACCTAAGAAAAATTTGGAGAAGGATTAAAATTCAGGCCGATGACACTGTAATTCTGTCAGAAACAGCAAAGGACGGAAGAGAATTCGAACGTAATGGAAAGTGTATTGAAAGAAGGATATAAGATGAATATCAACAAAAGCAAAACAAAGATACCTATTGGAGGACAGGTTTATTGTGTGTGTCCAACATTCGGTTTAATGATACTTGAAGTCTGCTAGGACACTTTTACTGAGACGTCTGAAACTGGAGAAATGGCAGCCTATTCTTCTCAGGAGCTGAAAGGTGGTTATGTTGGACGCTGGGGTCGGGGCGAATTCGAGGTATTCCATTGGGTTCGGGTCGGAACGCTGGTCAGGCCAGTCCATTTCAGGACTGGACTGTTCTGTACATAAAACACTGTCTCACAGATGTTGTGTGACAGGGCGCATTGTTAAGTAGATGAGTTTTGCTATTATGGAAGCAAAATAACATACGACGGGCGAAGTAGAGAGGATATAAGATGCAGCCTGGAAAGAGCAAAGAAAGGGCTTCTACAGAAGAAGAATTTGTTAATATCTATTAGAATTTTCTTTTCTGAAGGTATTTGTGTGGAATGTACACTTGTACAGGAATGAAACAATGATCAGTGGAAGAAAAGCACTCAAGACAGGAAGCGAAGCTTTTGAAATATGTTGCTACAGCAGAATGTTGAAAATAAATTGAGTAGATAAATAACTAATGAGGCACTCACTGAATCGGACAGGGGAAAAAAAAATGTGCCACAACTTGACTACAAGAAGAGATCGATTGATAGGGCACATCCAGAGCCATGATGGAATCGTCAGTTTGGTGAATTTGTAACAAATGTGGGGATTTGTAGAGGGAGACATAGGCATAAATACAGCAAGCAGATTCAAATGGATGTAGGTTGCGGTAGTTATGCCGAGGTGAACAGGTATGCACAGCGTAGACTTTCGTGGAGAGCTGCTTTAAACCAGTCTGCGGACTGAAGACCACAACAACAGCAACAATGTAGTTCATGGCTTGTATTAGTCAACCAAAATATTAATGCACCTAACACTGGCGGCTCTTCGGCTGGCTTATAATGAGTCTTTATCGTGATATTTCACGAGGACACTTGACAGTACAGAGTGTCAATTATCGAACTATATGAAAAAAAATGCAAATTAGTTACTAACTACGGCGTTCACACACTTTATTCAACATGTAAACGTCACTACAGGTATTCGAATTTAGGTTGTGACATGTTCGATATGCCTGCCATCATTGGCGACGATGTGGCGCAGACGAATAGAGAAATTCTGAATGGCCCGCAGAAGTGTCGGAACATCGATGCTGTCGGTGACCTCCTGAATGGTTGTTTTCAGCTCATAAATGGTTTTGGGGTTACTGCTGTACATCTTATCTTTAATATAGTCCCACAGAAAGGAGTCGCATGTGCTCAGATCCGGAAAATATGGCGGCCAATCGAGGCCCATGCCAGTGGCCTCTGCGTACGTCAAAGCCAGAATACGATTCCCAAGTGCTCATCCAGGACACCAAACACTCTCCTGCTTGTATGGGGTCGAGCTCCATCTTGCATGAACCACATATTGTCGAAATCAGGGTCACTGTGGATAACAGGGATGAGAGCGTCTTCCAAAACCTTTACGTATCGTTCGGTAGTCACCGTGCCATCAAGGAATATCGCACCGATTATTCCGTGACTGGACACTGCACACCACGCAGTGACCCGTTGAGGGTGAAAAGACTTCTCGATCGCGAAATGCAGATTCTCAGTCTCCCAAATGCGCCACCTTTGCTTTTTGACGAACCCATCCAAATGAAAGTTGGCTTCGTCACTAAACCAAACCATGCACTAGCATACTAATTCCCATCATGCCCCGTGTCCAAACGTGCCGTTTGAACGTCCTAACGCAAAGCGTCCAGAAGTTATGAAGATTTTATTTCATCAAGTTCAATAACTGTCATCCTGTACAAGCACATCCATCTCAACAACAACAAGTGCAACAGGCGTGGAAGGATAGTGAAATTGGTATCCCGCTGCTCAGGAAAAGCAGTGGTCAGGGTAACTGGTATTTTACTTCGTATCATTTGATAGGAGTGCAGTGCTCCATCTGCTGAATATCCCTCCGTAAATGTCGCTGCAGGAGGCTGCAGGGTGAGTGGGAGTGAATGGTTCAGTTCCGCCCACTGCCAGAAGTTCTGGGTCAGGGAAAGGCCGAGCCCGAAGCGCTTTCTGCAGCCGTCGAGGCCGTAATGCAATGACAAGCGGGCGCGCGCTGTGTGCGCGCGCATGTGTGTGTGTGGGGGGGGGGGGGGGGGAGCGGGGGCAGAGTTGTAGTGAACAATGGAAATGGCTTCTAAGCACGACTCTCGTTGCACGCAGCGTGCTGTAGCAGAATTCTTGGTTGTGGAAAAAGAAATGGTCACATCCACAAACGGTTGTGTGTAATGTTTGATAATGTGTGACATTGATAGCAATATTGCTGGGCGATAGATAAAGAGAGTTAAGGCTTCAGGAAATGCAGGACCTAAGTTCTATGATCGACCACGTTCGGGATGTTGTGCCACAGAAACTGCTGCGTGCATGGTGAATCGTGTGGATGCCATAATTCATGCAGACCGGCGCATCACAACTTGACAATTGCCTCTAGAGCCATTGGTGAGTATTGGAAGTGCTTTTACACTGATTGTGACAAGATATGTTCCACGACTGCTCACAACAGACCACAAGATTCAAAGAAAAGCCATTTCATCTAAACTTTTGGAGCAGTTTGAAAGTCAGTCGAGAAGCCCTTCTATTAGGGATCATTATCGGCGACGAAACCTGGGTGCATCACTTTGAGCGAGAAACTAAAAGGCACGAACAGCAATCACCAAAAAAGAAGAAATTCAAAACAGCCAGTTCCGCTGATAACGTCATGATGACAGTCTGTTGGGACAGCGATGGTGTCATCCACGTAGATTTGAGGCGAAAAGGGTCAACCATTAATTCAGAGGCGTATGTGAATACGCTGAACGATCTCAAGAACTGTTTCCGATATGTTTCGTCTGAAAATAATCCGAACGAAATCTTGCTCCAGTACAATAATGCACATGCCCGCACGCAAGTCTCAGAACCTGGGAACACATTGTCAAACTGGATTGGATATTACTGGCTGATCCACCATATAGCCCACACTTGGCGCCTTCGCACTTCCATCAGTTTGCGCCACTTGAGAATTCACTACGTGGGACGTACTTCTAAGATGAGATAGCAAAAGCCATGCTGTGAAAACAAGGCTACATGGACAAGAGCATTTATCAACAGGAAATGTATGCTCCTACACAACACTAGCGTAAGGCCATAGAACATGATGATGACTGTGTAGAAAAATATTACACGTGCAAGAATTTTTTTTTTATTGTCACCAAAATCCAACTCTTAAGAATAAATATGTCCTGAGAAAAACTTGTGATCCATTTTTACTGAAAGAACTCTTAGTTATTCAATGAATGGTGGCGTAAGCTTAGAACATGTACTCGGTCTCCTCCAGAGTCACAGATAAACCGTACGTAGAACATCAGTCCGAATACATCCATCTCAGTTTTCTGCAATAGATGGCTGATTTGCTTACATGTCTCGAGCTGCAGACTCCCTGCCATCACTGTCACTTACTACCTGTTCAATTTAGGTTATTCCTTGCCACAGCAGACCATATGTAATGCTAACCACTCCCTTTTAAAAACATGCAAGCGAAGCTGTTCCTGCAGTCTTCGCAATTGAGAAATCACCTAGAGAGGTACATAGTAGATAACATTTTCTTCATTTTAGTAACTTTTAAGATTCTTGAATGCCTTTGACGCCTGGTGAAGAGCACCTGTTGCTCCAAACACTTCACAAATAAACTAACGTAAGTAAAAACATATTATTATTACGGCTAGTCCGGACAAAAGCACATAAATGTTTCTACTCATACCCTTTTGTTGCCCCCTGTGTTGTCTACATTCACAACTACAGTGCAGTCACTTAAAAGTGTATATAGGCTGCATCGGAAGTGCAATTCTATTTACGTATTTTTAACTAAAAAATTACAGCAAAGACTACAAAAATGCTCACTTTCGTTTTTAATTTGAAGTATATTTGACTATTAACATGAGTAGTACAGAAAGCTTCTTATTAATTAATTTAACTTACATTAATCGGACTCACTGTTGTAGTTAGGAATCAGTAAATAGAAAGAAATTCGCTTTTGGACCACTAACAATTTGCTTTGTGAATAAAAGCAGAAGCGCCGATTAAGCAGTCAGAGCAACCATCACAAACAATGCTCGCACAAAAACCAATGACTACGCGAAGGGGCGAGAGGGATAGTGTGTATGCTCCGCAGTTTTTTTACGATATAAACTGCACATAAAACATGTGCTATATGCGCGCTGAGACGAATAGCAACGAAAAACAGAACGAACATGAGGATACGTAAAAGAATGCTTTCACAGCTACAGAAGATAAACAACTAACGTACTACACTGAATTTTTTTTTCGAACTGAGCCAAAAAAGCAAATCGCCACACTTACATATAGCCAGAATAAAAAGGGTGCACTAATAATTACCTCACAAGGCTCAAAACGGGCCCACTAAAAAAGTAACATGCTGCATTCGACATAGACCAGTGGCTGAAATTGTTAAACCATCAAAGAAAAAAGAAATGTAATCTAAAGACAAAGCAAATAAACCCCCACTCAGGATGCCTCAACTGCAGGGAAACATGTCTGCATAAAAATAGCGCATGATGTACCACTGGTAAGACAAGAATACTATTCGGAAGAACAGGGCTTTAGATACTCGCTGGGCCATCCAGATTTTGTTTTTCTGAGATTTTCCTAAATCGCTTAAGGTGAATACGGAAGAGTTCCTTTGAAAGCGCGCGGCTGGTTTCCTTCCTCAACCTCCCCCAATCAGAGCTCGTGTTCCGTCTCTAATTACCTCGTCGACGGGACCTTAAACCCTAAACTATTCTTTTTTTTGTGTAAATACAGAAGACAAAAGTCGTGGCATACGTCCTAATATCGTGCCGGAACTCATATTGCCCGGCGTAGTACAACTACTCGACGTGGCGTGGATTAAACAAGTCGTTTGAAGCCCCTGCAGAATGTTGAGCAATGCTGCTTCTGTAGCTATCCATAATTTCAAAAGTGTTGCCGGTGCGGGATTTTGTGCACGAGCGGACCTCTCGATTATGTCCCACAAATATACAATGGGAGTCATGTTGGGCGATCTTGGTGACCAAATTACTCACCCGATTTGTCCAGAATGTTCTTCAAACCAATCGCGAACAACTGTGGCCCAGTGGCAGGACGTTGTTGCTTGGGAACATGAAGTCTATGAATGCCTGCAGACACTCCCCAAGTAGCCGAACATAACCATTTCCAGCCAATTATCAAAAATGGCTCTGAGCACTATGGGACTTAACATCTGTGGTCATCAGTCCCCTAGAACTTAGAACTACTTAAACCTAACTAACCGAAGGACATCACACACATCCATGCCCAAGGCAGGATTCGAACCTGCGACCGCAGCGGTCGTGCGATTCCAGACAGTCAATTATCGATTCAGTTGGACCGGAGGACCCAGTCCATTCCATGTAAACACGGTCCACACCATTATGGAGCCACCACCAGCTTGCATAGCGCCTGGTTGACAACTTGGGTGCCGGCCAGGGTGGCCGAGCGGTTCTAGGCGCTTCAGTCTGGAACGCGCGACCGCTACGGTCACAGGTTCGAATCCTGCCTAGGGCATTGATTTGTGTGATGTCCTTAGGTTAGTTAGGTTTAAATAGTTCTAAGTTCTAGGGGACTGATGACCTCAGATGTTACTTGCCATAGTACTCGGAGCCATTTGAACAACTTGGGTGCGTGGCTTCGAGAGGTCTGCGCCGAAATCGATTCCTACCATCAGCTCTTACTAACTGAAATCGGGATTCATCTGATCAAGTCTAGGGCCCAACAGATATCGTCACAAGCCCAGGAGAGGCGCTGCAGGCAGCGTCGTGCGGTTAGCAAAGACACCCGTCTCCTTCGTCTTCTGCCATAGCCCAGTAACGCCAAATTTCAGCACACTTTCCTAATTGGTACGCTCATCGTACATCCTGCATTGATTTCTGTGGTTATTGCATGCAGTGCTGCTTGTCTGTTAGCACTGAAAACTCTACAGAAATGCCGCTGCTCTCGATCGCTATGTGAAGTCTCGGGGTCATTGCGTTGTCCGTGGTGAGTAGTAATGCCTCAAATTTGGTACTCCCGGCACCTTCATGACACTGTGGATTGCGGAATATTGAATTCCCTAACGATTTCCGAAATGGAATATCCCATGCGTCTAGCTCGAACTACCATTCCGTCTTTAAAATCTGTTGGTTCCCTTCGTGCGGCCACAATCACATCAGGAACCTTTTCACATGAATCACCCGAGTACAAATGACCATCATCTGTATATGTGCATACCTCTATTCCATGACTTCTGCCATTTCATAGAAGGTGGGCCCTATTAATCACAAAAATTATATCTCCTAATATATATGTAATACGGAAACACACATTTAACAACATGAAAGGACAAAAAAGGTAACGCGAATAGAATCCTTAGAAACAATTGGTAACGTTGTTGAAAATAATTTCAAACAGTGATTGAAAATCTCCGCAGTAGGAAACAATGCTAATGAGTAAATGATTAAAATAAAATAAAATGTCAGTAACTCGCGACAGTATGCTAAACAAACGTATTAAAATACTAAACGGCTACCTATGCTTAGACTGTAGATATTAGTCACAGACTTCGTTATGAAACAAGGAAAATGAGAAATATCAAAATGGTTCAAATGGCTCTGAGCACTATGCGACTTAACATCTGTGGTCATCAGTCCCCTAGAACTTAGAACTACTTAAACCTAACTAACCTAAGGACCTCACACACATCCATGCCCGAGGCAGGATTCGAACCTGCGACCGTAGCGGTCACGCGGTTCCAGACTAAAGCGCCTAGAACCACACGACCACACCGGCCGGCAGAAATATATCAGCCAAGGCCTTTCAGGACTCCCGTTAAGAAGTGGTTGAAGTACTTTCAAATTTGCTGCATTTCTATTCAAAGCATTTGTGCTTCCAGTCTGGGCTCATTCAGTTTGCAGCACTGGAAATACTCGTTTGGTTGCATTATACTCGACCACCTGATTGCCTGACCTGTTTTCGAGTTGCTTTCTTTCTTTTAAAAGTAATCTCTTCTTCGAACCTTTCCCCACTACATCTTACATCTTACTTTTGTCACTGTCCCCTCCAAAAGTGTCTTGCAGTGTACATGTCTTATTATTGTCGCTCATTGCTTTTCGTTTCTATCAGTAATAAAATTTCTAGGAAATAATCGGACGCATTCATGAATAATTCACGGTAAATAATTGCTTGCCTTGTAAATCAGCTCATTCACCGAGACTACGTAACTTTCTGTTTCAGAGAAGTACTAGTACAGATGTCGCTTGGAACAAGTTATTACTACATTATATTTCTTCATACGGCCGAAGTTGACTACTTCAGCCATATGAGCGATAGTTTCTTGTACCGGGTGGTTACAATTACAGTGCAGCTGCTCACGGAGGTCCAGTGTGAGCTGTAATTATCGTATGGCAGCGAAACTTGGTAGATTTGTTAATGCGTTACTCCGGAACCGGTTTACGCTGAAAAAAATTAGTTGCAATTTCGGCCATCAGGTGCAAATCTGGCGCTGTACAGCATCTCGTCGACGTCTCAGGCGGTCATATTGTACAAGTTATAGAAGCGGCGATCAATAATGGAATCAATATTATCCCTTTCTCACTTGTTTGGTATTTTCAGCCCATGTCCCGCTCCTTACTCATTACATATCTAAACATTTGTGTCCGCCTTTTTCGCTTTCAGAGCGATAGCTTTGCACCTGGTGGCAAAATTTGGAACTACTTTTTTTCTAGCGTAAATGGGTTCTGTTTTAACGGATTAGAATGTCTGTCAAGTTTCGCTGCCGTGCGATATTTACAGAGCACACTGGACCTCTTTGAGTAGTTACACTTTAATTATAACCACCAAGTACGTACTAGAGCTAATGTGTCGTCGACAATGCGGCCATAAGTGTTCGTGTCCATTGCCTGGACAGAAATTACAACTAGGGTGGTGGACAATCGAGGTGAAGGACGAAGTATCTGTTTACTTCGATACTAATGCAATCCCCCCCCCCCCAAAAAAAAAATACACCTGTGACCATTCGCACTGCCAAGCTTCGTATTAATTCAGTGCCCTCTGGTAGTGCGACCTGATACGGATTTCGTACACTAGAGCAGAATTTGACGAAGATGTCTCTAGAGATGGAGCATAAATCTTCTTGGACAAGAATGGGACCAGGGAATAGGATCTCGCCTTTACGTAGAATCAGTCAATCATGTCAATTCGCTCAAAAAATATATCATCACAAAAACACACTTCAAACCAAATCTTGAGCATTTTTCCATGGACTGGTACTGTATTGACGGAAAAGATACGGAAAAGTCAAAGAAAACATTTCTATTTACGCAGCTTGGGTCGTTGCCGTAGACTTTTCGTAATGACGTCGAGATGAAATCATAAAAACTGTTTCGAATCAATATGTAATTTAATTATCAATCTCTTTAATGCAATGGTTTACACGCAGAATTGCCTTTTAATGACGCCTGCACATAATCCGTAGACATTCGGACCGTCGCTTGCCGCTGTACGCTCGACAGGCCAGGTACGTAGTCGATTTGCGCCGATTTTTCATTTTCTTGTTGACGTTGCCATAGCTATAGCATGTGCTCGGAGCTGCACTTTTTAGGCCATTGGGACTCCTTTCCCCGCGATATTTCCCTTGTCTTGCGTTTTCTATGATTTTGAGTGTATTTACGAATGATATGAGACGACATCTTCCTTTATTTCATAATTTTCAATTTAATGCCAGATCTACATCTACATCTACATCCATACTCCGCAAGCCAACTGACGGTGTGTGGCGGAGGGTACCTTGAGTACCTCTATCGGTTCTCCCTTCTATTCCAGTCTCGTATTGTTCGTGGAAAGAAGGATAGTCGGTATGCCTCTGTGTGGGCTCTAATCTCTCTGATTTTATCCTCATGGTCTCTTCGCGAGATATACGTAGGAGGGAGCAATATACTGCTTGACTCTTCGGTGAAGATATGTTCTCGAAACTTTGACAAAAGCCCGTACCGACCTACTGAGCGTCTCTCCTGCAGAGTCTTCCACAGGAGTTTATCTATCATCTCCGTAACGCTTTCGCGATTACTAAATGATCCTGTAACGAAGCGCGCTGCTCTCCGTTGGATCTTCTCTATATCTTCTATCAACCCTATCTGGTACGGATCCCACACTGCTGAGCAGTATTCAAGCAGTGGGCGAACAAGCGTACTGTAACCTACTTCCTTTGTTTTCGAATTGCATTTCCTTAGGATTCTTCCAATGAATCTCAGTCTGGCATCTGCTTTACCGACGATCAACATTATATGATCATTCCATTTTAAATCACTCCTAATGCGTACTCCCAGATAATTTATGGTATTAACTGCTTCCAGTTGCTGACCTGCTATTTTTTAGCTAAATGATAAAGGATCTATCTTTCTGTGTATTCGCAGCACATTACGCTTGTCTATATTGAGATTCAATTGCCATTCCCTGCACCATGCGTCAATTCGCTGCAGATCCTCCTGCATTTCAGTACAATTTTCCATTCTTACAACCTCTCGATATACTACAGCATCATCTGCGAAAAGCCTCAGTGAACTTCCGATGTTATCCACAAGGTCATTTATAAATAGTGTGAATAGCAACGGTCCTACGACACTCCCCTGCGGCACACCTGAAATCACTCTTACTTCGGAAGAGTTCTCTCCATTGAGAATGACATGCTGCGTCCTGTTATCTAGGAACTCCTCAATCCAATCACACAATTGGTCTGATAGTCCATATGCTCTTACTTTGTTCATTAAACGACTGTGGGGAACTGTATCGAACGCCTTGCGGAAGTCAAGAAACACGGCATCTACCTGTGAACCCGTGTCTATGGCCCTCTGAGTGTCGTGGACGAATAGCGCGAGCTGGGTTTCACATGACCGTCTTTTTCGAAACCCATGCTGATTCCTACAGAGTAGATTTCTAGTCTCCAGAAAAGTCATTATACTCGAACACAATATGTGTTCCAAAATTCTACAACTGATCGACGTTAGAGATATAGGTCTATAGTTCTGCACATCTGTTCGACGTCCCTTCTTGAAAACGGGGATGACCTGTGCCCTTTTCCAATCCTTTGGAACGCTACGCTCTTCTAGAGACCTACGGTACACCGCTGCAAGAAGGGGGGCAAGTTCCTTCGCGTACTCTGTGTAAAATAGAACTGGTATCCCATCAGGTCCAGAGGCCTTTCCTCTTTTGAGCGATTTTAATTGTTTCTCTATCCCTCTGTCGTCTATTTCGATATCTACCATTTTGTCATCTGTGCGACAATCTAGAGAAGGAACTACAGTGCAGTCTTCCTCTGTGAAACAACTTTGGAAAAAGACATTTCGTATTTCGGCCTTTTAGTCGACCTCATCTGTTTCAGTACCATTTTGGTCACAGAGTGTCTGGACATTTTGTTTTGATCCCTCTACCGCTTTGACATAAGACCAAAAGTTCTTAGGATTTTCTGCCAAGTCAGTACATAGAACTTTACTTTCGAATTCATTGAACGCCTCTCGCATAGCCCTCCTCACACTACATTTCGCTTCGCGTAATTTTTGTTTGTCTGCAAGGCTTTGGCTATGTTTATGTTTGCTGTGAAGTTCCCTTTGCTTCCGCAGCAGTTTTCTAACTCGGTTGTTGTACCACGGTGGCTCTTTTCCATCTCTTACGATCTTGCTTGGAACATACTCATCTAACGCATATTGTACGATGGTTTTGAACTTTGTCCACTGATCCTCAACACTATCTGTACTTGAGACAAAACTTTTGTGTTGAGCCAACAGGTACTCTGAAATCTGCTTTTTGTCACTTTTTCTGAACAGAAAAATCTTCCTACCCTTTTTAATATTTCTATTTACGGCTGAAATCATCGATGCCGTAACCGCTTTATGATCGCTGATTCCCTGTTCTGCGTTAACTTTTTCAAATAGTTCGGGTCTGTTTGTCACCAGAAGGTCTAATATGTTATCGCCACGAGTCGGTTCTCTGTTTAACTGCTCAAGGTAGTTTTCAGATAAAGCACTTAAAAAAATTTCACTGGATTCTTTGTCCCTGCCACCCGTTATGAACGTTTGAGTCTCCCAGTCTATATCCGGCAAATTAAAATCTCCACCCAGAACTATAACATGGTGGGGAAATCTACTCGAAATATTTTCCAAATTATCCTTCAGGTGCTCAGCCACAACATCTGCTGAGCCAGCTTTAACCGTGACCTTCACCCAAATCATTTCACATTTCGGATCTCCGTCAATTTCCTTCGATACTATTGCACTTCTTATCTCTATAAACACGCCTCCCCCTTCACTGTCCAGCCTGTCTCTGCGGTATACATTCCAATCTGAGTTTAGGATTTCATTACTGTTTACGTCTGGTTTCAGATATTTCGGTGAATATTTTCCTTGTCTCATTTTGATCCTTTGAATGTCCCGCGAGCTCTTAACGACCGCCAGTGGCTCCATCCAGCTGAGCGGGGGTTACATAAAGATCGTACGAAGGTAATTGGCAAAGAAGGTACATTTGCGCGCTCGGTGCTCGATTTCATTGTGGACGGATTGCAAGTTCTGCCAGAAGACAGGCCGTCATTTAACACTATCAATATACAGGTAGGTGATTATCTATCCCTTGAACCACACAAGCGCATGATTTTTCGTGGCAGGGAAATGAGTGTCCTCAGGAAGGACGTATTACCAGACAGAAGTGCTGACCACTGCACTGCAGTAGGCTTGTGGCTACTACAGATGCCCGGACTACACTAGTCCAGTTACCTTCCTAACACAAACTTCATTTCGAGCCGTCAGTCCATTTCCATCAGATCAAATGATATATATAAATCAGTAACAGCGAAAGTCAGAGTCAGAACTGTGGTTGTGCTCGGATAGCCTAATGATTTGCGCAATGAATGGCATATCGAGGCTCGGCTCCCAGTGCGGTACAAATTTCCAGCTGTAGCTACGATTCTGTGTTAAGTGTATCTCAGCGGTTCTCACTGGTATTTCATGTCACCGCATCTCCATCCCCACCAATAAATTCATTTCATTTTAATGCATTTAGCCCATTTCATATTCGGTTAGTCACTGTCACAAGAATTTTCAAGAAACTGTAGTGGGGGAGTGTTATAACGATGGCATTGTGCATCGCGGAGAACCTTTATTACAAAATTCCTGAAACGATTCAACAAAGATATTGCTTCCCCAACATAAATCTCGCGTTATGACCACGACGTTCAAATTAGAGAAATTTGTGTTGATTGAGAGTCGACAATATTTCTTCCCGCGTACCATCCACGAATAGAATAGAAATAGGGAAGTGGAAGGGTGGAGGAGGGGAGGCAATAACTAACAACAGCTACTCTCAACCATGTACTGTACTGTTGATTGCGACATACAGATGAATATGTCAAAATGATTTAGCGGAATCACATAATACCCGATTCTGCATAGCCAGACAAGGATTTTAACTCATTCTGGACGACGCCTGAATGCGACTCACAATTACTATTTTCTGGACGGCACCCGAATATTGCTCAAATGGTTCAAATGGCTCTAAGCACTATGGGACTTCACATCTGAGGTCATCAATCCCCTAGACTTAGAACTACTTAAACCTAACTAATCTAAGGACATCACACACATCCATGCCCGAGGCAGGATTGGAACCTGCGACCGTACCAGCGCGGTTCCGTACTGAAGCGCCTAGAACCGCTCGGCACAGCGGCCGGCGAATACAGTATTGCTCGTTCTGTGCATAAAAATTGGCAGCTAGCATTGCACCTCCTGCTCTCTTTTCGTGGCCATTCAGAGTGCACAACGACGGGTCTTACCACATAGTTTCAAATTCTGGACTGTCTGGACTGTCAAAAAACATTGACGGTAAACAAAATCGTAACAACAAGAAGTAGTTGAGCGACATAAACGAAGGATGGGAGGCTTGTTTCTACATCTGAAAGATGGTGCCTATTCAAATTTCGCGCTGGTAGAATAAGAGTGGCAATAGTAGCCACTATGAGGATGCAAATCATGTTCGCTTTGAATACGCGCTGTAACGTTCGTGAGCATTAGTTACTCTTGAAATTGGACATGGTGAGTTGATGTTGAAGCTTCTTTATTTAGTTTTTACTTCAATACTCTTAAACTGCTGAGTGAAATTGAATGCAAGTAAACCTGGCTAAACTGCTGACTGAAACTGTCGTACTGTCACTTAGTTTGTCTTTATCGTTTCATTTCTGACCTACAGAATTTGCCCTGACAAACAGAACTCAAACTTTTCCTATTCATTAAATACTCACAATATTCAAGGATAACGCGACCTGACTGCTTTAAAATTGATAACCTGACTTCAAATAATTAATACAAAAGATTGGCCCTGAATTAGTTGAAATCCTAACAATAACCTATACATTTCATAAGTCACTTACGTCACAGAAACCTTCATTACACGAACTACAGCAATGCCGCAAGCACCAATACTGCCAGCTAAATAAAAAATTCAAACTAATGAAGACTCTAACTACTAATTGGCATGTGGTTAGCAAAGGAAATATTTTGTTGCAGAGCAAACAATGTATTTACCTCAAGAATGTGACAACCAGTTCAAAAATTATATAATCAACAGTAATAAACCTCAATGACGGATATACATTCAGACTGTCCGCTCGCGCTAATACTGCAAAACCTCCAACACTGCTAATTACTAACCTCTAACCTCCATCACTACTAACTACTCACATATAACTTCCATCACTGCTGGCTGTTCATCTCCAGCTTCCATCACCGCTGACTCAACTTCTAGCTGCTAGTGCGACCAGCCACAGAGTTTCTTACAGAGTGCGCGCAGCGCTGTCAGAGTTATTAAAGCAGTCTATCGCGCTGCCAACAATAAACACATAAACAAGCTACTTACAATGTTAGTCAGGAATGCCGTTAAGGCGACAAAGACGCCACTATCAGCACCTCACTGAGTTTAAACGAGGTCGTGTAACAGGGCTACGAGAAGCTCGATGTTCCTTCTGCGATCATGCAACAAGATCTGGCAGGAATGTAGCCACTATACATGATTTCTGCGGTAGTCACGAGAATGTACTGTCGCAAGAAAACCAGGCTCCAGGCGCCCACGTGGAACTACCGACGGGGAAAACCATCGTGTTCGGCATAAGGTTCTGGCGCACCGTTTTGGATCAGCAGCAGCAATCTGAACAGCAGTTTCAACAACAGTTGGTACCACAGTGACAGAAGTAACTGTTACAGATCGGTTACTTCAAGGACAGTTGCGAACCAGGCGACCTGAAGTTTGCATTTCACTGATCCCAAACCACCGCCATTTGCGACTTCTGTGGTGTCCAGCGAGAGCTCACTGGAGAGCAGGGAGGAGGTTTGTTGTGTTTACTGATTGAAGACGGATCTTCCTCGGTGCCAATGATGTCCGTGTGTTGGTTAGAAAGAAGCCAGTTGAGGGTCTACAGCCAACCCGTCTGCAGCCAAGACCTACTGAACGTACACCTGTAGTTACGGTCTGGGGTGGGATTTCGCATGATAGCAGCAACACTCCCGTGGTCATCCCACGCAACCTGAATCCAAATTTGTACGCCAATCTAGTGAGTCGACGCCTGTACTGCCATTCATGAACAGCACTCCAGGACGTGTTTTCCAACAAGACAACACTCGGCCACATACCGCTGTTGCAACCCAACCTGCTCTACAGTGTGTCGACATGTTGCCTTGGCCTGCTCGATCACCAGATCTGTCTGCAATCCAGCACATATGGGACATCATCGGACGACAACTAGAGGCGTCATCCACAAATAGCATTAACCGTCCCTGCATTGACCGACCAAGTGAAACAGGCACGGAACTGCATCCCACAAACTGACATCCACCACCTGTACAACACAGTGCACGCACGTTTGTGTGCTTGCATTCAACATTCTGGCAGCTACACCGGTTATTAATAAACCAGCATTTCACGTTTGCTATGGCTTGTTCAAATGGCTCTGAGCACTACGGGACTAAACTTCTGAGGTCATCAGTCCCCAAGAACTTAGAACTACTTAAACCTAACTAACCTAAGGACACCACACACATCCATGCCCGAGGCAGGATTCGAACCTGCGACCGTCGTGGTCGCGCGGTTCCAGACTGAAGCACCTAGAACCGCTCGGCCACACCGACCGGCTGCTATGGCTTATCTCGCGCTTACATTAACCTGTGGTCTTGCAGTGTTAAAACTTAAATATGTTACCTAGAGAAATTTATTTCCGAAATTTCGTGACTCCATATTAGTTTTTTTTTTTGTTGTGATTTTTTTCTGTCAGTATGTTTTTGCTTTGCGGTAAGTCCCATACTGCTTTCGTCTGCTACCTGTATCTTCGTTGGCGCACTGTTCGCGCTCTTCGTTGTTTTGACATCAGGAATATCAATGGTAGCGTTGTTTTCAGTTCCCTGGAAGAAGAAATCGGCAATTCCGATTTAGAAGAGAAAGTTGATGATATTGATTTTGATCCACATTTCTGTGTGGCTCATTGCTCCGGTAGCAATAAATAAAGTATTGTATCGCCTAAATGAACATTTGTAAAACAACTTTGATAGTTAAAAGTATAATAAATAACTGCACCCAACACATGCGAAGCGTTTTCCGTTGTCAGAGCCAGAAGGGAGAAAACTGCAGAAAAGGAACATCCTGGTTGTGTCCAAAGTGTGATGTATCTTTTTTACGCCGAAATGCTTCAAAATATACCATAGTCAGGCAAATTATGTGTAAGAACGGCATGTAAAAATTTTTTCTTCGAAATAAAAACACGATTCAGTGAAACATTTAAATTGTTTGGTAATTTTAATATTTCATAAGATTTTTAAGATGAGATATACCAGATTTTATCATTTCAAATGAAATATCATACACGTTTATTCCATACTCTCTTACAAAGCTATGATTTTAGAAAAATGTGCTGAAAACAGCAGTCTAGCTGCCCCAGCCCAGTTTCCTACAAACCCGGATCTAGGGGAGGGCAAACCGGGGTATCTATCTTGGGCGGCAATTTCAGGAAGCACCAAATTCATATTCTTGAAGAAAAAAAACCCTTGTTTCACAAAGCATCTAGTATCCAGCACACTTTTGTCTATCGATTATTCATATAACTTTGAAACGCGTCTCTGTTGGTTTTTGAAAATTTCTAACACATTCTAAGTCGATTTCTGAACGAATCATAAGATGATTTTTGAATACGTGCATAATCTACTAGACGTCTCTGCCAGAAGAGTCCCCATGCATCTAGAGATAAAAAACTTTCCCGCAGAAAAAAGGGGACGGGGCTACACGAGCTGAGCCGAATAAACCCGAACAGGTGAATCCCAATCGCTATTTGTTTATGTTGTTGATTGGGTATGCAATATGATCAGCGTTGTTAAAATTATTAGCGAAATATATAGATTCACACTACCAGAGTGGAAATAAATGACTAACAGGAATAACAAGTTATAAAGATTACGTATTATCTTCTCGGTGTATACAAGAAAATGAAATTTTGACAGAAAATTTTTTGCCTGATGGCTGCACTACTGAAGGCCAGTTGTGCAATTCCCGGTTAGCACCCGCTTAAGTTCTACTCTCGGAATAGCGTGGAAAACGCGTTGTGCGAACACATAATAACGTGTAACCGGAGAATAAAGGCGGGATAACTAAAGTGGTGATTCTGGCAGGGTTAGTGAAGTTAACCGCAAAACAAGTTTTGAGAATGGTAGGAATGTTACAGAATTACTGAGGACAAGATTGCTTGTTAGAATGAGGAAGGAGAAGAAATGGGGACATCATACAATTTATATGGAAAAATATGACGATTCCAAATTTTATAAAAATCTTTGATTGAGAAACTGGAGCGTATAAGTGAAATGTGAAACTATTCCCTAACATAAAAAGTTGTGCTTGTAGTAGGCCTAATAGGCATTTGTTACTGGTACTATGTGACTTATATTCTGTAGTGTGATTTGTGTAAATGAGGAAGATAGAAATGACGACTTGTGCCAAAAAAGCCTCGCTTATTTGGCTTGTGTTACAATTGCTGCAGTATTAGAAAGGTCTATTTCTATTTATCGAGCAGACAGAGATAAAATAGACGCGATGAAATCGAGAAACCATACCAGTCTTGAGGACTATTCGTATTAACAGGTTTTTCAGTATTAAGGAACAACATTTTTATTTTTCATGTAGCAAAACGTTTGTCAAACTTTGATGAGATAAGAGTTTTTCGCAGAAAGGAAAGATGCCATGTAAAGCTGTAGCAAGATTAGAGATGGAACAAATGCTGGGACCTAAGGATTGGAGAAATGTGTACTATCTTGCTTGTCTCTTGTCTTTACTGGTCTTATGTTTCCTATATTTAATTTTATATCACACAGAAGAGAAAGTTATTAGCTAATAGGCAATAAGGAGTGCAAATTTTCTGAAGAGTTCTTATTCTCCCATTTACAAATAATCACACCCAGTATTAACTGTGCCGGCCGCGGTAGCCGAGCGGTTCTAGGCGCTCCAGTCCGGAACCGCGCTGCTGCTACGGTCGCAGGTTCGAATCCTGTCTCGGGCATGGATGTGTGTGATGTCCTTAGGTTTAAGTAGTTCTAAGTCTAGGGGACTGATGACCTCAGATGTTGAGTCCCATAGTGCTCAGAACCAGTATTAACTGTGAGTTTTTCTTAATGGAGATAGGATGTCAAACCGGCCTATGGGAGCAGGAGAGGCACCACAGGAAAGTTAATTACCACTGTCCTGAATATAGGCCTGATGACTTCCATTACAAAGTATGCATGCTTGAATTACACAGAGCGAAATACAATGACGTGCGATAGAATAATGCTGTGTGAAACGCAAGACCAAATAACATGCCTTTAATTTCCTGATGTTTTATAGATCAAAGTCTTCAGAAAGATGTGCGATAGTGAGGGAGGGAGGGGAGGGGGGGGGGAGGGGGCACTACTATCAAATTTTTGAACCGGTTCGGAAATATCGTAGGTCCGGAACTGGTGTCCTACCTCAACACCAGTCCTGCCCATTTGCCATATTTATTGCGCCGCTCTGCCGGGCCACAACGAAGGAGATCTTCAGCTCGTGAAGCGCCACGTTGAGTCGCTTTACGCTCGAGCTCAACAAGCAAAGGGAATGCGGTGTGGTGGAGTGGGGTTAATGGCTGCGGGGCGTGATCCTCAGCACGTGTTCCTCAAACGCCGGACTCAGCAGCAGACGAGGCGCCACGATAACTCTGCACTCTGTCAGCAACACTCCGGAAAGAAAGTTCTCATTAAATATGACGGACGACTGTAAACAAGTGTGTCTAACTTGATAATAGCTGCGTCGACGCTGTGATCAGCTGTGCTGTTCACGCCTTTCAAATCTCCCTTCGCTGCTCGTAGTGATTTCATTGCCAATTGCAATATTGGTCTCTGTCATCCTTTGTCACGATATTACTTTTGCTTCCACATCTACATACATGCTGTTCTGTGCCTGGTGGAGGGTATGTCTTACCAGTAACATTGATTTGCTGTCCTGTTCCATTTCCCTACTGAGTGAAGAAAAAAATGATAAGGTACTGATCGACAGCATCTGTTCACCCCTATGGCGTGTGGAATTGACCACTAGATGTCTCGTAGATTCTCTGAACTTAGTCGAATTCCGGATACATTCTGTCAACAAGGTGCCGACCGATTTATTTCACTATTGAACTAACTTTCAAAACGACAAGAACCACCATCTGAAAACCGAATTAAAATGTTAATTTATTTTTTAATTGAAGTTGTATGGCCTCTTACACCTCATAACCGTTCAGTAATCGTTTTAAACACAGAAAATTGCTCATCTGCCGTTGCGAATAATTTGTTTAATTTCGCCTGTATGTTGTCTACATATATTTATTCCTTTTTGGCCTAAATTGGGAAATAGTTGATTTGCAGAAGCAGTACGACACATTCTTAAACCAGTTCGAACAGGTTAATACTTACAGAACAACAATGTGGAGCAAAGGGAAGGAGAACGTCCATATGCCAGTTAGGATGTCTGTGGCGTACTTCACAGCTTCTTCCAATCAATGTAGTAGGAGGCGGAGCGGGTGAAGAAGCTGTGATGTTTGTGGAAATCTGCGATACTAACCCTCTTTGTCAGTGTTCTGAATTTGTGGGGTAAAGTAAGTGTAAAAGAAATACTTTCGAGAGGTAATACATCAACAAATAATAAAGACACTAAAGAATCAACACATTTTTTTACAAGGAGGATCACATTTCCAAATTTACGTATTGTATCATAATAATACAATAAAGCAGATAGTTTTAAAATGAAACAAGCGGAACAGAAAAGAAATTTGAGTCAAATTACAGAGCATCATTTCAAAACTTACTCCTCCATGTGGCAGCGAAATTTTACTCTTGGCCATAATAATGGGTAAGAAGTAATATCTCAGAAATGAAATGTTTATTATCTGGAGTTAAATAAGTCAAGAAATAGAGTGAACAATGAGCATATAAGAAAGCATATAGTAGGTAAAAGCTATGGTACCGCATATAAGCTCCAAAAGTACCAGTCTCAACGGCGCTATCATGATCTTATCGTTCCAGAAAATAGCTATACCACGTCGATAGACCAAAACACATCTGTATTCACAGGATAGGGACGTATACAGTTCTTTAGTGGATAATGATGATAACGATATGAGAAACAGAAGGTTTTTTATTTATGTTAATGTCGCTTTTAGTTAAGCAGTCACTTCGGTGGCTCAACATTTTGTTCCACAAACTATGTTTGTGGTAACCAGTACTTAGATATCAGTTACAGTGTAAGCATGATTTATGGGTAGTTGCTAGCCAGCCGAAACCGGTCATCATCTATTTACATTGTATTACGATCACTACCACTAAATTTTATCGTATTTTGTTCGATTATTTTTGAAGAATCAAGTTTGCCAAGATCGCTAGCAATTCTTTTCATTACTGTGACTGGTTTCGACATATCCACGTTGTCGTCATCGGATCTTGTAGCATTATTAGTTGTACATGCTTGTTACAATACTGAAAGAAAAATAAAGAAGCTGTCATGTAAAGCGAGTAGTGTATGCTGGGACATCAACACAACATGTTCTATGTTTTGTGTGTTATTTTATTTGTGACACGCCGATGTTCCCTGTCACGTTTTATTTGACGCAACATCGCTGTGTGACTTTCGGTATTGTAAAAAGCATGTGCAACTAATAATGTTACAAGATCCGATGAGGATAGTGTAGATCTGTCGAAACCGGTCTCAGTAATAAAAAGAATTGCTAACGATCTTGGCAAACTTGATTCTTCAAGAGTAATATAAGTCTCAGATATCCCCGATGCTGATGCAATATCAAACACATTTTCAGAATGAAATTTTCACTCTGCAGTGGAGTGTTCGCTGATACGAAAGTTCCTGGCAGGTTAAAGCTGTATGCCGGACCGAGACTCGAACTCGAGACCTTTTCCACTCACGAACAAGTGCTCTAACGTTTTTTAATTTTTTTCTCATTTGGTTCGCTGTTGTTCGTTGCATTTCTTCGGGGAGGACGTCCTATGACAGCCGTTCCAAGTTCATCGTTGAGCCATTCGTTCGGTCTTTTTGTTGAAGAGGGCAGCTAACTCTCTGGCCGAACACGCTGAGCTACCGTGCCAGCGCGACTGAGCTAACCAATCACGACTCACGACCCGTCCACACAGATTTACTTCCGACAGTACCTCGTCCCCTACCTTCCAAACTTCACAGAAGCTCTCCTGCGAACCTTGCAGAACTAGCACTCCAGAAAGAAAGGATATTGTGGAGACATGGCTTAGCCACAGCCTGGGGGATGTTTCCAGAGTGAAATTTTCACTCTCCAGTGAGTGTGCGCTGATACGAAATTTCCTGGCATATTAAAACTGTGTTGAGCTTTTTCCTGCGAAAGACAAAGGTCCTGATTTGAGGCTCGGTCTGGCACACACTTTTAATCTGCCAGGAAGTTTCAAACATATTTTGTGTGAAGTGTATAGTTCCAGGTGTTAGGACAGTTTGGTATCAGTCTGTCACTTCTTCTTCTCTTTCACTGTTTGTATTCCTGATCTCTCTTTCTTCCTTTCTCTCTGTTTCTCTTTATATTTCTGTACCCCTTCCTCACTTTTACTTTCCTCCCTTTCTTCACTTCCTGTCTCCTTGTTCCCCACTTGGACTCTACCTTTTCCTCACTTTCTCTCTACCTTTTCCTCACTTTCTCTCTACCTTTTCCTCACTTTCTCTCTACCTCTCCGTCAGTTTGTGTCTACTTTTTTCTCACTTTCTCCGAACCTCCCCCCCCCCCCCAACTCTCTCTCTCTCTCTCTCTCTCTCTCTCACACACACACACACACAAATTAGAAACTGCATTTTTAAAAGCCACCCTTATTTCCTGTACAGACTCGAACCTGAGTGACACACACTTTTAGATGCAGCTATGCTCCCTCAGACCACAGTGACCCTCAAAGCCTTAGGTGAAATCCTCGACGGAATCAATATATATAGAGACGGAGCTTGCTCTATAAGAAATGGTAAATGTTCTACCGTGCCCTTGATGAAGACATTATAGATTTATTTCTTGCGAGGAAATTATAAGAAATCAGAGTCACCTGAACAGAGTTTGCTATAAGAACTCCATTCTTCCCGAAGTTTATTCCACTACATCAATCATCACGCTCGGTCGAGGGCTGTAATATCTCTTTGATTACGTTTGTTGTCCAGGCGCCGCTTGCAATCCGAAGTCACCTTTACAGTGGTGGTGGCCTTGAGATGAGGAATACTATCCATCCAGAGATAAATGAATCGCCTGTCGATCCCGGCCTGATCCAAGCCACTCGATATGGAGCTACGTCGTGGGGGCTATAACTCCAGTTGCACTACACATAAGCCACCTTCTCGACTGGCCTCCCGAGGGTGAGCGTACCCGTTCGAGACCTACACAGATAAAACCACAGATTGCCTCTGGGAACGGAACAAGTGACCTATGGGCGAGCAGCCACCACCGCCACTGCTCTGATTACGGAGCCGGCTTTTGTTCAGGGATGCAGAGTCGTATCGACGCTGTTGCCCCGTACTTTCGCGGCGGGCGACGCGAAACACGGAGTGTTCACGCTACTCTCACCACTTGGCAAAACCGGTTTTTGCGTACCAGTCCCGCAGCTGCTAGCTACGTGTCTGAACTTTCTCCGCCGGCGAAAACGAATTGCTTCGTCCCAGGTGCGCGAAATTTTCTCAAAATGACGTAACTCTGTTTGGTACAGAGCGAGCCCATCTCCCATCAGAGGGCCACCCTTTAACGACTATTAATTTGCAGCCAAACTGCGGTAATTAATACACCCACTCTGACTGATAGCGATGCAGGCCACTTGCTTACAGTCGGGACGTGAGGTAATGCTGCTTTAGGCGCAGTAATACGGAAGTGAAGTGGTAGGCATGATTTCAGGGATAAAATACTACCGAGGCTGCAACACATCTGACGTATCCTATGCTATGTGTGCACAGTATTTGTCAGAATTATAGGTGGATACCAAATTGAATAAACCGTGAGAGACAGTGCAATAATCGGACGATAGAAAAACCATGGTAACTGAATAAACAGAGTGAACAAACGTAACAACAGTTGTATATCCTTCTTGATGTCCCCTAGCTCTCACGTATCACATTTACAAACAGTATTTCAGAAATGGCTAATCGAATATACAAGAGTAAACTACCTCGACATCGTATGAACTAGTTCAGGTTTTCGTGGTAGTTCCTGGTGCAAAACAAAATATTTGGTTCCAAAGATCTTTCCAAGTCTCAAACATCTATGCGAACTGAAGCAACGAACGAAAATTTTTACCAAGGCCAGGAGGAAGTGGGCGTGCTAGGGTAATCCGTGCAGTTGTGAAAGCCGCTATGATAGAGTGGGAGACCGAGGTTCGAATCCCGCCATTGCTACAGATTTTCATTCGTCGCTTCAGTCTGCATATATACATCATAGTGTTTGATGTGTTGGCTGTAGTGTACTTTCCGGATTTGTCAACTTAGTTATTTGTAATACAGCAAACCAAGATTGGTTTTTTTGCACACTCGCCAATTCTTATAATGTAAGAAAATGAAGCACCTTCAGTCGTCCGTCCTTATGAAGTCATTTATTGTATGGCTACCAGTTTCGGTGTTTGAGTGCATCATCTTCAAGCCTTATCTGATGCCGAGAAGGTTAACAGCATCCTTATAACGATGTATCAATGGCCAACTCCTATCACTGGTTTTCGCATATTACCTGTAACCTCAATGTTATCCGCCCCTGGTAGCTGAGTCGTCAGCGCAACGGAATGTCATACGTAACGGCCCGGGTTCGATTCCCGGCTAGGTCGGAGATTTTCTCCGCTCAGGGACTGGGTGTTGTGTTGTCCTTATCATCATCATTTCATCCCCATCGACACGGAAGTCGCCGAAGTGGCGTCAACTCGAAAGACTTGCACCAGGCGAGCGGTCTACCCGACGGGAGGCCCTAGCCACACGGCATTTACATTGTACCCTAATGTTGTCGCTCCAATCTCTGAATTGATAGTTGATGGTTGTAGACAACTTTGCGGTTACAAGTAATCTGCGAAAGCCAGTTACAGGTGTTGGCCTCTGATACATCGTGTACATGGTTGGTGTTAACTCTCTCGGCATCAGCTAAGGCCTGAAGATGGTGCACTGAAGCACCGAAACGGATAGCCATACAATAAATGACATCAAAAGAAGAGCTGTAGGTGTTTCATTTTCTTACATACGTGGATGGTCGAAGACCACTAGACTCCCAATCACAAGGATGGGCATTGTATTGTATGTTAACCGGGGGCCTAGAAGCGACGGAGCGGCTCCGTCCCCGCCGCAGCTGCATTGGTCCACAACCCCACGACGACTACCGCACTCAACTTCACCCCTCCTCCGCCCCACATCGAACCACTCTTTCAGGGTTATTGTGCGTTTCGGCCCCCGGTTATCACAAATAATATAATATTTATAACTATCGACTAGTAAACGACCAAACGCATAAAGTGATACTGAAAATGTATGCTTGTCCGTGATTTGAGAACTCCCTCATACCTGGAAGGAGCCCGTAGCGAATTGTTACCTTCAAGTTTATGAGCGGCACAGACGGCTTTTGGAAGATGTACAGTTAATCGTCGCTTTCGGCATTACGAGTACAAGGTGCAGGATGGTATTTTTCATAAAAACATGGGAAACAAAGTTAAACGGCACCAGCTGCATTGAATAAATGCTATGTTTCCGCATACGCAAGGTCTTTTGAGATTTTCCGTGGAGAAACCTACCTCGTTAACATTTTCAAAAACCTCTCTCGCAGACGATAAGTTGGAAGCACACCATGCATAACGCAGCATTTCCTTAAATATCGACGCTGCTAATTGGTCATGCAGTATCGACTGTATTTTAATAGCGTCTTCATGAGAAGCAATTTCTCGTTCTCTTTCGGTTAAATACGAACAATTTTGAAGACACGGACAAGCATACATTTTCAGTATCACTTTATGCGTTTCGTCGTTTACTAGTCGATAGTAAATTATATTATTTGTGATAATAAAAATTTGTAGACTTCCAAATAATATTGTAAATTTAATAAAAGTTCATCCGATTACACGTATTTTTCCCATTATATGAATTGTAATATAAATAGTAAAGAAAATGGTTGTGTTGAAAATTAAAAAAAAAAAACTGACGAACGGGACTCGATCCAGCGACCCAACGATTACGGGGCTTGAGCGCTAACCAGTATATATTTTTTTTAATCTCATGTTGTTCGTTTTCGTTCGTTGTATCTGCTCTGGGCGGACGTCGAAAGACACCCGTTTCAGTTCACTGTTGATTTTTATTACAGAGGCCAGCTAGCCCTCTGACCGAACACGCTGAGCTACCGTGCCGGCTTAACGCTTGAGACGTACGCGCTACTGCTTACACATTTTGTTGTCCTAATGGAGTACTACGAGTGTACGAAGTTTGCAGTAAATCCGCGTTCCAAACGTTGTGGCCTCCCCTTGTGAGTCAGATTTAGTGTTAGTAACAAGTAGTAACGCCTGGTTTAAAGCCGACCTGGTGGGAATTGAAAAAGTCTCGATGGAAGGTGGTAGAGGATTGAGGATCATTCATGTAAGAAAGAGATCGGGTCAGAAGTACTAAAGAGTTTCAAGTATGGCAACAAGACGAACTGTAGTCCTCATGAAGTTACATTGCTACCTTGTATGTGAAGATATCTTCTACAATTACACCATGGCATCGGTTACTACATGTATGAGATCTTGTACTGCAATTCCGAATAATAATGCTCCCGCACACTGAAAAAGATATTCCAGTCTCCTAGAGTACTTTATACACTTTCCAAAGCAGCATACGCATTTAACGAGATACTGGACGACGCAAGGAATCGAGTGCTAAGTACCGAAGACGTTCCCCTCAGTTGTGTTCATTACCAGCGCACGCCGCAAACCGTTGCCTCACACCTCTCTACGTGACCGCAATTCCGTACTTAATCACCGTACGGTGTGCCCGCAGAATAAATACTGTCCGTCTCACGCTCCTTGCCGAAGAGGTCTTGTGTAACTTGCGCTGCTCCTTGTAGTTTTAGTGTATGCTGATTAATTCAGACTGCAAATCGTTATAAAAGTTATTCCACTGTATGATGGGCTGATTTTTACAGCGCCCGTTTTCCGTGATTAAATAAAGAAACAGTTTCAGTTGCAAAGTTATCTTTATTACAAATAGATCGTTTCGCCTGGTTAAGGCTTCAACCGATTTTATTTAAAAAGAAATGAAGAACAAGGGCATAGTGACACATAGCTTATAACCATGCCCTAGGATTATACTTTTGTACGACTATGGCCTTGCTTTTTTTTACGTAAAATCTGATAAAGCCCTAACCAGGAGACACACTTCATTAATAAAAATAAGTTTCCAACTAAGAGTGTTTCTTTACACAAATCTATATCATTAATTGTACAGAACTTCCTAAGAATACCAGAACACACCAAAAGTCTCAATATATTCCTTTCCCTAGCAACAATATTCACACGTCGTAGTAATATTGGTTTCCGTTTCGAATTATTTTTTTCGTTTTGTACAGGTTCTTGAACCGATTCATTATAGGAAACTGGAAATTATTTTCACCATATGGAAGTTTGCAATTAGTGACCTGTGAGCCACACATTAGTATCATTCGATAAAAAATTTGACTTATTATCGCTGGATTACTGCAATTGGTATGTTTCGAAGTTTTCACTTTGACGAATATCTAATAACTTTCGAGCTCATAGTTGCCAATGAATATTTGTACTTGAAATTAAAAAAAACATTGAATTCTGTAAATTTCTACATCAACATACATACTCCGCAATCCACCATACGGTGCGTGGCAGAGGGTACCTCGTACCAGAACTAGCATCTTCTCTCCCTGCTCCACTCCCAAACAGAACAAGGGAAAAATGACTGCCTATATGCCTCTGTACGAGCACTAATCTCTCTTTTCTTATCTTTGTGGTCTTTCCGCGAAATATAAGTTGGCGGCAGTAAAATTGTACTGCAGTCAGCCTCAAATGCTGGTTCTCTAAATTTCCTCAGTAGCGATTGATGAAAAGAACGCCTCCTTTCCTCCAGAGACTCCCACCCGAGTTCTTGAAGCATTTCCGTAACACTCGCGTGATGATCAAACCTACCAGTAACAAATCTAGCAGGCCGCCTCTGAATTGCTTCTATGTCCTCCCTCAATCCGACCTGATAAGGATCCCAAACGCTCGAGCAGTACTCAAGAATAGGTCGTATTAGTGTTTTATAAGCGGTCTCCTTTACAGATGAACCACATCTTCCCAAAATTCTACCAATGAACCGAAGACGACTATCCGCCTTCCCCACAACTGCCATTACATGCCATTACATGCTTGTCCCACTACATATCGCTCTGCAATGTTACGCCCAAATATTTAATCGACATGACTGTGTCAAGCGCTACACTACTAATGGAGCATTCAAACATTACGGGATTCTTTTTCCTATTCATCTGCATTAATTTACATTTATCATTATTTAGAGTTAGCCGCATTCTTTACACCAATCACAAATCCTGTCCAAGTCATCTTGTATCCTCCTACAGTTACTCAACGACGACACCTACCCGTACACCACAGCGTCATCAGAAAACAGCCGCACATTGCTATCCACCTTATTCAAAAGATCATTTATGTAGATAGAAAACAACAGCGAAACTACCACACTTCCCTGGGGCACTCCAGATGATACCCGCAACTCCGATGAACACTCACCATCGAACCACTCACATATTTGGGAACCAATCCCATATGCTCGTACCTTAGTTAGGAGTCTGCAGTGGGGCACTGAGTCAAACGCTTTCCGGAAGTCAAGGAATATGGCATCCGTCTGATACCCTTCATCCATGGTTCGCAAGATATCATGTGAAAAAAGGGCGAGTTGCGTTTCGCAGGAGCGATGATTTCTAAAGCCGTGCCGATGCATGGTCAGCAACTTCTCTGTCTCAAGGAAATTCATTGTATTCGAACTGAGAATATGTTCGAGAATCCTGCAACAAACCGATGTTAAGGATATTGGTCTGTAATTTTGAGGATCCGTCCTTCTACCCTTCTTATATACAGGCGTCACCTGCGCTTTTTTCCAGTCGCTCGGGACTTTACGTTGGGCAAGAGATTCGCGATAAATGCAAGCTAAGTAAGGAGCCAATGCAGTAGAGTATCTCTGTAAAACCGAATTGGAATCCCATACATCGCCTTCTATCACAATTTATTGTTTGTAGGAGACATATGTCGAGTGCTGTCCGACCATATACGAACACAGATTATATTGTGAATTAAGGAAGGAAGATTAGGGTTTAACGTCCCTCCGACATCTGATTATATTCTCTTCTTCCCGTTCTAATTAACAATATCCGATGTCAGTCATATGCAAAACTAAAAGAAACATCTAAATTGCGTTAAATACACAGTTCAGTTACAACGCTTTTCATTTCTTTTATTCTTCATTATAATAACTAAGTGCAGTAAGACTTTTGACAATGCCAACACTATGTATAAAATAAGCCGTATCCTATATCAATAATTTGATGAAATGGATGACTAATAAGTAAATAAATGAACAAATCTTTTCGCGATCGCTGGTCGTCGGCTAGTAAATTGCATTGACCAGGACTTACAACTCCTCGTCAATAGAGAAGCGGATACAGCGTTGTCACGATCTCGTAAACCCCACATGAAACAGAAGAAAAACTGTGTGGATTTTATTTTATTTTATTTTATTTTTTTATTTTTTGCTCTGATTGTTGCCAGCATCATATTTCAAGTACCAGGGAAGCAGGTTGCTAGCTTTACTTGCCCCGAGTCCCATTGAGTTTTACCCCTAACGGTTGAGGGACTAACCGGTGGATTTGGTAGTCTTTGCCGTATGAGCACTTTGTGGATGTATTGAAATAAAGCTAATGTAAACACACTGAAACACAATAGTATAAACATTCATCTGACGTTGTAGAATTACAAACTGCGCTCCAGTAATGCGCGTAGCTCAGTGAAACCTTCTCCATTTCTGACTACCGAAAGTCTCAAAGCTCTCTCGAGTTACGCGAGTAAAGTAAGTGCAGCTTTATGTTTCTGTTCTCCGAACCTCTAGAAATCTATAGTTACTTCCTATAGACTTAAAAAACACACGTGACGATATCCTGATATAGGCACGGCAAGTTGTCTTCCTACAAACAGCCGGCCGCTGTGGTCGAGCGGTTCTAGGCGCTTCAGTTCGGAACCGTGCTGCTGCTGCGGTCGCAGATTCGAATCCTGCTTCGGGCATGGAGGTGTGTGATGTTCTTGGGTTAGTTAGGTTTAAGTAGTTCTAAGTCTAAGGGACTGATGACCTCAAATGTTAAGTCCCATAGTGCTCAGAGCCATTTGAACCGTTTTTTCTACAGACAGAGCTCATACTTAGCATGAAATTGATTAATCCAACATCATCTTCATAACATGTGTCTGCCCTTCGGGACTTCGTATCATTTGTAATGTGAATTTTGACTCGGTTGTTGTCTACCGAAGCGGTCTGCGTCACTAACACTGATACGTGTGCCCATGTGTTCTTGGTCTCTGTTTCCTTACAGATTAGGGAAGATTTCCTCTGAGTGCCACATTCCTACGAACGATTATATCGCCTACAAATAATACAAGGGCAAGGTGAAAATCTCTTGACCTCGCAACGAAGTCTGCTCATACACCACAAATGCTCTTCTTTCCCGACGTAGTTGCCTTTTGGGTCAGTGGAGTATGGGTAATATATTTTTTCTTTTGTTTTTGCAGTGAACAGATCCAGCTCTTGATTATGATTAAGAAAATTCTGAAAATTGTTCTTTAACTTCTGTCCTAAACCTTCTCATTCCAAAAAAATGGTTCAAATGGCTCTGAGCACTATGGGACTCAACTGCTGTGGTCATAAGTCCCCTAGAACTTAGAACTACTTAAACCTAACTAACCTAAGGACAGCACACAACACCCAGCCATCACGAGGCAGAGAAAATCCCTGACCCCGCCGGGAATCGAACCCGGGAACCCGGGCGTGGGAAGCGAGAACGCTACCGCACGACCACGAGATGCGGGCTTCTCATTCCACTCGAGTAGTTTTCCGACCAATAATTACTTTAGATATGGGAATAGCTGAAAGGCAGAGGGTTCCAAACCTGGTGAATAGAGTAGATTTTCCAGCAGTTCGTACTTTAAATCTCTGTTTCTTCCATTCATACAACAAATTTCTGAGGAGTAATATAATTCTGATTGAAGATATTTTTAATACAGGCTCCCTTGGGGTTTTCTTCATATAGATCGTCATTTTACGGTATTTTTTAGATGTATATACATTCTTCACTAGTTAATCAGTAGCAATAATCCCTTTTATACCTCGGAAACTGCCAACCATGATCTTCCTGGCAGATGAAATCACCTTGACGTTTACTGGAGTAGTGTCATCGGATTCCACCCACTGCTTTTGACTGCTGTTTCGTTTCTGTTTTGCAGTGTCGAGCAAACACCTCAGCAACAACAAATCGGCGTACAAATTATTCCGGGTTCTATTTATAACGTCACAGAGGTTCCCAAAAAAATTTGTTTCGAATCTATTCTTGGTCAGAATGCAAACAGTTCCTGTCCCATTTGGAGAAAGATTTATCTCATTCTCGTGGTTCATTCTTGACGTAAAGTGTTTCAAAATCTCTCTTCTGATACATTCATAGCTTCACCTATTTCGTACTATTAGCTCACCAATCGTAATACAGCTCACGTTCACATTGTATACATCTGTCCTTTTCATGTTTCGTACGGCATCATTGAGCATCTTCTTTAAGAAAAATACAGCGCATTTGAATTCAGCCGTCAACTGTTCAACTGTCGAAAATAAACGAATTACATTTCTTATAAGCCTTAATAAATCCGGGTGTGGATAAATTTTCTTTGGGAATTAATCGTCCTATAAAAAGAATTTTACCGTGTTACGTGTTATCCATTATAACGAACGCTATTGCCCTATCAAGTTGGTACTTATTTTACTGTGCAAAATGTGCCAATGTAAAAACGTTATGTCTATCAGCGTCACTTCTGTGACAGACAGCGAATATTTCATCTTTACATCATATTAAAGTGGTAACAATAACGCCATGTAAAACGTATGGGTTCGTCATAAATAATTATTTTTACTTCTTGTAAACGACATTGCTTCCATTTGAAACGATCCCTCTGCTGGATGTGATTTATGTTGTTTCGTAACTGCCGTTCTAGCACTTCCTTGAAAGGTGTGTATAATGTTCCCACACATTCCAGTCCGCAGTTGCAGCTGAGACGGCAGACTCACACAGGAAACAAAGTGTTTGTGAACTGACGGCCGTCCTTCGCTGTATGCCTAATGGTCTCCCCATCTCGACACGTAGACGTGGCCGGCGCCTCGTTCACGGCATGGTGTGCCCTCTTATCGCCCCATCACCTCGCAATGCCACCACGAGTTTGGCCTGAGATACAGAACACAGTGACACAACTATGTGGCTTAACCGGTACAACCGATATGTCAGCCGTAAGTCAACTTCCTTCACGCATTAGGCTGCGTAGACTGAGGAGTATTTCTGTTCAGTTGACGATACCTGTTTTCTTTAACCAGGCTAGTTGTCATTCTACCCACTGACCGGTACCAGTATTAATTTACGGAATACGGGTATGGTTCAGCCTACCTACGCGATTTACCAATTTTGTTCTATTGTCCTGTAGGCGTTTGTATATATAGCTCCATCTTTATTTCTATCTTTTTTTTCCTGTCTCTTCTTGTGGAATCTGCCTTTCTTCAAAAGAAAAAAAAAGAAAAAATTTTCTAACGTCTTCAACCTGCGTTCTCTTCCTTTTGTTAATGTCCTACTTCACTGCCATTCAGCAATTTACGAATTATCATGGTTTGTAGAATTTCATTATAGTAACTCCTCCTGTTTAATTTTTTGAAGTTTCTGCTTGATGTGCTGTTGACCTTAATTAAATCTGACCATATCATTGTTGTTGTTGTGGTCTTCAGTCCAGAGACTGGTTTGATGCAGCTCTCCATGCTACTCTATCGTGTGCAAGCTTCTTCATCTCCCAGTACCTACTCCAACCTACATCCGACTGAATCTGTTTAGTGTATTCATCTCTTGGTCTCCCTCTACAATTTTCACCCTCCACGCTGCCCTCCAATACTGAATTGGTGATCCCTTGATGCCTCAGAATATGGCCTACCAACCGATCCCTTCTTCTACACAAGTTGTGCTACAAATTTCTCTTCTCACCAATTCTGTTCAATAGCTCCTCATTAGTTATATGATCTACCCATCAAATCTTCAACATTCTTCTGTAGCACCACATTTCGAAAGCTTCTATTCTCTTCTTGTCTAAACGATTTATCGTCCACGTTTCACTTCCATACATGGCTACACTCACTCCAAACAAATACATTCAGAAACGACTTCCTGACACTTAAATCTACAGTATATTCGATGTTAACAAATTTCTCTTCTTCAGAAACGCTTTCCTTGCCATTGCGTCTACAATTTATGTACTCTCTACTTCGACCATCATCAGTTATTTTGCTCCCCAAATAGCAAAACTCATTTACTACTTTATGCGTCTCGTTTCCTAATCTAATTCCCTCGGCATCAGCCGATTTAATTCGACTACATCCCATTATCCTCGTTTTGCTTTTGTTGATGTTCATCTTATATCCTCCTTTCAAGACACTGTCCATTACGTTCAGCTGCTCTTCAAGGTCCTTTGCTGTCTCTGACAGAACTACAATGTCATCGGCGAACCTCAAAGTTTTTATTTCTTCTCCATGGATTTTAATTCCTATTTCGAATATTTCTTTTGTTTCCTTTACTGCTAGCTCAATATACAGATCGAATAACATCGGGGATAGGCTACAAACCTGTCTCACTCCTTTCCCAACCACTGCTTCCCTTTCATGCCCTTCGACTCTTATAACTGCCATCTGGTTACTGTACAAATTGTAAATAGCCTTTCGCTCCCTGTATTTTACCCCTGCCACCTTCAGAATTTGAAAGAGAGTATTCCCGTCAACATTGTCAAAAGCTTTCTCTAAGTCTACAAATGCTAGAAACGTAGGTTTGCCTTTCCTTAATGTATTTTCTAAGATAAGTCGTAGGGTCAGTATTGCCTCACGTGTTCCAACATTTCTACGGAATCCAAACTGATCTTCCCCGAGGTCGGCTTCTACCAGTTTTTCCATTCGTCTGTATAGAATTCGTGTTAGTATTTTGCGGCGGTGGCTTATTAAACTGATAGTTTGGTAATTTTCACATCTGTCAACACCTGCTTTCTTCGGGATTGGAATTATTATATTATTCTTGAAGTCTGAGGATATTTCACATGTCTCATACATCTTGCTCACTAGATGGTAGAGTTTTGTTAGGCCTGGCTCTCCCAAGGCTGTCAGTAGTTCTACTGGAATGTTGTCTACTCCCGAGGCCTTGTTTCGCCTTTGGTTTTTCAGTGCTCTGTCAAACTCTTCACACAGTATCATATCTCCTATTTCATCGTCATCTACATTCTCTTCCATTTCTATAATATTGTTCTCACGAACATCGCCCTTGTATAGACCCTCTATATACTCCTTCCACCTTTCTGCTTTCCCTTCTTTGTTTAGAACTGGGTTTCCATCTGAGCTCTTGATATTCATACAAATGGTTCTCTTTTCTCCAAAGGTCTCTTTAATTTTCCTGTAGGTCGGATCTATCTTACCCCTAATGATATATGCATCTACATCCTTACATTTGTCCTCTAGCCATCCCTGCTTAGCCATTTTGCACTTCCTGTCGATCTCATTTAACAAACAGCAATCCGTCACGCTGACCACTCAGCTATCGGGGGTGGGGGGTCGGGGGGGACTGAAGATACCGATGACAAAATATAAGCAACTCATAGAAACTGTGCGGGATGCAGTCATAAATTTTTAATTATCATTCAGAAAAAATGAAGCTGCGACCACGGAATTTCTTGTTGTTCATCCTTCCTTAGATATTCACCCTTCAATGCGACATTTTTTTCTTAATAATAGATGACTTGATGGGCTTAGTTGTAGAAATCTGCTCTTTCACTGTTCAGGATTCGTTCCCCCTCTGAAGCCACTTCGTCACAATTCTGGATATACGTCTCACACAACGGTTTCTACACCTGACGAAAGTGGAAGAAGTCACTGCTGTTATATCAGAAGAACACGAGAGGTAATTGTGGCGGGGCGGCGGGGGGGCGGGGGGGGGGGGATGGGGGCAACACGTTGCGGTAAAATCTGATAGCCAAAAGAAACGGCATGTGTTACTGTGCCCCGTGCAGAATGAGTTGGGGCGTTCTCGTGGAACAAAAACGTCTCTTTGGACAGCTCCCGCAACGTTTCTTCTTGACAGTCTCCCCTAAATTCCTCACAAGATTGCGACTGTATTTTCTTGTGACCGTTTGCCCTTACTTCTTTCTTCGTCATTCAGACGTCTTTGACCACAATGGCAGCACTGTGTTACATGACGGTGCATTGTTTGCGTACACTTCACCAACTCAACATGGTTTTCTGCGACACTGACCCTCATCGAATGCGAATTACCGCTCGATACTTCATTGTACCAAAGGACTGAGTCATGTTGTTTAGTGTCCTCGGGTTGGCGTGATTCACTACTGTAACGTGAGGATTTTGAGGTGTACCAGGAATTAAGATATTTCCCTGAAAACAAACAAAAAGTCATTTACGTATCTTCATTTTTTTTCTAGATGATAAACTTTTGCTATTCATCGTATCAACAATAATCTACTTTGTTGCTCAGTACGTTTTATAGTTACTCCATCTACCTGTAACCCGCTAAATTAGTAGGGAAGACGTCACTTTGGTAAAAACTGCAATTTCCTTAGCTATATTAAATTCATATTTACTTTATAACTTCGGCATTTTCAAATACCTCTGCAGAAACAGATCGCTGTTTACATACCACCACTACGGGTTGTACCACTACGTGTTACAATGAAACTTATACCCCAAATGTAGGTAAAATTAATTTTCTGTTTTTGAATTTAAATAATCAGATAAATTGTAGAATGCGTGACAAATGAGACATGTTTGTATTTTGAACTTTTAGAGAGTCCTAATTTCTTGCTTTCGATAGGAGCTTGTGAATATCTTGGAACAAGAATACTTAAAACTCCGCTCTGTGCCCTAGATTAGGAGGCAAAGTTTACATGAAAGTAATTAATTATAGATACCTGCGTCAGCTGCGGATAGTGTGAGGTTACCGTTAATATACGTATGGGGAGTTCAAAAAGTCTCTCCGCAGTGCCGTATGATAGCCGCGCGTGCCGTATGATTGTTCGCCTGCCTGGGATACTTCCTTCGCCTAGGAAGTCGATGTTAGTGTCGGAACGGCCTACACAGCTATAGGGAAAAAATTTGACCTTTTCCCATACAAAGTGACAGTCGTGCAAGAACTGAAAAATACTGATCATGGCAAGAGACTGCTTTATTGTCATGGCTCAAAAATTTCGTTCAACAAAATGGAAGGGATATCCTTGATGAAACGTTTTTTGCTGATGATGCATGGTTTCATTTATCCGGGTACATGAACTCGCAAAATTCCCGTATGTGGAGTACTGCAAATCCATTGTGTATTCATGAGGAACCACTTCATCCTGTGAAAATAGGAGTTTAGATTGCAACTTCTCGACTTCGGATTGTGGGTCCCATATTTTTCAACGAAACAATAAACGCACAATGGTACTGGAGTGATATTCTGTATCCATTCATAGTAGAACTTGTGTTAAGTGAAATACTGAACGATTGTTTTCAGCAAGATGGTGCAACCGCGCATACAGCTCGCGTTTCAATGTCACTGCTTGCTGATGTTTTTGGTGATCGCATAATTTCACAGGGATTTTGGCATCAACGATCACCAGACATAACACCACCCGACTTTTTCTTCTGGGATGCAGCGAGCTGGCCGCGGTGGTCTAGCGGTTCTGGCGCTGCAGTTCGGAACCGCGGGACTGCTACGGTCGCAGGTTCGAATCCTGCCTCGGGCATGGGTGTGTGTGATGTCCTTAGGTTAGTTAGGTTTAAGTAGTTCTAAGTTCTAGGGGACTTATGACCTAAGATGTTGAGTCCCATAGTGCTCAGAGCCATTTGAACCATTTTTTTTTGGATGCAGCGAAAGCAACTGACTATAAAAACCGTCCAAAATCCATCGATGAATTGAAAACTGAAATATCCACTTTCGCTGCCTCTGTTACAGAAGAAATGTTACAGCTGGTGTTTGGAAACATGATTAGACGAATTGTGTATTAAACAACAGGGGGGGGGGGGCACTTTGAACATTTAATGTGAAAATTTGTAAGTAAAAATGAATATTCAGTAAATTAATAACTTGTATTTCACTTAGTTTCATTTCGGTATATTCACTGCGGCATACGGCACGTGCGGCTAACAATCATACGGCACTGCAGAGATACTTTTTGATCATCCCGTACAACGTGAACTGCAAGGGTCCCAGCATACTTAGCTGTCGATCATACTTAATACAAGATAAGATGCTGCGTCCTCCAAATAAAAAAAAAAAATTCTGAACCAAGTCACAAATTTCGTTTGATACCCCCTACGATCGTACTTTTAGCTTAAGCCGTCTGCCTTGGAATTGAGCTGAAACACAAGAAAGCATACTTGAAAAGTGTGTGTGTGTGTGTGTGTGTGTGTGTGTGTGTGTGTGTGTGTGTGTGTGTGCAGGACGACATGGTAGGTAGTCACTTGGCCTCTCTTCCACACCTCATTATTGTTTGTTCGAAGAGTATTGAGCCATGGCGCGTCTTAGTACTGGTTCTGCACTGTTGTTGGACTTCGGTGCAACAATTCAGCAATCAGTGTACCGGCACTTATAGCTGGCTACAATAGCTGAGACCTGAGCTTCATATCTTAAGGTGAAACGAAAAAATAATAAAATGTATTAATGTGTGTTTGTCGTCGCTGCGTCTGACAACTGGGATTGTACAACACAGTGGAAGAGCATCTGCGGGTGGGCTCGGTATGTGGAGAACCACAGCCGGAGACCTGCAGAACCTGTTGTCACCTGAAGCCTCGCCTCGCAGATTCTATACTCCCTGCAGCAGAGGAAAAGGTCAGGACATGTGACTGCGGGCGCCAGCAAACCCTGAAGTCGTGAGAGGCGGCCTCGTGCAAGGCCAGCAGCGAACGGACGACGCTGGAAGAGGTGCGTTCCGCTACACGCGAACGTAAAAAGCCGCCCGCTATAGCTAACCACTGCTGCAGCAAACAATGCGCCTTTCTGGGCCGCAGCGGCTGACTCAGCATCCAGGTCGCGCCCTGAATTATCCAGTCACGAAGCTCTCCGTAGATACCGCTGCTCCTGACGGCAGGAACTGCCCACCACAAACGGCGCCTCTGCCAGAAGAAAACGACACCCGCCAACAGCTAATAGCTGTGACCAAATGGTACAATACCTAAGAAAGTAAGGAAAGCGGTCCGCAAACACAAGATGAACCATTTGACTGTTAGGTGCATACGGACACAGAAAATGTACTCATAATTTTTGATACCGAATACATTTATCTCGTTATGGCTAATCGCAACTTTTACTCATATCAGTACTTCATAGCAGGTGCCGTGTCGAATGATCCTAGTTACGATTTATTACATTTTTGTTATTTATCCAAAACTATAGATGTCATGGATGATCTAAAAGATAGAATGAGCCTTTATTTGGCAATACCTGCGTTACCACTGTGAGTTAATCCTTTAGAGCAGTGGTCGTCAAACATTTTTGCTCGAGAGCCAATACTGAAATTGTGGTGCGACGCCTCAGGCTATATACATTAGTAAGCCCAAACATTACGACCACTACCCACCGCGAGGTTGGATGCAGCCTCCTGATGTTGCGGGCGCGTGATGCACTACATCTACATCCATACTCCGCAAACCACCTGACGGTGTATGGCGGAGGGTACTTTGAGTACCTCTATCGGTTCTACCTTCTATTCCAATCTCGTATTGTTCGTGGAAAGAAAGATTGCCGGTATGCCTCTGTGTGGGCTCTAATCTCTCTGGTTTTATCCTCATAGTCTCTCCGCGAGATGTACGTAGGAGGGAGCAATATAGTGCTTGACTCCTCGGTCAAGGTATGTTCTCGAAACTTCAACAAAAGCCCGTACCGAGCTACTGAGCGTCTCTCTTGCAGAGTCTTCCACTGGAGTCTGTCTATCATCTCCGTAACGCTTTCGCGATTGCTAAATGATCCTGTAACGAAGCGCGCTGCTCTCCGTTGGATCTTTTCTTTCTCTCCTATCAACCCTAACCGGTACAGATCCCACACCGGTGAGCAGTATTCAAGCAGTGGGCGAACAAGTGCACTGTAATCTACTTCCTTTGTTTTCGGATTGTATTTCCTTAGGATTCTTCCAATAAATCTCAGTCTGGCATCTGCTTTACCGACGATTAATTTTATATGGTCATTCCATTTTAAATCACTCCTAATGCCTACTCCCAGATAATTTAAGGAATTAACTCCTCCCAGTTGCTGACCTGCTATATTGTAGCTAAATGATAAGGGATCTTTCTTTCTATGTATTCGCAGCACATTACAATTGTCTACATTGAGATTCAATTGCCATTCCCTGCACCATGCGTCAATTCGCTGCAAAATGGCTCTGAGCACTATGCGACTCAACTTCTGAGGTCATCAGTCGCCTAGAACTTAGAACTAATTAAACCTAACTAACCTAACGACATCACACACATCCATGCCCGAGGCAGGATTCGAACCTGCGACCGTAGCGGTCGCTCGGCTCCAGACTGTAGCGCCTAGAACCGCACGGCCACTCCGGCCGGCCGAATTCGCTGCAGATCCTCCTGCATTTCAGTACAATTTTCCATTCTTACAACCTCTCGATATACTACAGCATCACCCGCAAAAAGCCTCAGTAAACTTCAGATGTTATCCACAAGGTCATTTACGTATATTGTGAATAGCAACGGTCCTACGACATTCCCCTGCGGCACACCTGAAATCACTCTTACTTCGGAAGACTTCTCTCCATTGAGAATGACATGCTGCGTTCTGTTATCTAGGAACTCTTCAATCCAATCACACAATTGGTCTGATAGTCCATATGCTCTTACTTTGTTCATTAAACGACTGTGGGGAACTGTATCGAACGCCTTGCGGAAGCCAAGAAACACGGCATCTACCTGTGAACCCGTGTCTATGGCCTACAGAGTAATTTATGAGCATGAGTGTAGCATGGAGAACTGTTTTTAGCTGTTCTATGTGTGCGAATGACGGATTACTAATAGTATCTGATATTTAAATTCACTATTGGGTATGATACACTATCACAAAAGATTCTTACAGTTTTCTTCTACTCACTGTGTTTTATTACAATTGCCTCAATTAATGTAATGTTAGTTGCTACAAACAAGTACCACGTTTGAAGATGATCATCTCTGTAAATCCTGTTCACTGATACCCGTTACTTCCGTGTCTAGAATTTATATCACAGTAGCTGGTCAGTACGAGTCGCCCACGCTCGTCAGATGTCAGTACTGGGAGACAAACAATAAACGTTTTCCCTCGCACATCCTGAAACTCTGCGGTGGTCCCGCGGATAAAAGGGAATGTTCGATACGAGTTGTTGACCAGTGACACAGTATTGAATTTCTCAGGTTGAGAAATTAGAAGTGACGATCTGTTTTACTTGGTAAAAAAAAAATTTCAATAGCCAAAATCTTAGCTACTGAAAGTGCTTTACAAAGTGACACAGAAAATATGCTTCAAACGGCGTAAACAATATGGCGATTTTCCTAACGGCCTAAGCTACAAATCAGTTTATCACCACAGACAGGTTTTTTATTAGTTTCACATTCGTTGGCTTCGCCAACTCAATCAATGTAACTTATACCTCGGGCTAAGGTTGAGATCAGTCTGTCACCACAACCAGTTCTTTTTTGCTTTCGCATTCGTCAGCTTTTCCAACTAACAACAAAACTGAAAACTGTGAATATATGCATCAAAAGGTGATGTGACAACAGCCATTAATACTACGTCACTGGCCAAAGCCGAGGACTAGTGTCAAACATCGCTCTCGGCCCTGTAGCGTTATTTACCGCTCTGCCCCTTAGATAGGCGGGCAACTTAAATTAGCTCGCAGCCGAATTCATCAAACTCAATAAAAATTCTGGAAATCTTACAATATTACTGTCTCTTAAGTATTTTTGTTTGTTACTAAGCAGGACAACCACACTCTTAAGAAGCTCTTAACGTCAGTTGACGTTTTTGGACTCGGCTATTAGTCGCTCGATGCATGTCATTATACATTCGGTCCGCGGGTCACAGTTTGACAACCACCGCTTTAGAGCAATGGGAAGACATGAAAGTTTTACATATCAAATGTATTCGTAAATGCGAATAAGGACTGCCATCAGCTGTAGAATGGAATGACGACAAGGAAAATTTGTGCTGGACCGCGACTCGAAACCAGATTTTAGCTTATTGCGAGGTGTCACCTTATCATTTGCTATCCGTGCGCGACTCACGGCCAGACCCATATTTCCGTATGTCATCAACCACGCGTCTACGACCTGTACTCGTACATCCATTATGTATATTCCCGTACAGGTCAGAAGTAGTACTTAAAAGTCGCTTGCCCGGTATCGGCAGATATATACGACATTGCAGTGCCTGTGTTATTCGGATTACGATGCAAAGTTCTTTCAGTTGCGTAAGCTAGCCGCCGAACACCTGGAAATGCCAGCGACATCAGTGCCGACTGAGAGTTTCTTCTTTTTTCCCCCAAAGGCAAGCACCTCACTGTCAAAGTAACTAAACTGTCCGTCAGCGAAACGACTAGATAAAATATCCTTTGTGCGTCCATCTTTGTAGAAGATGGTGGCTGGGACGTTGGCTACTCAATTTTACGTAAACAGCAGTAACCTTCAGCTGTAAATTTTCAACTCTTTATTAAGCAACCGGTTTGCATGTTCCATTTTGTCAAGGGGCTTGAAGACAATGTAACGTAACATCGAAAACGGTAGTTTAATAAAATGTTCAAATTTTGCGGCTGAAGGTGTACTGCTGTTTACTTCGGATGAAATATTTTTGAGTGTCTGTACGGAGAAACAATGGGAAGTTTACTCGTAGAAAAGGCTTGGTAAATTTGTTTTGGGCATTATTGAGCTATTTTCAAATAATCTGTCCCGTAATTTCAAATTCCGAACTGTAATCTGTTATGAAAATAAAAACATTACTTCGTTTATTTGTTGTTTTATTGTATTTAAAACAAACGAAAATCGGTTATATCTCTCAGCTATAAATGGATTTTAAAAACAGGTTGAGCCGATAGAGAGTATCTGCTCTAATCTTTTTATCAAAGATACGAACCGATACTTCAAGGTGTCAATACTTTCCTCTCGATACTTTCTTGAGTACTATATTTTTCTGCTCAAGTGCAAAGTATAGATATTTTTCGTTCCTTACCGTCTCTCTATCCGTGCGAGGATCGGCAGTCGTGCCTCGGCTGAATACTTCCCGACGCACACGCAATTTTTTTTTTTTTTTTTTGCCCTGGGCTTTCGGCAGGCACTGGTAGAATTAGGAGTATTTATTTATGATAATCACCCCATTTACATTCACTTCTGGAGTATTTTTATTGCATACACACAAAACAGGTCTACAAGTGTGACATATTCGTACATTCTCTCAAAATAAGTCTGAGCAAGATTATTTACCGCTAAAGTCGTTTCATTGCCGCATCTTTCCAGTAATTACTGTATTTACAAAAAGGCTAAAGGAACATAGACATCTATCAGTTGCATTTACCTAAACTTTTAGAGCTGAGGGGGATTCATCGAATGGATACTTCTTTGAATTTATATTTACATACTTCCATTTCATTCGAGTTTTCCTTGTTGGCTGTGTTGCTACAGCATGATGAGCGCTGTATGGTTATAGACACCAGTGTTTGTGTTCTCGGTTTCGTAGGCACTGCAGTAGTAATTACAGATAGTGTTAACTGAGTAACGGCATGAATGGATGCTTAAATTATTTCCAAAAGAATCTTTACACACATACACACTCACTCACACACACGCACACGCACACACACACACACACACGGCACTGTGTACGCACAGTAAAATTGACGTATGTGTACTGAACTATTATCTCGTCTAAGTATCAGCATAAAATAGCAAAAACCTCAGACTGCGTGGTAAACAGACATAAATTTCTTAATTGTATACATAAAAACAATGGATATAATCTAAGTTCAAATGGTTCAAATGGCTCTGAGCACTATGGGACTCAACATCTTAGGTCATAAGTCCCCTAGAACTTAGAACTACTTAAACCTAACTAACCTAAGGACATCACACACACCCATGCCCGAGGCAGGATTCGAACCTGCGACCGTAGCAGCCTCGGGGTTCCGGACTGCAGCGCCAGAACCGCACGGCCACCGCGGCCGGCTTATAATCTAAGTGTAGCAACTGCAAACGCAATAATTATGTCGAACAGGTAGATCTAAACAAATATCACATACAATTTCAGTATTGTGACCAGCAAGAAAACTTCATTGGTAAGCATGTTTATGTCAATGTACATTTCACAGCGCCAAAAAAGTACCTAGTATCACTTACGGTTTTATGATAACTTGAAAATTATCCTTTGGAAACAAAACTTAACTAATTTGGGATATAGTGTACGTTCTACTTATCGAATAATAAACGAGGTGTTTGTTTTAACTTGAGACAACTAAATATCTCGAAAACGACACATCGTACGAAAAAAATGAGCTACATCAAAATTAATATTAGTAAAGGGGACACCTGTCTGTACTACAGCTGGCTATCTCCTAAACACCCCTCCTGTGTGGACGGGGTCATCATCGTATTTTCAAATAGGAAATGTAGAATCAAATGCGTCGGTTCTTAACTTAAAAAACAGGCACACTCGATATCTGTCGATTACAGCGCTGTCTATCAAATTTAAAAAATGCAGTCCTTTTAACGGAGGTCTAATACGAACCGCCCACGAATTGGTTCCTCCACTTAGGACCACAGCATTCTACCCAGAGCAGCGGTGCATTATGCTCCGTTCGAATTTTTTGCTCAAAAAGCCATGCAACGTCTGGGATAACAAGTGCGATTGCCGTGGATCGTGAATGTTGGCTGCAGTAGCAAGAAAACAGCATCGCACAAAGTTCGTCGGAGTTCCAGCAACCGGGCGTCCTTACGGCGCAAAATGTGGGCCAGCAACTCCTGCAGCAAAGCGCTTTATGTAAAACAGCTGTGCTCGCTTTGGGTGGGCCGCCTGGAAACCCGGCTGCCAGGGTAGCTGGCGCACGGGCGCCTTCGACGCGCGACCCAAATCGGTCCACCGCCACCAGCAACTCGCATCCATTAGGGGTTCTTCCTTCGATATCACTGGCACCTATGTCTGGGACTGGCGAGAGTGCTCCATAAATTCGTTCGCCCTCGACCTGCTTCGCGCCCTCAGCATTGTTTGCTTAGAAACGCCATGCGAACATGCGTCAATAATCCCTCGTTTATGAACGTTGATCATCAGTCATCATACGCCTAAGGCAAATTGCGGTGACTTTTAGACAGGTCGTTGGAAGAACTTAAATGTTTTTGAAGTGCACTTATTGAAATGGGGATGTTACACCTGGCTGTTGCCGGCCAGGGTGGCCCAGCGGTTCTAGGTGCTACAGTCTGGATCCGCGCGACCGCTACGGTCGCAGGTTCGAGTCCTGCCTCGGGCATGGATGTGTGTGATGTCCTTAGGTTAGTCAGGTTTGAGTAGTTCTAGGGGACTGATGACCTCAGAGGTTAAGTCCCATAGTGCTCAGAGCCATTTGAACCATTTTGAACTAAAGACTGTTAAATAATTAGACTTCCTTTTCATCAGCAACTGATGACCATCATCAGTGTCAGTATGATGTGTGTCCCTGACAAGCACAAACAGACTCATTCAAAGTGGCGGCCGTCTTCATTGAACTATCAGAACAGCGGCATTTGCGTAGAGTTGTCAGTGCTCACAGACAAGCAACACTACGATAAATGTCCGCAGAAATCAATATGGGGCGACGACGAAAGTACCAGTTAGGTCAGGCCGGCAAAATTTGACGTTAATGCGCTAAGGCAGAAGACGACAGATGCGAGTGCCTTTGCGAACAGCACGACATCGCCTGCAGCGGCTCTCCTGCGCTTGTGACCATATTAGTTGCACCCTATACGACTAAGAACCATGGCCTGGTCAGATGAGTCCAGATTTCAGTTGGTAAGAGATGGTTAGAAGGTTGGAGTGGGGCGTAGACCCCACGAAGCCAGGATCCAAGTTGTCAACAAAGCACTGTCCATGTTGGTGGTGGCTCCATAATGGTGTGGGCTATCGATCATTGACTGGAAATGGTTATCTTCATCTACTTGGACACTATGTACAGTCATTCATGGACTTCATATACCCAACAACGACGGAATTTTTATGGACCATAATGTGCCGTGTCAACGGGGCACAACTGTTCGCGAATGGTTTGAAGAACATTCTGGGCCATTCGAGCGAATTATTTGGCCACTCAGATCGCCAGACATGAATCCCATCGAACATGTTTGGGGCGTAAACGAGAGGTCAGTTGGTGCAAAAAATCCTGCACCGGCAATACTGTCGCAATTATGGACGCCTAATGAGGCAGCAAGGCTCGATATTCCTGCAGAGGACTCCCAACGATTTGTTGAGTCCATGCCACGTCGAGTTCCTGTACGACGCCAGGAAAAAGGAGGTCTCAAACGATATTAGGAGGTATCACGTGACTCTTGTCACCTCAGTGCACATTCATCGCAAGTCACCGTATGCAGTCTACTGGAGAGTACCCTGCACCACCAGCAGCCATTTCCTTTCCTATTCCAGTCGCAAACACGTCGAGGGTAAAACAGCTATTTATACCGCTCCGTCTGACCCCTGATTTCTATCTTGTCTTCCCGGTCCTTACGCGAAATGTACGTTGCCGACAGTAGAATCGTTCTGCAAATGTCTGTTCTCTAAATTTTCCCAACCGTATTTCACGAAAAGAACGTCGTCTTCCCTCCAGGGATTCCCATTTGCATTCACGAAGCATCTCCGCAACACTTGCATGCTGATCCAACCTACTGAATTGCTTCAATGCCGTTCCTTAAACAGGCATGGTGTGGATCCCAAACTATCAAGCAGTACTCAAGAATGGGTCGCACAACTGTTCCATACCTGGTCTCCTTTACAGATGTTCATTTTCCTAAAACTCTCCCAGTAATCCAAACTCCACCATTCACATTCCCTATAACCGTCTTTACGTGCTTGTTCCATTTAATATTGCTTTGCAACGTTACACATACATATTTAATCGACGTGCCTTTTTCAAGCAGTGTATTACATGACTGTTTCTCCTAATCATCTGCAATGACTTACATTCTTCTACATTTATAGCAAGGTGCCATTCATCATACCAAATGGAATGTCTATCCTTTCACAGTCAATTAACGTCTGCACTTTCCCGTTCACTACAGCTTCTTTAACAAACAGCCCCAGACTGCTGCTCACCCTGTCCCTCAGATCATTTATGCATATAGACAAAAAGAACCGTTCTGTCACACAGCTTTGCGATACTCCTGAAGATACTCTTTTCTCTGATGAACACTCACCGTCGAGGACAACCTAGTGGGTTCTGTTACTTAAGAAATCTTCGGGCCACACACATATTTGGAAACCTATTCCGTATGTTCGGACCTTTATTAACAGTCACCAGTCGGCCACCGTGTCAAACGCTTTATGGAGATTTAGGAATAAGGTAATTCCTTCTGGCACGGAAAAACACAGTCCCCAAGGTAATCTTTAGAAATTTTTTGACGTGGCAGAAAAACATACTGCGTCAGTTCATGAAGAACGCTGGTTGGAGGCTGGCATGAAAGTACACGACTTCCCACTGGATCCCAGATGTGCTATTAGGGTGAAAAATCAGGGAACCGGGCACGATAGTCAAGGATCCGTGCCTGGCTCAAACTTTTGTCGTGTGAATTATACTGTAGGGTCCTGCGTCATTCGGCTGTAATACGGCATATCATGAAGGACATGACAACAAGGTTCCCCATCATTGCCCCATACTGATGAGCATTCACCCTCTCTTCTACAATTAACAAATCACACTTGCTGTCACATCTAGTAGCTCCGCACACCACGATTGAAGGAACTGGAGATGCATAGGTCTCTAATTCGCTGCTTCCTATGAACTTTCATTGGCCTGCCTACGGAGACTTCGGCGTGGATATGATCGCCATAAACAGAACTGAAACTCCGCGATGAACACCACAGAATGCTGTACATCTTGTTAATCCGTGTAACCTGAGGCGCAGTGTCAACGGTAAACGACTAATGGGATCTTGAGATTCAACCCGGCCTCCTCTTCATCCGTTTCCGACCTTTGGCGGTACCACTCTACCTGTGCCCGTCCATCTATCCGTCAGAACCAGTCCAACAATCCTACGATATTCTGGTGTTGCAGTTGTTCTGGAAAGACCTATGCCCACTATTCTTGCCACACTCTTAACCTGAGGCTACCTCGTCACCACTCACCGAGCGAGGTGGCGCAGTGGTTAACACACTGGACTCGTATTCGGGAGGACGACGGTTCACATCTGCGTCCGACAATTCAGATGTAGGTTTTCTGTGATTTCCCAGAATCGCTCCAGGCAAATTTCCGGATGATTTCTTTGGAAGGACACCACCGATTTCCTTCCCCCTCCTTGACACAGTCCGAGTTTGTGCTCCGTCTTTAATGATCTCGATGTCGACAAGACGTTAAACTCTAACCTTCCTTCCTTCGCCGCTACGCGTTTTGTAGTCCAGCCAACTAGCTATGCGTTTTGTCGGTATGGTGTTCCCACGTCCCATAAGCCAATGATTCGACCTTTCTTAAAGTCTGAAAGATGGTAACAAGCTTCACACGCACGTATACACGTCCTCTTTAATGTTGTCCTGCGCTCCCCCCGTGAAATGTTCCAGTAACGCGGGACATACTCAATGTCCGTCATGTGCCATTTGTACGATTGGCTGCTTTGTGCACTGAATATAACCTCGCACGAGGATAAAATTTCAACTAATGTACCCAAGGGGCTTTAAAATTCTGGAGTTCCAGTTTTGTAGCGCTTTGTTATGCTGTCTCTGCAGTAAAACTTATCATTTACGCCAGTGTTTTTTTCTGCTTCTTTCAAGAAACAGGAAATCGCCAATTAAAACTTTTTTTAAAGCAATGTCGCCGCTAAGGTATAGTTTATGCGAATATCTGGTGTGTAACAACTTGTTCCAATGATGAATTAGGGGTGCACAAAAATATGGAAACAGCAAAGACACAAATCACGACCATGCCTAATACGGTGTAGAAGAACCATTGGCCTCCAGACGTCTCTGAATGGATAAATAGAGGTCCTGTATTGTTTTCAAGGGAACCTTATACCATTCTTGCTGTAAAATAGTATCAAGTTAGGATAACAATGATGGAGGTCGATAATGACCATGCACCCTTCTCTCAAAAAATGTTCAAATGTGTGTGAAATCTTATGGGACTTAACAGCTAAGGTCATCAGTCCCTAAGCTTACACACTACTTAACCTAAATTATCCTAAGGACAAACACACACACCCATGCCCGAGGGAGGACTCGAACCTCCACCGGGACCAGCCGCACAGTCCATGACTGCAGCGCCTTAAACCGCCCGGCTAATCCCGCGCGGCCCCTTCTCTCCAAAGTAGACCATAAAATCTCGATAATATTGAAATCTGGTGATTGTGTTGGCCAGGGTAGATACGACAGTTCATCTTCGTATTCACAAGACCAGTCCTGGACAACGCGAGGTGCTGTCGTCTTTGAACACAACATCACCATTGGGGAACAAACGCTGCACCATGTGATGGACCTGATCAGCCATAATGGCCACATAATCCCTGGCGACCTAGCAGAGTAACAATGAGATCCACGGAATATCACCTTACGCGTGCCCAAGTAATCACCGACCCCCGCCATATTTCACTCTTGGGTAGTACACTAGGCCAGAAGTTGGAAACATGGTGCAACAAGACTCATTCGGCGAAACCATTGGTCCATAATCCAGTTTTTACGGCCTCGGCATCACATTTTCTTGTTACGGGCGTTTGCATCAACGATGAGTGGTTTTGGAATACTAGCGCGCCATTCAATTCCCTGCGTATGGAAGTCTCTTCGGTTGTTTTGGTGCTGACAGGATTCGGGATGCGACTTTCAGTTCTGCAAATGTTGTCTCATTTTTCATCACAAACCTCTTCAATTACCGTATGTCGCTGTCACTCAACACCCACTTTCGTCCGCGATGTGACTTAGCGGATGATGTTTTCCCGCTTTCCCTGTATGCGATATAAATCAGATACGGTGCCTCTTGAAACACCGAACACTTCGACCACTATGGTTGAGGAAGTATCCACTATACGAGCATCAGAAATTTGCCCACGTTCGACTTATAGTAGCTCCGACATAATGCATTCATAACTGCACAGAACACCGTTCCGATCACGACTGACTCTTGCAGCGTATTGAGGACATTGCGCAAGTGCCGTTCGTGGTCCAGTACGACAGGTTCACCTGCAGACTTGGCAAGCATTTGCATTTATGTTCAAGGCTGCATAACTCGCGGTGTTCCATATTTTTGTCCACCCCCTATACCCATTTCTAGTCCGTGCCAAAAGTTGGAGAATGTTTCGTTGAAAGCAAATTGTAAAAGATGGTAGTGATACATGCTGGATTTATTTTTCTTTATATTTTTTTTAAAACTACACTACGGGCCACTAAAATTGCTACACCACGAAGAAGACGTGCTACAGACGCGAAATTTAACCGACAGCAAGAAGATGCTGTGATATGCAAAGGATTAGCTTTCCAGAGCATTCACACAAGGTTGGCACCGGTGGCCACACCTACAACGTGCTGACATGAGGAAAGTTTCCTACCAATTTCTCATACACAAACAGCAGTTGACCGGCGTTGCCTGGTGAAACGTTGTTGTGATGCCTCGTGTAAGGAGGAGAAATGCGTACCATCACGTTTCCGACTATAATAAAGGTCGGATTGTAACCTATCGCGATTGCGGTTTATCGTATCGCGACATTGCTGCTCGCGTTGGTCGAGATCCAATGACTGCTAGCAGAATATGGAATCGGTGGGTTCAGGAGGGTAATACGGAACGCCAAGGGCCTCGTATCACTAGCAGTCGAGATGACAGGCATCTTATCCTCATGGCTGTAACGGATCGTGCAGCCACGTCTCTATCCCTGAGTCAACAGATGGGGGCGTTTGCAAGACAACAACCATCTGCACCAACAGTTCGACGACGTTTGCAGCAGCATGGACTATCAGCTCGGAGACCATTGCTGCGGTTACCCTTGACGCTGCATCACAGACAGGAGCGCCTGCGATGGTGTACTCAACGACAAACCTGGGTGCACGAATGACAAAACGTCATTTTTTTCGGATGAATCCAGGTTCTGTTTAAAGCATCATGATTGCGGCATCCGTGTTTGCCGACATCGCTGTGAACGCACATTGGAAGCGTGTATTCGTCATCGCCATACTGACGTATCACCCGGCGTAATGGTATGGGGTGCCATTGGTTACACGTCACGGTCACCTCTTTTTCGCATTGACGGCACTTTGAACAGTTCACGTTACATTTCAGATGTGTTACGATCCGTGGCACTACCCTTCATTCGATCCCTGCGAAACCCTACATTTCTGCAGGATAATACACGACCGCATGTTGCAGGTCCTTTACGGGGCTTTCTGGATACAGAAAATGTTCTACTGCTGCCCTGGCCAGATCTCTCACCAATTGAAAAAGTGTGGTCAATGGTGGCCGAGCAACTGGCTCGTCACAATACGCCAGTCACTGCTCTTGATGAACTGTGGTATCGTGTTGAAGCTACATGGGCAGCTGTACCTGTACACGCCATCCAAGCTCTGTTTGACTCAATGCCCAGGCGTATCAAGGCCGTTATTACGGCCAGAGGTGGTTGTTCTGGGTACTGATTTCTCAGGATCTATGCACCCAAATTGCGTTTCTAGTATAATATATTTGTCCAATGAATACCAGTTTATCATCTGCATTTCTTCTTGGTGTAGCAATTTTAATGGCCAGTAGTGTACATAGCATGGAATTGAGGATGTTTTTACAGTGTTTCTCATATTGTTTGCGAAATATGACTCGGATACGTACTTTCCAGTCAGATGATATAACCACTAAATGTTCTGTGTTATTCTCCTAGTGTTCCCGAACAATTGTCTAGGAGTCCTAATCCACTACAAACACCAGATACGTTGTATTTACACTTTCCGTCAAAAGTATGTCCATCTGCTATACATCAATAAAATCTTTGTGTTACAGCTGGTGTTTGGAAGGTTTGAACACCACAGTGCTTAACTAGCTATGGCGCTATTGGCCCTCGTCCTTCGAAATGACTTATTATACCAATTAAAGCGAGAGCTACCCTTTAGAGTGGGTTGCAGACCACAGCGCATCTCAGAATTTTTACATTCTCAGACAACGGAAGAGGTGAAAGAAATGATGACTGACAGAAATCCTAGGGCTGACCAAGAATCTAACTCGAGACCTTTGGACAAATAACCATTGAGTCACCGAAATGGGAATTAACTTACCTGCATTCCTTTAATCTGTAAGTAACTTATACTAGACGAAATTCATTTCGTGTGTGTGTCTTTTTCAGTATCACCACTGAACGGACATTCCGTACTTAGAAACAAACTCTACAGTCGCTTCGTTGATTCATCGTAAGGCGTCGGATTTGCGCAGTGTTGACACGATTACTCTAAATTTGTTCTCGATGATTCTTCCGAAGGTCTAAACGGAAATGGAACGAGACCTCCTCCCCACAAATGACGCCACACTGGAGGGGAGACGTGGCGGTCACGGTCGCTGCCAAAAAAAACGGCCTCTGGTATCCTGATAACCTTTCACTGCGCGGTAATTACTAAACAACGTCCGGGCACCTCTCTCACGAGCTCTTACACATTTTACATATATTTGCAGAGCCGGCAGTTCCCCCTAGCTTTTAACTAGCCACAGTAAGCCTCCAGAAACTACTGAGTCAACTGTACGGAATATGAACTGTACTCCGCAAACCACCAGAGGGTATATGCTGAACCAAGGTTCTTTTCCCCCGTCCCACACGGATGAACACTGGCACAAATGGTTCATCCTCGTTTTTTTGCTCCACGGCCACATTTCGTCTATTCTTTTAATGGTGCTCACTTACTGAGATTGTTGTTGTATTTGCCCACAGCTTTTCTTGAACTGTTGTAAGGCTTCTGCTTGACTCATCGAGATTACGTTCGTCCGGTAACAGTCCCAAAACTTTGGGCAGTTTTTGAGATTATGGGTTGAATGAGTCCCTCTAATACAGAAACAAACTGCTCTTTGACTGGGCTCCACTATCAAGACATTCACAGTCACATAACGGTAGTAAATTATGTCAATGTTCCGGGAGTGGCACAAACAGAGTTAAAATATTCCATTAACTAGTGTGAAGCGGGCTGTTGCCAGTGTAACATCAGAGTTTACATCTCTTCTTGTCTTCACACTTGAAGAGTGCGAGCAGGCACACGCAGCGCTGCAAATTAAAGCAATAACCTTATTATCGACACGACAAAGGGGTCAAAGTGACTGAAAGAAGTGGGAACCGAGCCATGCGTGAATTAACGACGATGGAAAATGTGCGTCAGAGCTGCATGCAATCAGGGGCTCCACAAGAGCAAAAACTGCTCGCTCGCCATATTTTTGCCTGATATAATCTGCTACGTGCGTAGTTATTTCATGTTCTTTTTGTTCTTTATACTGGCTTAGTTCTTATGTAAGCCTGAAGTGAGGAACTGGTACCACACTCGACCAGATAAATACGTGGTCAGATAGGTCCCACTTATGCAAAGTATTTTCTTACTGCATCGCCCCTGAAATTTTTCCATCGTTTACATCCGTTTAATAACTGCCACGTAAAAATACATGAAAGTAATACTCCAAAAAAAAAGTTCAAAAATGTGTGAAATCTTATGGGACCTAACTGCTAAGGTCATCAGTCCCTAAGCTTACACACTACTTAACCTAAATTAAGGACAAACACACACATCCATGCCCGAGGGAGGACTCGAACCTCCGCCGGGACCATCTGGACAGTCAATGACTGCAGCGCCTAAGACCGCTCGGCTAATCCCGCGCGGCAGTAATACTTCAATAACGTGAACCGGTGTAAATATTGGAAAAATAATCATATAGTATGCTAGAAACAAATAATTTTTTCTGCTTGTTGTGTACGTATAGCCGCTACACGTTTTTTAAGTTACTTTTAGTTTCGCCGCTCATGTGTTTGTTCCAGGGAGCGAAACGGTCATTCGTGTTCTTAAGGTGCAAAGAGAAAGCGGTTGTGGACTGTGTGTGGGAGTGTTCTTTGCACCAACAGAAGAGTCCCCGCATGATATAGTATTATGGTTTGTTTTGAAGCTGTACTTTCATATTTGAATTCAGTGTGTGCAAAACTGCGCGCCTGCGTAATATTTTGGACGTGTTTGAAAAATAGAAGTATCTTTCGATACCATATGCGAGCAAACAGTACACCAATCAAGGCAAATTAGGTTAAAAGTCTTCTTTCAACAGCGTGGTTACTGAATTGATTGGAGGTGTCGCAGGTGCTCGAAATGGTTGCTTGTTTAGTTCTTACGTGCTTGTTGTGAACGTACAGTCATGAGTAAAGCATGTCTTGCCACTCTGGCGTATCTATAGAGAGCAGACCTTGCACGACGCATGTTTCTCACCTGAAGTACCACCTAGACATTACTGTTTTGAGCGTAACTATCAACGCAGTATCACCGAGACATTACTGTAAAGATAGTATTTCTTTTCCTGCTTTGAGTATAAGTAACAACGTTGCACTACAGAAATGCATTTAATTAATGTTTAGAAATCTTAAAAGAATTCGTTTTCTTGCCTAGGCTGTTATTTTATTCTGAAACAAACATTTTCTTTAATTATTAGCAATTAGTTTATTTCGCCCCTTTGGACATTATAAACGCACATCACAGCAAAAAATGTTATACTTAACAACATTTTAGGCTCGACTCGGCAGTATACAATAAAGCAATAAAAGTAGTAGGTATCGTCACAGCTGTCACAGATCGTTTGTTTCCAGTTCAATAGCTACGCTTAAGTATTTTATTTTATTATGTATGCTGGTACGATGACAAAATCCGCATAAGGGTTGCAGTTTCTCGTTTTACATATCGACTTCACATCAGTGATAGATGTGCCCATAGCTACTATCATTGTGCGGAACTCTTATTAGGGAAGTTACCACACGTTGATATTTCCCACAATTCTGCGTGAATCATAACATGCTGTACGCATAGTTTGTGTTTGTGGAGACGTTGGTTGGTGTAGTCCAACTGCGGCGAAACTAGTTAATTGCTAATAAAGAAATAGAGTGTTTGTTTCAAGTTAAAAGAACAGGCTATTCAAATATATGAATTCTTGTAATAAATGTGCAGTAGCTATACACCTATAGCAAAGAAAACATCCCTGAAAAATTTATTAACATCTAACATAAATTTAAGTGTTGAGAAGTCTTTTGTGAAGGTATTTGTTTTGATTGTAGCCTTGTGCAGACGTGATAGGTGGATGATAAGCGTTTCAGACGAGAGGAGACTAAACCTTTTGAAATGTGATGCTACAGAAGAATGGTGAAGATTAGATAGATCGCCTAACTAAAGTTGATGTTGTTGTGGTCTTCAGTCCTGAGACTGGTTTGATGCTGCTCTCCATGCTACCCTATCCTGTGCAAGTATCTTCATCTCCCAGTACTTACTGCAACCTACATCCTTCTGAATCTGTTTAATGTATTCGTCTCTTGGTCTCCCTCTACGATTTTTACCCTCCACGCTGCCCTCCAATGCTAAATTTGTGATCCCTTGATGCCTCAGAACATGTCCAACTAACCGGTCCCTTCTTTTTGTCAAGTTGTGCCACAAACTCTTCTCCTCCCCAATTCTGTTCAATACTTCATCATTAGTTATGTGATCTACCCACCTAATCTTCAACATTCTCCTGTAGCACCACATTTCGAAAGCTTCTATTCTCTTCTTGTCCAAACTAGTTATCGTCCATGTTTCACTTCCATACATGGCTACACTCCATACAAATACTTTCAGAAACGACTTCCTGACACTTAAATCTATACTCGACGTTAAAAAATTTCTCTTCTTCAGAAACGCTTTCCTTGCCATTGCCAGCCTACATTTTATATCTTCTCTACTTCGACCATCATCAGTTATTTTGCTCCCCAAAAAGCAAAACTCCTTTACTACTTTAAGAGTCTCATTTCCTAATCTGATTCCCTCAGCATCAGCCAACTTAATTCGACTACATTCCATTATCCTCGCTTTGCTTTTGTTGATGTTCATCTTATATCCTCCTTTCAAGACACTGTCCATGCTGTTCAACTGCTCTTCCAAGTCCTTTGCTGTCTCTGACAGAATTACAATGTCATCGGCGAACCTCAGAGTTTTTATTTCTTCTCCATGGATTTTAATACCTACTCCGAATTTTTCTTTTGTTTACTTTACTGCTTGCTCAATATACAGATTGAATAACATCGGGGAGAGGCTACAACCCTGTCTCACTCCCTTCCCAACCACTGCTTCCCTATCGTGCCCCTCGACTCATAACTGCCATCTGCTTTCTGTACAAATTGTAAATAGCCTTTCGCTCACTGTATTTTACCCCTGCCACCTTTAGAATTTGAAAGAGTATTCCAGTCAACATTGCCTAAGGTTTCTCTAAATCCACAAATGCTAGAAATGTAGGTTTGCCTTTCCTTAATCTAACTAATGAGGAGGTACTAAATAGAGTTTTAGAGAAAAGAAGTCTGTGGCATAATTTGACTAAAAGAACAGACCGATTGACAGAACACATTCTCGGACATCAAGAAATCATCAGTTTTGTATTTGAGGGAAGTGCGGAAGGTAAAAACTGTAGAGGGAGACCAAGAGATGAATACTGTAAGCTGTGTCAAATGGATGTACGTTGCAGTAGTCGTTCGGAGATGAAGAGGCTCGCACAGGATAGAGTAGATTGGAGAGCTGTATAAAACCAGTTTTCGGACTAAAGACGACGACAACAACAACATGGACCTATGTATGAAAATGACTAATTCTTGAGATGGTCGAGTAGCTTTTTATTTACGCTTAGTCACCGACTTCGGTTAAAGCATTTTCAGACCAAAATGTCCATAGTGAGGTGACAGAGTTGCTTATATGGACATATTAGTGCATTATACCAGGTGCCAGTGTACTGTGTAAAGCAAATAAGTTATTTATATTGCACAATGTTTACTTTAAACAGCTCGGTAGGTACTATTTCATCAACGTTGCCAACATTGCCACATCGCCTTGGACATTTTGGTCTGAAACTTTATACCGCCACTGGTCACGGGAAAAGTAAAAAGGATTTCGGACAGTTTCAAGGTTAGTTTTTGATAACCAATTCCATAGACGCTTCGCCTAATATTAGTGAAATGGCTTTCTAGTATTTTGTAACCATTTCCATGTCAACTACACGTTTGATAAACAACACAGTATCAAGTTTTCGTGTTAAGCCAACTTGAGGATAGATTACAGCTTTGTCTCACTTCCTTGTCAGCCGCTGCTTCCCTTTCATGCCCTTCGACTCTTAGAAATTCAGACTGGTTTCTGTACAAGCAGTAAATAACCTTCCACTTCCTGTATTATATCCCTGCTAGTTTCAGATTTTCAAAGAGTGTATTCCAGAGAAACTTGTCAAAAGCTTTCTACGGAACCGAAACTGATACTCCCCGAGGTCGGCTTCTAACGGTTTTTCCATTGATTTGTAAATAACTCGCGTCATATTTAGCAACCATGACTTATGAACTGATGGAGCGGCAATATTCACACCTGTTAGCATATGGTTTCTTTGGAACAGGAATTATTATACACGGAGGTGGCAGAAGTGACGGAATAGTGATATGCAAATATACACATAGCCAAAGTATCGAGTACACGACGTATAAAAATTCAGTGCATTGGTGGAGCTGTTAATTGTAATCAGGTGATTCACGTGAAAAGGTTTCGATGTGATTATGACCGCACTACGGAAAATAACGGACTTTGAACGCAGAATGGTAGTTGGAGCTAGAAGCATGGGACATTCCATTTCTGAAATTGTTAGGAAATTCAATATTGGGAGAGCCATAGATCTCACCATAGACAACGCAGTGGCCGTTGGCCTTCACTTAACGACCGACAGCTGCGCCGTTTGTATAGAGTTATCAGTGCTAACAGACAATCAACACTGTGTGAAATAACCACAGAAATCAATGTGGGACGTACGACGAACGTATCCGCTAGGACAGTACGGCGAAATTTGACGTTAATGGACTTTGGCAGCATATGATCTACGCTAGCGTGTTTGCTAAACCCACGACATCGCCTATCGCCTGCAGCGGCTCTCCTGCGCTGGTGGCCATACCGGATGGACTCCAGAACGACCGGAAAACCTGTCGGATGAGTCTCGATTTCAGTTGGTAAGAGCTGACGGTATGATTCGTGTATGGCGCCGGCCCCACAAACCAATGGGCCCAAGTTGTCAACAAGGCACTGTGCAAGCTGGTGGTGGCTCCATAATTGTATGGGCTGTGTTTACATGGAATAGACTGGGTCCTCTGGTCCAGCTAAACCAATTGTTTACTGGAAATGGTTATATTCAGCTACTTGGAGACCATTTGCTGCCATTCATGGACTCCATGTTCCCAAACAACGATAGAATTTTTATAGCTGGCGCTGCGCCGTGGACTGGGTCCTCTGGTCCAGCTAAACCAATTGTATACTGGAAATGGTTATATTCAGCTACTTGGAGATCATTTGCTGCCATTCACGGACTCCATGTTCCCAAATAACGATGGAATTTTTATAGCTGGCGCTGCGCCATGTCACCGAGCCACGATTGTTCACGACTAGTTTGAAGAGCATTCTGGACAATTCGAGCGAACTATTTGGCCACCCTGATCGCCCGATATGAATACCATCGATTATTTATGTGACATAATCGAGCGGTCTGTTCGTGCACAAAATACTGCACCGGTAACAGTTTCGCTATTATGACGGCTATAACGCAGCATGGGTCCATATTTCAGCAGGGAACTTCCAACGATTTGTTGAGTCCATGCCCATCGAGTTGCTGCATTGCACCAGGCAAAATGATGCCCGACATGTTATCAGGAGGTATCCTATGACTTTAGCCAACTCATTGTATACTTCTAGAACTCTGGAGGCATTTCGCCTCTTTAATATATCTTCGATACAAGGTGGAAAACTTCTGTCATACTGGCCTTCCCGAGGATCTCGACAGTTATGAGGGAATGCCAGAAGATTTGTTCCGATTTATTCTATGTAGTTCTGGACTAATTTTTAAAAAATGGTACAAATAACTCTAAGCACTATGGTACTTAACATCTGAGGTCATCAGTCCCCTAGACTTAGAACTACTTAAACCTAACTAACCTAAGCACATCACACATATCCATGCCCGAGGCAGGATTCGAACCTGAGACCGTGGCAGCAGCGCGGTTCCGGACTGAAGCCCCTAGAATCACTGTCACAGCGGCCGGCGACTAATTTTATTTTATTTGTAGTCGAAATATTTCTCTAAATTTTCAGATTGCGTGTAGGAAAGAGAAATTTCCTGCATGTTGTGACGGTTGTCCTTCACAGTTTCTATGTTCATGCATGATTTTGCTTAGAACTTTTACTCTATTATGATTAAGTAATTGGATACCGTCAAGGGGTACTGGAGGAATTGTGGCACGAAAATATCGCAGTTCAAAATTCATTGTGATATGAGAATGATCTGTAATTTCTTAGGGTTTAATTTAAGGTCAATGTTCTGCGATAATTGTGGTATTGAACAAAGGTCGACATTCATACCTAATTGGTTCCTTTTCTCAAAGCAATCAGTTTAAGATTACTTTGGCCCAATGTTTGACACATTGTATAAAGACGTCTGCTGCACTAGAAAGTGACTTCCTGTGTAATGACGCCATAAATCAAATGATTAGTGCGGAGGAATTATCGGCGTGGCCCACGTGGAGACTGCTAGTGATGGTTGGTTTCTGTTCCGTAGACAAGGAGACATCTGCATAATGAGAAATAGCAGACATCAGGAACAATGGGAAACAGTCGACCGCGGTAATGTTCTATTAAGACACGTTGCACAGATCCGGAATTGACACTTGCCTTCGTAGAAGACACGTTCGAATCACCTCACGTTGTAGCATTTTTCGTCTTTAAAATGGTTGTATTAAAGGAGTGAAGACGTTCCTACTGTGATGTCTTACTGTGTCAGACACACTAATCACGCAAGTTGTGTCAGAACGGTTGCTTGTGGAAGACTACGTTGAATGAACTGTGTACTGCGCCATCCTTTAGATACCACTGACTCGTAGAGGATATACTGTGTGAATAGGCTCTAACAGCACAGCAACACGTAGGTGAAAAGCAACGTCGGACAATGTAGCTCACTCTCGCAATACTACCATAAGCTGTACCGACAAGACCTTGCCTACACTCAACTACGTAATCTTTGTGGCTTGAAATAATCGTCTGTACTAACACAAAGACGTCACCTAAGCGCTGACGTTCAGCTCCTCATGCTATAAATCACACCATAGCTCGCTACGTCACTATGTACTTACACAAAAGGAAGAGCACAGTAACACTTTTCGTGGTACAATGGTGTCAGTAGTAGCTATCTGGGTAATTTCCACGTTCGATATGCATCGTTTGGACCCCTCGACTTCGAGAGGCAATCATTCTTGGAAATTACCACTATCTGGATATTAGAAGCAATGCATCAGGGTTCACTAAATTCGAAAGATAACCTACCACCAAAGCTAATATCAATCGCCAGAATAATACTAAATGTGAGAGTCTACGGGAGTAGGAATGATATATTTACTTTACCAACAACAGTAACCTATAGCGAAGCTGACGATGTGTTGTCTGACACTTTCTCAACAACGTAGGTACCAGAATCTACAGTTTTCGTGTATAACTGATACGTCATATAAATCCGTTGCCTCTTGTCGTTGCTCCTCTTGTAAAGCTTCAATGAATAATCGTACATACAAGCATTCAGAATGGCCGTTATAAATTTTTATGTAAATTGGAGAACACGTTCACAAGGCAAAGATACAATTTAATTTTGTTTATCTTTCGTTGTCAGTCAACGATAACCTTTATAAGTAGCGCCTTACTACAACAATATCCTTGACTCTATTGAAACTGTATGGTGATAAACTCTTTCGTCTATCTCAACCTTTCAGAATTAAATGGAATAGCTTTTCACTTATAATTAATCACTTTTCAATAAAACGTAAACTTGCTTTCCCTTTCTAAATAAAGATAATTATCTTTCTTTTTGTTGCAAGTTATTAACTGAAAAATACTATTCCTTCTCCTTAATTTCTTTGAACTTTGCTTTTGACCAGTATTGCAATCTTTTACTTTATTGGCCTTTGGATTTCCTTTGTCACGAATAGATATACTGAAGATACTAATATGCTTTGAAATAAGCCTTTGATTATTTTTTGTAATAGTTTGGGGATAAAGGACAAGTCGGGTACTTACTTTTTCAGTTTACAACCGTTAATTAATTATTTCCTGCAATTGATTGCTCACATGTGCGTTGCTCACATGTGCAAGTCAGCGTTTTACTTTATGAGTGTTGGCTCTCTATCCGAAACACCACTAAGCGGAAACGTAACAAAAAAAAAAAAAAGAAAAAAAAGAAAGAAAAAGAAACCTTAAGGTCAGCGCCACTTTTCACCTGTATAAAATCAAACAAAGCTCAACCATTTCAAACGCGACACTTGATGCTCTCGTTTAGATAGAACTAGCGTGTTATCTAACAATGGTTCTTGCTAACAAATTCTCGGTGACATTTCGACTGTTTCTTAATAAGTAACTACTACGTAGGACGACCGTCCTCTTTAATATCGACTACACATTCAGTGCATCCAACGAGATTTCCGGAATTTACTATATTACGACGCTCACGCCGAAGTCACACAGTAAATCCTAACCAAATATCTCTGTGTTTGCTTACACCTATACAACCACAACAATTATATGGAACGCTACTCTCTTAGTGCGTGCTCTAATCATCAACTACAAAGTAACTAAACGACTTCGCGTGAACCCCCTCTTCATATACACTATCCGCCGGAAAATCCCCCAAAGATTTGAAGCACGGTTCGCTTACTATTGCCGGGCTATTAAGCAGCACAACGCACCATTAATAACAAATAGGAGAAACGAATTTCACATTTCAATAAATCGGAGCTTTTCCTACACCTGGCGAGTCTATACTCTACAAAAATCGGCGAAATAATCATTTTCTACACAACCCGATAATCTTCTCAAAATGTCTCTCTAAACGACATGGAACTGCTTTGAGCACACTTGAGTTCTATCCCCATTGCAGACTATTTCACGTATCGTACGTGTGAGCCGATCTCATTGCACTCATGAGACAATCTCTCTCGGGGCTCACTACTCGAACATTACTCGGATACTGCTAAAGTTCTAAAAGGACAAGCCAAGAACCATTTTCTGCGAACAAACATATCACGATAATTCATTAAGTTTTCTTCTTAGCAGTCGCCGGCAAACGTTAGAAGTGTCGAGCTGCATCGTAGTAGTTATATTTGCCGCACGCAGCTATTCGGCGTCGGCTGGGCATAGCAAACTCGCTGACTTGACAGGACACAGCTTTTTCGACCTTCAGGTGTCACATATCTACAACATTTTAACACAAAAATGTAAAAAGTGTTCATTCCTCTCGCACACGAAAATCGATAACAAGTTGACGCGATACAAACAAATGATGCGCTTTTTTCGGGCTGAAGACGGTTTGGCGCATTACAAGTGCCAAGGTAAATTCTAGCAAACTACACTCCTTTCTTCCCTAGATGACCAAGTGCAGCCTTGCTTAGCTCGTATCTTCTAAGGCTGTCTAGATGTAGCCATTGTACGAGGCGTGTTTTTTAAGTAAGTACCGTTTTGAAATTTAAAAAAAGACGTGCTAAGATATCTCAATAATTTTATTTTTACATGGAAGCTTGTACCTTAATCTACTTTTCTACATAATTTCCGCCAATATTGAGGCACTTGCCATAACGTTGTACAAGTTTTTGAATACCTTCCTCATAGAAGTCTGCCGCCTGACTTGGTAATCACTGCATCACCGCTGTTATGACTTCGTCATCGTCTTGAAGACGCTGACCGCCCAGGTGTTTCTTCAAGTGCAGGAACAGATGGTAGTCACTGGGCGCAAGATCGGGTCTGTACGGAGGATCTAGAGTTTCCTAGCGAAAAGATGGGATGAGATCTTTGGTCCGATTCGCCACATGCGGACGGGCATTGCCTTGCAGCAAAACGATGCCCTTGCTCAATTTCCATGGACTGTTGCTTTTATTCTGATGTGACGTAGGCCACCCATGTTTCATCGCCCGTAACAATTTGGCTTAAGAAATCATCACCGTCGTTGGGGTACCGCTCAAGGAAAGTCAATGCACTGTCTAAACGTTTGGTTTTGTGCACATACGTCAACATTTTCGGTACCAACGTGCGCACAATTTTCGGTAATTCAAGTGCTCGATCACAATGCCATACAAATACTACGAGAAACATAAGGAAAGTCATCCCGCAAGGGGAAATCGTAAAGCGTCTGTTTTCTCTCACCTTATTGTCCACGTCCTGCACCAAACTTTCATTAACGACCGAAGGACGCACACTCCGTTGTTCATCATGCACATTTGTGCGGCCATCTTTAAATGCTCTCACCCTCATTCGTACCATTCCATCACTCGTAATGTTTTCTCCGTAAACTGCACAGATCTCACGATGAATATCGATCGCTTTTAGGCCTTTAGCACTAAGAAATCTTATAACAGCCCGTACTTCACAGTCGGCGGGACTCACGATTATCGGAGGCATCTTAAACACTCAGTACACATCGTAAACAAGGAAGAATCAGACTGTAATGGCGTCAGTGCGTAGATTAAGATACAGGCTTTCATGTAAAAATAAAATTATTGAGATATCTTTAATTTCAAAACGGTACTTACTTAAAAAACACGCCTCGTATTTCGTCCCCGCAGGCCGCAGCATCGAACATGCGATTGAAACAGCGAAGTTGTGAGTGACTTGTGGGAGTACTATAAGGGACGATCAAGAGGATTCCTTCGAAGGAGGTGCATTGCAGAATCTGAATGCAATCAGGCAAAATCGCCGCGAGCACCTGGTTGAAGGTACCCACCCGTTTGGTAAAACACTGTGTCTTGCTACGTGAAGAAGTCCGTAACTGCCTACTGTACATCCTCATCCGACAGCAATCTCGGACGCTTCAAGGCCTTCTTTAAGAAACCGTACCGTGATAATCGTGTGGGAGAGATCAGGACTATAGATCGGTTGCTAGAGTGTCTCCCACTTCAGTTGGCATGACTTCCGCGTTGCGAGTTTGCGATATGGGGACGTGTGTTATCGTGAAGCAACAGCAGTACCCCATGGCCTACCATTCCACAGTGGTGGTTTTCGTACAGAGATGCTGCCCCATACACAATCTTCATTCTCTGACGGACAACTACCGGCGCTTGTCCATGGGCATCCAAGAAAAGAATAACAGCACATTGGTCCTGTTTGGACGTAAGTGGTAACAAACACTGCCATCGTTCATCTTTCCGAGTTTACCGCGCGCACGTCAGAAAGATATTAACGCCTCACTAATCCCTTGCCCGTATGTCGGTACTTATAGAGGGTGTTACAAAAAGGTACGGCCAAACTTTCAGGAAACATTCCTCACACACAAATAAAGAAAACATGTTATGTGGACATGTGTCCGGAAACGCTTAATTTCCATGTTAGAGCTCATTTTAGTTTCGTCAGTATTTACTGTACTTCCTCGATTCACCGCCATTATTTCATACGGGATACTCTACCTGTGTTGCTAGAACATGTGCCTTTACAAGTACGACACATGTGGTTCACGAACTATGTAGCTCCTGCACATTTCAGTCGAAGTTTTCGTACGCTTCTCAACAACAGATTCGGTGACCGATGGATTGGTACAGGCGGACCAATTCCATGGCCTCCACGCTCTCCTGACCTCAACCATCTTGACTTTCATTTATGGGGGCAGTTGAAAGCTCTTGTCTACGCAACCCCGGTACCAAATGTACAGACTCTTCGTGCTCGTATTGTGGACGGCTGTGATACAATACGCCATTCTCCAGGGCTGCATCAGCGCATCAGGGATTCCATGCGACGGAGGGTGGATGCATGAATCCTCGCTAACGGAGGACATTTTGAACATTTCCTGTAACAAAGTGTTTGAAGTCACGCTGGTACGTTCTGTTGCTGTGTGTTTCCATTCCATGATTAATGTGATTTGAAGAGAAGTAATAAAATGAGCTCTAACATGGAAATTAAGCGTTTCCGGACACATGTCCACATAACATATTTTCTTTCTTTGTGTGTGAGGAATGTTTCCTGAAAGTTTGGCCGTACCCTTTTGTAACACCCTGTATACCCGCATCGAAGTCGCGCTGCGTTACATATACGCTGCAGCAACGTTCTCAAACGGAAACTTTTTGACCGCCCCTTGTACTACTACGCTACGATAATGTCTCAGTATGTGCCAACTCATTTATTAATCCAAACCAAAATGAGGAAAAAACTTGTTTATCACATTCAATTATATTTGATAGGCAGTCTAAAACGATTAATAAGAGTAATGATCGCGGAATCTGGTTTTACCACTTTGAGCACCACAATATTCACAAAATAATACACAGTATCTGTTTCCCTGTTTATTCAATATGGGCTACCGTGTCTTTAGTCACATTAAACTTTAAATCATTTTCTTAAGAAAGTGCTTGTGATTAAGACGTTCACATCATGGGCGACATAGCTAGACTCGCTTGAACAGTGTCGTGTTGCTTCCAGCTAGATAGGATGGCAATGTCAGTCAGCGTTCGTAACATTAAGTTAATTCAATTATTATTGGTTTCTCCGTCTTAAGCTTTCTGCAGAAAACAGTAGTAACTGATTTTATCAGCTGCGACGGAAGATAGCCAGGCAAACAAACATATTATATTAATTATTTCGTTAACTGAATTGTAAGCATGTAGGTATATACACTGAAGAGCGAAAGAAACTGGTACACCTCCCTAATATCGTGCCGCATCACGACGTGACACCGATTCGACTAATGTCTGAAGTAGTGCTGGAGGGACCAGACCATGAATACTGCAGGACTCTCCATAAATCCCTAAGAATACGAGGGGGTAGAGATCTCTTCTAAGAAGCACGTTGCAAGGCATCCCAGAGATGCTCAATAATATTCAGATGTGGGGAAATGCCGGCCAGTGGAAGTGTTTAAACTCAGAAGAGTGTTCCTGGAGCTACTCTGTAGCAATTCTCGACATGTGGGGTTCGCATTGTCCTGATGGAATTGCCCAAGTCCGTCGGGATGCGCAGAGGACATGAATGGATCCTGGTGATCAGACAGGATGCTTACGTACGTATCACCCGTCAGAGTCGTATCTAGATGTATCAGGGATCCTGTATCACTTCAACTGCAAACGCCCAACACCATTACAGACCCTCCACCAACTTGAACAATCCCTTGCTGACATGCAAGGTCATTGTATTCATGAGGCTGTCTCCATACCCATATGCGTCCATCCGCTTGATACAATTTGAAATGAGCCTCGTCCGACCAGGCAACATGTTTCCAGTCATCAAAAGTACAATGTCGGTATTGACGGGCCCAGGTCAGGCGTAAAGCTTTTTGTCGTGCTATCAAGGGTACACGAGTGGGTCTTCGGCTCCGAAAGCCAATGTTTTACCTGATCCCTGATATTCACGGTACACTCGTGAAATGGTCGTACGGGAAAATTCCCACTTCATCGCTGCCTCAGAAGTGCTGTGTTCCATCGCTCGTGCGCCGACTATAATACCACGTTCAAACTCACTTAAATCTTGATAACCTGCCATTGTAGCAGCAGTAACCGATCTAACAACTTGACATGTGTTGTCTTACTTAGTCGTTGCCGATCGTAACGCCATAATCTGCCTGTTTACATATCTCTGTAGTTGAATGCACATGCCTACACCAGTTTCTTTGGATATATATATATATATATATATATATATATATATATATATATATGTGTGTGTGTGTGGGGGGGGGGGGGGGTAAAGTATTCAGTGCCATCAGATTGTTTTCTTAATCAATTAAGCATTAAATGTTAATACTGGACGTTATGCATCTTGGCTCCAAACCTGATACGGGATTTCCTACGTTCTCTAGTCGCTCAATGACAACTTAGCCCCTTTCGTTGCTTTTCCAAACTTCCGATTCATATGGCATGACCATCTGTCACTTGTGGAGTGGGTAAGATGTCTTTTCTATTGGCTTCCATCGGTACGGTAGAGTATGCAGTTCTACACTGTATAATAAATAATATCCAGCAAACTGGCATAAGCACCCCAACTTATTTTTGTGCCAGACTCGCTTCACGGTTCAGTATTAAGTTTACAGTTCGGTCAGTCACAGAGATAGGAATGCAGCAGGTGGCGTTGTTGATGCTCGTCTGCTGCGGTATGCAAAGAGACGGGCCATTTCCGCGACAGGCTGGAGAAAGCCGGCGGTGGTCCAGCGGAGAAAGCGCATCTCGCTGCGACCCACGACCCGGCAGTCGGCCGACAGCCTCCGAACGCAGTTTCACCAAACAGCGCTCCGCGTCGCCAGGTTTCTAGACCGGTCGCGCGATGCGATAATCCGCAGCGGATCAGCTGTCTGAGTTTCAGCTGGGCTGCAGCACAGCCTCTCTGGAAACGAGCGAGTTTGGCTTCTCTGGCAACAGCGAATCTCGTAGCAGACCAGCCGCCTTCGACCACGATCGATGGACCAGCTGCTTCCACGAAGCTCTCAAATGAACACTAATCATTCCATATACAGTATCTGATCAAAATTACCGTACACCTGTCAGTGGACATTAATAAGGGGTGTCTCCATCCTTCAGCTTCATGACGGCTTCTACTCTACTGGGGACACTTTCAATGAAGTGTCTGGACGTCTGAGGAGGAATGGCTTCTCATTCTTCCTCAAGGACCGAAAGCAGAATATGTAGTGATGGGCACTGGGATCTGGAGAAAAGTCGCTGTTCTAACTCATCCCAGAGGTGTTTCATTGGGCTCAGATCGGGACACTGGGCAGGCCAGTCCATTTCGGGGACGTTATTGTCCACGAACCTTTGCCTCATAGATGCTACTTTATGACAGGGTTTATTGTAATATTGATGACTGGAAACACGTTGTCCGGTCGGACGACTCTCGTTTCAAATTGTATCGAGCGGATGGAGGTGTACGGGTGTGGCGGCAGCCTTATGAATCCATCCGCAGGGGTCTGTTCAACCTGGCGGAGGCTCTGTAATGGTGTGGGGTGTGTGCAGTTGAAGTGATACGGGACGCCTGATACGTCTAGATATGACACTGACATGTGACACATACGTAAGCATTCTTCTGATCACCTGCCATCCAGTCATGTCCATTGTGCATTCCGACGCACTTGAACAATTCCAGCAGGACAACGCGACACCCCACACGTCCAGAATTGCTACAGAGTAGCTCCAGGAACACTCTTCTGAGTTTAAAACACTTCCGCTGGCAAACAAACTTCCCGGACATGAACAGTATTGAGCATATCTACATGTCTTGCACATGCTGTTCGAGCAGTTAGTTCAAGAGCCCACGCAAGTAGTAAACGGTTGTGAAAATACATTTGACCTCTTAGCAACAAATAATCCTGAGTTAATAACGAGCATCGAAACAGATACAGGGATTAGTTAACACAGGGTTGTCTTAGCGATATGGAATATTGTAACCCCCAAATACTCCAGAACAAATGGTTTGTGAGAAGAGAGCGCGATAATGTTGATAAACTCGCTTGACCCGCATGCGCTGTCGCTTACGTAGTTCTTGTAGGCCAATTAGAGGTAGTATATTGAGGTAGCAAGTTGAGACGAACAGTTTGATAAGGGACACTTGTTGTTTATCAAGTCGGGAAACTACCTCAAATTGGCCTACAAAAACTACGAAAGCTGCAGCACATGCGCGTCGAGCGAGTTTTTCAACATTCTCGCGCTCTCTTCGCACAAACAATTAGTTCTAGAGAAAAAAAATTAATAGAACCTTTCTTGTAGGAAATTTAATATAGTTTAATTTTGTACTGAGACACGTTTTCGTTGGAGGGTGCAGTTTTCGAGTTATTCGAGAAAAACGTACAACAGTGATATTAAATGTGGTCTATGGTCTATGTCGGAAACCATTCGGCATAGGGCATACGTCCATGTGAAGTTTTTGTTCAGAATCACTAATACTATAACCCCTCAAAGCATGTACCTTTCCTCCAGACTCACCCTATATATATATTAGGGGGTGATGTCATGACGCACCATCGCCCAGCCCAAAGCGCTAAGGATAGAAACTTGAAATTTGAAGACGGTTTTACAGTTGGCGTTGTTTAAGAAGGGATGTTTCGAAATTCAACATCTAAGGGGATGAAAGGTATTTTGAAAATACGTCGCTATTTGAAGCTAGATCTACGAAAATTGGTATTTAGACTCTCATTCAGAAATAAAGAAATACGTATTTCAGCATTTTTTGGAACTATGCCCTTACGGGAGTGAAATAGTGGTTGAAATTCTTTTTGGGAATAACTCATTATTAAAGAACTAATATAGGCATCGTTAAGGATGTGTCTTTTTGATTTCTCGGTTAGAAACAAAAAATACATACTGCAGTATGTTTTGCAAATTCAACCGCCCAAGGAAGTGAAATAGGGGATGAAAAGTTTTATGAATTTCGTTGCAAAAGCAATTTTCAAAGCTAAATCTGCGAAAATTTTTATTTGGCTTCTCTGTTAGAAATTAAAAAGTATGCCTACGTGTTTCGCTGTTTTTGGAATTTCAGTTCCTAAGGGGGTGAAATAGGGTATGGAAATGTTTAAGAAAATGTTTCGTTCTATTAAAAAGTTTTTAAAGCGAAATCTATGAAAACTGGTATTTCACTTCTCGGGTAGATATAAAGAACTATGTGTGAGGAATGAAAGTATCTACGGAAATATCACCAGACCGTAAAAGGCATGATTAACAATAACTTGGACTCCAAATACATTCGGAAAAGACATGTCTCTATGGCCTTAATTAGCTTGAGAAGTTTAGGTGTTGCAAATTATTAATCACATAAAAATTTTATTACAGAAAACAAAACTGTGCAGACCATACAGCATGTGCGAGCGATGCGGCGAGTGTTGAGCTGATACTGCTATAAACAGTCATTGTCTCCGAACTGTTCCTCTACTGCACGCACTACACAATGCTTAAAACGTCTTCATATTCTTCCACATTTAGCGTTTTCTTAAGCGCAATAACAATACTGCACCCTAACCACGGAAAATAGCCACATATCGTAACACCAATTACTACGCACTTCACTGTTGGCACTACACAAGGTCAGATCGAGTTCTCCAGGCATTCGCGAAACCCAAACCGTTCCATCGGATTGCCACGGGGTATAGCGTGACTAATGAATCTAAATCACTCGTCCCGGTCATCCACTGTCCAATGGCGTCGCTCTTTACATCATCTCTGGCACTGACTATAGAAATGACTGGCTTACGAGGAGCTTTTGAAGCTAACTGCCTAGGTACAGCCGTTGTGCTAGCTGGGCTATTGATAGCAGTTTGGAACTCACGAGTAACTGCTTCTGCCGATTTTATGCAATTTTCTTACAATTCCTCCCCCCCCCCCCCCTCCCAATGACCGACAGCCCCTGTCCATCTGTACATGGGGATTATCTGGTCCTGGGTTTAGCTGTGGTTGTCGCTTTTCCACTTCACTGTCACATCACCAACAATCGACTTGGGCAGCTTTAGGGTAGAAATGTTGCTGCCGGGTGACATTCAAGAGACACACAGTTACGAATACTTGTTCGAAGTCACTGAGTTCTCTTGACCTAACCATTCTGCTGACAACACAATACATCCCGTCTCCTTTCATACTGAGGGGTGCACCTCGCGCGACATCTAGTGATCAGTTCAGCATTACGTAGGGGTAGGTGTTCCGGATACTTTCTATCAGCTAGTGTACGTTCGTACTGTCCCGTAGTGATCGAAGCAACAGAATACAGAATATGAGACTAGCTTTTTGACTGAATTAAGGACTTCACTGCAGATAGAACTCAATACGTCATTCTTAACGGTGCCAAATAATCAGACGTGAAAGTAACTCCTAAACTATCACAATAGAGTGTTATAGTACCGTTACTGTCTATGGTCTATAAAAAATTATCTAATCAGTGACGTCCGAGATTCCGTTATTGTTTTTAATCCTATATAATATATTCTAAACAAAAAAAGGAGAAAACTGCGCACCACGAAGGAATTATCCGGTTGGGACAGAAATTGATAGATGTGATCAACATATACGAACAAACAATTATAATTTCAGAAAAATTGAATGATTTATTCGAGAAATAGAGCTTCACAAATTGACAAAGTCACTAACGCGATGGTCCCCCTTTAACTCTTAAGCAAGCACTTATTTGACTTGGCACTTATTGACAGAGTAGTTAGATGTCCTCCTGAGTGATATCGTGTCAAATTCTGTCCAACTGGCGTGTTAGATCATCAAAATCCCAAGTCGATGCCAGTTCCGTTGGTGGTAAGGAACACATTGGACGTGTTTTAGTTACTGCTTCCGACGTTGGTGAATATTATGTAACCGAGAAGAAATTTGCAACAGGTAGCCGGCCACGGTGGCCGTGCGGTTCTAGGCGCTTCAGTCCGGAACCACATGACTGCAACGGTCGCAGGTTCGAATCCTACCGCGGGCATGGATGTGTGTGATGTCCTTAAGTTAGTTAGGTTTAAGTAGTTCTAAGTTCTAGGGGACTGATGACCTCAGATGTTGAGTCCCATAGTGCTCAGAGCCATTTTTTTGCAACAGGTAATGAATCACATATTCGTGCATGCTTCGAAACAATGAAATGTATTTAATGGATGACATTAGGAATAAGATAACGTGGTCGTTTGGAAGGGTAAAGGGTGTCTTTGATGTTCAAACATGTAAAAGTAGGAAGACATGTCTTATCTACATTACCAAGCGTGATTGTGATCCGTTAACAAACCGTAATGAGAGTTCCATGTAATTTATTGTACATTTGCGTAGGTGGGCGAGTAGGATGTACGGGCTGGATTATAGTGACCGTTTTCTTGTGTCTAACTAGAGTCGCTCATGGTTTATTGAGAAATACTTTGAATCGCATCGTGCGAAGAATAAGTAGAATATTGCATTGACTAAGTGTGACCTGCCGGCCGGAGTGGCCGTGCTGTTCTAGGCGCTACAGTCTGGAGCCGAGCGACCGCTACCGTCGCAGGTTCTAATCCTGCCTCGGGAATGGATGTGTGTGATGTCCTTAGGTTAGTTAGGTTTAATTAGTTCTAAGTTCTAGGCGACTGATGACCTCAGAAGTTAAGTCGCATAGTGCTCAGAGCCATTTGAACCATAAGTGTGACCTATTATATACCTATTAGGCGAAGAAAGTCGATGATTGATACAATGCATGCTTTCAGTGTAAGAAAGTACGTAAATACCAGTTGTATCTTTTTGGGATACTAATGTTGAAAAGAGTATGTAGATTGAAAACGACATGCCCGTTTGTTCCCAGTCTGGCTTTGGTGGGTAGAAAAGTATGAATGTTATTGTTTTTGAAGAATTGTAATGGTCTCGTTGGATGCAGTATTCGTACATTCTTAAGCGCATTGTTGAAGCAAGGCCAGTTACTTTAAATGTCAAACAAAAAATCTCGCCTTCAAATCGCGCATGTAAGATGTTTATATTTGTATCCAACGAAATGGATATTGGGGACGAAGCCATTATTGTCGCGTGTCAATGAGCCACATGCTGATAGTCACATCGTACATTGTTTGCATGTTTAGGAGGAGTGTCCCGATGAAGAGATCACGGTATGGGAGGTTTCCTCGCATGAGGAGAGTGAAGACTCGTCTCATGAGGAGGAAATTTAATCTCCGTATGCGTCCACGAGTTACTACAATTAGGCGTGGGAAGAGATGTACGTAGATGGAGCTTAATTATGGGGAAGAAGTAAGTAGGAAGTGTATTAGGACCTCTGCAAAACTAAACTTCAAAAGTCATCCTCAGACAGGCCGCCGGAGGTCAACCTAGGAAATGGTTTCGTGCGTAAGGCCTCCTACTTACAAGGGAAAGTCCCCAACGCACCCCCTTCACATTTAGTGGTAAGATTGCCCAGAGGTACTCATTGATGTCCTTTGTCATTTCCAACACGTCTCTTTTACACAAAATAGTGCAAAACATGATTATAATACCAGAGCCAAAACAATCTGTATAAGGACTTTAAAAGCTTAACATTAGTACAAAAATAAGTCAAATACATGGGTACTCATGTATTCAATAACTTACCAGAGCACATCAAAGGTCTTGTAAGTGATAACGATCGGTTTCAGAGTGAATTAAAGAACTTCCTGTTGCCCAAATCCTACTTCATCGATGAATATCTTCACAAGGATTATAGCTCATAACTCTGTCTCCATTATAATTGTACAATATCCATGTATCTGAGTAAAAAGAAATCTTTGACTCTTTCCACATCCCAGAGACTCTTCTCCAAGGGATCCATGGAAAACGATAAATGTAACGTAAAGGAAAACCCGAGAAAAACTGAGCACAGATCAAGTACGAAAACAGGAAGAAGATATACTGAACTACGAAAAAAAGAGGCAAAATAGAAACTGTGAACGGTCCAAGCTTAAGATGTGCAACATCGAGCGAACACGATTAGCTACGGCGTCGTGGGTGTGTGGTTACGGTGTTGGCTTGTGAAAGGGGAGATCCGTGTACAAACCTCCCTCGTGCCTTTTTTCTTTTCTTTTCTCTTACACAGAATTATGAACAGTACGTCCAGTCATTGACGGGTCTGCTCGCTGTATTCAAATTTGTGTCTGTGTCGTATTGTAACGTCGTTTCAACAGCGAGGTGTAACGAAGGGACCTCCAGATAGATGTACGTACCTCCTATTTGCTCTACCAAAGTACCACGTGTTATGACTCTTGCGTTCCGTTTTGAAAGTTTTGACTCTTGAATTCGTTTGTCGTAAAATTTCACACCCGTTTATTTGTAGCTTTCATTTCTGCGAGAGGTCTACACGGCGTCTCGACTGCTTTCACTATTCATCACATTTACTTGCGACGCTAATATATTCTTACCACATGACATGTCGCATAACCAGTATATAGTATGACAATTTCCAACGCTACTGAATGAGAAAAGACACGTCAGTGACCGGACGGCCAGTTCATAAATACACTCCTGGAAATGGAAAAAAGAACACATTGACACCGGTGTGTCAGACCCACCATACTTGCTCCGGACACTGCGAGAGGGCTGTACAAGCAATGATCACACGCACGGCACAGCGGACACACCAGGAACCGCGGTGTTGGCCGTCGAATGGCGCTAGCTGCGCAGCATTTGTGCACCGCCGCCGCCAGTGTCAGCCAGTTTGCCGTGGCATACGGAGCTCCATCGCAGTCTTTAACACTGGTAGCATGCCGCGACAGCGTGGACGTGAACCGTATGTGCAGTTGACGGACTTTGAGCGAGGGCGTATAGTGGGCATGCGGGAGGCCGGGTGGACGTACCGCCGAATTGCTCAACACGTGGGGCGTGAGATCTCGACAGTACATCGATGTTGTCGCCAGTGGTCGGCGGAAGGTGCACGTGCCCGTCGACCTGGGACCGGACCGCAGCGACGCACGGATGCACGCCAAGACCGTAGGATCCTACGCAGTGCCGTAGGGGACCGCACCGCCACTTCCCAGCAAATTAGGGACACTGTTGCTCCTGGGGTATCGGCGAGGACCATTCGCAACCGTCTCCATGAAGCTGGGCTACGGTCCCGCACACCGTTAGGCCGTCTTCCGCTCACGCCCCAACATCGTGCAGCCCGCCTCCAGTGGTGTCGCGACAGGCGTGAATGGAGGGACGAATGGAGACGTGTCGTCTTCAGCGATGAGAGTCGCTTCTGCCTTGGTGCCAATGATGGTCGTATGCGTGTTTGGCGCCGTGCAGGTGAGCGCCACAATCAGGACTGCATACGACCGAGGCACACAGGGCCAACACCCGGCATCATGGTGTGGGGAGCGATCTCCTACACTGGCCGTACACCACTGGTGATCGTCGAGGGGACACTGAATAGTGCACGGTACATCCAAACCGTCATCGAACCCATCGTTCTACCATTCCTAGACCGGCAAGGGAACTTGCTGTTCCAACAGGACAATGCACGTCCGCATGTATCCCGTGCCACCCAACGTGCTCTAGAAGGTGTAAGTCAACTACCCTGGCCAGCAAGATCTCCGGATCTGTCCCCCATTGAGCATGTTTGGGACTGGATGAAGCGTCGTCTCACGCGGTCTGCACGTCCAGCACGAACGCTGGTCCAACTGAGGCGCCAGGTGGAAATGGCATGGCAAGCCGTTCCACAGGACTACATCCAGCATCTGTACGATCGTCTCCATGGGAGAATAGCAGCCTGCATTGCTGCGAAAGGTGGATATACACTGTACTAGTGCCGACATTGTGCATGCTCTGTTGCCTGTGTCTATGTGCCTGTGGTTCTGTCAGTGTGATCATGTGATGTATCTGACCCCAGGAATGTGTCAATAAAGTTTCCCCTTCCTGGGACAATGAATTCAAGGTGTTCTTATTTCAATTTCGAGGAGTGTATGTGAAAAAAAGAGACACGAGGGAGGTTTGATCATGGATCTCCCGCTTAGTAGTTCAACATCGTGACCACGCTGTGGTTCTTGTAATTTGCTCGATGTTACACATCTTAAACTTCGACCGTTTACTGTTTCGATTTTGCTTCTTTTTTCACAGTTCAGAACACCTTCTTGTTGCTTGAACTGTGGTTCAAATGGTTCAAATGGCTCTGAGCACTATGGGACTCAACTGCTGTGGTCATAAGTCCCCTAGAACTTAGAACTACTTAAACCTAACTAACCTAAGGACATCACACACATCCATGCCCGAGGCAGGATTCGAACCTGCGACCGTAACGGTCGTGCGGTTCCAGACTGTAGCGCCTTTAACCGCTCGGCCACTCCGGCCGGCGCTTGAACTGTGTTCAGTTTTTGGAGGGCTATCCACCAGGCCATTTTACCGCTAAATCTGAGGGCGGTGCGATGGGGAGTTTCCCTTATCAGGATGAAACCTATAGGTGGCGACCAGAAACGAAAAACAGAAAGCACGTAGCAGTGCGCAAGAGTAATGTAGAAAATCCTTTCGCAACGATCTCTGAGACTACTAGTCCTTGGTACACAGCAAGAAGTGACCGCGAATGGCTGCAAGACCACTATCAACTTCTTTATTTATATTGTTTATCTATCAAATCCTCAAAGAATATCCTTGGCTCCCTAATTCCCCAGCACAACGTCTGTAGTATATCTCTATCGTCGTGTCGCTCTGCTAATCGTCCACAACGAGCATGCGCGAAGCACTGCAGTCAGCGTGACATCGTAAGCTCTGCTGAACCTTCAGAACCAAAACCATAGAGACCGTAGACTGTAGAGAATCCTAAACTAACTGCTGTGAGATTAGGAGGTAACTGTCTGGAACGGGTATTCCGGGATCGACGACGACTCTAACGAGCAATGCAAGGTATGTATTTGTAAACAAGCAAGTGCAGGAAACGTCGATGTTGCTGACACTTTCTTGAAAAACAACACGTAATCGTCGGTGATACGTCCACTGCGGAGTTTACCACTGTTTACAGCCCATTACTAATTAGTGTCGAAGAGGGAAAATTACTCATTGCAAGAACGAGAAGATATGTGGAAAAATGTAGGAACTTACAGGAAACGCTGTTCAAGTCACATAGAGCTGAGTAATGTTCTAACTATTTACACAGTAAACTTGAGGTGATGGTTCGGAATCGAATGGGAGCAACTTAATTAATAAGCATGCGTCAACATAGTCAATGAAATACTTCGAAGAAGACAGTGTCGAAATACTGCTGGAGAAGTAGTTAAATTCTGTTGTTGCCAGCGCTAAACACCTAGCGGGCTCAATACTAAACTAGAGAGACTACTCAAAGTCGTCTTTGCGTAGCAAACCGAGACGATGTTTGGTGGGTACACCTGATTGGCAAGCGGCATTCGGGACTGTTAACACTATTTGTGCTTGTTACTTCCGTATCAGTTAAACAGTAATTTCATTTCTCTTGTTCAGAAGAACGATTTGTTAGCTTGTCCCGACCTACACTTGCCACTGTGATATACTGCGTCGCGGTTCGATTAGTTTAGTGTTGAGCTCATTGTCAGCACCTATCTGACGTAAGAGTAACGTTGAAAACAGGGATGACTATTTATCCTGTGGTAAGGACACCCATACTGGACTCGGCTAATTGAAAAAATCTTTGTAAATGGGAATATCACAAGGAACGAACACCTAAGTACAGTAATTACGTATTTTCTGTCTTTGAGCATTAGCGACTATACAAGTTGTACACATCTGGAGCAGAGGCACTGCACAAATGATTCATTTCCTAGCAGAGATGCTATCAGTGCTAACTGCGGAGAGGAGAGAAACGAAATTCAAATTTTTACGTCAATGATCGTCACGTACTTGTGATTGACGGTTAGAGAACTGTCTCCTCAAATAATCATAGAGTTTTATAGGCTAGGAACTCTCTTCTCCACCTTTTCCTGAGGTAGTGACAGGCGATCAACCCCGCGTGACATATTTCCGACAGCATACCGGAACTACCCGAAGTGTGCTTGCCTCCCTTCGTGTGTCGTCGCCAGTATAAATACTATTGACAGTTGTGACCTGTACGGATTTGGTGGGGATGGGACTGACTATTGTCACTTTTTCTTTGCCGAAGAGGGGGCCTTCTTTCTAAATGCCTTTTCTCGGTGTTCCCAAGCACAGAAGACTGCTGGGTTAAGAGTTCGCTCGATTAGAAGCTAGCATTCACGTGCTTACAACGGGTCTGATGGTACTTGTGTCACTGGAGACCTCAACGTGACCAAAGAGATCTATCGTTTCAGCTAACAGCTACCTTCAGCAGCTCGCACCGGCAGCTCCCGAGATGAAATTGTATTCGGTGGGACCTACAGAAAGAGCATTTGTGTTTCTACTGCTTATCCATACATGTTTTTGTTTTCACCTCTCAGTTTCTCCCAGTTTAACATTGGTGGTTATTGTCACAGCTCACGACAATGCCTAGAGTATACAAATGCAAGCAGTGGGTAAAATGATTCTGAAATGAGATTTCAGTTCTGGCAATGGTTTATCCACTATGAAAATTTTCCACGACTTTCAGTTGTCGCCTTAATATGAATGTTGTTTACTTCAACGGAAACGAAGTATCGATTTCTGTCCAAGAGTTTCTCGTGACGAAGTACTCAGTTTGGGTTCCTCTATCATTACTACACTTTCGGCCCTAAATGCATGGAACATCAAATACGTGCGGATACCTAGCAACACTCAACATCGACATTTCCAACTTGTCCAACTGTTTTTCCAGCAAGAAAATTCAATCACCAGTTACAGTGCCAGATTGCAGCTTCATAAGCAAGAAAGAAAAACGTAGGTCAAGGAAGGCAACTACGAAGGAACCATGGGTGACAGAAGAAATACTTCAGTTGATCGATGAAAGAGGGAAGTACAAAATGTTCAGGGAAATTCAGGAATACAGAAATACAATTCACTTACGAGCGAAATAGACATGAAGTGCAAAGAAACTAAGGCGAAATGGCCACATGAAAAATCTGAAGAAATCGAAAAAGGAATGACTGTCAGAAGGACTGCATTAGCAGTCAAAACAACCTACGGTGAAATTAAGAGTGCAATGGGAATATTAAATGCAGAGGAGAGAGTGGAAAATTGGAAAGTCCTATCGGTCTATGAGGGATAGGACTTAACTGATGGCGTGGTAGAAGAAGAATCAGGAGTCGATAGGGAAGATAGGGCATCCAATAACAGAATCAGAATTTAGAAGAGCTTAGGGAGACATACAATCAAATAAGGCTGAAGGGATAGCTAACATTGCATCGGAAATTGTAAAATCATTGGGGGGAGGGGGGGGAGTGGCAACGAAACGATTATTCACGTTTCCGTGTAGAATGTATGAGTCTGGCGACATACCATCAGACTTTCGGAAAAACATCGTCTACACAATTCCGAAGATAGCAAGACCCGACACGTGAGAGAATTGTCACACAATCAGCTTAATAACTCATGCATCCAAGTTGCTGACAAGATTAATGTACAGAAGAGTGGAAAAGAGAACTGAGGATGTGTTAACAGACGATCAGTTTGGCTTTTGGAAACGTAGAAGCACCAGAGAGGCAATTCTGACATTGCGGTTGATAATGGAAGCAAGACTAAAGAAAAATCATGACACGTTCATAGGATTTGTCGACGTGGAAAGAGAGTTCGACAGTGAAAAATGGCGCAAGATGTTCGAAATTCCTGAAACAATAGGAGTAAGCTGTAGGGAAATATGGGTACTATACAATATGTACAAAATTTAAGAGGGAACAATAAGAGTGGAAGACCAAGAACGAAGTGCTCGGATTAAAAAGGATGTAAGACAGGGATGTAGTCTTTCGCCGCTATTGTTCAATATATACATCGAAGAAGCAATGACAGAAATAACATAAAGGTTCAGGGGCGAGATTAAAAGTCAAGATAAAAGGATATCATTGTTAAGATCAGCTGCCGACATTGCTATACTCAGTGAAAGTGAAGATGAATTACAGGATCGGCTTAATGGAATTAACAGTCTAATGAATACAGAATATGGATTGAGAGTAAATCGAAGAAATACGAAAGCAATGTGAAGTAGCAGGAATGAGAACAGAGAGAAACATCATAATCGGTGATTACAAAGTAGATGAAGTTAAGGAATTCTGTTACCTAGGCAGCAAAATAACCCATGACGGACGGAGAAAGGAGGACATCAAAAGCATACTAGCACTGGAAAAAATGGCATTCCTTGCTATTATCAAACACAGGCCTTAATTTGAGGAAGAAATTTGTCAGCATGTACGTTTGGAGCACAGCTTTGTATGATGGTGAGACATGAACTATGGGAAAACCGAAACAGAAGAGAATCTAAGCATTTGCGATGTGGCGCTACAGAAGAATGTTGAAAATTAGGTGTACTGATAAGATAACGAGTGAGGAGGTTCTGCGCAGAATCAGAGGGGAAAGGAATATATGTAAAACACTGACAAGAAGAAGGAACAAGATGATAGGACATCTGTCAAGACATCAGGAAATGACTTCGATTGCACTAGAAGGAGCTGTAGAGGGTAAAAACTGTAGAGGAAGGCAGATGCGATACACCCGGCAAATAATTGAGAACGTAGGTAGCAAGTGATACTCTGAGAGGAGAAGATTGGCACAGGAGATGAATTCGGGGCAGACCACATCAAACCAGTCAGGAGACTGATGTCTAAAAAAATATAAAGGCTGTTTGGTGACAATTCAGATGTCAAAACCAGTTAAGGTTGTAAAAATCAAACACGACTCTGATGGGTAATAAAGTTTCTACACAAAAACGTCAAATCTCTGTGGTTCACGTTTCCTATGTCAAATATAAATGTGGAAGGAAATATTTCAGAGGAGGCTGATATACGTCGGCATCTGCGCTCCGAAAGCCAGTATACAGCGCATGGCCGAGAGTACTTCATACCAATGTTGGCAGTTTTTGTACAGTGTACTCCCCGAGGCGTTTATCCAGGGGGGGGGGGGGAGTTAGGGTGAGGGTCACAGGGTTCACGATCGACCTATACAACGTTTAAGTGAAAGTGGTTATATTTTTACGTGTGTTAATTTCCAATCTTTCAGCTAACTTTCAGATAATGCATTATCGTGAGAACTAAGAGCATCGACAATGACAAGAATTTTTTAAAAAATTAGAAGCTTCGTTTAATACAGGATACTTTTCAGTGGCCTTTCTGTCTGGAATGATTTGAGCCTGCTTGGTTGTAGAAACTTTCCATTTCGGAAAAAGGCGTTCATTCACAGGGCAAGCGTACCTGCTGGCAACAACATCCCTGACTCGGTTCCTGAGTTTACATCTGGAAGCAGCGAACCACAGGAGAATGAGGGAAGCCAAGACATAAGTGAAAAGATGCTCCAGTAAGGAAAAGTAACAGAAAAAGTAACTGATGGGCCGAATATAGGAGGAAACGACAAAAAGATGCAGCGTTCCCTCATTTATAGGCCGGCACAGCCGCAGCGTGCAGACCTGTGTTCACAGTCTTATAGGTAATGATGAGTGGACACTTCGACTTTATACCGTAGAAATTATGGAGTTCTCATATTTGTGAAAGTTTGTTGCTGCTACAGTTCTTACACAAAACTGCGTGACACAGTTACTTCTCGAATTTTTGACAAAAGCTTTTGACATGATGTATGAATCTCAGTAGCAATTCATTGAAGTCATGCTGAAGGGACGTACTAAGTACTGTCGCAAACAAATTAAATAAAATGTTTTAACACAATCATGACAATACATTGCCTGACAAATTAAGCACCCAGAAGACATTGGTCGGATGTCTATGTAACTTCGTACACGTACTCGCCATCGGCGGGTATCTAAATGATTGGAATTGCAATTCTGTGTCATTGAGAGAGCGGCCACGAGAGCGCATTAGTGTTGTTCGTGTTTAGTGTTGTTAGCAGACCTGGTAGGAGGTATAAGGGGCATGAACAAAGTCAGATGTTGAGCGACTACTGTGAACAACACGGAGACGCTGCGTTCTAGTGAGGCAGCATAAGCATCACCTGACAGGGCCTGAAAGGTCCGTCATTGTAGCTCTAAATTTCGTCGGCTGATAGAATCGTGCAATATCGGATGTTACAGTAGCCCGATGTTGGACTGTATAGGAACATGTTGGTAGGTATACTCGTCATCAAGGTTCCGGTCGCCGACCCCTGACCACCACAATGGACGGTCTCCAATGTGCACCAAACACATTGCACATCTGCACCTGCTATCCAAGAGCGGATAATGGACTCCCTGCGCGACTCCAAGTCATCTCGCACCGTTGGTCTGAGCAGCCAGACCGAGGAATTACCATCCTGTGCATAGGTTGCAGTTAACACCGCAACACAGACTGCTAAGTTTGGAGTGTGTCGTAATAGGGAAGCATGGACTGCTGATCAATGACGTCACACTGCGTTCAGCAATGAATCGTGGTTCTAGTTCTGCACTAACCCGTATGACCGACGAGGCGAGTATGGCTGCGGCCTGGGGAAATGTCCCATCCTTCCAATGTTCTGGAGACACTCAGCGGTTTTTACTCTTGGCGTAATGGTGTGGGGATCCATCTGGTATGACTTCATGTCACGGCTAGTAGTGACTGAGGGACTTCTGAGGGCACATCTTTCGTCCTCATGAGTTCATCTCATGTGATAGTATCGTGGTGCCACTAATCAACAGGACAGTGCTCGTTCAAGCTTGGCCTGTGTCTCTACGAATAGTACACGTGATATTGAAGTTCTTCGGTGGCCATCAAGATCCCCATATTTGACGCCAATAAAGTATATGTGGGACCTTATCGAAGGACAGCTCTGTCCCCACTCCAGTAGTCAGGATATCAAGGATCAGTACTGGGCCAGTTCGCCTCAGGATACTAGACTTTATGATATCTCTCCCAATCCAATCAGTGCTTGCATGCGGACAAGGATGGTGGACTCATACGGCCAAGATCTTTCTAAATTTGACGCGATATTGTAATCACTGATATAACATCACTTACCCTCCCCTTCTGGGTAATTCACTATTTTTGTCAGGCAGTTATTTTAAAAATCTTAGGCATTTGTATCTCATTAAAGATGAGGGCTGCTGCAAGTTATGTTTGGTAGGGCGGGGTGCGACCAGTAACGAGTTGTGACCCCCCAAAAGCGATCCTTAGTTCCGTGCCTGTGCTTCCCGTCATGCGTCTACCATTTCTCAGGACTACCACCAAAAACTGGCGCAAGTGGTGGAAGCATATCTACTCTGATCCGCGCTTTACAATCAGAGCCTGTAGAAGTCCTCATACGTAGCAGGAACAAGAGGCTGCAGTGCAGGCCACGCTGGCTGACGTGTCTGTGAAACAATGGCCGTGAGACCACCTCGGGCGCACCCTCCAGCCATGTGGGAAGAAACGTCAACAGCAGGCATTATGTTATTCAGTTGTTTTCGCGTCGAGGTAATGCGCCGGTCGTTAGGGCTGGCAAGGGGGAAGGCCACACAGCAAACAACTGACGTCAAGCTGCCTCCAGGGGAAGCTATCCGTCCCACCCAGCAGTCGCACTCTGGACCTCTCAGTCGCATTTACAGCTATACTTGTCATAATCGTTTTGAAAGAGGAGTTCCACCATCCACATCATAAATTAGCAATGCATTCCAGCTCAATAACTGCAACAGATATATATGAAAACGCCGCATGCAGAATAGCGGATTGTGTTGGGGGAGGGGGGGGGGGGGGGAGGAGGGGCAGGGTGGCGGGAGGGAATCTTGGCGCTCGGTTCCTAGTTGAGCTAGGAACATGGGGTAAGAAGTTTGTCATTTAGTCCAGACTAGTGGCCATTTGTATAGCCTTTCCAACATCTGTCTCAGACTAGCTATGTTACTGTACTTTAAGCAAGGCTTGGACGACGAAACGGAGCTGGTGGGCAGGCAAATTGCGTGAATCGATTAATTCCTTTATCAAAAGATTTTAATTCGTCTGAAATTATTGCTCATCAAATGGCACCATTTGTCTGTGCACCGTTCGGATTTTACATGCAAATACTCTCGCCATTAAATAACTTTTGGACTGGAACAAGACTGGCGGTTAAATGTTGGTGCACGGGTATTTCGAAACTTGGTCTAAGATACATTTTAATCTGTTGAAAAAAATTTGCTTGTTGACATTTTACTTGCAAGAAACTCTTTTTTCTGGGAGATTTTTGAATCGTTTCACTTCTATACTTCAAAACTGTACGAATTGATTCGGACTTTGCACGAAGGTAGGTAAATGGATAGTTTTATCCAATAATCATGTCGAGACACCATGGTTTGAAGTCGAAAGTTCATTCTTACGTGAACTGAATGCGCGGAAAAGGTTTTAAGTGGATCAAATAAATAACGTAATGCATTCTCACGATAAAATTGAAAACTCGCTTTCAAACATCTAGCTTCATGCGGATTTTAGTGCAAAAAGCATGTTTTTGTGAGGTTTTTTTATGCTCTCCACTTCTATGTTTCAAACTTGTGCGAATTGGTTAGACAAATGTGCCAACGGATAAAGCTTTCATAAAACAGGACGATAATTAATTACATACGATATAAGAAACATGGTTCGAAAGACAATAAAAGAACCCATTCCGGATGAATTGTCACCGATTCAACAAAAATCTACATCGGTTGGCCAAACTATGGCCGTCCAATATAAAAATTATGGTAGAGTAAAAGTTGGGAACCAGAAGGAGTTATCCCTTCATCTTAGCCACAGTGACCTCTCTTAGCTCCATCTTGCAATTTATAGGCTAATGTCCCTGACCATGTTCTTTAATGCCAGATGATTCGCCAAGCATAGTAAACAATATATAATATCATATGGTTGAAGATCTACAAGTAACAGCTAAAAAGGTTTTCTGGGAAGAAAATAAAAAGGTTTTCTGGAAAGAAAATTTCTGCAGATGTCATCATGTATCACGTTACTTTACTTGACACGATGCATTACATTTCATCGGAAAGTGGGAATACCGGTACGTCAAGATGTTTTGGTTTGAATGTCTTTGAAGATGCCAGATAAGTCTTTTAAAATCCTATGTCTGCCCAGAACATAGTCGCCTTTTTTGTGCTATGGTAGGAGCATTTTTCAGTCTCGTTTGTCACAAATGTTCCCCTTTAGTCAGTTCTCAGCTTAGTTGATCTGATGCGTGAACAAGTAAATTCAGCACAATAGACCATTTGCAAGGCGCGGAAGAAATTATAAAAGGGAGTAATTATTACGAAATGGCGACTACCACGGCTTCACTATCTCCGAACGAATTGTCTGAAATAGTGATAGTAAGTTATACACGCGAATTTTCCCCCCGAATAAGTCTGTCTATTAATGAAAACCGCATCAGAATCCCTGCAGCAGTTCCTGAGACTAGCTTTCAAGTACAGTCAGGAAAACGCGGCGGGGAACTTTAATTCATCGTAGTTCAGTCAGCCAACTTGCAAGATGTACTTAGAAATTATACATACAAACATTCTTCCTATATTGACGGATTTGGCGAACGTGTCTGTTTACGCTTACGTTTGTGAAAAAAAAACCAGTTTCTTTCCAGACTTCCTAAACGGCAAACCGTACACAAGTGTTTTGCTGCGCACTTTGAGAGAAAAAGAATAAACGTTGCAGCTCTTCTCGTTATGTCTTGAGTTCCCATTATTGTGGAAACTAAGATCGGAGGTCTATATGGACAAGAGTGAACAGACCACAGTCCATTACAAAAATGGTGGAGATGTTACGACGTTCCCATTACATAAACAGACATAAAGAAAATAATCCTACGCACGACGTACATAAGCCGAAATCTTTTAATACGTCATTTACTGTTTCGCCTGTTTCCATAATAATGTCATTCAGTGCACGAGGTACAATTCTAGACACAAATTTTAAATCTTTGGTATTAGATATTCATACATAGATAATCGTTGAGCAACTGGATTTTCGCATAACTGTGGCGTTTTCAATACGAGGGCGAAGTAATTCTCACAAGTTATTAGAATTTTGACTATCAGTTCGGAGGAGGTTGATGCAATCATTTCTGTGTTTAATATTTACTTTAGTAGACTTTCATGGCTATATTTCTGTTTCAGTTTCAATAATTCCCTCAGCCTTTGTCTTGGTTTCATTTTCTTTTGCATACAGTGTTTAGCTCAATGTAGAAACTTCTTTGCCTCCGCTGGCAGCTTTTCCCATACGTGTGAAAATACTTCGCGACGCGATAAGTACACAATGCTAGAGCTACTCCACAAGCTATGTTCTACAACCTCGGTTTTTGCGTCTTATTTGACAAACTATTGGAAAGCACATAGCAAATTTGACAAGTTTAACCAATCACAGTGGCCTTAAGAATTCTGCCCTTGGCCTTCCGTTTATTGTCCTTCCTTTTACTTTCCCAACTATTACGTCATTGCAACAAGATATGTGGTGCAGTTAATATCCGCTGCAACTATTGCGTCCCTCTTCAATATTAGTTTCATTACATTTCGCAATATCTCTACATTCGTTTTACTACTTATATAGGGAATTTGGCGTCAGTAGGGCATCTCAAATACCTGTGGTCGCCTCGTATCCCTCACAAACAAGGTCTTGGTTTTTATCCTTCTTTTACTGCAGTGTGAAATGATACGATTTTCCAAAATGAAACTGTCTGTCCTTCTATTGAGCTATAATGAACAGTTCTTTACACTAGTAAGTAGCCTACTGTAGGTGAAGGAATATATTTCAACAGCTACCAGAAAAAACATTTCGAATCGCATTCTGCCTATTCTCACGACGCCGTATTAGAGAGCTTCCTAGCTTCAAGCAGTCTATTCACAACTGCCTACAGTGTACACATTTCTTTTGTTTTGCAGCACGCTGTGTTGACTCAGAGTATTTTTCAGGAGGCACTTGATGTAGAAAAAGGTATAAAGGTTAACGGAGTGTATATCAACAACATTCCTATGCTGATGTCACGGTACTGATAGCTGATAAGTTAGATGACCTTCAACAACTCGTCAACATAGTAGGAGAATACAGAAGTACTCTAGGTCTGAATATTAACATCAAAAAGACTTATTTTATGATTGGCACATGAGAGTCCGTCTCATTTAAAGACGCAAATGGCTCTGAGCACTATGGGACTTAATTTCTGAGGTCATCGGTCCCCTAGAACTACTTAAACCTAACTAACCTAAGGACATCACACACACATCTATGCCCGAGGCAGGATTCGAACCTGCGACCGTAGCGGTCGCGCGGTTCCAGACTGTAGCGCCTAGAACCGCTCGGCCACCCCGGCCGGCAAAGACGCAAATCTACGATTTTAAGGGTCTGTAATACAAAGAGTCAACAAGTTTAAATACCTCGGAACCTGGCTTTGTGAAGACTGGCGAACATACTTGGAAATAAAGTGTCGCATAGAGAACGCCCGAAACGCCTTCATAAAATTTAAGAAAATTCTTACAAGCACAGACCTAGACCTAAACCTTAGAGTCCGATTTGTAAAATGCTACACCTGGTTCGTGCTTCTATATGGCTCTGAAGGATGGACACTAAATATAGCAACACTTTGAAATGTGGATTTATCGCAGAATGCTTAAAATACCATGGACTGCAAGAATAATCAACCCGAAATACTGGAACGAATGAACAAGCAGCGACAAATGTTGACAGTGCTTGAAAGAAGAAAAACTGCATACTTAGGACATATAGTACGGAACATCAAATATATGCTTCTGTAGTTAATAATAGAAGGGAATATTGAAGGAAAAAGAAGACACGGCCGAAGAAGGACATCCTGGTTGGACTATATAAAGCAGTGGACAGGACTACGTAGTGTAGACCAACTATTACATACTGCCGTTCACAGAAGAAAGATGCAACATGTGGTCGCCAACATCCATTAATGGATAAGCAGCAGCAAAAGAAGAAGTGTTGACTACCTGACACAGAGATCGTTGTTAACTGCTGAACAAGTCATTCTCTGTGACTCTTCAATGCTTTTTTTTGTAACTTTACAATAATTTTCTCGGTCGTTTCATTTACTCAATTGTTTACATCGGAATATCATTAACATGTTTTCCACACTAGCAATTCCACATTATTTGTCTGTGAGCTGGTTATGATAACAGGCAAGCTATCCATTAAATAGTGAAGAACTAGTTGCTTAAGTGCAGTGGCGGATACATGTGCAAGCGCCCCCCCCCCCCCCCCTCTTCCTTGCAGGGTCGCCAGCATTGCCACCCGCGCCGCCTACGCCAGTCAGCCCGCACGCTATTCGTTTGTTTCTTTCGTCGGTCGACTCGACTGAATCGAGTTATCGAGCAGTTGTACTTTTCTATGTAGCACGCGCGTCCGCGTCATCGTACTTCATACGTTTCTGTCTGGCACAGAGATAGCTGACATGCCTATGAGAAAAGTCGCGGCCATTCTACTGATCTCGGTACGTTATTCCGTCTGGCATTTGTTCGAGAAAAGTTGCGGATATTCTACTGTTTTCTTATACAGAGAACCTTCAATTCGTAGCGTTACAAATACGAACTATTCGCCGAATAGGAAGCTTGTTTACATTCAGAAGCAGAAATATTAAGACTAAAGAATTAATAAGTAAAATGTCGTAGTTGTAGCAAGTGCAAGTGAGGAGGTTAGTCAGTTTTTTATTACGGTAAAAATTAAAGTATCTCAAGATATATTTAGAGCCACCTCCTTAAGGGTTTTCTGTATCCGCCACTGCGTTAAGTGTAGTATATTTAAACGCTGACATACTGTGAGTTTCAAGTGACGCAATTCTTTTAATTCACAAGTGGCACATAATATATGTATATATATGTAGTAGTGCAGTTAACCTAGTTTCTCCGAAATTCCTGATAATAAAACAGTGGTTATAGTTTTTACTTGTGGTCACGTTGAAATGTATTAACAGTTCTTTTAACAAGCGACAGACTGTTCTTTAGTGAATACTTGCTTTTTTTTTTTTGCACTGTGAATTCTTAATCCACTACAGATACCGAAACGATATCGAGATAGGAAGCGCAATATGTTACAAAACGTTGATTATACTGGTGTAGTGAGCTAGATATTAACGATATGTCGTCTCAAAATATTAGTCATTCACCAAGTTTTACATCCGAGGACCAACATCCGTCCTAAATTTCAACGTATGGAATTATCTTTACTTCTGCATCTAGTTAAAAGCACAACATTTGATCTGTAACAAAAATGTCTGTGCACTACGAATGCGTAATGACATGCTCGGCTTCGTACCCCGAGTCACGTGACTTAGATGTTGATTTCAGTAAAATAGTATCGTGCACAGTCGATGCTATCTATGGCCTAAGCTTCACACAGTAACAGTGTTTAATGCTCTCTGGAGTGAACGCTAGCATTAACATGCATCCCCAGCAGTTACTGACGTGTATAAAATGTCACGGATTGTAAAGTAAATAATTTCTTTCTTGTCCATTAACAGAGATGGTCTATCCACACAATTTCTGAATGTTCTTCTTCTCACGCTGCACCATTATCTGAATCCATATTTATCGCAACAGGAACTCCTGTTGTACATCATTATCATAACTTTATAAAAGTTTGGTTAATCTCAGCAAGAACTACAACATAGGAACAAATAGACACTTTAACGATCAGCTAAATTTGTGTGTGTATGTGTATTCTTTTTCGAGAACTGATTTTATCAATTTACTTCTCATTTACGACCTTCTGTACTGGTAACACTGTTATCCACAATCATTACGTATAATGACGGTTCTTTCTGTATAGTGAAAAGGGACAGGGCTGTGAGTGAAAAGTGCAGTGTCGGAATTTACCACCAATTGTTCGGAGCGATCCCTCAGCTGCGCGTGCTAGATGAGGTAGTCTTTATTAGCTGCCTCGGGCTGAGACATTCTGTAATTGTTGGCCCAGGCGGCTGTTTCCAAACGGTGGTGAGGGCTAGCAGTTACGAAAATACCGGACGTCGAACAACACTTAGACATCTCATTCACAGTACGGGCGTAAGGCCGCGCGATTTAATAAAAATACAGTCATTATCGCTGTACGCTGTTATAACGCTGTTATAAAATTGTCCTTCCTTCTACTGTTTCCTGACGGTGTTGGATACGAAGGCTTGTGTCATTCATATACCCTATTTCAATGGCCGTTGTTCTTCACGAAAACACAGAAAAACAATTTGTTGCTAAACACCGTAAATACCAAGTTCAGTTCAATATCCCGGCAAAATAATATCAGTGTTAGGTACCAGAAAACTGACCCTGTTCCTCTGGTATTCTCCTCACTACAGCTTTAAAATCAGCTTCTGCGTTCCACGTTGCACAGGTACATTTCCATTTCGTAGTATAGTTCCTAGGCTAATGCGATTACGAATTTAGTTAATTAACATCTATATTACTAAATGGCTAACTCGGTTCATGGTGAATGGCGCCTAGTCCTACAAGTAGTTTGCCTGTCTAACGATTTCCGGCGACCAACAAAAACTGATTTAATTTTGACCAAATTTAAAAATTTTAAATGCTGTTGTAATCTACTCACTAAAAGATATAACCTTATGTTAAAGGTTTAACACGATAAGCACAGTATTTAGAAGTGATGTAAATGCCCTGAGGCAGTATAGCTTACAATGCATAGATTTCATCGGCCGTATTTATCCAGTATTTGATAATGACAGCATTTAGTGACGCAAAAGACTTTACACCTAATTTCAAATCTTAACGAAATCTTTTATCGCTGCCAAACCACAAAAAATGAGGAAAGTAAAAAGGTTTATCTCTTATTACATTCTCGTTGTTAATGCAGTAAAACTTCAGCATAAGTCATTACATTTTAATTTTGTTACTTCTTTACTACTAAATCTATTCGCAACAGATTTTGCAGACACTATCCACGTATACCACTGAATGTATCTGCAGAATTATATCATTGTAAGATGCATACACTGACGAAAAAAAAATGCAACGCCAAAAATTAACTAACGTATGGTACAGAAATTGCGGGAATTCAGTTGTCTAGGTAACATATTTAACTGATTAACACTGTAAGATCACAGGTTACTGTAAGCACGAGGTAAGTCATTGCAAATGAGAAACGCTGCCACATTAATAACAGGTGTAACCGCCAGAATGTTGAATGCAAGCATGCAAACGTGCAAGCCTTGTGTTGTACGGGAGCCGGATGTCACATTGTTGGCTGGAGTTCCACCTGTGTTGCACTTGGTCGGTCAGTACAGGGGCGGTTAATGCTGTTTGTGGATAACGCTGGTGTTGTCTTCCAATGATATATATGCTTGACTGGAGACAAATGTGGTGGTCAAGCAGGCCAAGGCAACATGTCGACACTCTGTAGAGCATGTCTGGTTACAAAAGCGGTATGTGGACGAGCGTTATTCTGTTGGAAAACACGCCCCGGGATGCCGTTCGTGAATGGCAGCGCAACAGCTTGTATCACCTAACTGACGTACAAGTTTGCAGTCAGGAAGCGTAGGATAACCACTTCTGTCATGCGAAATCACACCCAGACCATAATTCCAGTGCAGGTCCAACGTGTGTAGCACGCATACATGTTAGTTGCACGCCCTCAACTGGCCTTCTCCTATCAACACACAGCCATCACTGGCACCGAGGCAGAGCCGGCTTTCATCAGAAACCACAACAGACCTCGACCCTGCCTTCCTATGAGCTCTCGCTTGACACCACTGAATTCACGGGTGGTGATGGTTTAGGGCCAGTGGAATGCATGCTGCAATGTGCCTTCCTCGGAGCTGCCCTTGAAGGAACCAATTTGTAGCAGTTCGCTGTGTCACTGTGGTGCCAACAGCTGCTCATATTTCTGACGCGGATGCAGTACGACGTGCCAGAGCCATACGCCGAACACAATGGTCTTCCCTCTCGGCAGTGCCAGGTGGCCGTTTGGAGCGCAGTCTTCTTGAGACCGTACGTTCTCGTGACCATTGTTGCCAGCAGTAATGTACAGTGGCTACATTCCTGCTAAGCCTTTCTGCAATATCGCAGAAGGAACATCCAGCGCCGAGCAGTTTGAGGCGCCATGTCACGAATTGCGCTGCCCCTTCCGCCGGAGCTTCGAGTCCTCCCTCGGGCATGGGTGTGTGTGGTGTTATTAGCATAAATTAGTTTAAGTAGGGTGTAAACCTAGGGACCGATGACCTCAACAGGTTGGTCTCTTAGGAATTCACACACATTTTAACATCCAGCCTGTCGTAGCCCTATTACACGACCTCGTTCAAATTCAGTTGGATGTTGATAATAGCGTCTGTCGCCTTAAGGAAATTGTGGCTAATATCAACTAAACACGTCCAATTTCAAAGGAAACAAATGCTCACGATCGTTACATCGTGTATTTAAAGCAAGCCTGACTTGCACGCTCATAATGGCGCCACTAGCGCCACTCTTATAGGACTGGCGCGAAATTTGAATAAGACATCTTTCAGACGTAGAAACACGCTTACCAGCTTTCGTTTATGTCACACAACTCCTTCTCGGTGTTGCGATTTTTTTTCCTCCAATGTAGTACAGGAGGTATGATGTCATAGACACTGAGATGCATGAAAAACTAGCTTTTGCTTAAAATAAAGTGCAAATTACCCAGACTATACTCACCCAGTGTTTGATAGTGAGAGCAGTTAGCGCCTTCTAAATAATTTTAAACATAATTTCAAACCTCTTCTAAATTTTTCTCGCTTATATGTTAACGTCGAACATATTAACTCACCTGTAATCAGAAGTTTGAAACTGTTTTATACATGGGAGTTCGATTCTTTACAAGATCGGCGGCTTACTGCTATTTACTAAGACGTGACGTTAAAGACATTAAATGAAGATCTGAATTGTCATTAGAAATAGTCATCTCTGTGTATTTCTGCGTGATAATTACGTGTAAGTGATGGTTTGAAGAACTGTATGCTACAGTACTTCCCTGTTAAGATTTCCTTCCTGCCATTTCCTGCCAAAAGGTTTATTTCATATGTGGGAGCAAGTTGCTTCATGTCTTTAGGCTTCAAAGGTTTAGAACATGTTTATTTATATTCATCGCTGGCGGTTCGATGTTAGTCACCACGTCTTCAAAATTGCACTTGGAGGTTTCAACGTCTCATCGTCATTTTGTTTGTTAGAGAGAGTAAGTATTATACGTGCACGAAAGAATAGGTCCTGGGCCAATCGCTTCTTCGTTCGCCTGAAATAATAACGAAACCGTCTTAAGTCTCAACTATAATAAGCAAAAAAACATTTGAACGCAGTTATTCACTAACAATTAATCTGTATTTTAATCATTATTCCAGCGTCCTACGCACTGAGTTATCAAATGAACGCAGTAACTGAAGCATTTAAATTGCAGTGTTTTTTTGCTCTTTTTATTTTGGTAATCATCGCTACTACCACTGCCTCATGGTCACTGATACCAATTTCAGTGTGGATATCCTAAGATATCACGTTTGATCGTTACCATTATATCCAATATATTTTGCTCGTGAGTCGGCAACTCCTTTAAATAATTATCAGAGAAGGCATTTAGTAATGTCTCTCCGCTCGTTTTGTCACACCTACAACTCACAAAAATGTAATGTTCCGAGTTGATTGTTGGATGATGGCAGTACGATTGGGGAACTTCCCATACTAGTGAGCTTGGGTTTCTCTAAGTTTCCGGCTACGTCTGGGGGTGAGTCTGGCGGTAGATAGGTGGATGCAACTGTAAGTTTATGCCTATCCTGGATACTGAGCCTTGCCCAGACCATATCACATGCAGTTTCAATTTCTATCTCAGTTGATCAGAGTTTCCTGTGTCCTGGCATAAATAAAACAACAAAAATAGAACAAAAACAGTGGTTAATCCAAGCTCGACCCTTGAGGATGCCTATTGCAATAACTCCTGGGCGGATAACATGACCATCGTCTCTGAGTTACTGTAACAGCCTAGCGTACCTTTCTACATCCTGTCTCAAATCATGATGAAAACCAGGCATTTATAAACTATGTACTCCAACTTTAGTTTCTAATAGAGGTGTATGATTGATAAACGTGCATGTTATCATTTCTATGTTTTTATATTCAGTTTTCTCCTTATGCTAAAACTGTATTATTTACTATTACCCGTCTTTCTCTTCAGATTTTTAGTGCTTCAATGAACTGTTATCGTTCTGTGTTCGCCTCTGTACGACTCACATGGTGATACGGAAGTATGAAGAATTAATGGAAGTTCTTAAATTTTTTTAATGCCTAAGCTGAAGGTCAGGGCTGCAGTTCTCGTTGGAAACACTAATGGTGTAATTCGTGGAAGTACGTCCTTTAAGAACGGAGTGGTACCTAGCCCTGACTGTGAGTCGTCTAGTATGTTCTTAACGGTGCTGCGTTGGCAGGTTGATGGCCTGTAAGAGAACGAGCTCCCACACCAGTCGAGGTAACTTTTTTATGGCCTCCACAGTCATAAGTAGAGGCGAGAGTCGCTACGTTAGCAGTTAGTCCCCGTGGAGATTTAATCGCGCAGGTCTACAACCTTGTACGGACATCCCCTTATGTGCCCAGTGTTCGGGGAAGCAGAGTCTTGTGGCGGTTTCACTGATACGGACGAACAAAAACTTTAAGACATTTTGGAGCAGATGTTGTGGCAATGTAATATAGATGAGTTTAAATAAATAAGTGGGATTCTTATCCACATATGTAATAGCTCTCTGAAGCAGAGTATTTTCCCAGATAGACTGAAGTATGCCATTGTTAAACCACTGCATAAAAAGGGGGATACGTCTGATGTCAACAACTACCGCCCAATCTCTCTTCTGACTGCCTTAACCAAAATTCTTGAAAAAGTAATGTATTGTAGAGTAGCTTCACATCTTTGTAAAAATAAAGTTTTAACAAAATGTCAGTTTGGTTTCCAAAAAGGTTTTTCAACGGAAAATGCTATATATACTTTCACTAATGAAATATTAAATGCTCTGAGTAATCGGAAGTCACCCGTTGGGATTTTTTGTGATCTCTCAAAGGCTTTTGATTGTGTAAATCATGGAATACTTCTAGATAAGCTCAAGTACTGTGGTATGAATGGGACAGCGCTCAAATGGTTTAAATCATACCTAACTGGAAGAGTGCAGAAAGTTGAAGTAAGCAGTTCACATAATATGCAAAAAACTGATAGTTTCTCAAACTGGGGAACAATGAAGAATGGGGTGCAGCAAGGTTCTGTCTTGGGTCCTCTACTGTTCTTAATATATATAAATGACTTGCCATTCTATATTCACGAAGATGCAAAACTGGTACATTTTGCCGATGATACAAGTATTGCTATCACACCCAACAGACAAGAATTAACTGGTGAAACTGTAAACAATGTTTTTCAGAAAATCATTAAGTGGTTCTCTGCAAATGGGCTTTCATTAAACTTTGACAAAGCACAGTACATACAGTTCCACACAGTAAATGGAAAGACACCATTAATAAATATAGACTTCGACCAGAAATCGGTAGCTAAGGTAGAATATTCAAAATTTCTAGGTGTATGCATTGATGAGGGGTTGAACTGGAAAAAACACACTGAAGATCTGCTGAAACGTTTGAGTTCAGCTACTTATGCTATTAGGGTCATTGCAAATTTTGGTAATATACATCTCAGTAAATTAGCCTACCACGCCTATTTTCATTCTCTGCTTTCGTGTGGCATCATATTCTGGGCTAACTCATCATTGAGTAAAAGAGTGTTGATTGCACAAAAGCGTGTAATCAGAATAATTGCTGGAGCTCATCCAATATCATCCTGAAGACACTTATTTAAAGAGCTAGAGATCTTCACTGTAGCCTCACAATATACTTATGCATGTATGAAATTTGTTATTAACAATCCGAACGAATTCAGAAGTAATAGCAGTGTACATGGCTACAACACTAGGAGAAAGGATGATCTTCACTACTCAAGGTTAAATCTAACTCTGGCTCAGAAGGGTGTAAATTATGCTGCCACAAAAGTCTTTGGTCACTTACTTAATAGCATCAAAAGTCTGACAGATAGCCATATACCATTTAAAAGTAAATTAAAAGAATTTCTTAATGGCAACTCTTTCTACTCATTAGATGAATTTTTGGATATAGTAGGTGGGTAATTTCCCCAACCCCCACAAAAAAATAAAAAACAATAAAATTAAATATATTAAGTGTCATGTAATATTTTGTGTAATGTAATATCTTGTATAGGCACCTTTTATTAAGCTGACACGTTCCACATCATTACGAAGTGTCGTATTCATGATCTACAGAACAAGTACTTATCTAATCTAATCTAATCTGCACTTCAAGCAAAATATAGCATGGAGCTTCGTTGTATTTATTTATTTATGCTTGCTATCATTCGCAATCAAACTGCCATCTCCATCAAGTCGTAAATTTACAATAGCCATTTTTACATCTGTATGTTTTCAGAGCTTCATAATTTATTGTGGATTTCATTTTACAACTTATTATACATAAGAGTTCACAGCTCCTAACAGAAAAGCAAGAACGTTCAAATCGTTTAAATGGCTCTGAGCACTATGGGACTTAACATCTGAAGTCATCAGTCCCCTAGAACTTAGAACTACTTAAACCTAACGACATCACACACATCCATGCCCGAGGCAGGATTCGAACCTGCGACCGTAGCGGTCGCGCGGTTCCAAACTGAAGCGCCTAGAACCACTGGGCCACACCGGCCGGCAAGCAAGAACGTTCATAGGATTTGTCGACCTGGAACAAGCGTTCGGCAATGTCAAATACCGAGTGAAGTGGCGCAGTGGTTAGTACACTGGACTCGCTTTCGTGAGAACGACGGTTCAAACCCGCGTCCGCTCATCCCGAATTAGGTTTTCCGAGGTTTCTCTAAATCGCTTCGCGCAAATTCCAGGATGGTTCCTTTAAAACGGCAAGACCGACTTCCTTCCCTAATCCGATGGGGCAGACATTACCTTCCTGTTTGCTCCTCTCCCCCAAATGAACCAACCTACCAAAAACCAATATCAAATAGTGCAAGATATTCGAAATTCTGGGAAGAATAGGGGTAAGCTGTATTCAAAGGCGGGTAATACACAATATGTACATGAACCAAGAGGGAGCAGTAGGAGAGAAAGACCAAGAACAAAGCGCTAGGATTAAAATTGGTTTAGGACAGGGCTGTAGTCTTTCTCCCTTACTGTTCTATCTGTACGTAGACGCAAGGTCGCAATAAATTAAAGGTTCAGGAGTGGAATTAAAATTCAGGGTGGAAGGATATCAAAGACAAGATTCGATGCTGCCATTGCTATCCTCAGTGAAAGTGAAGAAGTATTACAGGATCTGTTGAATGAAATGAGCAGGGTAATGAGGACAGAGTATGGACTGAGAGTAAATCGAAGAAAGACGACAGTAATGACAAGTAGCATAAATGAGAAAAGTAAGAAATTTTACATCAGGATTGCTGGTCACGAAGTAGATGAAGTTAAGGTATTCTGCTGCTTAGGCAGCAAAATAACCCATTACGGACGGAGCAAGGAGGACATCAAAAGCAGAGTAGCACAGGCAAAAAGGGCATTCCTAGCCAAGAAAAGTCTACTAATATCAAACACAGCCTTAATTTGAGGAATAAATTTCTGCAAATGTATGGTAGTGAAACATGGACTGTGGGAAAACCGAAAAAGAAGAGAATCGAAGAATTTTAGATGATGTGCTACAGAAGTGCATTGAAAGTTTGGTGGATTGATAATGTAAGGAATGAGGAGATTCTCCGCGGAATCGACGAAGAAAGTAATATATGAAAAATATTGACAAGAAGAAAGGGCAGGATGGTAGAACATCTCAAAAAAACATCAGGGAATAACTTCCGTGTTACTAGAGCGAGCTGTAGAGGGTAAAAACTGTAGAGTAAGACAGATTTGAATACATCCCACAAATAACTGAGGACGTAGATAGCGAGTGCTACTCTGAGATGGAGTAGTTGGCACAGGAGAGGAATATGTGGCTGGTTGCACCAAACCATCAGAGAATTGATGACTGGTACTAAACGTCTGCTGCTCGAACGGTAACACATATTTATATTGATAAATAAGAATCAGTGATAATCGTACAGAACAAAAAGAAGGAGCGGATAATGGAGGGATTTGTCGTCTATAATAGCCTTCGTCGATGGAAACTCACTAGATACTTCGTGTCTTGTACTCCGCAGTGACTCATGGAGTAATTTATGCGAAACCCATTGCATAACAAAATATTCCTTTTGCATCTATCCTCAAACCACCTTCAACCACATTTCTTTTTCTCGGTGGTGACAGATCTTACAACTCCTCTGTTTAGCACTCTTATTTATGTCTTTTCACATACATTTCACTATCACAATATGTACAAAAAAACGTGAACGTGTGCAAGATGTATTTTCCCACCGTATTTTAGAAGTTTTCAATAGATACTTAATCTAATGGATCCATTGTTTCCAGTTCCCATCCGTTGCCCTTAGAATCATGTGCAAAACAACTTACACAATTCACTATCGATGATTACGAAAACCGACCACCTCACGACGGAGCATGTAACTCGCTGGCCTAATACAATAAAAGTGATTAACTACGGCTACTTTTTATGTTTCAGTGGTCATTTTGCGAACTCTCTCTTTGCAATACTCCGCCCGAACAGGTCATGAGGGCCCTAAGGCACCGACCAGCCGCCGTGTCGTCCTCAGAACACAGGCGTCACTGGATGCGGATATGGAGGAACACGTGGTCAGCTCACCGCTCTCCCTGCCGTATGTCAGTTTACGAGACCGGAGCCGCTACTTCTCAATGAAGTACATCTACATCTTCATCTACGTGATTACTCTGCTATTCACAATAAAGTACCTGGCAGAGTGTTCAATGAACCACCTTCAAGCTGCCTCTCTACCGTTCCACTCTCGAACGACACGCGGGAAAAACGAGCACTTAAATTTTTCTGTGCGAGCCCTGATTTCTCTTATTTTATCGTGGTGATCATTTCTCCCTATGTAGGTGGGTGCCAACAGAATGTTTTCGCAATCGGAGGAGAAAACTGGTGATTGAAATTTCATGAGAAGATCCCGTCGCAACGAAAAACGCCTTTGTTTTAATGATTGTCACTCCAATTCACGTATCATGTCTGTGACACTATCTCCCCTATTTAGCGATAATACAAATCGAGCTGCCCTTCTTTGTACTTTTTCGATGTCATCTGTCAGTCCCACCTATTGCGGATCTCACACCGCACAGCAATACTCCAGAACAGGGCGGACAATCGTGGTGTAAGCAGTCTCTTTAGTAGACCTGTTGCACCTTCTAAGTGTTCTGCCAATGAATCGCAGTCTTTGGTTTCCTCTACCCACAATATTATCTGTCTGATAGTTCCAATTTAGGTTATTTGTAATTGTAATCCCTAAGTATTTAGATGAATTTACAGCCTTCAGATTTGTGTGACTTATCGCGTAATCGAAATTTAGCTGATTTCTTTTAGCACTCATGTGAATAACTTCACACTTTTCCTTATTCAGGGTCAATTTCCACTTTTCGCACCATACAGATATCTTATTGAATCATTTTGCAAGTCGTTTTGATCATGTGATGACTTTACAAGACGGTAAATGACAGCATCATCTGCAAACAATCTAAGACGGCTACTCAGATTGTCTCCTATGTCGTTAATATAGATCAGGAACAATAGAGGGCCTATAACACTTCCTTGGGGAACGTCGGATATTACTTCTGTTTTACTCGATGACTTTCCGTCCATTATTACGAATCCAGTCGCACAGCTGAGACGATACTCCTTAGGCACGCAGTTTGGTTAGAAGACGCTTGTGAGGAACGGTGTCGAAAGCCTTCTGGAAATCTTAAGTATCTGCTCAGTTTGCCTCACAAGGGCTGAGTGCACCCCGCTTGCCAACAGCGCTCGGCAGACCGGATGGTCACCCATCCAAGTGCTAGCCCAGCCTGGCAGCGCTTAACTTCGGGGATCTGACGGGAACCGGTGATACCACTGCGGCGAGGCCATTGGCCCCTCTTTGCAAAAGTGACACAGAAAACAATACGAACTCTTTTCATAGGATTTCTTCAGAGGCTACCATCAGCCAGCGTCCTTGGCGCGCTGCACTTTTCGAGGCCCCGATCACCTCGATGACAGGGTTTGTGGAGATGGCTATCGATCTAGTGTAGCAAAGATGTGATTCATTCAATGAGTCGACATGTTTCCATTGATCGTCGGTCCCGTGTCCACTGCAGTCGTAACTGACGATGTCGTTAGGTGAACATCTGGACACGTGGAGGTAGTCTGCTGCGGAGCTCCATGTTCAACAACGTACGATGAACGGTGTGCTCCGGAACACTTGTGCGTGCAGCAACATTGTGCTGTTTAAGCAGAGACGCCATAGATCACCATCTATCCTACTTTACAGAGCTGTCTGAACCCCACGTTTTGTGGAGAGTCGTGGACGTCCATCCATTTAGCGCCTAGTGGTAGTTTCACTGTCCTACCTCTTTCGAAAGACAGTAGCACGTGAACATTCGACCAACTTCGCCGTTTTCGATATATTCTTTCACAGACTCTGCCTAATAATAATCTGCCTTTTGTAAAAGTCGCTTATCTCATGGTTTTTCCCAACTGCAGCCCATATCTTCGCTATATTGGTCCCCCGTTCTTGTCTGCGCTGCTTAAATATTTTTACTACCGCAACGCCACCAGGCGGCAGCCAGTGTCGCAGTGGGAAATGGTCATAATGTTTTGGTTTATCAATGTATAATACACACAATGTAAATAAACGATTTATTTGTAGTTTCTGTTAAATGCAAAATATTTGATATCCATAAGAAAAGCATTGGTCGTTGAACTAGAAATATTTATTTCTGTTACAAATCGATTTCAGTCACTGCGTGACCATCATCAGTGGTAGTATTGAAGACCTATGGCCTTTTGAATACACCCAGTAAAATTGCAGTTTCTGCACATATCAGTGAATGGGACTTGTCAGATCGAAGGTACAGATGCAACAATGCTTGTATTCAAAAGTCCACAGGCATTTAATATTAGCACTGATGATGGTCACGCAGTGATCGAAATCGATTTGCAACAGAAATAAGGATTTCTCCTTCATCAACCAATGCTGATCCTCCTTTCGTTATTAATACTGGCGTGGAGGCCTGGTGCACGCAAAATCCTCATGGAGTCCCCATTTAATACCCATTATTAAAATTAGAAAACATTGTTTCAGCGACTTATTAAAAATACGTTTGTGTTGAGATGTCCAAAAAATGGTAAAATGCGAGCCTAGAAATTTAAAGGTCTCGGTTCGGTCCCCAGTGAATCTTAGAATTTTTGTCTGTCACTTGTCACTTGTTTCATCTCCGGCAATATTTGTTGACGTGTAAACTGCTTGGGTAGCACCGTTCGGAATAGACGCTTTGGGTCCCCAAACAAATGGCAAATGGCTAGGTAAGTTAGTTCAAATGGCTCTGAGCACTATGGGACTCAACTTCTGAGGTCATTAGTCCCCTAGAACTTAGAACTAGTTAAACCTAACTAACCTAAGGACATCACAAACATCCATGCCCGAGGCAGGATTCGAACCTGCGACCGTACCGGTCCTGCGGTTCCAGACTGCAGCGCCTTTAACCGCACGGCCACTTCGGCCGGCGGTAAGTTAGTTCAAAGGCGGAAAAAGGCAATGGCATACCGTCACCTTCTTCATCTTCGTGCTGATGATTGCTTTACTTTTGGTTGTAAATAAAGCAAAAAACTGATTTAATCCATTATACATGGTTCTGAAAGCCTGCGACTGTGAAAACAATAGGTTTGTTTATAAATAACTCATCTGCTACCAGTCACGATTTTCTTTATTTTATTTTTCGCACGACGCGCTTCGGGAAATGATTCACATTTTCAAGTGCGTTTTTGTGTTTGTTATGCCATTTCTATGCGATGATGTCGATGTGTGAGAGTCTGCTTCATTTCGTTGACTTTAAATTTCCTTATGGTCCATTTGTGTAGAGTCTCACACACATTAAACATCACACATACATGCGGCTCCCCCCGTCGGAGGTTCGAGTCTTCATTCGGGCATGGGTGAGTGTGCTGTCCGTAGCGTAAGTTAGTAGTGTGTAGGCTTAGGGACCGATGACCTAAGTAGTTTGGTCCCATAAAACCATACCACAAATTTCCAATTTCCATCACACACTTTTTGTACACTTTTAAACATCGAAAACATTTTACATAAAGTGTTTTCGATGTTTAAAAGTGTACAGTAAGTTGTGTTTTGCATAAATTTTTCGATGTTTAAAAGTGTACAAGAAGTTGTGTGTGATGTTTAATGTGTGTGAGACTACACAAATGGACTATAAGGAAACTTAAAATCAACGAAACGAAGCAGACTCTCACACATCGACATCATCATATAGAAATGGCATAACAAACACAAAAAACGCACTTGAAAATGGGAATCATTCCGAAACGCGTCGTACGAAAAATAAAATAAAGAAAATCGTGACTTGTTGCAGATGAGTTATTTATAAACAAACCTAAACCAAGAAATGAGTACTATTCTTACAGAGTACTACGGTCTCACCAAAAACTTAGCATCTCGTTGTCTGGAGTCGCCAAGGAACTTGTGTGTGACAACACTGATGATCTGCATCAGCGCTGTGCTCACCTATGAAGGCTCATGTGACGGGTAGGAACTGCTAGAAGCATATGTCCGGATAGTAGCGGCAAGTCGACTTTTTCGATTGTTTTTTTAACTTCAGTGTTATTGTTCCAAGTCCAAGTTTGCTATAGAAGGGAAACTACTGCGCAGATTCTTTCGTAACGCAGGAATCTTTTCCAGTGTGTTTCTAATCTCGAGGCTATCCCCGCAAGTTTGCTTTAACTCAGAAAAAGATTCATAAGTATTTTCACGGACGTCAGTGGAAACATCAGGTTGTGGAACGATTAAAAAATAGTTTCGAAAGTAAAGTCGCATGGCGTGGTTGTCTTGGAGATTCCGAAGGTCAAGGTCAGCTGCCTAATTGTGAAGGTTTTTCCTATACTTCGCGGACATGTGTTTAGGTGTATCTGATCCGTGTGTGTGTGTGGGGGGGGGGGGGGAGGTGTAATGTTCGTGTTTTATAATGGTGAGAGAAGGGAGAGAGTCAAACTCAGTGTCAGCACGTAGCCGCCTCCTCCCTAGTAACACCATTGCTAAACAAACTCCACTGGCAGACGTTACAAGAGAGGCTTTGTGAATCACGCCGAGATTTACTATTGAAATTTCGGGTCAGCACTTTTCAGGAGGAGTTAGATAACATATTACTTCCCCCCACATACATCTCGCGTATTGATCACGAGGAGAAAATTCGAGAAATTAGAGCCACTACAGATGCTTACCGACAATCATTCTTCCCATGCACTATTCGCGAGTGGAGCAGATAGTGGTACCGAAGTGCCTTCCGCCATATGCTGTAGGTGATGTGGTCCGCCAAGATTAACGTCCCCATCCTGCGGACGGCTTGCCATCAACAGTGTACAGTATCACATGTCCTCACTCCTTCAGACATTGCGGAGAGGTCTGAATTTAATCCAGGACACTGGCGCAAAACCTGGTGATCGGGGACCTTTCGCCACAACCCCTCCTCCGCTTTGCCGGAAAGGCAAATGGAAACTGCCAACACGACGCGGTAAAGACAGGCGGTTGCCCATGTAAGCGTAGGCCACATCTGACGGGAACCGATTTATTCAATGGCGCAACGCATTAGTGTACTACAGTGAAGTAACGCGTTTACGCTATATGAAGAACTGAATAAACCAAAATAGACATAAACAAGCAGTCGAATACTGGGCTAGCAAAGGTAATAATTGTTCTTCCTTGAAAGGTAATAATTGTTCTTCCTTGAAATTATTTATTCACTTAATTCTGCATTTCTGATTATCGTTATATCAGTATAAGAAATAATTTTTGGCACTGTGTCTAGAATCCGGCCTAATCAATATCGACGTTCACCCTTAAGCCTTCGATAATACACACTCTAAGAAGAAGGAGAAGAAGAAGAAGAAAAGGGAAAAGAACGACGGACCACGAAAGAATTATTAAGGGGGTCTGAAATCGGAACATATTATGTACATGTACGGGCAAACAAATTACGAGGGTTGGAACTTTAATAGTGGCAACTATTTATTTACAGCTCGTACAAAATAGATAAGCGTTTCAAAGTTTTACTGACCTTCAAAGTAGTCACCAGCATTGTGTATAACCGGTTGCCAGCGATGTGGAAGTTGTAGGATACTCTAAGCAGTGCCAGTTGTGTTGACAGCTCGAGCGGCGCAGTCTATTGCCCGTCGAGTTTGTAGCAGTTCTGAAGTGAATGCCGTGAAGTGTTTCCCTCAGCTTAGAAATCGAGTTGAACTTAACGAGGGTTTAGGTCAGGGGAGTGTAGTAGGTGGTATAGCACTTAGCAGCCCCATCAGTCCAATCAGTAACAGCTTGCACTGTACGTGCTTGAGCATTGTCCTGCAAAATGATGGTCAGGTCCTGCAGAAAGTGTCATCACTTCTGTGTCTATGCTGTTCATTCTTGGAACACAACCTACGACCAGCCTACTACAAGAAGTAAGCCGAATTATTTGTTTAAGTGATGAAATTAACAGATATTGTTACGCAAACAATACTTTTAACAAAACTGTTAATTACTTTGGAATTAATGGCTGGTTTTGTTTTCAAATAGAGACAAATAGATCCTTTAAAAATACTATTAGTTGGTCCTCCATATGTTTGTAATTAGTACAGAATTTATATTTGTTTATAAGACAACAATAGAATTTAAGTTACGAAACATTTACTGATTTCACCCTATAACAAACTATGCTAACTCGGAATAGTATAAATGAATCACAAAATCAATTACATATATGAAACTAAGCACAAAATTAGTTCTGGTGGTATATTCTTTTAAAACTGAGGACCAACCTTTCTCTTTTATGAAAACGCAGATTATACTCACGTATGTTAATGGTAATCAGTTAAAAGTGAAAAAAATGAATTTTAGTGAGGCAGATGGCAAAACAAGAGGGGGAAGTAAAAAATATCCCAGCTTGCTTCGTCGCAACCTCCACACACTAACAAAATCAAAATGTCAGGCTACTATCGTCGCGGATGTGCCCTAAATCTTCGACTTCCCGCCTAAGAATCTGAACTTGGTGACATAATAGCTATAGCTGATTTCACGTGATCACACAACCTTGAAACTAGTTCTCGCGACGACGTGAAAAGTGGTTTGGGAATGGAGGGAGAAACGTGATTCTGACCGTAGCGGTATCGTGGCGTCACGCAGAAGGTAAAGGTCGGTGGTCCTTTTCAATGCGACTCATTCATCTCTGTTTTCTTGAAACAGAGCCTCTTACTCTCAGGATAACTGGTCCAAAGACTGGCAGCCATTCTTCTAAGTTCTTCCTTCTGGAGTTGTCACAGGGTGACACACAATTCTTACACGTGTTTTCAATTGGGTTTAATGTGCATCGCGTGAAGCCAGCAAGGTGAAAATAGACATACGATTATCTATGCAGGTATGTTGTTCTATTTTCTGCTGTGAGAATGAACCTTCCCCTTAGAAAAACTTAGAACTGACAGTGATGGAAAAACTCTACGTTATTTGATTTTCAAACAGCTGAGCAAAACTGAACGTACTCAGACATTTCTCTCTTTACTTATTCTGATCAACACTAAATTGACACACAATATTTTTAGCGCAACGCAATCTGACTTTCAATAATCCCTACAAAAGAATGGCCCTGACTAACAATAACCTATACCTTTCATGAATCACTTATCTCACAAAAATCTTCGTTACTCGAACTACTGCAATACAGCGAGCACCAATACTGTCAGCTAAACAAAAGATTCTAACTGCTGAAGACACTAACTACTGATAGGCATAGTTAACAAATGAAAGATTTTGATATAGAACAAACAATGTATTATTTACCTTAATAGTGTTCAAAAGTTCAAGACATCCAGTCTTACAAATTTCCTTTTTCTGACGGACACACGTCCAGATCGTCCGCTCTCAAAACTGCCATCTCTCTCCCCACATCCACCACTGCTGGCTGCTCACCTCCAATTGCGCAATGCTACGCGCTGTTCACATCCAATTGCCCAACACTACAATAGTGAATATTCCAACAATGCCAACCAGCCACAGATTGCACACACCACTGTCAGTGATTTTCATACAGAGCACTACCAACATAAAAACCTAAACGGCCTACTTACAAGAACCATAGCGATAGTGACAGGGTAATCGGTATTTTAGTTTTCTAAGTGACTTGCAGGTGGAGATCAAAAGTGGGGTCGAAAACAAAGGTGCAGCACCAATAAATTAGCCCAATGGGACGGGAATCGGTAGATTTGCTGTACATGAACAGACAAACAAATTATTACAAATTCATAAAAGGTGTATGATTCATTCACGAGAAAGAGCTTGACAGATTGAGTAAGTAAATAACGCGTCAGTCCATCTCTGGCCCTTATGCAAGTATTTATTCGGCTTGGCACTGATGTACTACTGAGAGATATCGCGAGCGCTAGATCGTCAGAATCGCGAAGTAGTTGCAGGGCCCTGCCCATAACCCTCCATGCGTCCTCAACTGGGAGGAGATACGGCGACCTTGCTGTCCAAGGTAGCGTTTGGCAAGTAAGAAGACAAACTGGTCATTGGGGCTTAGTTTGAGGCGCGACTCATCACTGAAGACAATTCTACTCCAGACAATGAGCTTCCAAGCCGAAGACGTTTCTGGAGATGCCTCGGACATCAGTGGTATACCAGCCTGAGTATCGCCCTCAATAAGGCCCGACAAACGGAAGTGATGGTCTAGGGTGTCATTTCTTCTCATAGCAGGATCCCTTTGGTCGTCATCCGCAGCACCATTACAAAACAGCGGAGCGTCGACGTTATTCTACGTCCCGTTTTGTTGCGCTTCGTGGGAAGTCTTCCTGGGCTTTCATTTCAGCAATATAGTGGTCGCCCACGCACAGCGAGAGATTCTGCTGCTTGCCTTCGTGCTTGCCAAGCCCTACATTGGCCAGCAAGGTCGCCGGATCTCTGCCCAACTGAGAACGTGTGGAGTATTATGGGCAGGGCTCTCCAATCAGCTATGGGTTATGACGACCTAATGCGCCAATTAGAATTTGGCACGATATCCTTCAGGAAGACATCTAACAACTTTATCAATCATGCTTATTCGAATAACTGGTCGAATGTGGGTCAGAGCTGGACCAACGCATTATTGATTTGCTCAATTTTTGAATCTCTTTCTTTTGAATAAACAATCCAATTTTTCTGAAATTGTAATCATTTGTTTGGCTGTACATGGACATCACATCTACCGATTTCTGTCCCATCGGATAATTCCTTCGTGGTGCGTCGTTTTTTATAGTGAATTCTAGAGTGTGCTGATGTAGTTCAAGTGGAACAGTTTGCGGAAAGAGTCTGTCGGACAGTTTATTTTCCAAAACGATTGTTAATTATTTTATACGTTTACTTAAGCCGAAACATAAAAAGAGAGCGCTGGACGAAGTAGCAAACATTGATCAATACTGTCTCTAATTACCGTTTTGTTGTAGTCTTACATACAAGAACCCTCCATCACCCGGTTCTGCTTCTATTTTCCGCTTTCCTTCTTCTTCTACTCTTCCGAATCCCAAAGTATTCCTACAGTTGCAATCTGCAGTGTTATGTCCTCCTCACACGGGCCATGAATTCGAATGTCAACGTGCTACGTGATGAGTTTCTGGCGTCATAACATGGAAAATGCACGATGCGTTGTCTTTCCGAACGTGCAGGGTGGTTATCGAACATGTCACGATCAGATATTCTAAATGCGCATTCCAACGTGGGCGAGTGACATGGAACAATGCCATATGCGTTAGATGCAGGTCGCTTGTTTGAATACGGAAGAGCATTATGGTTGCCTGGGCACGAGAAGGATTAGTATTTTGATAAATGCATTTAAAGAACAGCAGTACTTGTATAACTTCAAAATTACAAAATACCGTAATAAACATTTTTATACATACATTGTCAATATAATGGAGACTTGGAAAAAACAAATTGATCTAGCCTGGAGATTATCATGTGCAGGCGACCTTGCAATTGGACAGCATAGCGAAACTTAGTTACAAAAAAACTACCGTTAGACGTAACTAAATTTATAAAGAAAATAATACGAAAATATACATTTCAAAAACATGAAATGATCGTATGGCACTGTCGGCTGGGAGGCCCCATCAGGGGAAGTTCGGCCGCCGATTGCGAGTCTTATTACAGTAGACACCACACTGGGCGACTCGCGTGCTGGGAATGAGGATGAAATGATGATGAGGACAACACAACACCCAGTCCACGAGCGGAGAAAATCTCCAACGCAGCCGGGAATCGAACCCGGACCTGCTGCATGGTAGGCAAGCACGTAGCCAGTCAGCTAAGCAGGCGGACATTTCAGAAACAAATGTGATGGCTTTCAAAGAGACAAAACCGTTGAGGGCTAAGATCTTAATAGAAAACAAAATAATTGAACAAGTTAGTTCAGTTACCTGGGAAATATGATAAGCTGCCAAAATGAACTCAACATTGACAACGAACTGAAAAAATGTCAAATGCGATGCGGAACAGTCTATGGAACATGGATAAATAAAGTTAGGAGAGACATGAGTATCGAGTTTTATGTGAGAATGGCCGCCCCTACATTGCTATTTTTAAGTGAAATTTGGACAGCTACTACAAAGCAAGAAAGTAGAATCCAAGCAGCAGAAATGAAATTTCTAAGAGGAACGAAGGGCTGCATGAGATTGGACAGACTAAGAAACGAAGAAATAAAGCCCAGAACTTGGAATGTACGCTATAAATGAGAAGATCAAATGTAATCTGCAAAGCTGGCTAGAACATCTACAAAGAATACCAGAACAAGCCTTCAGTTCCGCACTTTTAAGTACGGTATTTGTAGGAACAGATGGAACAAGAATAGGAAGAAGCATTGATATGCGGAGACTATCTCGTGTCTCTGACAAAATGAAAATCTAGTTTACAGTTGTCCGTTCCGTGGACATGCATGTTGTCTGTAGTAGGCGTACGTCACCTGTAGCTGCAAGTACACGCGTACCGTGTATATGAGCCGGATCATTTCTAAGCGTTCAGCAGCATGATGGATCAGCGTCAGCTAGTCGCAAGTTACATGCCACGCCCCGTGTGAACGTGGCTACAGGCTCACCTAACAATGAGCTCTACTGAACGATAAAATTACACTGAACGGCTAGCGTTTGGTAGCCCATCCGATATCTCCACCAGTCAGTAGGATGAGGAGAATTCTTCCAGAATTCACAGGATCGGCAACCTAATGAATTATAATAACTACTGCATACTGTCAAAAAATAGCAACAGTTGGTGAAATACACAAGCTAGGATAATTTGTTGCAATAGGAAAACGTACAAGAGACATGAGCCTTCTCCGACATGGTCATTAGAAAAGAAGGCAGGCAGAGTTTAACGCCCTGTTGTACGAAACTATTGAGAGCGTCCGAATAGTCAGTCACTAATATGAAAAATGAAGAAAGGCGTGTAAGTTTTAATTTATTATTGTCTGAGTTTGTTGCTGTGTATCTAAACTGGTTTCCTACTCTTGAACTTCCGCGCGTATCTATATTGTAACGGGAACCTGCACACTGCACTGCTTACGTAAACGCTATCTGATAAAACAAAAGGAGTCGCCAGATCTTTCTGAAACCGCATAATTGTATTGCATTTGACTTTTACAAATAATAATTATAAAAAGTAAAATGTATACTAAATAAATTACCCTGTGAAATTCTGTATTGTGTAGTACAGTGAACAAGACTAGAATGCGTGACGTCACAGTATTCGTGTTACACTTCCAACAAACGAAACTAACAGAATAAAAATTCTACATAAAATTACAAATCGAATTTTCAGAGAATAAATATCCAAAACGCTTTTATTAAAATGCTCGATAATGTTACGTATGCAAACTGACCAAATAAAATTTCACACACAGAAATCGCAATAATCTATTGCAAATAACTGCTGAAACACCTGACGACTCTTAGGAGAGACAATAGGTGTATATACACATTTGTCGAAACTTCGTGGCACATGTGCCTGACCCTATTGTCGAAATGGACTATCCAATATAACAATGAAATGCTTGTGGGTGTGTACACTTTGGGAATAGTAACCAACAAAACTGTGCGATTTATTGTGTATTTCTAAGTCCACCATTAGTTTGGAGTGGTAAATATTCAATGCTATCTATTAGGATCACAAAATCTCTGCTGAAAAGTGACTCTAGAGAGACACATTGATGCTGCTGCATTAAAGACCCCGAGAAGTCTGTACACAGGCGGAGGGACAACTGAGTTTCCGATAAGTATCCAGTAACAGGTATTATCTTCAATTTTCTGCCTGTTAGAGAAGAACTAGCACTACAGATTAGACCCCAGTGGCAACGAGTAGTATTTGACATTTTCTGTCTGTCAGAATATAAGGAGGAACCAGTGCTGTCTCATATTTGCCTCCAATTGTGAATTATTGTGTATAGTCGCAACGAGTTATAGTTGATATTTTCTGTGTATCTGCATATAGGGAGGAACAAGCACAGTCACGTACTCATCTCCAATTGTGAATAAGGTATGTTGTTATGTACAGTCGCAGCGAGTAATATTTGATATTTTCTGTGTGTCAGCATATAAAAATGACGAAGAGCTGTCCTGCACTTGTCCTCAACTGTGGTTGAGCAATCTGATTGTGTGTTGTTGGAACGAGTTGAAAGCAGAGCTCACATCTCTGATACAGCAAGGTGCAACTCACAAAGCAGAAGTTACTGGAAAGGTCACATGTATAGAGGGCGGTGCGTACTCTTTTGCAAAGATATACAACCTCTGTAAAACAGCTCTGTGAATGAGGGTGAACTTTTTGAAAAATAATTTTTTTTATGGAATCCTTAGATGCTTCACCCATAAATGAACGCTAGAATCGGAATTTATCTTCATACGTCTAGGACAAGACAAAGACAAACTCCCGTGAGGTAAAAGGTAGGAACCCTCACTAGCAATAATAATCTCGGAAACAGGTATAGTACGGTAGGCTAGGATTTTCCGAGTTTCAAAGGATTCCAAACCGCCTCTTCCTGCATTGTTGCAAGCAACGAAAGCTAAGCAACCTAGGAGACTGTCTCCCTCTCACTCCGTTAAAGGCGACTTAGATCTCAATGCAAGATAAAAATTACTGTCGTCAACGTCCTGATTGCGCTAAGAAGGTGTAGACCTTCTCCCAAGCTGGTGGTAGGACCTGTGTTGGCACGTGACAACACGTCTTTCAACATCTCTCGGAAAATTTTGCGAAAAGCTTCAACCTCGACATTAACTAGTGTTATAACACTCGCCTTTTCAGAAACCTTCGAATCACATTTAAAAAATATCGCCCCCTTTAAAAAAATCGTACTTTCTTCAATACCTCTTTTGGTATAAAATTGAAAAGTATTTGCCCTAAGACAAAATTACTTGCCTTCCCTGTTTTGTTAACTGCCGAAAGCTTCGTTTCGATATCTTGAGCGGCTCACCAAAGTTGAGGGTTGGAAGTTTTACGTGATCATCGTGTATGGTTAAATGATCCAAATTCCTGGTGTTAATGTGAGGAAGCCGTCTACAAAGTTCGTAGAACTATTTTTGATACATAATCTGCTTTCCGAAGATTGATCGTTCCACTAGATTAAAAACGTTATTTTCTTCCTAGAATAGACCATTAAACTTTTTTACCTTCGACAATCTTTCTGTCCTGTTCTGGTTTTGCTTTACAAGTCCGCTAATCGTATTCCAACTTTTCACTAACTCTGTTATCAACTAAACCATGTATGTTATTTATATATCGATTATTCAATTGTCTAATTTATTTTTATAGAGACACACGTCTGCTTTTTTTCTGTCGACTGTTATGCGTAATATTTCAAAGCAAATTTCATAGTTCGTTATTTTTTACATAAACTTTCCACTATTCACTGCAGTAGATTGGTCAACTAACTACTTTATTCTAAAATGATACTTATTAAGTCAGGGTTTGTTTCAATACATTGTGACAAGACTTCACTGTTTCATGCGATGACAGCAATTTGTACCATATGATGAAAATCAAAAGTTTTTTCCACACTAGTCTGTCATTCGTACATAACCTGTAATGCGAAACATGCGTGCAATTCGAGTTTTAATAATGTTGTTTACAATACACCGTTTACACTTCCAGTTGAGCTTCGCGCACTACTTATGGTACAGGTGTGTGTACTCCGTGCTGTTCATGGATACAGCTGACAACGGGCACATGTGGCAATCGGGTTATTGTAATAATTTAGTATTTACGTTGCATGAATTTCATATCTCAAATATACCTCTCCCAAAGCAGTTTGGCGCAACTCTCAAAAAACTTCTCGAGAAAACTGACTTCGAAGTTTTCCGATCAAGTTTAATATGCTGAAATGAGGTAGTTCGACATATTGTGTGGTTCTGTGATAGAGTGCTCGCTCCCTGCGTGGGGGTGTCAATTCGATTCCAAGTCGAATCAAATTTTTAAAGATCATTTCCATGAAGCGCAGAATACATTAGGCGCACGAGAGTGATAATTTCTAGATCGACTCTCGTTTCGGTTATTATTTTTTCCATTTTTTCCATTCAGCTCGAATGCCTACATCATTTAAACATAAAATTCATCAACTACATCCTAATTAACACATCTAATAGTAGAAAATTGTACATCTTCTTATTTCTTATTACATATTGCACACTATAAACCAGTTTTCATTACAAACAAAAATTCTTAATTATCATTTTTGTATAAAAGATTGTTAATCAAGATCGAAAAATGTTAAAAAAATACAAATTAAATTTTTTCTTTCTGTATTTTACGCTTCACGTAAATGCACAGAGAACACGCACCTTTTTTTTAAAGTTTGATTGGGCCAGGATTCGAACCAAAGCCCACAGCTGAGGGAATGAGCACTCTAGCCACACTGCTTATCAATACATTTATACCAGATTTTGCCTTACTCAACGTAGTCGGGAAACATCAAAGTCGATTTTCTCGAGACTCGAACTGCTTTGGGAGAGGTACATTTGTGTTCCGACTTTCACGCACCGTAACCATAAAAAGAAATTAAAAAATCTGTTTGCTGTGTGGTCCACTTCTGAGGCAGAAGTGATGCAATACACGCACGAAGCGAAGGCAGACAGACCGGTACATCTGCTACAGTTAAGAAGTCTCCAAATAATAAACACAGAACTACTTTTAGTCTGATTATGTAAGAGCGGAAGAAGGAAAATGGCACACGTTTCTAACATGTAATCGAGTTCGCCTTGGCCGACATCTGCCACTACGTAATCGGAGGTGCTAGTCGATGCCTCTAGTAGTTTTTTGTTTTGTTCTGCTTTTTTGTCTGGAGCAGAAAATTATACATGCAAGGTAATTTTTAAAATAAAAATATTGCACTTTACGAAATTTAGTTGTTCCTACAGATGGTTGGAAATGGAAATGATTCGAAGTCATTTTAATACATTTTCATACGTTAGACTAAAGGACATAAAAAATAATAATCGCAACACAACACAGCTGTTAACTCTACGTACTACCTTAATATGTATGAACATTTTCCCTCAGCTGCGTCTCTTATTGTACTATCTGAAAAGAACAATTGATTCGCTAAATTATTACTTTTTATTTATTACCTACTGTGGGAAGATACGGGACGACATAGATACAATTTCTAGTTGGTGTGATGTGTGGCAGCTTACGCTAAATGTAGAAAAATGGAAATTAGTGTTACTGATAAGTCGCATATATGTACAGTATTTAATAATCACTTTCTGAATATAGCAGGTGAACTAAATAAAAACCTTGTCCCAACAGGGAATCATATAGCGCTCGTAGAAAAAAGTGTTCCGAGACTGTTACCTGAAATGCTCCTCCATGATACTGACAAGAGGGAGATTGAGTTAATAATTGAATCACTAAATACCAAGAACTCTCATGGATATGACGGAGTATCTAGCAGAATACTGAAGCATTGTTCTATGTATGTTAGCCCAGTACTTAGCCATATCTGTAACTTTTCCTTTAGGGGTGGTCGGTTTCCTGACCGATTAAAGTACTCGGTAGTGAAGCCACTTTATAAAAAGGGAGACAGGGATAATGTTGACAATTATAGACCTATTTCCATGCCATCGGTGTTTGCTAAAGTTATCGAGAAGGTTGTATATACAAGGTTACTGGAGCACTGAAATTCACATAATTTGCTGTCAAATGTACAGTTTGGTTTTAGAAATGGTTTAACAACTGAAAGTGCTATATTCTCTTTTCTCTGTGAGGGTTTGGACGGATTAAATAAAAGGTTGCGAACGCTAGGTGTTTTCTTTGATTTAACAAAGGCTTTTGACTGTGTTGACCACAAAATATTACTGCAGAAGATGGACCATTATGGAGTAAGGGGAGTAGCTTACAATTGGTTCGCCTCTTACTTTAAGAACAGAAAGCAGAAGGTAATTCTCCGCAATATTGAGAGTGGTAGTAATGTTCAGCCCCAATGGGGCGCTGTCAAGTGGGGCGTTCCCCAAGGGTCGGTGCTGGGGCCACTGCTGTTTCTTATTTATATAAATGATTTGCCTTCTAGTATTACAGGTGATTCAAAAATATTTCTGTTTGCTGATGACACCAGCTTGGTAGTGAAGGATCTTGTGTGTAATATTGAAACATTATCAAATAATGTAGTTCATGAAATAAGTTCGTGGCTTGTGGAAAATAATTTGATGCTAAATCACAGTAAGACTCAGTTTTTACAGTTTCTAACTGACAATTCAACAAGAACCCATATTTTGATCAGACAGATTGGGCATATTATAAGCGAGACGGAACAGTTCAAGTTCCTAGACGTTCGGATAGATAGTAAGCTGTTGTGGAAAGCGCTTGTTCAGGATCTTGTTCAAAAACTAAATGCTGCTTTATTTACCATTAGAACAGTATCTGAAATAAGTGACAGTTCAACACGAAAAGTAGTCTACTTCGCGTATTTTCATACGCTTATGTCATATGGTATTATTTTTTGAGTTAATTCTTCTGATTCAAAAAGGGTATTTTTGGCTCAAAAACGGGCTGTTCAAGCTATATGTGGTGTAAGTTAGAGAACCTCTTGTCGATCCCTATTCAATAGTCTGGGAATTCTGATTTGCCCTCACAGTATATATTTTTTTTAATGTCGTTTGTTGTTAGCAATGTTAGCTTATTCCCAATAATTAGCAGCTTTCACTCAGTTAATACTAGGCAGAAATCAAATCTGCATGTGGAATGCACTTCCTTGACTCTTGTGCACAAAGGAGTGCACTATTCTGCTGCATCCATTTTCAATAAGCTACCACAAGAACTCAAAAATCTTAGCAGTAGTACAAACACTTTTAAGTCTAAACTGAAGAGTTTCCTCATGGCTCACTCCTTCTATTCTGTCGAGGAGCTCCTGGAAGAGCTGAAAAATTAAGCAAATTCCAGTGTTACATTGTTGATTTTCTTTATTTAAACTTACGAATTGTCGCCTGAATACGTTTCTTGTATTTCATTTTATTTGTTTCTTCTATCGTGTTATAATTTCATGTATTGACTCGTTCCATGACCATCGAGACTTCTCCTTAATTTGGTCCCACGGAACAATAAATAAATAAATAAATGATTAGAAAAAACAATTCTGCAACGTTCGAATACAGCATTCGCGGTGTGCTGCTTGACACAGTCACAGCGATTAAGTATCCACGCGTAACGTTGCAAAAGCGATGCAAACTGAAACAAGCGCGCCGGCCGAAGTGGCCGTGCGGTTAAAGGCGCTGCAGTCTGGAACTGCAAGACCGCTACGGTCGCAGGTTCGAATCCTGCCTCGGGCATGGATGTTTGTGATGTCCTTAGGTTAGTTAGGTTTAACTAGTTCTAAGTTCTAGGGGACTAATGACCTCAGCAGTTGAGTCCCATAGTGCTCAGAGCCATTTGAACCATTTTTGAAACAAGCGCAGCATGTCGGTAGCAGGGAAAGCGAATGGTCGACTTCGTTTTATTGGAAGAATTTTGGGAAAGTGTAGCTCATCTTTAAATGTGACGACGTACGGATAACCATAATAGTGCGACCAAGTCTTCAGTCCTGATAGAGTGTTTTGGATCCCCACCAGCTCATATTAAAGGAAGACATCGAAGCAATTCACAGGCGTCTTGCTACATTTTTGACCGGTAGGTTCGCTCAGCACGCAAGTATTACAGAGATGCCTCGTGAACTCAAATGGAGATCCCTAGAGGGAAAGCAACATTCTTTTCGAGGAGCACTATTGAGAAAATGTAGAGAATCGGCATTTGATGCTGGCCGCAAACCGATTCTACTGCTGCCAACGTACATTTCGCGTAAAGACGACGAAGATAATACGAGAGAAATTAGAGCTCGCACGGTGGTTTATTGCCGGTCGTTTGTCCCTCGCTCTGTTATCTAGTGGAACAGCAAAGAAAATGATTAGTAGTGATACGTAGTACCCTTCCCCATTCGCCGTACCGTGGCTTGCAGAGCAAGTATGTAGATGTGAAAACCACAGTGAAACAAACGTTTTTTACACACAAACACACACACACACACACACACACACACACTATGAGAGCTTATATAACAGACAAGTAACAATGGCGAGCAAAACCTCTCTTCACAGAAATTTAGTGGCTGCAAAATTCATGAAATAATTACGAGTAATAAATTCAGCAATCGCATTGGCTGCTGGCCAATAACATATGAAACAAGTCAAGAAACTACCGCATTCTATTACTAGTTAATGCGTTTCTGATGTGGAATGATATATTTCAGAATTGAAGGTCAGTGTACTAATCCGTTCAATGACATAGATCCCCAATAAGAACAGCAGGTTTCGTATGGAAAGGTATATTCAAACAAAAACCGCTTTCGTGAAGGTTATTTTCTGCATTACTGAACTATTGACAGTCATCCGCTTTCAGCTGAAGGATGCCTATCTACAGTCATACTGGAAGAACAAAAATTAGATTTACAATATTTCATATAATTGAATCGGTCATTTCAAAAAAGTCACGAGCTACAAAAATAAAATTTTACAGAAGAAAGCAAAAACTTCCTACAGCATAAACCATTTGCGTATTTGTTGTCATTTCGAGGTCAGTGATTATTGACTCTTCAAAGGACTATGTAGCATTATGTATATTTGTTTCGTAATTTATAGTTCAACATAAAAGTAAATTTAAAAATTTCTGACTCATGACTTTTCTGCAATGAACATCTATTCGTTACAATAAAGGAAAGCTGTAGTTAATGTTATTACAAAATAAGTGAATATTGTGAACAGCAAACTCAAATGAGACTATTACTATTTTATTCACGTATTGAGCTGTAGCTGCACTTCTTATATCAATGATGAAGCAAAACACAATAAAACAAGTTAATCTTCTTGATTATCGCGCCATTGTTTGTTCCCTCTGCTATTGGCCATTCTTGCAATTGCTCATAAATTTCCAAACACTCAGGTAGAATATGCCTTTTCACCTTCAGTATATCTTGTATTTTCTTGACAGTGATAAGCACTCGTTTTTCAGAATATTATAAATATTTGGGGAGCACAGGATCCTTAGTGAACCTGTAAAGGAGCTGAAATATCTCTGTTACACCACCATCAATGAACTGCTCTGTTTCCATTTCGCGAGGGTAGTCGAATCATACTAAAAACTCATCCATTTAGAAGAAGAAAAAGAAATTTTATGTTCGTTAGAAAATTAGAATAGAGCGGCCACCAATTTTTAAATGCTAATATAGCAATATCGCCAACAGTTTCCACTGAGAATTTACCTGACGTCTTAGTGATGATTATGACATACTCTTCAAGTATATAGGCCCTGTCATGACGTCTCATCAACTTCTTTATAGTTCCATCTCTATCAGTTGGGAGAAAACTATGCCCGTGTACACAGGAAGTAATGTTTAATCTTCCCAAATCTCTCAGCTGACAAGAGTGTTAAACAAAATGAATCATTGTGTTAGTCTTATTCTAACTGGCACACCCGTTGGAGAACAGACGAAGCCCATTCGCGTCTTCTGTGATATGTTTCTGAACATAATGGTGTAGATTTGAAGGAAGGAAGATTGTGTTTATCGTCCCGTCGATATCGAGGTCATTAGAGACGGAGTACAAGCTGGGATTGTTTCAAGGATGGGGAATGAAATCGGCCGTGCCCTTTCAAAGCAGCCATCCCGGCATTTACCTGAAGTGATTTAAGGAACTCACGTAAAATCTAAATTTTGATGACCGGATGTGGGTTTGAACCATCGTCCGCGCGAATGTGAGTCCAGTGTGCTAAACACTGCGCCACCTCGCTCGGTGAGTATACAAATAAACAAACTTCATTTCCTCGTTCTTGGCTTAGCCAGCATGAAACCTGTAAAAGTGAGAGTGCTTATTTTTCGCATTATGTATGTCAAAAACATTGACCTACAGCTGTTTCAAATAAAAGATATCCTGTACAAGAATATTTGGTAACGGGAAATTTTGTATGTACTCATACATCAGCCCACATACATTACTTTTCATTTCGTTTTTACTGTAAATTGCTTTGAAACTTCTGCAGTGAGTCCCTACCCAGATTGTTACAGTCTGTTGAACTTAACAAGAAATATTCGTGAAGGTAGCAATAGGCCATCAATGTCTTATGCTTTCATTTAAACACATTTCCATACAGTCATTGTAAAAAGGGCACAAATCCATGACTCATGAACATTCAACATCTTCATAGATATACCGCAAGCCATCATATGGTGCGTGGCGGAGGGTACACTATACCGTTTCTAGCCATTTTCTTTCCTGTTCCACTTGCAAATATAGCGAGGGAAAACGACTGGCTATATGCCTCCCTATGAGCCCTAATTTCTGGTGTCTTATCTTCGTGGTCCTTTCTGGCATTGTATGTTGGCGGCAGTAGACTCAATCGATAGTCAGCTTCAAATGGCGTTTCCCTAAATTTTATCAATAGTGTTCCTCGAAAAGAACGTCGCCTTCCCTCCAGGGATTCCCATTTCAGTTCCCGAAGCGCCTCCATAACACTTGTGTGTTGTTCGAACCTACCGGTAACAAATCTAGCAGCCCACCTTTGAATTGCTTCGATGACTTCCTTCAATCCGACCTGGTACGGATCCCAAACACTCGAGTAGTATTCAAGAATAGGTCGCACCAGCAACCTATATGCGGTCTCTTTTACGGGTGAAGCACTCTTTCCTAAATTTTTGGCTACCATACTCCTCACATGCTCGTCCCTTTCCATATCTCTTTGCAGCGTTACGCCCAGATATTTAAAAGACGTGACTGTGTCAAGCAGGATACTACTAATGCTGTATCTCACATAACGAGTTTGTTTTTCCAACCGTCCGCATTAACTTACATTTTTCTACATTTAGAGATAGCTGCCATTGTTCACACCACCTAGAAATTTTATCTAAGTCATCTTGTATCCTCCTGCAATCACTCAACTTCAGCTGCTCACCCTTTCCGCCAAATCATTTATGTATATAGAGAGTAATAGCGGTCCTATCACACTTCTCTGGGGCACTCCTATCCTTGTTTCGAACTCTCGAAGTCGAGGATAATATACTGAATTCTATTACTTAAGAAGTATTCGAGCCACTCACGTATCTGTGAACTTATTGCATATGCTCGTAACTTCGTTAAGAGCTTGCAGTGTGGCATCGTGACGGTCGCTGTGGCCGATCGGTTCTAGGCGCTTCAGTCCGGAACCGCGCTGCTGCCTCGGGCATGGATGTGTGTGATGTCCTTAGGTTAGTTAGGTTTAAGTAGTTCTAAGTCTAGGGGACTGATGACCTCAGATGTTAAGTCCCACAGTGCTTAGAGCCATTTGAACCATTTGTGGCGCCGTATCAAATTCTTTACGGAAATCTGGAAAAATTTAATCTGCCCGTTGCCCTTCATCTCCAGTTCGCAGTATACCATGTGAGTAAAGGGCAAGCTGAGTTTCTAAAACCAAGATGATTCGACAACATAAGCTTCTCAGTCTCGAGAAAGTTTATATTCCAATTGAGAATATGCTCAAGGATTCTGCAGAAAACCGAAGTTAGGGATATTGACCAGTAATTTTGTGGATCCGTTTTCTTGCCCTTCTTATATACAGGAGTCACCTTTGCTGTTTTCCAGTCGCTTGGGACATGGAGTGAAGATTTCGAGCTCCTTTAGTGACACTATTTGATGACTGACTACTTCCCTTCTTGAATGTATTAATCTGGCTACGTCATCACCTAGTTACAACATAGAACTCATTTTCGTAAAAAAAAATTAAGTCATGACTTTGCTGTAATAATCTATTCAGTTATTGACCGAATTTAAATATTTACAATGCTGTCGTAATCTACTCCTTAAGAGATATTATCTTACGTTAACGTTTTAACACAGTAAGACAAATATTGCGGTTAGAAACTGTGTATATATCGTGAAGCAACATTACTCAAGGTGTGCAATTTACCGTGATATACTCATCCAATATTTGAGAATGAAAGCACTTAGTGACTTGCAACATACTATGCACACAATTTCAAATCTTTACGAAACTTTTTCTCGCTGACACGCTCCACAAAATGATGAAAAAAAAATTCAGTGCTTACCACTTTTTCGCCGTTTACGCAGTCAAACGTCAGCATAGGGCATCTCATGTTAATTTTGTTACTTCTCTACTAATAAATCTATTCGCAACACATTTTGCAGATAGTATCCATAGAAATATACTGCTGAATCTACCGATAAAATTATATCATTGTTTCACACATAGCTAGGATGTATGACGTCATAAACATTGACATGTGGGTAAAACTAGCTTTAGCTTCAAATTACGCAGACTACACCCACCCAGTGTTTAATAATGAAGGCACTCAACGACTTCCAACAAACTATGAACATAATTCAAACCTTTTCCAAAGTTTTTCTCCCTTGCATTTTGCATTCTTAAAGCCAAATATTTAATACGTTAACTCACTTTGAAAGTAATCAGACGTCTGAAGCTTTTTTGTACATGGGAGTTCGATTCTTTAAACAATGGGGGGGGGGGGGGTGGAGGGTTTAGTGACCATGTACTAATCGTCCATGCGCAACGCTCGTACTGGGCTTATTTGAAGCACATAATGTTAGTAATTTATCTGGCAAAAAATTTATAAAAGCCAAAATAAACTGTGAAAACATTCGGTGTACCCAATCAGCTCTATTACTCTTTCCTATAAGATTTAACTCCTGACGTCGCATGATAGTTATAGAACAACGTAACAGAGTGAGAATAGACACCAAAGAAAGAGTGTTGACATTACTCCTTTTAAAGAACGCCAAAAACTTTTTAAAGCTAAAATGTGCCAAACAAATGAAGTAAGCTGAAAATTAACGTTTGCAAATAGCCTTGGTTAGAACGTATCATGTAACTTGTTTTTCTTCGAGTGCGATCTCCTTACACATGATTCACGACTAACATGGAAGATTCATATTATTCTCGGCTGTCGTCATCTGTTTGGGGTGTACAGCCACTCTCTGGGATTCTATGACCATGAAACTCTTCTCCGACCAAGTCCACGCTTTCTTACCATTTCCCCTTAAATTATACACTGAGCTGACAAAAGTCATGGGATAACGATACGCACATATATAGATGGCGGCAGTATCGCATACCCAAGATATAAAAAGGCAGGGCATTGGAAGTGCTGTCGTTTGTACTCCGTGATTCGCTTGAAAATGTTTCTGACGTATTATGGCCGCCGTAAGAAATTAATAGACTTTGAATGCGGAATGTTTGTTGGAGCCTGACACATGGGACATTCCATTTCGGAAATCGTTGGGGAAGTCAACATTCCGAGTTTCACAGTCTTAAGAATGTGCTGAGAATACCAAATTTTAAGCATTACCTCTCACCATGGACAATGCAGTGGTCGACCGCCATTACTTGACAACCGAGAGCAGTGGCGCTTGCACAGAGTTGTCAGTGCTAATAAACAACCAACACTGCGTGAAATAACGTCAGAAATCAGTGTGGGACGTACGACGAACGTATTCGTTAGGACAGTGCGGCGTAATTTGCCGTTAATGGGCTGTAGCAGCAGATGATCGATGCGAGTGCCTTTGCTAACACAGCGACATCGCCTGCAGCGCCTCTCTTGGGCTCATGATCTGGAAAGTCGTGGCCTGGTCAGCTGAGTCCCAATTGCAGTTGATAAGAGATAATGGTAGAGTTCGGGTGCGACTCAGACCCACGAAACTAGCCAAGTTGTCAACAAGGCACTGCGCAAGCTGGTGGTGGCTCCATAATGATGTGGGCTTTGTTTACTTGGAATGAACTGAGTCCTGATTATGTTCGGCTTCTTGGAGACAATTTCAGCCATTCATAGTCTTCATGTTCCCAAACAACGATGGAATTTTTAAGGATGACAATCCGCCGTGTCACCGGGCCACAATTGTTCGCGAATGGTTTGAAGAATATTCTGGACAATTCGAGCGAATGATCTGGCAACACAGATCGCCCGACAAGAATCCCATCGAATCTTTTATGGGACATAATCGAGAGGTTAGTTCGTGAAGAAAATCCTGCACCGGAAACACATTCGCAATTAAGGACGGCTATGGAGGCAGCATGGTTCAGTATTTATGCAGGGAATTTCTAACAACTTGTTGAATCCATACCGCCGCCCGGTGTGGACGAGCGGTTTCAGGCGCTTCAGTCTGGAGCCGCGCTACCGCTACGGTCGCAGGTTCGAATCCTGCGTCGGGCATGGATGTGTGTGATGTCCTTAGGTTAGTTAGGTTTAAGTAGTTCTAAGTTCTAGGGGACTGATGACCTCAGATGTTAAGTCCCATAGTGCTCAGAGCCATTTGAACCATTTTTTGAATCCATACCACCGTCGGGCTGCTTCTCTACGGCAGGAAAAAGAAGATCCGACATGATATTAGGAGATATCCGATGACTTTTGTCACCTCTTTGTAAGCAAAATGGTGCTGTAATTCTCACTTCCTAAGATCTGTGCAAAGTACTCCACTTATTTGTTGGTGGTTATGGTTTCAAAATTTGGTCGTATGATCTTTAGTGTTCGCGTCCCGGTACAACTAATGTCGTCCATCAATACGTACGACACCGTGTAGACGACTTATGGCGAAAAACAGAGTCAAACACCAGAAAAACACGGTTCGCGCTTCGGAGATATTATGAGAAAGAAATCCGTACGTAGGCTTTGGAGAATAGAAACACATCGGGTGCTTAACTTCAGCAGGAATCACGCAGCAAGAATTACTTCACCTTGAGGTAGTTCGTAAGCAGATTACATCTTTTATCAGCAAATATAAAATCCGAGATGAAATTAAATATAAGTTGAACTTTTCTGTTTGGTTTTGGAATCGTACCAGATGTCAAGAACCGCCATTTCCGCCTCTGTAGATCAGTGGTCAGAGGGTCTGGCTGCTGTGCACAGGATCAGGGTTCGATTGCTAGTGCTGCCAGGGATTTTTCATTGGTGAGAAGATCAAGACGGGGTCCACTCTGGCTTGTGGAGCTAATTGAGGAGCTACCCGATTGAGAAGTAGCGGTTCCAATATCAAGACAGCCGGAAAAGACCGGGAGCACAGTCTGCTTGCACCATATCGCACCCAGTGAGGATACTGGCAGAAGATGACACACGTCGGTCAGTCCCCATTAGCCTATCAGGTGCCATAAGTATAGTCATGAATGGCTTTGTTTCCGTATTTTGCATAACGTATATCGCAACAATAAATAAATTTTTGTAGTCTTTTGAGGACATTATGTAATTACGATTCCAAAAACACTGCTGAGTCAGATGGTTTTATTGGCTACAATAGGCTTGTTTCGGTAAAATAGGCATCGTCAGGTCATCCGTAAGTAAATGGCACACAATTTTGGTAAAATATTGCTAATATTAAAGGTAAATATTAATTACAAAAAATTATTATAAAATTTGTTACTTATGTTAGCTCTTTGAAATTCTGAAAGTAGCAAAGGTAAAATCCAGTGAGCAAAAGGCTTCTTACAACTTATACAGAAACCAGATGGCAGTTATAAGAGTCGACTGGCATAATAGGGAAGCACTGGTTGTGGAGGGACTGAGACAAGGTTGTAATTTATTCCCGATCGGCAATGGACAACATCTTCACAATGAAACTAATATGTGAAAAACGCACAAATCTTGGACTGGGGACATTTGTTACATTGATTGACCTAGATAAAGCGTACGATAACGTGCCCGCAACAAATTGTGGGAAAAGTTGAAAGAAATAGAATTAGTTAAATGATTGCTTAAAGATTATGGAGTTACATGAATAAGGACTGGGAATAGATGGACAGAAAAATTCGATGTGAAGAAGTGTCTGGATCAGGGATGTGAACTGTCATAGACTCTCTTTAAGCTGTATCTAGCAGTAATTCTGCAGATCTGACATAGGAAAGGCCAGGTTATAGGAGTCACAGCAAAGGACAGCAAGATATTTAGCCTGTATTTTTCAGGTGATCAGACTGTACTGCAGAAGATGCAGCTGATCTGAGCTATTTGATAAGAATGCTTAATGAGGAATTCAGTAAAACTAGTCTGAAGATGAAGAAGTGCGAGTACCTGGCTGTTGGAACGGTAAAAAGTAAATAATTTGGCGCCAGAGGGAGAAGTGATTGTAGGTGTGGAAACGGGAAACTTTCTTGTGGTACTGTTTAATAAACATGTCAGAAGTAACGATGAAATCACCAGTAGGATTAATACAGGACGATCCGTAGGAATGGCAATGAACTCTGTTCTGTGGAACAAAAATATAAGAAGAACAACGAAGAAGAGAATGTCTAAGACTACAGTTCAGAGCGTATATTTGTGCAGAACTGAATCCTGAGACGTTAGTAAAAGAATAAAAATACAGAAAAATAATAATCCGGGTATCTGTGACGATATCCAACAAAAACAGCTGATGTGGTCTAGCCATGTGAATAGGATGACTGAAGATAAGATACCAAATAGGATACTACAATGGACACCATCCCAGCGGAAGAAAAGGGGTCGCCCACGACGCAACTGGTAAAAAGATGTGGAGAAGGCAATGCAAGCAAGGAATATGAATGCTGAGGAAAGTGAAGACAGAAGAAGATGGCGATTGATGGAGGAGAAGCGGCGTCAGCCGTAGATAATTCGGTATAAGAAGAAGAAGAAGATGATTATTATTATTATTGTTGTTGTTGTTAGTGGCAATGGCCAGCACAGAGCATTATCAGCCTGAAGTCTTCCTGTTCCCGCCAGTTCAGAAGTGAAGAAGCCCATCAGTCAAGTGATTTACAAACAGCCGACCTAAGAAGAGTGCGCACTTTTTAACTTGGTTGATTTTTAATGAGGGTGCTGAGTATTGGTGAATCAAGTGTTGCTAGGGAGAGAAGTGGTGCAGAGAGCATGTTTTGTAGCAAGTGTCTGTCCTTAGTGTGGGTAGTTAGCTTCCTTCCCTGAGAAAAGGTTGTAGGTAGCACTCACGATGCTTAGAGAAGTCCATCATTTCATAAACAAAACGCTGTTATAAATAAGCTGCCTCATTACCTCATTAGTTTGTGGTTTAGTAATAAACCTGCAAACACTAAATCAAATTTACCTTTAAACATTTTAAAAATAAAAGTTTCGAGGAAAATAGCTTTTCTTTCTAAAGTTTCGTTAGGCTTTTTAAGACTTTTCGTGATTTTAGGGGATGGGGAGATGGGGGAGGGGGTTAGTAGCTACTCATCTGATTATACTAAGGGGGTAATGTTCTCAGAAAGATTGGGAACCATTGCCTTAGTCCCACCGACCATAGAAGGTGCAGGTAGTAAAATGTGCGATGAGCTAGAGGAGTTTTCTTGAGTAGACGCTGGGGGTGGTTGTGTGGCTGAGGTATTCTACATCTACATCTGCATGAGTACTCTGCAATTAACATTTAAGTGCTTGGCAGAGGGTTCATCGAACCACAATCATACTATCTCCCTACCATTCCACTCCCGAACAGCGCGCGGGAAAAACGAACACCTAAACCTTTCTGTTCGAGCTCTGATTTCTCTTATTTTATTTTGATGATCATTCCTACCTATGTAGGTTGGGCTCCACAAAATATTTTCGCATTCGGAAGAGAAAGTTGGTGACCGAAATTTCGTAAATAGATCTCGGCGCGACGAAAAACGTCTTTGCTTAAATGACTTCCATCCCAACTCGCGTATCATATCTGCCACACTCTCTCCCCTACGTGATAATACAAAACGAGCTGCCCTTTTTTGCACCCTTTCGATGTCCTCCGTCAATCCCACCTGGTAAGGATCCCACACCGCGCAGCAATATTCTAACAGAGGACGAACGAGTGTAGTGTAAACTGTCTCTTTAGTGGACTTGTTGCATCTTCTAAGTGTTCTGCCAATGAAACGCAACCTTTGGCTCGCCTTCCCCACAATATTATCTATGTGGTCTTTCCAACTGAAGTTGTTCGTAACACCCAGGTACTTAGTTGAATTGACAGCCTTGAGAATTGTACTATTTATCGAGTAATCGAATTCCAACGGATTTCTTTTGGAACTCATGTGTATCACCTCACACTTTTCGTTATTTAACTACATGCCACACCATACAGCAATCTTTTCTAAATCGCTTTGCAACTGATACTGGTCTTCGGATGACCTTACTAGACGGTAAATTACAGCATCATCTGCGAACAACCTAAGAGAACTGCTCAGATTGTCACCCAGGTCATTTATATAGATCAGGAACAGCAGAGATCCCAGGACGCTTCCCTGGGGAACACCTGATATCACTTCAGACGAATAGGTACTGTAGTAAGCTAGCTGTGACTGGCCGACGTGCCGGTCAAGAGAGGCCGAGCACGACCTAGGACACGCGAAGGCGCGCTCCGTCGAGCGCGGCCTTCATTTGGAGGGGTCTGGCTGGCGCAGCTTCGTCCCGAGGTCGAACGCCGGCTGGTCTCACCTGTGGTTAGACGCGGCGCGGTCGTTGGCCGTGCGAATCCTCCGACTCGCTTTCACCCGGGCTAACTCGTCTTCCGCTGCACCTGCAGCACTACACCCGCTTTCACCTCGCAAATCTCAGAGTTCCATCAGTGCCATTTTGTTTTGGACAGACGCCAGGGAAATCTTATTTTTTGTGTATTAGAATTCTCTGCCGAAACCTGTTACCACGTAAGCTGTTAAAAGTTAGTTCTCTGGTCTTCAAAACACTGTAGATACGTTGATAGAATAAGGCGTGCCAAACTTAAAAGAAGGCAAAATCTCCAGTATGGCTGTGTTTCGTAAACCGGTGTATTTTGACCGAGGTCGTTACTTTGAGCCCTCATGCTCCAAAAGTTTTACAATCCTATGTTGGATATCAGTTAAGTGTTTGGCATATACTGTGTGGTAGTAAGGTTCGATCAATCTACGCTAGACGGCAGATGAAACTCCCTGTCAGATTAAAACTATGTGCCGGACCGAGAGTCGAATTCGGAATCTTTGCCTTTCGGGGGAAAGTGCTCTACCATCTTTTTCCCCCCTTTTTTTCTTCTTGCATTTTGTTCGATATCGTTCGTTGTATTTGGTCGTAGCGGACGTCACATGACATCCGTTGAAGTTCGTTGTTCACCGCTTCACTCAATTCTTTTTATTACAGAGAGCAGACAGATCTCTGACCGAACACGCTGAGCTACCGTGCGGGCGTCTGAGCTATTTCCCCCCCCCCCCAGACTTACGACCCCTCCTCACAGCTTTTCTTCCGACAGTACCTCGTCTCCTACCTTCCAAACTTCACAGAAGCTCTCCTGCGAAACTTGCAGAATTAGCACTCCTGGAGGAAAGAATATTGCGAAGACATGACTTTGTCACAGCCTAGGGGACATTTCCAGAAGGAAATTTTCACTCTGCAGTGCAGTGTACACTGATATGAGACTTCCAGGCAGATTAAAACTGTGTGCCGGACCGTGACTCTAGCTCGGGACCTTTGCCTTTGGCGGGAAAGTGCTCTACCATCTGAGCATGTCTCCGCAATATCCTTTCTTCTACGGGTGCTAGTTATCTAAGTTTCGAAGGAAAGCCTCTGTTAAGTTTGGAAGGTAGGAGACGAGGTACTGGCCGAAGTAAAGCTGTGAGGACTGGTCCTGAGTTGAGCTTGGGTGGCTCAGATGGTAGAACAATAGTCCGCGAAAGGCAAGGTTCCAGAGTTCGAGTCTCGGTCTGGCACACAGTTTTAATCTGCCAGGAAGATTCATATCAGTGCGCACACTCCACTGCGGAGTGAAAATATCATTCTGTAGACGACAGCATGTGGTGTTGATTTTCTTGCGCAACAGTCGGCGAAGCTGTTGCTCTTCTTGCTGCTTGTGAAGTTTCTTCCTTTACCAGATATTTCATTACCTTCGAGTATAGTCTTATTCATATATTTCTTCCCACGCCTTGTCTTTCCTTTTTAACGCTTAATAATAATAATAATAGACCCAGTACATAGAAATAGTGCCACAAGACAAATTGCCTATTGTGACAACCCATGGGAAAATCGTACAAGTACCACATTTTAAGTACCTGGGAGAAATCATCCAGCCATTAGGGATCAACCTAAAGGCCAATGAGGAAAGAATAAAAAAATTACAGAAAGCATATAAACTCACGTGGAACTATTATAACAAAAAGTCCATATCCATTAACGCAAAATTGAGGCACTACAACACTGTCGTACTTCCGGAGGCACTGTATGCATTTGAAACAACACAAATAGGTGGGCAAACTAAAATCAAAGAAATAGAGAAACAAGAAAGGAAAATCTTCTCAGCAAAATTTTTGGCCCGATACGAGAGCAAGGAATCTGGAACATCAAAATTATATAAATACACAGACATGATTACGGATACAATATGGAAAGAAGAATGCAGTTCTACGGACATATCCACAGAATGAATGAAAACAGAATTTCAGAGCGAATTCTTAAAGTCATAAACTCAGGCAGGGGAAAAACAAAATGAATAAAAGAAGTTGAAGAGGACCTCAGACAAGCACACATAACAGTAAACGATGCAGAAAATAGAACAGAATTCAGGAACATCATCAAAAAACATAAATCTGACACCAAAACACAGAAGAGACCAGGATGCAAATGGACAGCGGAGCGAAAGAAACAACACAGTGAGCACATGAAGAAAATTTGGGCTCAGAAAAAACATAAACAATCATCATAAAGGAATTCAAGTTCAAACGATCTCTTTAAATGGGAATAATCGAAAATAATAATAATAATAATAATAATTTGTATGTCCTGCCAGTCGTAAAAGGCGACGAAAAGAACAAACCACTAATAGGGCTAACCCCCCTTTTAGTGTGATTAGTTGGTTCAGGACAGAACTAAAGAAGCCTCGGACAACCGCCGTCATGGTCGGGGACGACGCTTGAACTTTATGCCCGCCCACAATGGTAACGACACTGCTAGCCAACTGGAAAATGATTTAAATCCAAATAGAGTTGTTTTGCAGGATATGCTTCCTGCAACCACCCTAGAAGGAAAACAAAGACAGAGGATGAGATCGTCAGATGAAGTTAATCGACACCTCATGTTCTGTTATTACCAAGAAACAAACCGAGGAACCAACACAACTGGATACAGATCACAAGTATACAATTATTATTACCAGATACCCAGAATTAAAATTTTTAACAGAACAACGACTAGCTGATCATATCCGTGTAATAATCAAAAATAACAGGATACCCCAGTCAGAATTAGAAAACATCAAAAAAAAATTCCAACAAATACTGGAACAAAATAATGTGCAATCAGAAGAAGAAAATACAGTAATGGACTCAAACATCCCAGAGCAAACAAACAAAGAACAACACGCATCAATTAAACAATCAGAGGAAAACGAAATCTTAAGACAGCCAACAGAACAAGCACAAATAGAATACAAAGACACAAATACAGACATTAGACCATTCTTGCATAGACCGCCAAATAACCGACAAGTCGAAACAACAAGAAAAACTATCAACACAATCATACACAACAAAATAAATGAAAACACAACTATGGAAGAGTTACAACTACTGGTTTATATAGGAGCACTCACTACACTAAATATACACACTAGGCAGAGATCAGAACCAACCAACACACAGAAGAAACCCACAAAACCAGCATGGCAACACAGGCTACAGATCAGAATAGAAAAACTGAGAAAAGACATCGGACAGCTAACACAATTATAAGAAATGAAATGTCAGATAAAAACGAAAAAGGTTAGGTAAAATCTCACAACAAGAAGCGATAGAGCAATTAGATGAAAAGAAGCAGAAATTACAAGCATTGGCCAAACGACTTAGAAGATACAAAAAAAGTGAAAATAGAAGGAAACAAAACCAAACATTCAACACAAACCAAAAGAAATTTCACCAGACAATAGATAACACGCACATAAAGATAGACAATCCACCAAACATAACAGACATGGAACACTTCTGGAGCAACATATCGTCAAACCCGGTACAACATAACAGACATGCACGGTGGATACAAGCAGAAACAGACACATACAAGATGATACCACAAATGCCTGAAGTGATAATTTTGCAACATGAAGTCACCCAAGCAATTAATTCTACTCACAATTGGAAAGCCCCTGGAAAAGATAAAATAGCAAATTTCTGGCTAAAGAAGTTCACAACACATTCACATCTAACTAAATTATTTAACAGTTACATTGCAGACCCATACACATTCCCTGATACACTTACACATGGAATAACTTATCTGAAACCTAAAGATCAAGCAGACACAGCAAACCCAGCTAAATATCGCCCCGTAACATGCCTACCAACAATATACAAAATATTAACTTCAGTCATTACACAGAAATTAATGACACATAAATGAAGAACAAAAAGGCTACTGCAAAGGAGCACGAGGATGTAAAGAGCAACTGATAATAGATGCAGAGGTGACATATCAAGCTAAAACTAAACAAAGGTCGCTACACTACGCATACATTGATTACCAAAAAGCTTTTGATAGTGTACCCCACTCATGGTTACTACAAATATTGGACATATACAAAGTAATCCTAAATTGATATAGTTCCTAAACATAGTAATGAAAAATTGGAAAACCACACTTAATATCCAAACAAATTCAAATAATATCACATCACAGCCAATACAGATTAAGCATGGAATATACCAAGGAGACTCATTTAAATGGTTCAAATGGCTCTAAGCACTATGGGACTCAACATCTTAGGTCATAAGTCCCCTAGAACTTAGAACTACTTAAACCTAACTAACCTAAGGACATCACACACACCCATGCCCGAGGCAGGATTCGAACCTGCGACCGTAGCAGTCGCGCGGTTCCGAACTGCGCGCCTAGAACCGCGAGACCACCGCGGCCGGTTAGACTCATTAAGTCCTTTCTGGTTCTGCCTTGCTCTGAACCCACTATCCAACATGCTAAATAATACAAATTATGGATACAATATTACTGGAACATACCCACACAAAATCACACATTTACTACACATGGACGATCTAAAACTACTGGCAGCAGCAAATCAACAACTCAACCAATTACTAAAGATAACAGAAGTATTCAGCAATGATATAAATATGGCTTTTGGAACAGACAAATGTAAGAAAAATAGCATAGTCAAGGGAAAACACACTAAACAAGAAGATTACATATTGGATAACCACAGCGACTGCATAGAAGCGATGGAAAAAACAGATGCCTATAAATATCTAGGATACAGACAAAAAATAGGAATAGATAATACAAATATTAAAGAAGAACTAAAAGAAAAACATAGAGAAAGACTAACAAAAATACTGAAAACAGAATTGACAGCAAGAAACAAGATAAAAGCTATAAATACTTATGCTATACCAATATTGACCTTTTCATTTGGAGTAGTGAAATGGAGTAACACAGACCTAGAAGCACTCAATACACTTACACGATCACAATGCCACAAATATAGAATACATCACATACATTCAGTAACAGAAAGATTCACATTAAGCAGAAAGGAAGGAGGAAGGGGATTTATCGACATAAAAAACCTACATTATGGACAGGTAGACAATTTAAGAAAATTCTTTCTAGAACGAGCAGAATCTAGCAAAATACACAAAGCAATCACTCATATAAATACATCGGCTACACCACTGCAATTTCATAACCACTTCTACAACCCTTCAGATCACATAACATCAACAGATACGAAGAAAGTAAATTGAAAAAAGAAAACACTACATGGCAAGCACCCGTATCATCTAACACAGCCACACATCGATAAAGACGCATCCACCACATGGCTAAGAAAAGGCAATATATACAGTGAGACGGAAGGATTCATGATTGCAATACAGGGTCAAATAATAAACACCAGATATTACAGCAAGCATATTATTAAAGATCCCAATACCACAACAGATAAATGCAGACTTTGCAAACAACAAATAGAAACAGTAGATCACATCACAAGCAGATGTATAATACTAGCAAATACAGAATACCCCAGAAGACGTTACAATGTAGCAAAAATAATACATCAACAGCTTGCCTTACAACATAAACTTATAAAACAACACGTTCCCACATACAAGTATGCACCACAAAATGTACTGGAGAATGATGAATACAAATTATGCTGGAACAGAACCATTATAACAGATAAAACAACATCACATAACAAACCTGACATCATATTCACCCATAAAAAGAAGAAATTAACACAACTAATCGAAATATCCATACCCAATACAACAAATATACAAAAGAAAACAGGAGAAAAAATTGAAAAATACATCCAACTGGCTGAGGAAGTCAAGAACATGTGGCATCAGGATAAAGTTGACATTATACTATCAACTACAGGAGTCATACCACACAATATCCAAACTTATATATACAACTACAGAAATCCGTAATTATTGATACATGTTCAATTACCCGAAAGTTCCCAAATGCAATATAACATATACCGTACAGTTAAAAGGAAGTGACGCTTGATCAAGGTCCGCGTCACTTTCCATTTTTAACCAGACTTAACGTCTGAGAAAGTAAAGAAATAATAATAATAATAATAATAATAATAGCCGGCCGTTGTGGCCGAGCGGTTCTAGGCGCTTCAGTCTGGAACCGCGCGACCGATACGGTCGCAGGTTCGAATCCTGCCTCGGGCATGGATGTGTGTGATGTCCTTAAGTTAGTTAGGTATAAGTAGTTCTAAGTTATAGAGGACTTATGACCTCAGATGATAAGTCCCATAGTGCTCAGAGCCATTGGAACCATTGGAATAATAATAATAATAATAATAATAACAGTAACAATAGTACTATGTAGGCCATACAGCAGTGTGGTAGCCATTATACAGTTATTGTTGCGTTGTCCTGTCAATTAGTTCGATTATCTGTTGCTAAGTGAATAGTGAAGTAATTTCTGCTTCACCGTGGGATGAACCTCTAGCTAGAAGAAGGCACCTCTGAAATATTTAAACATATGTGATAAAACGTACGTCTCACTTTTAATGTTACAGGAGTATGGAACAGAATAAAACGTATGTGTGTAGTGTGTAGACTGTGGGAGGACTGTGATGTTCCTACCTTCGTTGCACAAGCTGTAACCCTAACCTCATTCTGTAAAGCGTTACTGCTAGTATTTGAAAAATGATGATGATGAAGTCCCATACTCCTAGACAGAGGGTAGGGGACGATGCGTGAGACCAGCACCGCTGTACTAGGGAAGGTCCTAGCGGAGGTGGTTTGCCATTGCTTTCCTCCGACCGTAATGGGGATGAATTATGATGATGAAGACGACACAACAACACCCAGTCATCTCGAAGCAGGTGAAAAACCCTGACCCCGCCGGAAATCGAACCCGGGACCCCGTGCTCGGGAAGCGAGAACGCTACCGCGAGACCACGAGCTGCGGACTATTTGAAAAAAGCATGTAATAATTGGTGACTTACGCTATCAGTATTACAGTCTTACGAAATAGTGATAATCTTTTAAAAATAAATTATTGGCATGACCGAAACACAGTGGAACCCTTTTCGATTTTATCCCTCAGAAAATCTCATTTTATACCTCATTAGGTAATTACCCCGGGTTGGAAACCTTTGGCCCTCAGGAAAGCGCCGTCTTATGATCTATAGAAAAAAGAAATTGCCTAAGATCGCAATTAAGTGCTGTTCATTTTACTGTACTATGATCGTCAGATGTAGGTGCTACATATGCAGTGAATCGATGCGCAGTATGTTCACCTCAGGATTATGTCTTACTGACGTTAGCTGTCCTTACATTTTATTTATTTTATCACTTTGCGTCTACATATGTACCCAAATACTTACGTTCAAGTACAAGGTGATTCAATAGTCGCTACCGATGTCGCTGACCTTAATAATCCACGCGCGAGATTTTGATATTCTCACGCTCGCTGCGCACAAACTATCACTCTAACAGAAAAAATGACCAGTACTTTCTTGCAGGAAATATAGTGTAGTTAAATTCTGAACTGGAATGCGAGTTCAGTGGTGGTCACTGTTTTCGAGTTATTAAAAAAAAACGTACAAAAGCGACCTTGAAACGCACGTCCACCCCACACTCATCCCTCACAGATCAGAATTTCTAGTGTGTTGTTCTGGCCTTCCCTCCTACGATTGTACAAACATTTTCAAGTACACGAACTATTACTGATATTCGAAGTCTTTTGGTCTCTATTGATTGAGCTATTACGCCACCAGCATAGTCGGCTACTTCGTTACCATTAATAATTTAAACGTGCCTGTTAGGGTAATGCAAGAAAACCGACTTTTGTATACGTTTCGTCAAAACAAATTAGACTGACCAACTGAGGTACAACAGATGAAAGGCAGTGTTCCATGGGAAATATGCAATATTCTGCTGTAAAGTGGCATGACAACAGATTCGTGACATTACTCAGCAATTTTGTGGGAGCAAATACAATGACTGAAGTAGAAAGATTTGACAAGAATTTGAAGAAGTCAGTCAAGGTGTCTTGCCATAGCGCAGTAGTAGAGTGTAATCAGTTCATGGGAGGTGTATATCTTGTTGATTCAGTTCTAGCATTGTATACGATCCAGATACGTTCAAGAAATTGTATCACAGAATATTTTCTGATATTCTAGACCTGATGGTAGTGAACGCCTGGTTCATTTCCAGAAAAGATGCAGTATCAAGTGGAATGCATTGGAAAAGCACGTTCGCTTTAGCAGAGTTCAAGAGGGCCATAGGTAGAGGTTTGTTGTCCCAGGGGGAAAGTGAAGCAAGAAAGCAAGGAAGACCTAGAATTAATTCCATTGGGAGAGCCTAGACGGCGAAGAAGAATAAAGGACCAATAGCTGCACTGCCTGAAAAAGATATGCGGCTAGATGGCATAGGACATTTGCCTATTATGGATATCAAAGGAAGTTGCAAAGTTCCATCATGCAATGGAATTGTGAGAGTGAAATGTTTGAAATGTAAGGTGAATTTATATTTCACTGCAAATAAAAAGTGTTTTTTGAAATTTCACACTGAGTGATGAAATGAGGTATCGAATTGTTGAATAATATGACAAAATATTTTTTGATAACAGAAAAGTAACAGTTTTTCACCTAAAACTATTCATAAATGTATGTAGAAGCACATTTGTGTATCTTTCCTAAGTCATTTTATACATGTATGTAAGTAAAAGTGTTGTGAGTCTTCTGGGAAGTGTGGTGACAGAAGCATGGTGTTTTCATATGGCAACAAACCTAACATATTGAATAAACCAAAATTACATCAAAATTTCTATGTTTAACCTATTATACAGTATTTTGTGTGTCAGACCCTAGCCCCAGATATGTTTTTCATTGAAATTGGTTTCCTAAAACAAAGTCATGCAATAGATGGTTAACACATGTCTTGTCATCCTGTCCCTTCTCCTTGTCAGTGTTTTCCAGAGGTTCCTTTCCTCTCCGATTCTGCGCGGAACATCCTAATTCCTTAACTTATCAGCCCACCTAATTTCCAACATTCGTCTGTAGCATCACATCTCGAATGCTTAGATTCTCTTCTGTTCCGGTTTTTCCACAGTCCACGTTTCACTACCATACAATGCCCTTTCTGCCAGTGCTAGTCTGCCTCTGATGTCCTCCTTGCTCCGTCCGTCACTCGTTATTTTATGTCTAGGTGGCAACCCGTATTCTGTACTGATTAGACTGTCCATTGCATTCAGCAGATCATGTAATTGTTCTTCACTTTCACTGAGGATAGCAACGTTATCAGAGAATCGAATCATTGGTATCCTTTTACCTTGAATTTTAATTCCACTCCTAAACCTTTCTTTTATATCCATCATTGCTTCTTCGATATACAGACTGAACAGTAGGGGCGAAATTTTACATTCCTGTCTTACACGCCTTTTAATCCGAGCACTTCATTCTTTGTCGTCCACTCTTATTATTCCCTCTTGGCTCTTGTACATATTGTATATTACCCCGTTCTCCCTATAGCTTACTCCTATTTTTCTCAGAAATTCAAATATCTTGCACCATTTAACATTGTCGAACGCTTTTACCAGGTCGAAAAATGCTATGAACGTATCTCTATTTTTCTTTAGTCTTGCTTCCATTATCAACCCCAACGTTAGAATTGCCTCTCTGGTGGCTTTAACTTTCCTGAAGCCCAACTGATCGTCATGTAACACGTCCTCAGTTCTCTTTTCCACACTTCTGTATGTTATTCTTGTCAGCAACTTGGATGCATGAGATGTTAAGCTGATTGTGCGATAATTCTCGTACTTGTCAACTCTAGCAGTCTTCGGAATTGTGTGAATGATATTTTTACGAATGTCAGGTGGTACGTCGCCAGACTCATACATTCTACACACCAACGTGAATGGCCGTTTTGTTGCCACTTCTCTCAATGATTTTAGTAATTTTTAAATGCTATCGATACCTTGTGCCTTATTTGATCTTAAGTCCTGCAAAACTCTCTTAAATTCTAATCCTAATACTTGATCCCCTATCTCTTCTAAATCGACTCCTGTTCAGTGATTACAAAATAGAATGAAATTTATGGATAACTCTGCAGTATCAGACCATTCGACATAATGACGATGCTCCCACTTTGGTCTAGATACATGCACTGATTCGGTTGGGAAGGATGTCGAAGGCCATTGTATCCTCTCCTGAGGGAAGATGGCCCAGAACGGCTGTACTGGCACTGAGACGAAGTGACGGCCGAACTGGTTCCATAACATGTTCTATCATGGACAGGCCTCAGGAGCACTTAGATATCACACGGACAGTTCATAGATACACGTCCCATCTGTAGATGAGTATTGTTCTGTTAAAAAATGACGCTACGATACTATCAGATGAGCACAGATTACGTATGTGAAGTACCAGTGTGCCGTCATTGTTCCCACAGTCACTACGAGCATTGACCTGAAGTCGTACCCTGTACCTCCCCACAGCAGCCAGGAGTAACACTGTTGTTCTTCTCCAACACACTGTAAGAATGGAACCTCTCCCCTGTCGCCGCCATAGACACCGACGATGGTCATCCCGTGAGTGTAGTGCATAATCGCGATTTGCCGCTGAATGTAATGTACACCACTCATCAGCAGCCCATGCTACGGCACCAATCCAAACGCATCCATTTCTGTTGAGGTGTTAACTGCAGCCTAAGTCTGGGACGGTAATCCCTAGTCCAGCTGCTGTTAATCTCCGACCAACAGTGCGGGATGACACAGAACCTTGCAGGGGGTCCATTACTGGTTATTGGATGGGAGGCGCATTTGTGAAGTCGCTACGACGTGCTTCGTGCACAACATAGCAGTCGTCAGGTATGTGCGACCGAAACCTTGACGACATCTATGTTTGCCGTTGCTTTACAGTGCAGTCTTACGTCTGACAACTGTCACGTTAAATCTGGATATTCCACGATTCGACCAGCGGCTAAATGGAGACCTACAGTGAGAGCCCTTTCAAACTCTGTTAGGTGCTGATCACGCAGTCTCATACGAGTACATGGCATTTTCGTGTGCTTCATATCTAGTCGTCCGTAAGCCACTTCCGTGGACTTTTCTCCTCAACTTCTCTTTCAAACGACTTGTAACATCGCGATAAAGTTGTTTACAGATCGTCAGACCAACAAGGATGAACTCTTTATGAACAATCCCGTCAGTATAAAAAAAGTAAATAAGCAAGGACTTACTGTTACTCTTGACTTACCGAGCTTTTTCCGACCGAGTTGATCAAACACTCCTCTACTGCGACGATTACAGTTTAGTTTGAGGGTCGTAAGCATCAACGCCCCATTCACCGCCAGAATTAACCTTGAAACCAAGTCTCGAACGTCTTGGAGTTGTTCAATGCCCCTACAGACTTCCACGTGAAACCGCTTCTGATTATGTTGAAAGATTGGCTGCAGAAATTGCACTGGAATCCTTCTCCGATTTGTTTCGACTGAACACGTTGATACGTATAATAAATTATTCCCAAGGTTTGCAGAAGTCTCCGATGAATAGTCTACGATCCTGTGAAATTCGATCCCCACTTTCTGAATATTTTCTGTTGTGATACCAATCGAAGGCCGACCGGAACGGTCACCATCATCTGTCCAAGTTAACCCCCTTTTTTAACCCTGATTTAAGTCGTAAGTCTTGGTCTGACCTAGTGCGTTGTTTCCAAAAGCTTGCTTCAACATACGGTTGCATTTCTGCAGCGTTTTTGTCAAGTTTTAAACATAATGTTACACAGACACACCTCTTTCAAGTCAGCCATCGCAAAACTGCAAACGACAGTGGAGGTATGCTCACCAACAACTAAGCAAACCTCTTATCTCGCACTACAGGCTCGCTCTAATAGGTTGCAGATTTCTGCAAACATCGCAGAGATCGGGCCACAAGATTGACAGCGATGTATGAGAAATTATGATCCGAAACAAGAAGTTGTAACTCTGCTTAATATTAGGCAATTCATTGAGACACATGAGGAAGAACTGTTATTTTTGAACAAAATTACGATAGGAGTTCTCATACAGAACCTATGGATATATAAACATTTAAAGTGATTTTAAATTCAAGGCTCATCTGCCTACCTTCCCTAAGTCGCATCTAATACCGTCTCAGCCGTTTCACACACCTACAGCTCTTCCTAAACACCTTAGGATCTAATACGTTAATCGCAAAACCCATTCGCAGCACTTAGTATTCCACTAAGCAATCATCAACCCAGGTACACTGCTGCGCCAATACATTCACATTTCACCTTCCGTGTTCCTTCATGTCTCATCCATCTTCTCCCGACGCAGTTTCAACCAACACCGGCTATCCAACTATGAAATTCGTCCTCATATGTATCCCTCTTTCAGTCCCTAGTCACAACCCTCCATCTCACACCATCCTCCTACTAAGTGCGGGTCATACAAATTTCTGGGACTTGTAAACAGCACCTCGTATATCTTCACTCAGTTTCTAGATGGTCCAACGCTTCTGGTTTCTAGAGAATCTACACTGAAGAGTCAGAGAAACTGGTACACCTGGCTAATATCACGTGCGGCCCCAACGAGCACGCAGAAGTGCCGCAACACGACGTGGCATGGACTCGACTAATGTCTGAAGTAATTCTGGAGGGAACTGACACCATGAATCCTGCAGGGCTGTCCATAAATCGCTAAGAGTACGAGGAGGTGGAGATCTCTTCCAAAGAACATGTTGCAAGGCATTTCAAATATGCTCAATAATGTTCATGTCTGGGGAGTTTGGTGGACAGCATAAGTGTTTAAACTCAGACGAGTGTTCCTGCAGCCACTCTGTAGCATTTCTGAACGTGTGGAGTGTCGCATTGTCCTGCTAGAATTGCCCGAGTCCGTCGAAATGCACAATGGACATGAATGAATGCAGGTGATCAGACAGGATGCTTACGTACGTGTCACTTGTGGCGGTCGTATTTAGACGTATCAGGGGTCCCATATCAGTCCAACTGTAAACGCCCCCACACCATTACAGAGCCTCCACCAGCTTCAACACTCCCCTGCTGACATGCAGGGTCCATGGATTCATGAGGTTGTCTCCATACCCGTACGTACACGTTATAGAATTTGAAACGAGATTCAGTGACCAGGCAACAAGTTTCCAGTCATCAACAGTCCAATGTCGGCGTTGGCGGGCGCAGACGAGGCGTAAAGCTTTGTGTCGTGCAGTCATCAAGGGTTCACGTGTAGGCCTTCGCCTCCGAAAGCCCATATCGAAAATATTTCGTTGAATGGTTCGCACACTGACACTTGTTGATGGCCTAGAACTGAAATCTGCAGCAGTGTGCGGAAGGGTTGCACTTCTGTCACATTGAACGATTCTCTTCAGTCGTCGTCATTGGTCCCGTTCTTTTTTTTTTTTTTTTGTCATCAGTCTACTGACTGGTTTGATGCGGCCCGCCACGAATTCCTTTCCTGTGCTAACCTCTTCATCTCCGAGTAGCACTTGCAACATACCTCCTCAGTTATTTGCTTGACGTATTCCAATCTCTGTCTTCCTCTACAGTTTTTGCCCTCTACAGCTCCCTCTAGTACCATGGAAGTCATTCCCTCATGTCTTAGCAGATGTCCTATCATCCTGTCCCTTCTCCTTGTCAGTGTTTTCCACATATTCCTTTCCTCTCCGATTCTGCGTAGAACCTCCTCATTCCTTACCTTATCAGTCCACCTAATTTTCAACATTCGTCTATAGCACCACATCTCAAATGCTTCGATTCTCTTCTGTTCCGGTTTTCCCACAGTCCATGTTTCACTACCATACAATGCTGTACTCCAGACGTACATCCTCAGAAATTTCTTCCTCAAATTAAGGCCGGTATTTGATATTAGTAGACTTCTCTTGGCCAGAAATGCCTTTTTTGCCATAGCGAGTCTGCTTTTGATGTCCTCCTTGCTCCGTCCGTCATTGGTTATTTTACTGCCTAGGTAGCAGAATTCCTTAACTTCATTGACGTCGTGACCATCAATCCTGATGTTAAGTTTCTCACTGTTCTCATTTCTACTACTTCTCATTACCTTCGTCTTTCTCCGATTTACTCTCAAACCATACTGTGTACTCATTAGACTGTTCATTCCGTTCAGCAGATCATTTAATTCTTCTTCACTTTCACTCAGGATAGCAATGTCATCAGCGAATCGTATCATTGATATCCTTTCACCTTGTATTTTAATGCCACTCCTGAATCTTTCTTTTATTTCCATCATTGCTTCCTCGATGTACAGATTGAAGAGTAGGGGCGAAAGGCTTACGCCCTTCTTAATACGAGCACTTCGTTCTTGATCGTCCACTCTTATTATTCCCTCTTGGTTGTTGTACATATTGTATATGACCCGTCTCTCCCTATAGCTTACCCCTACTTTTTTCAGAATCTCGAACAGCTTGCACCATTTTATATTGTCGAACGCTTTTTCCAGGTCGACAAATCCTATGAAAGTGTCTTGATTTTTCTTTAGCCTTGCTTCCATTATTAGCCGTAACGTCAGAATTGCCTCTCTCGTCTCTTTACTTTTCCTAAAGCCAAACTGATCGTCACCTAGCGCATTCTCAATTTTCTTTTCCATTCTTCTGTATATTATTCTTGTAAGCAGCTTCGATGCATGAGCTGTTAAGCTGATTGTGCGATAATTCTCGCACTTGTCAGCTCTTGCCGTCTTCGGAATTGTGTGGATGATGCTTTTCCGAAAGTCAGATGGTATGTCGCCAGACTCATATATTCTACACACCAACGTGAATAGTCGTTTTGTTGCCACTTCCCCCAATGATTTTAGAAATTCTGATGGAATGTTATCTATCCCTTCTGCCTTATTTGACCGTAAGTCCTCCAAAGCTCTTTTAAACTCCGATTCTAATACTGGATCCCCTATCTCTTCTAAATCGACTCCTGTTTCTTCTTCTATCACATCAGACAAATCTTCACCCTCATAGAGGCTTTCAATGTATTCTTTCCACCTATCTGCTCTCTCCTCTGCATTTAACAGTGGAATTCCCGTTGCACTCTTAATGTTACCACCGTTGCTTTTAATGTCACCAAAGATTGTTTTGACTTTCCTGTATGCTGAGTCTGTCCTTCCGACATATCTTTTTCGATGTCTTCACATTTTTCCTGCAGCCATTTCGTCTTAGCTTCCCTGCACTTCCTATTTGTTTCATTCCTCAGCGACTTGTATTTCTGTATTCCTGATTTTCCCGGAACATGTTTGTACTTCCTCCTTTCATCAATCAACTGAAGTATTTCTTCTGTTACCCATGGTTTCTTCGCAGCTACCTTCTTTGTACCTATGTTTTCCTTCCCAACTTCTGTGATGGCCATTTTAAAAGATGTCCATTCCTCTTCAACTGCACTGCCTACTGCGCTATTCCTTATTGCTGTATCTATAGCGTTAGAGAACTTCAAACGTATCTCGTCATTCCTTAGTACTTCCGTATCCCACTTTTTTGCGTATTGATTCTTCCTGACTAATGTCTTGAACTTCAGCCTACTCTTCATCACTACTATATTGTGATCTGAGTCTATATCTGCTCCTGGGTACGCCTTACAATCCAGTATCTGATTTCGGAATCTCTGTCTGACCATGATGTAATCTAATTGAAATCTTCCCGTATCTCCCTGCCTTTTCCAAGTATACCTCCTCCTCTTGTGATTCTTGAACAGGGTATTCGCTATTACTAGCTGAAACTTGTTACAGAACTCAATTAGTCTTTCTCCTCTTTCATTCCTTGTCCCAAGCCCATATTCTCCTGTAACCTTTTCTTCTACTCCTTCCCCTACAACTGCATTCCAGTCGCCCATGACTATTAGATTTTCATCCCCCTTTACATACTGCATTACCCTTTCAATATCCTCATACACTTTCTCTATCTGTTCATCTTCAGCTTGCGACGTCGGCATGTATACCTGAACTATCGTTGTCGGTGTTGGTCTGCTGTCGATTCTGATTAGAACAACCCGGTCACTGAACAGTTTACAGTAACACACCCTCTGCCCTACCTTCCTATTCATAACGAATCCTACACCTGTTATACCATTTTCTGCTGCTGTTGATGTTACCCGATACTCATCTGACCAGAAATCCTTGTCTTCCTTCCACTTCACTTCACTGACCCCTACTATATCTAGATTGAGCATTTGCATTTCCCTTTTCAGATTTTCTAGTTTCCCTACCACGTTCAAGCTTCTGACATTCCACTCCCCGACTCGTAGAACGTTATCCTTTCGTTGATTATTCAATCTTTTTCTCATGGTAACCTCCCCCTTGGCAGTCCCCTCCCGGAGATCCGAATTGGGGACTATTCCGGAATCTTTTGCCAATGGAGAGATCATCATGATACTTCTTCAATTACAGGCCACATGTCCTATGGATACACGTTACGTGTCTTTAATGCAGTGGTTTCCATTTCCTTCTGCATCCTCCCTGATTCTTCCGCCTTTAGGGGCAATTTCCCACCCCTAGGACAAGAGAGTGCCCTGAACCTCTATCCGCTCCTCCGCCCTCTTTGACAAGGCCCTTGGTAGAATGAGGCTGACTTCTTATGCCGGAAGTCTTCGGCCGCCAATGCTGATTATTTATCAAAATTTAGGCAGTGGCGGGGATCGAACCCGGGACCGAAGACGTTTTGATTATGAATCAAAGACGCTACCCCTAGACCCGTTCTTGCAGGATCTTTTTCCGGTCCTAGCGATGTCGGAGTTTTGATGTTTTACCGGATTCCTGATAGTCACGGTAAACTAGTGAAATGGTCATACCTGCCACTGTATCAGGAGTAACCGATGTAACAACTGCACCAGACGCTTGTTGTCTTATATAGGCGTTTCCGACCGCAGCGCCGTATTATGCCTGTTTACATATCTCTGTATTTGAATACGCATACCTGTACCAGTTTCCTTGGCGCTTCAGTGTATAAACATTTAAGGTGATTTTAAATTGAAGGGTCATCTATCTACCTTCTCCAAGTTGCATCCAGTACCACCTCATATATTTCCCACACCTACTTCTCTTCCTAGAGCACCTTTGGATCCAATATGATAATCGGAAAACCCAGTCCCAGCACCCAATATCCCACCCGCCAATCACCAAGCCAGGTACCCTGGTACACAACTACATCCACGTTTCACGTTCAAAACACCCTCACGTCTTATCCACTCTCTCTCGACTCAGTTGTACCCAATTCCAACTTTCCAACTAAGAAATCCATCCTGAGAAATATCCCTCTTTCCAGCCCTAGTCACAACCTCCCACCTCACACCATCCTTCCAACAATTGTGGGTCACAAATTTCGGGTAGTGCCTCATGTACCCTCAGCTTCTAGACAGTTCACCGCTTCCATTTTCTAGGGCAATCTAGTTGGACACTGATCGCATACACAAACAAAGCAATCGAAATGAAGTAACGCCCGATAGGCATGCAACATACCTAACGCACAAGTAACGGAGTTACGATCGTAACTGCCCAAGTCTAGTAGGAAAACTACCGTAGGCTGCGGTAGTTTTACAACTGTAGTGGTGAGATACTTAGCAGTATTTCGGTATAACCATCTGCGTCCAAAAGTCATCCTCGGAATACCGCCTCGTAATACCGCCTGGTAATACCAAACAGGACACTTCCGGGATACTCATTCCCCCTCCCAGCATGTGCGTCCCGACAGTATTCATCCATCGTGTGGCCGGAGCACTTGAGGCCGCGAAGGAGAAAGCCACTCGCCGACGAGCGCGTGGGTTTTTCTTCCTTTTTGCGCTGCTCCCGGGTGCGGTGACGTAACAGGAGCGCTCCACCGCAGTAGGACGCGGCACACTTGTGTGGTTCCGCCAGTCACTGACCCTGCGACCCGACAGTCGTTCCACCCGGGGCCGACTGAGCCGTTCCGAGCCGGCATGCGTTGCTGAAATCACCCTGCAGGCTGTGGCATTACGCAATGAGTACCAGATTTCGGCCTCTCCCGCTAACTCTGTGGTAGATGCACCTGCGTTTGTATTCCTCGGTAAAGCCAACTGCATATCCGGCCCTAGGGGAAACTAGCTAGGTCACCTGACACAGCTATAAAGGATGTAATAGGGTGAAGCTCACGCGTGAAGACGCGTCATGGATTCAACCGATTTCACGAGACCTGTAGCTGCAATACCTATCCGCAGTTACCAAAACTTCACCCCACCAGTACAATTCCTACCTTCACATTCAATCAATTTGCAGTCCTCTTTGGCCGTTCGTTGCGCTCTGTAAATTTATTTGTTTCTGTTTCTCCAGATTACGGGACTTATTAATTTACCAGTAGCCCTCCCCCACACCCCCGATTCGTCAGAGAACCGAACTCCCTTGTGTAAAACAGTTTCAGCAGTTCTGTTTTGACATAAGCTAGTTTTTTACGCATATCAGTATTTACGACGTCAAATCCCCTGAATTGTGTGTGGTACAATGACAGACACGGAAGTGACAAAAGTCATGAGATATCTCCTAATATCGTGCCGGACCTACTTTTTTTTCGGCGTTGTGCAGCAACTCGACGTGGCACGGACTGAACAAGTTGTTGGATGTACCGTACAGAAATATTTAGCCACGCTGCCTCTATAGCTGTCCATAATTGCAAAAGTGTTGGGAATGAAAGATTTTGTGCACGAACTGACCTCGAGATCATGTCTGATAAATGTACAATGGGATTCATGTCGGGTGATCTGGGTGGCCAAATCATTCGCTCGAAATGTCAAAAATGTTCTTCAAACCAATCGCGAACAATTGTGGCCTGGTGACATGGTGCATCGTCATCCATAAAATTCCATCGTTGTTTGGGACCATGAAGTCTATAAATGACTGAAAATGGTCTCCAAGTAACCGAACATAACTATTTCCCGTGAATGATCGGTTCAGTTGGACCAGAAGACCCAGGCCATTCCATTTACACCATTATGGAGCCACCACCAGCTTGCACAGTGTCATTCTGATGACTTTGGTCCATGACTTCGTGGGGTCTGCGCTGCACTCGAATCCTACTATCAAGTCTTACCACATGACATTGGGACACCTCTGACCACGCCACGGTTTTCCAGTCCAGGATCCAATCGATATGTTCACGAGTCCAGAAGAGGCGGTGTAGGCGATGTCGTACTCTTAGCAGAGGCCCTCGCATGGGAGTCTGTTGGCATAGCACATTAACGCCAAATCGAGCCGCACTGTCCTAACGGATATGTTCGTCGTACGTCCCACATTGATTTCTGTGATTATTTCACGCAGTGTTGCTTGTCTGTTAGAACGAGAACTCCATGCCAACGCCGCTTCTCTCGGTCGTTAAGTGAACGCCATCGGCTACTACGTTGGCCACGGTGAGAGGTACTGCCCAAAATTTGCTATTCTCGACTGGCCCTTGACACTGTTGATCTCGGAATATTGATTTCCCTCATGGAATGTCCGAACGCGTCTAGATCCAACAACCATTCCGCGTTCCAAGTCTGTTAATCTCCTTCGTGCAGCCATAATTATCGCGTCGAACACCTTTTCATGTGAATTACCTGAGTACAAACGACAACGCTGCCACTCCACTGCTCCACTGCCCTTTCATTGCAAGCACAATCGTCAAGAACTGTGGGTGCCCCGGTTACTGACTCCTGAAATGAAAGCGCACAGACTTGAAATTTGCCAGGAAATCCTCTCGCGTTACGAGAATGAAGGTGACGCCTTTCTCCATTCAATTGTGACAGGAGATGAAACGTGGATACACCATTACGACCCGGAGACGAAACGTCAGTCTATGGAACATCGACACAAAGACTCGCCCCAGAAAAATAAATCCAACACGCAGCCCTCAGCTGTAGAAATGCCGATTGTGCTTGCAATTTCTCTCTGAGTGATACGACGATCGTCCTGAATCAATCTTTCAACATTTTGCTTGTGACACTCGGTGGTTGCTGTCACAGGACGTCAAATTCTTTGTCACGCGAACGACGCACAGTACTCACATCAACGCAGTCACCATAAACTGCGTTCATTCTCTGATGAATCTCCTTTGGGGTGACACCTGCTGTCAAGAATTCTATGATTGCACGTTGCTTAAACCGTATTGACCGAACGTCTACGCAGGGTTCCATACTTTACACTGTAGCAACACAACCGTTCAATGCTAAGGTTTCCTGCCAACTGGAGCTGTAAAAAAGAGGCTACAGATCAAGCCAGTACCTGCCGCATACCAATGCTGCCAACAAAGATTACAAAGGTGGAGGCATTACTTTTCAGTCAACCCTCGTAAGATTGTATCTCCTAATGAGTAGATTAATCTCCGTCAGTAATTATGAAATAGTGAAAATCAAATTTTTGTTGTCCCTGAAAACCGTTAGTTAGGCAACCAGCAACTGCGATCGAGTGACCGTAGCCACTTAGTAACATAGAGTAGTAGTAGTAGTTGTTGTTGTTGTTTGTTGTGCGATACTGGAAAAAGTCAGTAGCAAAGTCGACATATCTTATGAATGAAAAAGATCGAAGTCGCTCTCTCGGTCAGGGAACTGCCGTGCATCGACAAGGTCAGTCGAGATAAATTGGTTTGCGCGTCAAGTGCGCACATCACGAAAGAAAAGCTTCCTGGTGGCCCGCTGCTGTCTGTTAATAAGGTCATTGAAAGAAATGCTGCATCTGTGAATAGAATAGTGGTGAAACTTGGTAGGGTGGTATTTGAGAAACAAGAGGAAGCTGGAAAATCATCAAAGCTGGAAATTCTTAGGAAAAACACTACGTGGATAAGCGGATTACCAAATTATGTACATCTGCTGAGGATTCGATACGTCATCATGTCCATGGTTAACGTCGCTGCTAACTGAGAGAGGTCACATAACCCTGGTTGATCAGGAAACGTAATAACGTTTTAATTAGAAACATAGCGATCTGTTTCTCGTAACTAAATTGTAAATTTGTGGCAAGATCTTATGGGACCAAACTGCTTAGGCCATCGGTCCCTAAGCTTACACACTACTTAATCTAACTTAACGCTATGGACAACACACACACCCATGCGCGAGGGAGGACTCGGCTTCCGACGGGGGCAACCACACGGCTACCCCGCGCAGCTTTCGTAATTAAATCCAACGTACGACCGCTTAGCTCCTGACTCGTGAGAGGACAACATGCGTCGCTTTTAATTTTAAAAATGCTCCAAGACAAAAGAGGACGCACCACGAAGGAATTATCCGAATGGGATGGAAATGTATAGATGTGATGGATCTGTGCAGAAAAACAAATGGTTACAATTTCAGAAAAATCGGATGATTTATTCAAGAGAAAGAGATTCACAAACTGAGCAACTAAACAACGTGTTGGTCCAACTCTGGTCCTTATGCAAGCAGGTATTCGACGTGGCATTGATTGACAGAGTTTTTGCAAGTCCTTGTGAGGAATGCTGTGCTAAATGTTGTCCAATTGAATCATCAAAATCCCTAGCTGGTTGGAGGCTCTTGCCCATAATGCTGGTCTAGCCATGGTAGGGTTTAGTAAGTACAAAGGCAAGCAGTAGAAACTCTCGCCGTGTACGGGCGAGCGTTATTTTGCTGAAATGTAAGCCCAGGATGGCTTGCCATGGACTACAACAAAACGGGGCGTAGAAAATCGTCGATCCACCGTTTTACTGTAAGGGTGCCGCAGATGGCAACCAAAAGGGTCCAAGTGTGACGGGGAATGGCACTCCAAACCATGACTCCTGGTTGTCGGGCCGTATGACGGGGACAGCCAGGTTAGTTTCCTAACGCTCTCCTGAGTGTCTCTAGACATGTCTTTGCTTGTCATCAGCGATCAGTTCGAGGCAGCACTTGTCACTGAAAACAGTTGTATAGCTGCCAGTGAGACTGCAGGCCGAAAACGTGTCTGGACACGCTTCTTGAATAAATCATTCATTTTTTTCTGAAATTTTAATCATTTGTTTGTCTGTAGATGTACACCATATCTACCGATTTCCGGCCCACTCGAATAATTTTTTCGTGATGCGTCGTTGTTTCTTTTTACCTTAGAGTGCATCTCATGTAGGGTGCCTGTGACAAAGTTCCTACATGGAGCAGATGGAAATATAATTTATTCTTAAGATTTCGTTCTCATAATATGTACAACCAGTTTCAATAGCAAAAGTGGTACCCGCTTGTACAAAATTTGCTACCGTCATCAGGATATGCATTTTGTAAACTTCTTGCCCGTCTTCCTAAAAAAAAGTGATGATGTAAACTAAAACTAAAATGAAAAAAATGGCTCCTATAGAATACTCTGATGCCAGTTCCAGCTCTGTACATTTGAATAGTTCGCGAATTTTAGCGAGTTGGATGAAATGTAAGCTGCCGCTTACGTTCTGTGCTTAGCTTTGCTCCTTGTCGAAGGGTCAGTCCTGGTGTGCGAGGGCTTGCTGAAGAGTACTGTCTCCAAAAAATTTTCTTCGTGTGTACATATTTCTTTCTAAACATAGTCAGCCTGGCGTCGAACACATTTCTCCCAGCGAGAGGCCATTATGTCGATACCGTCACTGTCGAATGTATGACTTTTTTGAAGGTGCGACAACTTCACATTTGCTTGGACCGCTTCATCACTATCGAAGTGAAGTCCTCGAAGGTTTTCTTTAGGGTCTGAAACATGAAAACCAGATTCGGTGAAGGCGAGACAGTATGGAGAACGATCTATGATAGTGAACCCAAGGCGTCGAATTGTTGAACATGTGGCAGCGCTTATGTGTGGTCTGGCATCGTCATGCTCAAGGAATTCGAAACTCCATTACAGCAGGCTGTATCTCATTCACCGACGTAGTTACCATGCACACCGCCATGTTACATGCCACAGTTCGGAGCCCCGTAGCGACAGGGAGCTGCAGCCTGCGTCAGCAAAGCGGGAAAGTCGACTGAGTAATATGCGTGACGTTAATGCCTCAACCGATATTGAGAACAGAATAAAAAATTCGGGAGGCATTACGTTTCAGGACGCCCTCGTCAGTTTGAATATAATGGAGGTGCACCCACATTTCAGCTTAAATGTAGTGTGCGGTGTTACTTCGCAGTGCGAGCATAAAAAGCGATGGTGGAAACTACCTTCGCGGGTACTCACAGAGGTTTGCTGTCAACGTCATTAAATTTGTTAACCGTGAAAAAGACGGGAGGGACAGTTCAAGTCGATGCTGTAGGAGTCGTGGCATCATGGCAGGTGGAACAGAATGCCGAGGGGAGTGGGCTTCCGATTATCCATCCGAGTGGAGAAGAAGCAACTTGCACAAAATATGTACCCCTTTCGCGATATTGTTACACGTGTTTTTAGTCAGAAGTTCTGGGCACTACTGAGTCGTGCTGGCCCCGGCTTATGCGTTAGTTTAAACTTTGACTGTTACTCTGCGTTTCGTTTCCCGCGGTTATTGCCGTTAAGCCGTGGTTCTTCCTCTTTATAAGTGTAGCAGCAGCGGTGTGTATCGATATTTGCACCTTGTACTATCTTTGGTCTGGTGCTTATAGTTTCCGGCTAGCCGGTGTGCGGCAGTGGGTCGGTTGGTGTGGATCAGTCAGGAAATCTCGGCGCGGAGCAGTTGGCCGGGTCCACTGGCGGTCTCTACGCAGTGTCAGAGTGTGTGGGAGCTGTTCCGATTGCTACGAGGTTCGTGGCTCACCGACCCAGGACATCAAAGTTGAGTGGTGATTTAATTACCGAAGTCAGTCCGTTCACATTGTGTCACTGGTTTCATGGTTGGCTGTTGGGGGTATTCCCGTGAGCAACAGCGAGTGTTCGAGTTGGCGAAAGTTTGGCCATTATCCAGTGGAGTTGAACTGTATTTTGGTTATTTGAAGTCCAAGTGCACCAGCGGAATTTTTTGCCTTGTGGCCGTAGGGTTCCGGTTACCTACCCTGGCTGGTGACGTAAAATTCAAGTAGTGTCCTTTCCTCGCCGTGTTGTCACTGTCTAACACGTGTGTGTAGTTTTGACAGCTTATGCATACTTGGTTGCGGGGGGCTACGCCTTTTACGTTTTGGCATTGGAGTTCCTTGTGTACTGGTCGGGTGGAATGCGAGTCGTCTTGTCGGTGGGTCCGTTGACTGTCTCTTGGTTGGGTTGCCGGCGGATCGGATATAGTTAGGCCGACTACCTGTCTCCCCTAAGCGAACCATACCAAAGATAGTACAAGGTGCGAATATCGATAAACACCTCTGCTGCCACACGTAGAAAAAGGAAGAAGCACGGCATAACCGCAATAAACGTGGGAAACCAAACTCAGAGTAACAGTCGAGGTTTAAGCCAACGTATAAGCCGGGGCCAGCAACGCTAAACTACGAAGAAACACCAGTTTTTTACGAAAACTTGGCCGCTTTTGTCTCAAAGACCTGGACTTCGAGGCTAGCAAAAAAAAAAAAAAAAAAGAAAAAAAAGAAAAAACCTGTTATAGTAACTTCTGTCTGCGGAATTTAGTTTTAAAAGGAGCAAGACTAAACGAGTCATCACGTGGGCGGAGAAGACAAAACAGTTTCAGCAATGGCATATGTCCGCAGTTTCGCAGATGAAAGCGAAGTTTCTTCATTTAATTGATAATCTACGAGGGCTATTCTGAAAGTAAGATCCGAGTGGTCGCTAAATGGAAATGACAGTGAAAACCCGACGAAGCTTTGCTCAGATGTGTTGGGCAGTGTCTCTAGTATGCCTGTCGATCGCGTCACATCGCTCTTTTCAGTTCTCAGCACAAAGTGAGCACGTTAGGATGCTTAGAATAACAGTGCCTCCCGCCAAATATATGTGCCCGCTGGGAGGTTTCGCCTGATTTCATGCAACCCCGCATAACCAACCTGTCGTCCGCAGCTCGTGGTCGTGCGGTAGCGTTCTCGCTTCCCACGCCCGGGTTCGATTCCCGGCGGGGTCAGGGATTTTCTCTGCCTCGTGATGACTGGGTGTTGTGTGATGTCCTTAGGTTAGTTAGGTTTATGTAGTTCTAAGTTCTAGGGGACTGATGACCATAGATGTTAAGTGCCATAGTGCTCAGAGCCATTTGAACCATTTGAAAGAACCTGTCATGCATTTCATTCTTCTGCAGGGACAATGAGGACGCCTCTGCAGCACTTCCGATGGGAAGTGTCTGATGACCCACCATACAGCCCGGACTTAGGTCCCTTTGATGTTGAACTTGCATACATGATCCACTGGCCATAAAGACAACATGCTGACGTAGACAACGAACGCCAGACCAGCGAAGAGAAGTAGCGGCAAGCACAGGTGGCGGCCTTCTACGACGAGGATACTGGAAAGTTGATACAACGCTAGGACAAATGTCTAAGTCGGAGCGGCGACTATGGTGATAAGCAGCTGGAAAGCGTAGCAAACTGTTGCAAATAAAACATTTTTGATTTTCACTATTCGAGCAGCCCTCGTATATTTCTGTGTAAATGAAAGTGAGTGTTAAATTCGCTTCTAAGGTGTGTGTCACGCATGTTACAGGCCGGCGCAGCATCCTGAAGGGCGTGTGCGGCAAGTTCCGGCCGGGACTGCTGTCCGTGATCATGGGGCCGTCCGGAGCCGGCAAGAGCAGCCTCATGAACGTGCTGGCGGGACTCGTGTAAGCGACCTGCCTCTATTTTGTAGTGTCGTGTTAAAAAGGTGAAACTGACTGTAGAGACCGGTATCGGTGCCTCCCTGAATACGTGAGAACCAGTAACATCCTTTCCTGATTCTTTAAAGAATCCATCTCCCATGTATAAAATAGACAAGTCTCTTTTCCTTAGAAATGCTGTAATGTCTTAAATGTTTCATAGTAAGGATAGTTACATCTTAGTACTTACCGCCTGCAATTGGAATAAGCCCTGAGCTGCGCAGGGTAGCCGCATGGTCTCAGGCGCCTTGCCACGGTTCGCGCGGCTGCCCCCGTCGTAGGTTCTAGTCCTCCCTCGGGCATGGTGTGTGTGTGTGTGTGTGTGTGTGTGTCTGTGTGTGTGTGTTGTCCAAAGCGTGAGTTAGCTTAAGTAGTGTGTAAGCCTAGGGACTGTTGACCTCAGCAGTTTGGTCCATTGGAACTTAATACAAAGCCGGACGCTTTGAATTTTCAGCACAGTTGCAACAGCTTATAGAAGAGGATGGGTTTTCTGAGAAACTTATGTTTAGTGATGAAGCAACATTGTTTGTGAATGGCACAGTGAATAGCCACGATGTGCGAACCTGAGCGACAGAGAATCCCCACGCTATCGTGCAGAACATTCGAGATCCGCCAAAGTTATTGGGTTTAAGACAGTCCCGCGGTTTAAAGTTCTGCGAGAAGACCGTTACAGGATACGTGCATCTGGGAAAACTGGCTCATGCCACAACTGGAGAACAACATGCGGACTTCATCTACCAACAGAATGGCGCTCTACCCCATTCCCATCATGATGTTCGTGAATTCTCAAACAGGAGACTGAGATTTTTTTTCCCTCCAGCAACCCCACCAGAACTGCGGACTCTCATCAACAGATTAATAGGGACATGCTGCGCCGAACGTGCGAACATCTTGATTATCGACTTTATAACTGCAAAATCTCCATGGTTATGGAACATATAGAGTATTTGTGATATGTCAAATAACTTTGAGTTTTTCTATGTGTGTGCAAAGTCATGAGATAATATATCAAATAATATAGGTAAACCAAATCTGTGAAATCGCTTCAATCGTTTGACGTGACAATGTGATATTACTCTTTTGAAACAGGTAGTTTGTCCGCTGCTCTCTCATTGGCTAGTTAAAACCAGCAGTCGACACACCCTCTCTCTTTGTCGTCATACCTCACAGTGAGCGCTAGCACCTTGCTGCACGAAACACCTAAGTAAGCCGCTGGCCCTGATATAGACTTTTATCCTTTAGTACACTTGCAGAAGGCTTTTGAATATGCGGAATGGAATGGAGTAACGTGTCTTTATGTATTTTAAATCCATTCTCTTTATGTGAAGCAGACTGAGGCAGTTGACACTGATGGAATGACACGAGAATCCAGAATCAGGATATGTATAATGGGCGGTTTCTGTTTGTCAACACTGATATTTTGTTTGCGTACTGAAGAGGAAATGAGAGAAGTAAATGACTACTTCGATGCGGGAGTTGTTTATCGCGGAGACAAAACCGACGTGATCGGTTCGCTGTCTGCGTAGCAGTGCTCACTGAAAGTGGATAGGAGTTATGTCGAATGGTGAACGAAATGGGATGTGACACTATATCATTGTCGGTAACACTATATTGACAATAAAAAAGCGTCTCTCTATGAGTATGGTGACATAAGCGTTATCCCAAATCTCGTTTTTGTGTAAACATCGTGTGAAAACAGGTGAACGTGAAGTTTAAAAAGGTATGGAAAATAGTGTGTATAATTACAATGAAAAAAGGACAGACATCAAAGATGGACAACTTGGAGTAAAACAAGAAATTCTGTCAAACGGTAAGAGAAATTAAAAGTAACCAACATGTAGAAATCCAATTTCAAAGGTAATGTGCTCTCAGAAATAAATCGAAACCCGCAGAAGAAGATACATTGGTGTCAAAACATGTTTGTGTAAACAGACATAGGAATACATTGTGTTTCGAGAAGATGGAATTTAAAAACCAAAATTTAGTAAAAAATACTTTCTAAGGTCAGTATTTCCTTATTTTCAATAAACGGTTTCGTCAGACTTCACTGTCATCCTCAGTTCTTCTTCCTGACAACAAGGTCTGTCAAAACAGGTTGTTGAAAATAAAGAAATATTTGTGCGTTCTTGGCTATATTAAGTCTTTGTACCAAGTATAACGGATCACTCCTTCTGATTTCTCAACATGAGAAAATCCAGTCCAGAATTAAATCGCAACATGGGATAAAAACATCAACAAGCTTCTAATCCCAGCAAGATGATTAAATTACTGATACTGATACTGTTGAAACTGCTGTAAACTACAAAACTTTCACGGCGAATGCTTTAACCGATTTTTCATAAAAATTCGGCAGTTTGCGTCTTTGCAGGCCACACGTGTGGCACTACACGTATGATAACCGCCAGGCTCACGCACGACACCCTCTAGCTAGCGATTACGTCATGCTTCGTGCTCTCGAGAGACACAACTATCAATATTGTGGCGGAGCGGGTGACGATATTACATTATGCTTACAAGGGGAAATACCTTTTTCTCCATAGGCACATTGGGAGTTTGTATCCTCCAAATTTCAATCATCTTTAGGGGCTCAGATGCCTGATTACTATCGTTTGTTATTGGGAGGAAGTTGCAGTTACACCTCGCATTTCAGCTACATCTACATCTACATGATTACTCTGCAGTTCACAGTTAGGTGCCTGGCAGGGGGTTCCACCACCTTCAAGTTATTTCTCCACTGTTGCACTCTTGAAAGGCGCGTGGGGAAAACGAGCATTAAAATCTTTCTGTGCGAGCCCTGATTTTTCTTATTTTATCGTGATGATCATTTCTCCCTATATAGGAGAGTGCCAACAGAATATGTTCACAGTCTGTTGAGAAAGTTGATGATTAAAATATTACGAAAAAATCTTGCTGCAACGAAAAACGCTTTTGTTTTAATAATTTCCAAACCCAATTCACGTATCATGTCAGTGACCTCTCTCCCATATTTCGCGATAATACAAAACGAGCTGCCCTTCTCTGAATTTTCCGATGTACTCTATCAGTCCTATCTGATGCAGATCCCACACCACACAGCAGTACTCCAGAAGAGGGCGAACAAACGTGGTGCGAACAATCTCTTTAGTAGACCAGTTGCACTTTCTAACTGTTCCGCCAGTAAATTTCAGTCTTTGCTTTGCTTTACCCAAAACATATCCACGTGATCGTTCCAAATTAAGTTACTCATAGTTGCAATCCCGAAGTATTTAGCTGATCTGACAGCCTTTAGATTTGTCTAACCGAAATTTCGCGGACTTTTTAGTACTCACGTCGATGACTTCGCACTTTACATTGGAGTCAATTGCCGTTTTTCACACCCTACAAATATTTGTCTAAATCAGTTTGCAATTGGTTTTGATCGTCTGAAGCCTTATAAGACGGTAAATGACTGCATCATCTGCAAAGAATCTCACGGTTGCTCACGTTGTCTCCTACGTTGTTTCAAAAATGATCAAATGTATGTGAAATATTATGGGACTTCACTGCTAAGGTCATCAACCCCTAAGCTTACACACTACTTAACCTAAATTATCCTAAGGACAAAGACACACACCCATGCCCGAGGGAGGACTCGAACCTCCGCCGGGACCAGCCACACAGACCATGACTGCAGCGCCTAAGACCGCTCGGCTAATCCCGCGCGGCCCTACATTGTTTATGTAGACCAGGAACTGCAGAGGGCCTATAATACTTCCTTGTGGAACATCCGATATTACATATGTTTTAATCGATGACTTTCCGTCAGTTAATACGAATTGCGACCTTTGTGACAGGAAATCACTAATCAAGTCACAAAACTGAGGCGATGCTCCATAGGCAGGTAACTTGATGAGAAGACGCTTACGAGAAATGGCGTCCATAGCCTTCTAGGAATCTATAATGGCTCTGAGCACTATGGGACTTAACTTCTGAGGTCATCAGTCCCCTAAAACTTAGAACTACTTAAACCTAACTAAGCTAAGGACATCACACACATCCATGCCCGAGGCAGGATTCGAACCTGCGACCGTAGCGGTCGCGCGGTTCCGGACTGTAGCGCCTAGAACCGCATGGCCACCACGGCCGGCTAGTAATCTAAAAGTATGTAACCAAATTGATATCCCCTGTCGATAGCACTCTTTACTTTGTGCGAATAAAGAGCTAATTGTGTTTCACAAGAACGATATTTTCTGAATCTGCGTTGACTATTTGTCCATCAATCATTTTCTTTAAGGTAATTCATAATTTTCTAACACAGTATGTGTTCCAAAATCCTACTGCAAATCGACATTAGTGATATGGGTCTGTAATTCAGCGGATTACTCCTGTTGCCTTTCTTGAATGTTGGTGTGACCTGTGTCTTCAGGTGCGGATCTTCCGAAGAGTGAGCAGTTGTATATGATGGCTAAGTATGGAACTATTGTATCATCATACTCCGAAGCAAACTCGAGTGGTATTTAACCTGGACCGAAAGCCTTGGCTTTATTAAGGGATTTAAGCTGCTTCTCAATACCAAGGATATCTACTTATAAGTTACTAATGTCGGCAGTTGTTCTAGATTCGAATTTTAGAATATTTAATTCATAGTTTCTACCACATGAGTGGCAACTTATTACGAATTTGCTCTTGGCCCCTACACCTTTTGTAATTTGCATTTTATGGTACTCTTCTCTTCTCATTCACTGCATCGCTAATGCGAAAACTGCAGCTTTGAGCTTTGTCAGTTAGGATCGCAACATCCGTTTTGGAATTTTTACCTCAACGCGGAGTGACGTACGAGGGCCTCTGAGAAACAAGTGGCCGATGAATACGAGACTCGTTACTGACTCGATGTGTAACTCATATTGTTAGGAAAACGCCTCTGACTCCGTACTTGGAAGCCCTGACAGAGAACACTGCCCTCAGAGATGAGGACGGAGAGCACCACAAGATTTTTGCACGTGAGAGCCTAGCTGCAGTTGCGTAACACACGACGTTCCTCTTGTGGCAGTTTGAAGCCTTCCCGGTCCCGCCCACCGTGGTGTGACCTCTCGTAGCCTTATTGGGAAATAAGACGGGGAAAGCTCCAATAGCGTCGCCAGTTACATAACATCGTCCGACGAAGATAAATACACATTTTCGCTGCAGTGTACGATCGAAGCAGATTCTGTGGTGCTTCTCTGACAGCAGCGCATCGACGAAGGCGACTTTCACTCTTGGGCTGTCCGTGGACAACATGACGACATGAACACTACCGTACGATTTATCACAATTTTCGTCTTGTAGTATATTCCTCTTTCACGTTTGCCCTCGAACTCAGATAAGTAATAGTACATTTGCCTTCAAATAACGACTTCTTCGCAATATTCGCAACCGCGATAATGAAGTATTTTTAACCTACTAATGGACCTTCGAATAATAAGTACGAATGTTCTCTAAGAGCAATCATACCTTCCTTGTAGTTTGAAGTCACCTGCTAAATTGAGACTCAAATCCTGAACTTTAGCTTGAAGCTGTCGTGACTCGAAATCCAAGCCATTAAGAACTCCAAAGGCAAGTTTCCGGATTGGACTCCTGAGCCAGCAAACAGTACTAATCTACCAGAAACTTTGAAATTAGCGAGCCTTGTGCTGCTGATGGAAAAATTCATTCTTGTAAATTTGGTTATTACAGAAAGATCTCTAAACCAATGAGTCTTCGTATTAACTTGTTAAATGTTTAAAACATACATTTAGTTATTGCAAAAAATTATCTCAGCACCTGCAACTGGATAAAATCTTGCTTTTCAAGCTGCGTCAGTTCGAGCAGAAGGAGGAGATTAGTATTTAACGTCCCGTCAACAACGAGGCCATCAGAGACGGGGCACAAGCTCGGGTAAGGGAAGGATGGAGAAGGAAATCGGCTGTGCTCTTTGAAAGGGCATGCTGGTCGTAGGTTGTGTTCCTTGAACAGCATAGACACAGAAGTGATGACACTTTCTGCAGGACCTGACCATCATTTTGCAGGACAATGCTCAAGCACGTACAGTGCAAGCTGTTACTGATTTGTTTGACTGATGGGTCTGCTAAGTGCTGTACCACCTACTGCTCTCCCCTGACTAAAGCCCTCGTGAGTTCAAACCGATTCCTAAACTGAAGGAAACACCTCACGGCATTCGCTTCAGAACTGCTACAAATTTGTCGGCCAATAGACCGCGCCGCTCGAACAGTCAACACAACTGGCACTGCTAAGAGTAGCCTACGACTTCCACTTCGCTGGCAACGGGTTACACACAATGCTGGTGTCTAGTCTGAAGGTCAGTAAAACTTTGAAACAAGTATCTATTTTGTACGAGCTATAAATAAATAGTTGCCACTATTAAAGTTCCAACTCTCGTAGCAATTCCAAATATGTACAGTATAACTCCACTGTCTGTCGAGCCAACTTCAGTTTCTGAATGTCTCACTGAAACTATTGAGCACAGCTAATAAGCGTTGTTAGTAATCTATCCGTTTCAGAATCATTGCACGCCTTGTTTTGAAAACACTATTTGGTTTTAAAAAACGACTCCAGAACATTTTTAACATTTCTACATTTCTACTCTTTGGTTTATTTCTTTTTTTTTCATTTATTGTCTTCGACTTCCCCAAATAGAAAAATTCATCATCTGGCTGCTGTAACTTTTGTGTTATATATATATATATATATATATATATATATATATATATATATATATATATATATATATACTACGATCCTGCTTTTATTCATTTGGTTTGATTGGTTCAAATGGCTTTGAGCACTATGGTACTTAACATCTGAGGTCATCAGTCCCCTAGAACTTAGAACTACTTAAACCTAACTAACCTAAGGACAGCACACACATCCATGCCCGAGGCAAGATTGGAACCTGCGACCGTAGAGGTCGCGCGGTTCCAGACTGTAGCGCCTAGAACTGCTCGGCCACTCCGGCCGGCATTTGATTTTGAAAAGCGAGTCCCCATCATGAGACTCTCAAATCCATTGGATGTACGTATCTTGTTGTCGCTGATTTTCCAAGTTTGTAGGTTAATGGCAACTGTTTTGACCGATGTCTTTTCTGACTTTTTAAATAATAAACAAAAACTTCGAGTAATGTCTGCTATTATTGTTCAGGCATCTTGCACTTGTCTTAGTGTTGCCAACGAAATGTTTACTAAAGTATAAAAGTGAGTGATTCGGACCTAACTGACTAACACTCCCCAAAACCGCCTACCTTCAGGTGATGCTGCTTCTTTTATTCTGCTAGCTTATGATGTAATTCCCATGGTGTCTGATAAGTTCAAGATCGGAATTAAGTTTCATTTACTTTTCAGTTATGCTGAAGGCTAATTTTCCACCTGAATAGATCGAAATGGTATTCAGGCACTGTGACTGTTGGCATGCAAATCGTGTTTATAATGTACTAGCTGCTAGCCGCAATTGCATTCACCCATCAGTACTTTTACTATGACAAGTGTTGATAAGTAAGAAATGTCAGCTACCCTCACATGTCTGCCTATCAAGTATAGCTCACGATGTATGCCGTCAATCAACTGCCCCAACATATGACAATACCCACGCACAGTACAGCTGCTGAGTGATCCATGGAGAGGATTGTGGGCATCCACTGATGTAAAAACAAAGATGTTCCTTCCTTACTGCACTCTCTTAGAGGTCGATTTTCTTTTTTTTTTTTATTTTATTAAGCTGTCTATATTCTTCCTCAGGTTTCACTCTCTCTCCATACCAGATTTCATCGAATTGATTTCAACAGTTTAGTCACGAAAAAGTAACCGACAGGGTTACTTTTGCATTTAATAATATTAGTATGGATTAAACACGTTGAGTATGAAATGAAATGTTCTTATGGCGTTATTGGCTGGGAGACACCACTTGTGATGTTCAGCCGTTTGGTGTAAGCCTTTTTATTTCAGGCCTTTTTGGATTGGGCCACGACGATGATAAAATGATAATGAAGAGAACACACATACCCATTCCTAAGTGAAGAAAGCCGGCCGGAGTGGCCGAGCGGTTCTAGGTGCTACAGTCTGGAACCGCGAGACCGCAACGGTCGCAGGTTCGAATCCTGCCTCGGGCATGGATGTGTGTGATGTCCTTAGGTTAGGTAGGTTTAAGTAGTTCTAAGTTCTAGGGGAGTGATGACCTCAGCAGTTAAGTCCCATAGTGCTCAGAGCCATTTGAACCATTTGAGTGAAGAAAATACGACCTGGCTGGGATTCTAACCCAGGACCCTACGATCGAGCAACAGCAACTCTAACCGCTATTAATGCATAGGAGTCGTTTTCTTATAATGAGTATTGGCGACAGTACTAAAATAAAATATGGACTTTCTAAAATGATTAAATAGCGTTAAACTGAGAAGAAAGAAAATAAATGATTCCTTGTTCAGTGCATCGGAAATTTTGTAACATTTGTAGGTGGAATAACGCCAGCAGCCCTCACGTGTCTGCCTGTTGCTCGTGCCCGTGCTCGCATATCATAATCAAATGCAGCCTCCAATGGTTCAAATGGCTCTGAGCACTATGGGAATTAGCTTCTGAGGTCATCAGTCCCCTAGAACCTACAACTACTTAAACCTAACTAACCTAAGGACATCACACACATCCATGCCCGAGGCAGGATTCGAACCTGCGACCGTAGCGGTCGCGCGGTTCCAGACTGTAGCGCCTAGAACCGCTCGGCCACTACAGCCGGCAAATGCAGCCTCACTAAAAACCTCCCACGCTCTACATGCAAAGGCACGACGTCTCTCTGTCTGTAGTACAGCACTTAAATGACGCCATCTTTGTGAGTCTTCAAACATTCCAGATGATATACGAGGTGTGTGACGCTTATCAGCTAAAATTCGATGGGCTTGTGACTGATATTAGTATGGAAGTATGGATTAAACCCGTTGACAATTATGTAAGCATTGGTTTCACTACGTTCAATCTTATTATGTAGAACCTATAAACAAGAAAAGCATTTCATAAATGTGATAAAGATCCAAATGCAAAGAGTGAACAGCTTTTACAAAAAGTAATACTATTGGTCCATATTTCATATTATTTTCTTAAAATCAATTCATGTCTTGTACTACACACTTTATAAAGTAGCCCGTGTTCTTCCTTGGTGTTCGAGCTCTCCATACCAAATTTCTTAAAAATCGGTTTAGAACTTTATTAGTCAAAGCGTAGGAAGCGTAACAGACAGATTTACTTTCGCAATTATATTTTAGTGTGGATAAATTGAGCCGCACTGAAAGAGTTGGAAGAGTTAGAAACATAGAAACACAAAAATCACTAGCGAAATGCCAAAATAAAATAAAATTGAGTGTTATTTTGAGACACACCAAATGATTCGGTTTGATCAGAGCAATCCGAAAATATAATTAAATTCTGTCTAGGTAAAGTATTAAGTGATTTATCGATATATCTTTATGTATCTTAATTAATTAAAACTCATTATCAGATCGAGATATTTTGAGCTTTGTTTCACAAGTCTCTTCAAAGAAAGTATGATGAGGAGTGTTCACAAATCAAGCTTCGCAGAATTAGTTTACAGGAGCTACACAAGAAGTGGTTCTAAAGCTGGGGGTAAATTGTAGAAGAGAATCCAAATGCTTAAACATGAACCGTAGCAGGAAATCAGGTACCTCACGTAAAAGTAAAAAGAACGATATGGAAAGGACGGGTAATTGCAAGTGCTTTTCCGTAGTGGCCGTTAAGGCTGTTACATCACAGTAAACTTTAATTACGTAGCATTTTAACTATTAATTTAAAAATTAGTTTTTATCTTAAGAAATTGATTTGCAGTAGACCGAGAGGAAGCAATGGATCTCGTATTTATGAGAATGGCGCCCAGTTCAAGAGAATTACACTACTGACCATTAAAATTGCTACACCACGAAGATGACGTGCTACAGACGCGAAATTTAACCGACAGGAAGAAGATGCAGTGATATGCAAATTACTGGCTTTCCAGAGCATTCACACAAGGTTGGCGCCGGTGGCGGCACCTTCAACGTGCTGACATGAGGAAAGATTCCAACCGATTTCTTATACACAAACAGCAGTTGACCGGCGTTGCCTGGTGAAACGTTGTTGTGATGCCTCGTGTAAGGAGGAGAAATACGTACCATCACGTTTCCGACTTTGATAAAGGTCGGATTGTAGCCTATCGCGACTGCGGTTTATCGTATCGCGACATTGCTGCTCGCGTTGGTCGAGATCCAATGACTGTTAGCAGAATATTGAATCGGTGGGTTCAGGAGGGTAATACGGAACGCCGTGCTGGATACCAACGGCCTCGTATCACTAGCAGTCGAGATGACAGGCATCTTATCCGCATGGCTGTAACGGATCGTGCAGCCACGTCTTGACCCTGAGTCAACAGATGGGAACGTGTGCAAGACAACAACCATCTGAACGAACAGTTCGACGACGTTTTCAGCAGCATGGACTATCAGCTCGGAGACCATGGCTGTGGTTACCCTTGACGCTGCATCACAAACAGGAGCGCCTGCTATGGTGTACTCAACGACGAACCTGTGTGCACGAATGGCAAAACGTCGATATTTCGGATGAATCCCGGTTCTGTTTACAGCATCATGATGGTCGCATCCGTGTTTGGCGACATCGCGGTGAACGCACATTGGAAGCGTGTATTCGTCATCGCCATACTGGCGTATCACCCGGCGTGATGGTATGGGGTGCCATTGGTTACACGTCTCGGTCACCTCTTGTTCGCATTGACGGCACTTTGAACAGTGGACGTTACATTCCAGAAGTGTTACGACCCGTGGGTCTACCCTTCATTCGATCCCTGCGAAACCCTACATCTCAGCAGGATAATGCACGACCGCATGTTGCAGGTCCTGTACGGGCCTTTCTGGATACATAAAATGTTCGACTGCTGCCTGGGCAGCACATTCTCCAGGTATCACACCAATTGAAAACGTCTGGTCAATGGCGGCTCAGTAACTGTCTCGTCACAATACGCCAGTCACTACGCGTGATGAACTGTGGTATCGTGTTGAAGTTGCACAGGCAGCTGTACCTGTACACGCCATCCAAGCTCTTGTTTGACTCAATGCCCAGGCGTATCAAGGCCGTTATTACGGCCAGAGGTGGTTGTTCTGGGTACTGATTTCTCAGGATCTATGCACCCAAATTGCGTGAAAATGTAATCATATGTCAGTTCTAGTATAATATATTTGGCCAATGAATACCCGTTTATCATCTGCATTTCTTGTTGGTGTAGCAATCTTAATGGCCAGTAGTGTAGATCATATTGTACCCTCCGTGGCATATTGGCTGCATTCTATTTTGGCCTTATTTCATTGATTTTCAAGCCGACTTTTAAATTTGCTCTGTGAAATTATGGTAGAGGCAAACGGTACGATGTCATCAGCAAAACAGCGTTGGTTCTGATACGTAGCATTAACGCATATTCCTACATTTTACCAATTTAATGATAAAAAAAATGGTTCAAATGGCTCTGAGCACTATGGGACTTAACATCTATGGTCATCAGTCCCCTAGAACTTAGAACTACTTAAACCTAACTAACCTAAGGACATCACACAACACCCAGCCATCACGAGGCAGAGAAAATCCCTGACCCCGCCGGGAATCGAACCCGGGCGTGGGAAGCGAGAACGCTACCGCACGACCACGAGATGCGGGCATTTAATGATCTGAAAACTTCTTATAGCACTGGTGAGAACAGATTGCAAGTGTTCACTAGCGAACTGAATAAGTGCGCTATCAAGGAAGGAAATAAATGCGGACGTCGTATCGAATGGGCTTCGCTGCAGCTTGTCATATAGTTCTCCCGTCATTCGCCTTGAAGGTTATAGAGCAACACAGTGAAACCTAAATGAGTTGTTCCAACTCAAAATGGGGTCACCATTTTCCTCAGTATGACGTTAACGTGTTCGTGTCATACGTCCTGTTCGTCCTTGGCAGTCGTATTTACGCGCAGGGCCCCTAAATGCTACAAGAGCAGGCGCATTTGGTGGTGCGAGAAGAAGTGTTTGCAGTATAGCAGCTGCGATTTTTTCGCACCAAGCGAGTGGCGAGGCCCCTGGCCTTTCCTGAGTAACCGGTAGTTACCTAACGGCTGGAAGATAACAGGGCTCTCTGCGACTGTTGGCCCGGCGGGTGGATGCCTGTTACATCACAGCGCTGTCGAAACGCGGACTGCTACGTCACGGGCGCCGCTAGGCTGCCTCGCAGGCACGGGTAGCCGCTGACCTGCCCCTCACCGCTGTCACGCAACGCAGTTTGCATCATCCCCACCCAGCTGGTCACCTTAAAGTATGACAGTTTCCTGGAAACAGTCGTCAATGACCAGACGATCTCTCGGGTTCTTTAGGGGTACACGATAAGAGATTGCACTATCTGATGAAACGTTACCGGATTCGGGAGGACGACGGTTCAAACCCGAGTCCGGTCAACCAGATTTAGGTTTTCCGCCAGGTAAATGCCGGACTGGTTACGTTGAAAGGGCAGAGCTGATTTCCTTCCCCATCGCTGACATGATCCGAGCTTCTGCTCCGTCTCTAACAACCTCGATATCGACGGGACGTTAAACCCAATCTTCCTACCTTTCTTCCGTATCCAGACATCTGTTGGCGAACATTAATATGACGAGTGCTCACCCTTCGCCTTGATGATGGCTTGAACTCCTGTGGGGACACTTTCAGTGAGATTGAATGTCTGTGGAAGAATGGCAGTCCATTCTCCCCAAGAGCCGAACCCAGAGAAGGTATTGATGTACGACGCTGGGGTCGACGTTCTAACTCATCACAAAGGTGTTCCATTACGATCAGGTTGGGGCTCTGGGCAGGCCAGTTCATTTCAAGAATGTTGTTGTTCACAAACCACTGACCCACAGTTGCTGCTTTATGACAGGGAGTCTTGTCATGCTGATACAGTAATCGTCACCGAACTGTTCCTATAGTATACGCAGTACACAATGGCGTTAAATGTTTCCTCAATCACAGTATCGGAACCACACCCTAACCACGAGAAACACCCCGAACCGCAAATCTACCTCTTCCCCACGTCACTGTCGGCAGTACACAAGATGGCAGGTAACATTCTCAAACAATTCGTCAAACACAGGTCATTCCATCTGATTGCCGCAGCGTAGTCTATAGCCTCAATCATCACCAAAAATCATTCGTTTCCGATCATCCACTTTCCAGTGGCAAATCTTTAACATAATGCAGCGCTTCAGCAACCGTGAATTGTTCAGACAATAAGAAATTCAGCCTTCAGTTGCAAGGTAATTTTTTTTTTATTTTACCTAGGTTTCGATGCCAATAATGGTATCTTCTTCAGAACCTATAAATTAACCCATACGAACATATATTAAACATTGAAATACATCATCAATCTAATGATTTCATAATAAGGAAAATCGTGATAGTTACAAAAATTAAATTATTTTGAGGGCCAAACGTTGGCCATGACACAGGATAAAACTAATACAGAATTGAGACGCATAATCATAAGATTATGTCTGTCAATATTAAAAACAATAACAAATCCGTAGACGGAGATACGCCGGGCAAGGAATAAGGCCCATGCTCCCAAGCCTCTAAAAGATGCAGAACTTTTGCATAATGAAGTCGAAGGATGTAAGTTAGACACCCTTGAAGAATTGTAAATTTTTAAACATCTTATTATTGACAGAGAAAATTTACTTAATGATAAGCTGCAACTAAAAACTAGAAATAATTTCGAAGGATTTCAAATTTTACTCCAGTGGAGTTGACCCACGGTCCGCTTCGAATGGCCAATGCTGTTTCCTGTCTGCTCTGCCTCTTTATTATAGTGCGTTTCTACATTGCGTCTCCATATATTTTGTATTATACTGGTAATAACACCAACTGCAAAGGGGTTTCTTAATTTGCCTGATTTATGTTCAAGATATTTCATGCTTCGCATGCCTGTGTCTCCCATACTAATTTTTTAGTTACTGTAGTGGGGTTTCGCCCTCTTATTATTATATTTGAAAGTAAATTTTCTTGCCCCGACTTAGTAGCTAGTTCTCACGTAAATTGTTTAATGTACTGTACCATAGGTAAGCAGGACTGTTTCCTGTCACATTTTTTTTTACAATTTACGTTGCGCTAAGTAATTTTGAGACAGCTTGTCTCTAGTGCTTGCGCATGCGCTCGCACTCGGCCGTTGGCCGAGCCTCGCCGCGGAACTGCTCGCGACGCCTCGTTTCCTTGTTGCTTACGTGTGACCCTTATTCCTGGCCCGGCGTAGCTCCGTCTACGTTTTCATTATTATTTTTAGTATTGACAGACATAATCTTATGATTATGCGTCTTTATTCTGTATTAGTTTTATCCTGTGACATGGCCAACATTTGGCCCCCAAAATAATTTAATTTTTGTATGTATCACGATTTTCCTTATTATGAAATCATTAGATTGATGATGTATTTCAATGCTTAATATATGTTCGTATGGGTTAATTTATAGGTTCTGAAGAAGATACCATCAACGGCATCGAAACCTAGGTTATATAAAAAAAAATTTACCTTGCAACTTATTGTCTGGACTTTCCAGTGGCGTTGCCCTTTACATGACATCATACTCACTTACAAGTGACTACAGAAAAATGTGTCTTATGGACAACTGCTCGATCATTGTATTCCATTGTTTTCAACTCATTAAGCACAGCCATTGTGCTAGCTAGACTGCTGATAGCCCCTTAGAACGAACGAATGATAACTGCTGCTGACTTGGTGTCTTTTTTTGTGTCCAGGCTCCGCAGTGTTCGAAGGTCCCTATCCATTAGTAGAGGGAAATCCCAAAAGTAAGCTCTCGAATTTTTTTATAAGTACGGAACTCTGTTTTTTGTGGCAGTTGGTCTCACTGTTATGAAGAGTGCTTCAAGCGCTGTGTGTAAACATGCGCACGCCGCGCTGAGGCGCTCAGTCTTGGCTTGGCAGCCGTTGAGAATGGAGCTCCCGTTGGATGTTACCGCCAAGTGCGAATTGTGCGCAGTTATTCGGTTTTTGAACGCAAAGGGCACTGCGCCGATTGAAATCCATCGCCAATTGACGGAAGTGTATGGTGAGTCGTGCATGGATGTCAAAAATTTTGGTAAGTGGTGTAGAGAGTTTGCAGCTGGTCGGACCGAAATCCACGACGAACAAAGGAGCGGGAGACCATCAATTTCTGAGGAGACAGTGTTGAAGGTTGAGCAAAGCATGCGTGAAGATCGGCGGATCGCCCTGGATGATCTCTGCACGTTGGTTCCTGAGGTTTCCCGAAGCACTGCTCACAGAATTTTAACGGAAACATTGGACTACCGGAAGGTGTGCGCAAGATGGGTGCCACGCATGCTGACTGAGGACCACATGCGGCAACGAGTTGATGCTTCCCGCGCATTTCTTCACCACCTTGCAGCCGAACAGGACAACTTTCTGGACTCAGTAGTCACGGGTGACGAAACCTAGGCGTACCACTTTACACCTGAGACCAAGCAACAATCACGACAGTGGCGGCATCCCTCTTCGCCAAAGCCGCGGAGCTGGCGGCGAGCTGGTATGACATGGGCATACAAAAACTGCCACAGCGTCCACAGAAATGCATCGACAGAAATGGTGATTATGTCGAAAAATAACTAAACGTTCAAGCTGTAAACTGACGTAAACCTTTGTAGAAATAATTAAGACTATGTACTTATAAAAAAACAGGAGACCTTACTTTTGGGATTACCCTCGTACATGCGGTCTGCCTCCTAATGGTTTAGCTATGGTTGTTCTTCGCGTTTCCACTTCACTATCACATCACCTACACTCGACGTGGACAGCTTTAGAATGGTAGAAATGTCCAAGACGAACTTATTACTCAGTTTACATCCAATGACTAGTCCACGTTCAGCGTGACAGAGCTCTCCTAGCCGACACATAGAGCTGTTAGTACTTCTCTATTGAAAACGCAGATACTGCTTCTTTACTGACACCACAATTCTCACAGCCTCTTTTTCTACTGCCGCCAGCGCCTCTCGCGGTAGCTAGTGGTAAATACCGCGTAAGACATACGGATACATTTGATCAGGTAGTGTAGTTCATGAATGATGGCCGCATTTCAGTGACCAACACTGAGATGACAAAAGTCATTGGATACCGATATGCACATACACGAGGTTAGTATCGCCTACACAAGGTATAAAAGGTCAGTGCATTGGCGGAGCTGTCATTTGTAGTCGGAGATTCATGTGAAAAGGTTTCCGACGCGATTACGGTCGCGCGACTTTGAACACCGAATGGTAGATGAAGCTAGACGCAAGCGGCATTGTATTACGGAATTCGCTAGGGAATTGAATATTCTGAGATCCATAGCGTCAAGAGATTGCCGAGAATACCAAATTTCGGGCATTACCTTTTACCTCTGTCAACGCAGTGGTCGACGGCCTTCACTTAACGACCGGCAGAGCGGCGTTTGAGTGGAGTTGTCAGTGCTAACAGACAAGCAACACTGCGTGAAATAACCGCAGAAATCAATGTGGAACGTACGAAGAACGTGTTCGTCAGGACAGTGCGGCGAAATTTGGCGTTAACTGGCTATGCGCCACGACAGCAAACAAACGACGCGAATACAGCACGCCATCGTCTGCTGCGCAACTCCTGGGCTCATGACCATATCGGTTGGACCCTAGACGACTGAAAAATCGTAGCGTGGTCAGATGAGTCCCGATTTCAGTTGGTAAGAGCTGATAGTAGAGTTCAAGTGTGGTGCTGATCTTACGAAGCCGTGGACCCAAGTTGTCAACAAGGCACTGTGGAATCTGGTGGTGGCTCCATAATAGTGTGGGCTGCGGTTGCCGGCTGCTGTGGTTGAGCGGTTCAAGGCGTTTCAGTCCGGAACCACGCTGCTGCTACGGTCGCAGGTTCGAATCCTGCCTCGTGCATGGTCAGGAGTTCACTACACTCAGCTGGCGGCTACACGGGTAGCGGAGGCTGTGTGGCGTGGACTGGGCGGTTTTTTAGGTTAGAAGGCCTCGGGAAAGTACGGGATGGGCTGCAATCTCAAAGGGTGCATGGCAAATACAGGACGTGCTTGGATCAAGGAACAGTCGGAATTGTAGTTGTAAATTGTTGTAGTTGTGCTGGGAAAATCCCTGAGCTTCAAGCGCTAAAAGAAAGCACAGAGGCTGAAATCGTTATAGGTACAGAAAGCTGGCTAAAGCCTGAAATAAGTTCTGCAGAAATTTTTACGAAGTCTCAGACGGTATTCAGGAAAGATAGATTAGGCAGAATTGGTGGTGGAGTGTTTGTGTCTGTCAGTAGTGGTTTATCTTGTAGTGAAGTCGAAGTAGATACTCCGTGCGAATTGGTATGGGTGGAGGTTATACTTAACAGCCGTACTAAGTTAATAATTGGCTCCTTCTACCGACCCCCAGACTCCGATGACATAGTTGCTGCACAGTTCAGAGAAAATTTGAGTCTCGTAACAAATAAATACCCCACTCATACGATTATAGTTGGTGGGGACTTCAACCTTCCCTCGATATGTTGGCAAAAATACTTGTTCAAAACCGGTGGTAGGCAGAAAACATCTTCCGAGATTGTCCTAAATGCTTTCTCCGAAAATTATTTCGAGCAGTTAGTCCACGAACCCACGCGAATTGTAAATGATCGCGAAAACACACTTGACCTCTTAGCCACAAACAATCCAGAGCTAATAGAGAGCTTCATGACTGATACAGGGATTAGTGATCACAAGGTCGTTGTAGCTAGGCTCAATACCGTTTCTTCCAAATCCACCAGAAACAAACGCAAAATAATTTTATTTAAAAAAAAGCGGATAAAATGTCGCTAGAAGGCTTCCTAAGAGATAATCTCCATTCCTTCCGAACTGACTATGCAAATGTAGACGTGATGTGGCTCAAATTCAAAGATATAGTAGCAACAGCAATTGAGAGATTCATACCTCATAAATTGGTAAGAGATGGAACTGATCCCCCATGGTACGCAAAACAGGTCCGAATGCTGTTGCAGAGGCAACGGAAAAAGCATGCGAAGTTCAGAAGAACGCGAAATCCCGAAGATTGCCTAAAATTTACAGACGCGCGAAATTTGGCACAGACTTCAATGCGAGATGCCTTTAATAGGTTCCACAACGAAACATTGTCTCGAAATTTGGTACAAAATCCGAAGAAATTCTGGTCGTGTGTAAAGTACACAAGTGGCAAGACGCAGTCAATACCTTCGCTGCGCAGTGCCGATGGTACTGTTACCGACGACTGTGCCGCTAAAGCGGAGTTATTGAACGCAGTTTTCCGAAATTCCTTCACCAGGGAAGACGAATGGAATATTCCAGAATTTGAAACACGAACAGCTGCTAGCATCAGTCTCTTAGAAGTAGATGCCTTAGGGGTTGCGAAGCAACTCAAATCGCTTGATACGGGCAAGTCTTCAGGTCCAGATTGTATACCGATTAGGTTCCTTTCAGATTACGCTGATACAATAGCTCCCTACTTAGCAATCATATACAACCGCTCAGCGATAGATCTGTACCTGCAGATTGGAAAATTGCGCAGGTCGCACCAGTGTTTAAGAAGGGTAGTAGGAGTAATCCATCGAATTACAGACCAATATCATTGACGTCGTTTTACAGTAGGGTTTTGGAGCATATACTGTATTCAAACATTATGAATCTCCTCGAAGGGAACGATCTATTGATACGTAATCAGCATGGTTTCAGAAAACATCGTTCTTGTGCAACGCAGCTAGCTCTTTATTCGCACGAAGCAATGGCCGATATCGACAGGGGATCTCTAGTTGATTCCGTATTTCTAGATTTCCGGAAAGCTTTTGACACCGTTCCTTACAAGCGACTTCTAATCAAACTGCGGGCCTATGGGATATCGTCTCAGTTGTGCGACTGGATTCGTGATTTCCTGTCAGGAAGGTCACAGTTCGTAGTAATAGACGGCAAATCATCGAGTAAAACTGAAGTGATATCAGGTGTTCCCCAGGGAAGCGTCCTGGGACCTCTGCTGTTCCTGATCTACGAGGGCAGTTCAATAAGTAATGCAACACATATTTTTTCTGAAACAGGGGTTGTTTTATTCAGCATTGAAGTACACCAGGTTATTCCCCAATCTTTTAGCTACACAACACTATTTTTCAACGTAATCTCCATTCAATGCTACGGCCTTACGCCACCTTGAAATGAGGGCCTGTATGCCTGCACGGTACCATTCCACTGGTGGATGTCGGAGCCAACGTCGTACTGCATCAATAACTTCTTCATCATCCGCGTAGTGCCCCCCACGGATTGCATCCTTCATTGGGCCAAACATATGGAAATCCGACGGTGCGAGATCGGGGCTGTAGGGTGCATGAGGAAGAACAGTCCACTGAAGTTTTGTGAGCTCCTCTCGGGTGCGAAGACTTGTGTGAGGTCTTGCGTTGTCATGAAGAAGGAGAAGTTCGTTCAGATTTTTGTGCCTACGAACACGCTGAAGTCGTTTCTTCAATTTCTGAAGAGTAGCACAATACACTTCAGAGTTGATCGTTTGACCATGGGGAAGGACATCGAACAGAATAACCCCTTCAGTGTCCCAGAAGACTGTAACCATGACTTTACCGGCTGAGGGTATGGCTTTAAACTTTTTCTTGGTAGGGGAGTGGGTGTGGCGCCACTCCATTGATTGCCGTTTTGTTTCAGGTTCGAAGTGATGAACCCATGTTTCATCGCCTGTAACAATCTTTGACAAGAAATTGTCACCCTCAGCCACATGACGAGCAAGCAATTCCGCACAGATGGTTCTCCTTTGCTCTTTATGGTGTTCGGTTAGACAACGAGGGACCCAGCGGGAACAAACCTTTGAATATCCCAACTGGTGAACAATTGTGACAGCACTACCAACAGAGATGTCAAGTTGAGCACTGAGTTGTTTGATGGTGATCCGTCGATCATCTCGAACGAGTGTGTTCGCACACTCCGCCATTGCAGGAGTCACAGCTGTGCACGGCCGGCCCGCACGCGGGAGATCAGACAGTCTTGCTTGACCTTGCGGCGATGATGACACACGCTTTGCCCAACGACTCACCGTGCTTTTGTCCACTGCCAGATCACCGTAGACATTCTGCAAGCGCCTATGAATATCTGAGATGCTCTGGTTTTCCGCCAAAAGAAACTCGATCACTGCCCGTTGTTTGCAACGCACATCCGTTACAGACGCCATTTTAACAGCTCCGTACAGCGCTGCCACCTGTCGGAAGTCAATGAAACTATACGAGACGAAGCGGGAATGTTTGAAAATATTCCACAACAAATTTCCGGTTTTTTCAACCAAAATCGGCCGAGAAAAAAAAATGTGTTGCATTACTTATTGAACTGCCCTCGTATATAAATGACCTGGGTGACAATCTGAGCAGTTCTCTTACGTTGTTCGCAGATGATGCTATAATTTACCGTCCAGTAAGGTCATCCGAAGACCAGTATCAGTTGCAAAGCGATTTAGAAAAGATTGCTGTATGGTGTGGCATGTAGTTAAATAACGAAAAGTGTGAGGTGATCCACATGAGTTCCAAAAGAAATCCGTTGGAATTTGATTACTCGATAAATAGTACAATTCTCAAGGCTGTCAATTCAACTAAGTACCTGGGTGTTAAAATTACGAACAGCTTCAGTTGGAAAGACCACATAGATAATATTGTGGGGAAGGCGAGCCAAAGGTTGCGTTTCATTGGCAGGACACTTAGAAGATGCAACAAGTCCACTAAAGAGAAAGCTTACACTACACTCGTTCGTCCTCTGTTAGAATATTGCTGCGCGGTGTGGGATCCTTACCAGGTGGGATTGACGGAGGACATCGAAAGGGTGCTAAAAAGGGCAGCTCGTTTTGTGTTATCACGTAATAGGGAGATAGTGTGGTAGACATGATACGCGAGTTGGGATGGAAGTCATTAAAGCAAAGACGTTTTTCGTCGCGCCGAGATCTATTTACGAAATTTCGGTCACCAACTTTCTCTTCCGAATGCGAAAATACACTCCTGGAAATGGAAAAAAGAACACATTGACACCGGTGTGTCAGACCCACCATACTTGCTCCGGACACTGCGAGAGGGCTGTACAAGCAATGATCACACGCACGGCACAACGGACACACCAGGAACCACGGTGTTGGCCGTCGAATGGCGCTAGCTGCGCAGCATTTGTGCACCGCCGCCGTCAGTGTCAGCCAGTTTGCCGTGGCATACGGAACTCCATCGCAGTCTTTAACACTGGTAGCATGCCGCGACAGCGTGGACGTGAACCGTATGTGCAGTTGACGGACTTTGAGCGAGGGCGTATAGTGGGCATGCGGGAGGCCGGGTGGACGTACGGCCGAATTGCTCAACACGTGGGGCGTGAGGTCTCCACAGTACATCGATGTTGTCGCCAGTGGTCGGCGAAAGGTGCACGTGCCCGTCGACCTGGGACCGGACCGCAGCGACGCACGGATGCACGCCAAGACCGTAGGATCCTACGCAGTGCCGTAGGGGACCGCACCGCCACTTCCCAGCAAATTAGGGACACTGTTGCTCCTGGGGTATCGGCGAGGACCATTCGCAACCGTCTCCATGAAGCTGGGCTACAGTCCCGCACACCGTTAGGCCGTCTTCCGCTCACGCCCCAACATCGTGCAGCCCGCCTCCAGTGGTGTCGCGACAGGCGTGAATGGAGGGACGAATGGAGACGTGTCGTCTTCAGCGATGAGAGTCGCATCTGCCTTGGTGCCAATGATGGTCGTATGCGTGTTTGGCGCCGTGCAGATGAGCGCCACAATCAGGACTGCATACGACTGAGGCACACAGGGCCAACACCCGGCATCATGGTGTGGGGAGCGATCTCCTACACTGGCCGTACACCACTGGTGATCGTCGAGGGGACACTGAATAGTGCACGGTACATCCAAACCGTCATCGAACCCATCGTTCTACCATTCCTAGACCGGCAAGGGAACTTGCTGTTCCAACAGGACAATGCACGTCCGCATGTATCCCGTGCCACCCAACGTGCTCTAGAAGGTGTAAGTCAACTACCCTGGCCAGCAAGATCTCCGGATCTGTCCCCCATTGAGCATGTTTGGGACTGGATGAAGCGTCGTCTCACGCGGTCTGCACGTCCAGCACGAACGCTGGTCCAACTGAGGCGCCAGGTGGAAATGGCATGGCAAGCCGTTCCACAGGACTACATCCAGCATCTCTACGATCGTCTCCATGGGAGAATAGCAGCCTGCATTGCTGCGAAAGGTGGATATACACTGTACTAGTGCCGACATTGTGCATGCTCTGTTGCCTGTGTCTATGTGCCTGTGGTTCTGTCAGTGTGATCATGTGATGTATCTGACCCCAGGAATGTGTCAATAAAGTTTCCCCTTCCTGGGACAATGAATTCACGGTGTTCTTATTTCAATTTCCAGGAGTGTATTTTGTTGAGCCCAACCTACATAGGTAGGAATGATCATCAAAATAAAATAAGAGAAATCAGAGCTCGAACAGAAAGGTTTAGGTGTTCGTTTTTCCCGCGCCCTGTTCGGGAGTGGAATGGTAGGGAGATAGTATGATTGTGGTTCGGTGAACCCTCTGCCAAGCTCTTAAATGTGAATTGCAGAGAAATTATGTAGATGTAGATGTAGATGTGTGTGATGTCCTTAGGTTAGTTAGGTGTAAGTAGTTCTAAGTCTAGGGGACTGACGACCTCAGATGTTAAGTCCCATAGTGCTTAGAGCCATTTGAACCGTTTGATTTTTGTGGGCTGAGTTTACATGGATCATTGACTGGAAATGGTTACTTTCTGATACTTGGAGACATTTGCAGCCATTCATGGACTTCATTTTCTTGGACAACGATGGAATTTTTATATCCGACAGTGCGCCATGTCACTGGGTCATATTTGTTCGCGATTGGTTTGAAGAACATTTGGAACAAATGATTTATCACCCGACATGAATCTCATCCAACAGTTATGTGACATAATCGAGAGATCTGTTCGTGCACAAAATCCTTCACTGGCTACACTTTCGCAATAATGGAAGGCTTTAGAGACAAAAGGCTCAATGTTTCTGCAAGGGACTTCCAACGACTTGATTACTCCATGCCACTTCGAGCTGCTGCAAAACGCCGAGCAAAAAGAGGTCTGACACGATATTAGGATGTATCCCATGACTTGTGTTACCTCTGTGTTATATGACCCTGAGCACAAGACGAAAGTCATTATATGGCTCTGAGCACTATGGGACTTAACATCTGAGGTCATCAGTCCCCTAGAACTTAGAACTACTTAAACCTAACTAACCTGAGGACATCACACACATCCATGCCCGAGGCAGGATTCGAACCTGCGACCGCAGCAGTCGCAGTGTTCCCGACTGAAGCGCCTAGAACCGCACGGCCACCACGGCCGGCGAAAGTCATTATAACCTTTCCTGCAGAACCTACTTCAACGCATTACTGATAAGAGAATTAGCTTATAGAGATTTGAAACTTGAGACGACGGGACGAGTGGCAGGAGATTCTCTTCGTATGCCGAGCTCGCGATGTTCAGTGTCCCCTCTCTTCGACACGTGCTGCCTGTTGACCTCTGCTCCAGTGCGTAGCGGGCTGGTTCATCATTCCGGACGCGATGTTTCGAGCGTTGCGAAATGTAGTGGGGTCAACGGCCGCTGTTGAATTTCACCTCCCGAATGAACTTTACAGTCTGGAGTACGCTTAAGACAGAAAAACAAAAATAATTACTTGATGTCTAATTCCACTGTGTACCCTGTGCACCACGACCGTATTATTGTCAATATACACTACTGGCCATGAAAATTGCTACACCAAGAAGAAATGCAGATGATAAACGGGTATACATTGGACAAATATATTACACTAGAACTGACATGTGATTACATTTTCACGAAATTTGGGTGCATAGATCCTGAGAAATCAGTACCCAGAACAACCACCTCTGGCCGTAATAACGGCCTTGAAACGTCTGCGCATTGAGTCAAACACAGCTTGGATGGCGTGTACAGTTACAGATGCCCAAGCAGCTTCAACAGGATACTGCAGTTCATCAAGAGTAGTGACTGGCGTATTGTGACGAGCCAGTTCCTCGGCCACCATTGACCAGACGTTTTCAATTGGTGAGAGATCTGGAGAATGTGCTGGCCAGGGCAGCAGTCGAACATTTTCTGTATCTAGAAAGGGCCGTACAGGACCTGCGACATGCGGTCGTGCTAATCCTGCTGAGATGTAGGGTTTCGCGGGGATCGAATGAAGGGTAGAGCCATGGATCGTAACACATCTGAAATGTAACGTCCGCTGTTCAAAGTGCCGTCAATGCGAACAAGAGGTGACCGAGACGTGTAACCAATGGCATCCCATACCATCACACCGGGTGATACGCCAGTATGGCGATGACGAATATACGCTTCCAATGTGCGTTCACTGCGATGTCGCCAAACACGGATGCGACCATCATGATGCTGTAAACAGAACCTGGATACATCCGAAAAAATGACGTTTTGCCATTCGTGCACCGAGGTTCGTCGTTGAGTACACCATCGCAGGCGTTCCTGTCTGTGATGCAGCGTCAACGGTAACCACAGCCATAGTCTCCGAGCTGATAGTCCATGCTGCTGCAAACGTGGTCGAATTATTCGTTGCAAACGTCCCCATCTGTTGACTCGGAGATCGAGACGTGGCTGCACGATCCGTTACAGCCATGTGGAGAAGATGCCTGTCAACTCGACTGCTAGTGATACGAGGCCGTTGGGATCCAGCACGGCGTTCCGTATTACCCTCCTGAACCCACCGATTCCATATTCTGCTAACAGTCATTGGATCTCGACCAACGCGAGTAGCAATGTCGCGATACGATAAACCACAATCCCGATAGGCGACAATCCGACCTTTATCAAAGTCGGAAACGTGATGGTACGCATTTCTCCTCCTTACACGAGGCATCACAACAACGTTTCACCAGGCAACGCCGGTCAACTGCTGTTTGTGTATAAGAAATCGGTTGGAAACTTTCCTCATGTCAGCACGTTGTAGGTGTCGCCACCGGCGCCACCCTTGTGTGAATGCTCTGAAAAGGTAATCATTTGTATATTACAGCATCTTCTTCCTGTCGGTTAAATTTCACGTCTGTAGCACGTCATCTTCGTGGTGTAGCAATTTTAATGGCCAGTAGTTAGTGTATTTTTGATAAATGGCAGCATGGGTCGTAAAGATTGAAATCGATTTCGGTCACTGTGTGACCATCTTCAGTAGAAACTATTATGATAGGGAGTTAGAAATTCGATCTGCAAATTAAAAGATTTCAGTCTTGCTGCCATTTATCAAAAATATATTAAAAATAAGTACGACAGGTGCTGAACAGAAGGGATACCAAATTCATACCTATTGCTCTCAATTTTAAAGTTTTTAGTTTGCAGCCGGTGCATTCCAATATTATTCGTAACTAGGTTTTAACTCAACTACTGGTTACAGAAATACGAGTAAAACTCATTGGCCTATTCGTTTGTTCAATTCGACGGTTGTATGAAATTATCAGAGAGCAGTGGCAGCAACTGAAGCAGTTTTCCTGCTCGTTTTTAGGGTTCTTTATCTGAATCCGTAAAAACGGAACCCTTATAAGATCACTTTGTTGTTCGTCTGTTAAGACGGATACAGGTATCAAGTTAAAATTTATGTCAAATTCTAAGATCTGCAGTCTCTTGGTGGTGTAAAAACTTAAGCTTCTACGGCAATGCAGTCAAAAGAAGCGGTCATTTATGCCACTTATTTTGATTCTCGCAAACTTACTCATCATACCCTCTAAAGGAATATCTATGTCCATAATTGGTCGGTCAGGGTGGCGCTACACACGGCTAACAGTGGCTGTGAAGTGTTTTGTGTGTGTGTGTGTGTGTAGGTTAGAGTGTCTCGGGAAACAACAAAAGGGGTCTGAGTCTCAAAGGCTGCAAGGCAAATACAGGAGAAGCGTTGACTCAGGAAACCATCATCGATATTACTTTAGTAAACTGACACTTCTGTGTTGGGACAGAACCAGAGAACCAGGTGCCGATAGAAAGCACTGAAACACGAAGCGTTAAGGGTACTTAAAGCTGACTAAAGTCGGAGATAAGTTGAGCCGAAGTTTTTACGAAGACCTGACGGTGTTCAGAAAGGATAGATTAAATACAGTTGGTGGTGACTTGTTTGTTACTGATAGAAGTAGTCTATCTTGTAGAGAAATTGAAGTAGTTCGTCCCTGTTAGTTAGTCTAGCTAGAGGTTATACTTGACGACAGGAATGCATTTCAGAGCTCTCGTTTATTAGATGGTTTTGCGTTCAATGATCGTTTTTTCATATCTCTGAAGATTGAGCATTTCTCCTGGGACACCGTTTATAGTGATATATACACAAATCTTCCTAGTGAATCAGGCTATCTATTAATGAAAACCCTATCGAAATCCATACAGTAGTTCCTAAGATTAGTCTTCACATACAGATCAGACCCGCGTTGGGGGACTTTAATTTACAATACAGGGTGTACGAGCTAGAAGTATGCTAAAAGATTTGTTTATATTTCAGTACCTATTAAGGCTTTGCCAACATTAGACACAGGAGAACAAATATGTTTATGCATTTTGGTACAGATCAGTCTGGGCATCGTTTGTAGCTCGACAGATATCGAAACAGTACTCCACTTCTCGCAACATGTTCATAAGCGTGACACGTGTTATGGTCTCTGCTGCGGTGCAGACCCATTGTCTCAAATCTACCATATCTCAAACCTTTTTTCTCTGATAAAGCCCCATGCTCTGAAATTCAGCGGAGTCAGACTGGGAGACCTAGAAGGCCAGGCAATAGGACCCCACCTCCCCTCTCCGATTCAAAGCTCAGGGAAAGTCTCATGGAGAAATGTGGCAACGTCCCCATGATAGTGGGGGACAGGGGGCGGCGCCATCGTTGTGGAGAATGACGTAGGTATGCATGTATGGAACTGCACAGTTAGCCAACATGTCAAGACAAGTGTGCCCTGTTACTGGTGTGCATGCACCATGCGATCCAGTGCAGTTCATTAAATTGTGAGGATCAAATCCTGAAGGGTGACTATCTATTGCGTATTTACCCAACAACGTAAAATGTCGAGTTATTTCGTTGTAAGGATTTGTCTGCGTATACCTCTATCCAGGACACCCTTTATGTTTAGGTAGATTGAAAAATACTGTTGACTGAAGTGTTCGGTTCATACAGAAGTATTTTCTTTGTACACACATGGCATTTCTCTGCGAATGTATCAACATACATAATTCCAATCAAGAACAACTGCCAAGATGAGAAACATAGAAGTAGATGTCCTCGGAGTAACAAAGCAGCTTAAATCACTTATTAAAGGCAAGGCCTCCGGTCCAGATTGTATACCAGTCAGGTTCCTCTCAGAGTCTGTTGATAAAATAGCTCCATATTTAGCAGTTATATACAACCACTCACTCACAGAAAGATCCGTACCTAAAGACTGGAAAATTGCTCGAGTCACGCCAATACCCAAAAAGGGAAGTAGGAGTAAGCCACTGAATTACAGGCCTATATCACTAACGCCGATTTGCAGTAGGGTTTTGGAACATATACTGCATCCGAACACTATAAAGTACCTCGAAGAAAACGATTTATTGACACATAGTCAGCACGGGTTCAGAAAATATCGTTCTTGTGAAACACAATTAGCTCTTTATACTCATGAAGTAATAAGTGCTATCGACAGGGAATTTCAAATTGATTCCATATTTTTAGATTTCCAGAAGGCTTTGAACACCGTTCCTGACAAGCGTCTTCTAACCAAACTGCATGCCTAAGGAGTAGCGCCTCAGTAGTGCCACTGGATTCGTGATTTCCTGTCAGAAAGGTCACAGTTCGAGTGTATGTGAAATCTTATGGGACTTAACTGCTAAGGTCATCAGTTCCTAAGATTACACACTACTTAACCTAAATTATCCTAAGGACAAACACACACCCATGCCCGAGAGAGGTCTCGAACCTCCGCCGGGACCAAACGCACAGTAGGTCACAGTTCGTAGTAATAGACGGAAAGTCATCGAGTAAAACAGAAGTAATACCTGGCGTTCCCCAAGGAAGTGTTATAGGCCCTCCATTGTTCCTGATCTACACTCCTGGAAATGGAAAAAAGAACACATTGACACCGGTGTGTCAGACCCACCATACTTGCTCCGGACACTGCGAGAGGCCTGTACAAGCAATGATCACACGCACGGCACAGCGGACACACCAGGAACCACGGTGTTGGCCGTCGAATGGCGCTAGCTGCGCAGCATTTGTGCACCGCCGCCGTCAGTGTCAGCCAGTTTGCCGTGGCATACGGAGCTCCATCGCAGTCTTTAACACTGGTAGCATGCCGCGACAGCGTGGACGTGAACCGTATGTGCAGTTGACGGACTTTGAGCGAGGGCGTATAGTGGGCATGCGGGAGGCCGGGTGGACGTACGGCCGAATTGCTCAACACGTGGGGCGTGAGGTCTCCACAGTACATCGATGTTGTCGCCAGTGGTCGGCGGAAGGTGCACGTGCCCGTCGACCTGGGACCGGACCGCAGCGACGCACGGATGCACGCCAAGACCGTAGGATCCTACGCAGTGCCGTAGGGGACCGCACCGCCACTTCCCAGCAAATTAGGAACACTGTTGCTCCTGGGGTATCGGCGAGGACCATTCGCAACCGTCTCCATGAAGCTGGGCTACGGTCCCGCACACCGTTAGGCCGTCTTCCGCTCACGCCCCAACATCGTGCAGCCCGCCTCCAGTGGGGTCGCGACAGGCGTGAATGGAGGGACGAATGGAGACGTGTCGTCTTCAGCGATGAGAGTCGCTTCTGCCTTGGTGCCAATGATGGTCGTATGCGTGTTTGGCGCCGTGCAGGTGAGCGCCACAATCAGGACTGCATACGACCGAGGCACACAGGGCCAACACCCGGCATCATGGTGTGGGGAGCGATCTCCTACACTGGCCGTACACCACTGGTGATCGTCGAGGGGACACTGAATAGTGCACGGTACATCCAAACCGTCATCGAACCCATCGTTCTACCATTCCTAGACCGGCAAGGGAACTTGCTGTTCCAACAGGACAATGCACGTCCGCATGTATCCCGTGCCACCCAAGGTGCTCTAGAAGGTGTAAGTCAACTACCCTGGCCAGCAAGATCTCCGGATCTGTCCCCCATTGAGCATGTTTGGGACTGGATGAAGCGTCGTCTCACGCGGTCTGCACGTCCAGCACGAACGCTGGTCCAACTGAGGCGCCAGGTGGAAATGGCATGGCAAGCCGTTCCACAGGACTACATCCAGCATCTCTACGATCGTCTCCATGGGAGAATAGCAGCCTGCATTGCTGCGAAAGGTGGATATACACTGTACTAGTGCCGACATTGTGGATGCTCTGTTGCCTGTGTCTATGTGCCTGTGGTTATGTCAGTGTGATCATGTGATGTATCTGACCCCAGGAATGTGTCAATAAAGTTTCCCCTTCCTGGGACAATGAATTCACGGTGTTCTTATTTCAATTTCCAGGAGTGTATATTAACGACATAGGAGACAATCTGAGTATCCGTCTTACATTGTTTGCAGATGATGCTGTTGGTTGGTTCAAATGGCTCTGAGCACTATGGGACTCAACTGCTGAGGTCATTAGTCCCCTAGAACTTAGAACTAGTTAAACCTAACTAACCTAAGGACATCACAAACATCCATGCCCGAGGCAGGATTCGAACCTGCGACCGTAGCGGTCTTGCGGTTCCAGACTGCAGCGCCTTTAACCGCACGGCCACTGCGGCCACAGATGATGCTGTCATTTACCATCTTGTAAAGTCATCACATGATCAAAACGACTTGCAAAATGATTTAGATAAGATAACTGTATGGTGCAAAAAGTGGCAATTGACCCTGAATAAGGAAAAGTGCGAAGTTATTCACATGAGTACTAAAAGAAATCAGCTAAATTTCGATTACGCTACAAGGCACAAAAATCTTAAGGCTGTAAATTCAACTAAATATTTAGGGATTACAATTGCAAATAACCTAAATTGGAACGATCACATAGATAATATTGTGAGTAGAGAAAACCAAAGACTGCGATTCATTGGCAGAACACTTAGAAGGTGCAACAGGTCTACTAATGAGACTGCTTACACCACGCTTGTCCGCCCTATTCTGGAGTATGGCTGTGCGGTGTGGGATCCGCATCAGGTGGGTCTGACGGATGACATCGAAAAAGTACAAAGAAGGGCAGCTCGATTTGTATTACCGCTAATTAGGGGAGATAGTGTCACAGACATGATACGTGAATTGGAGTGACAATCATTAAAACAAAGGCGTTTTTCGTTGCGACGGGATCTTCTCACGAAATTTCAATCACCAGTTTTCTCCTCTGATTGCGAAAACATTCTGTTGGCACCCACCTACATAGGGAGAAATGATCATCACGATAAAATAAGAGAAATCAGGGCTCGCACAGAAAAATTTAAGTGCTCGTTTTTCCCGCGTGCCGTTCGAGAGTCGTTCTTGTGAAACACAACTAGCTCTTTATACTCATGAAGTAATAAGTGCTATCGATAGGAGATTTCAAATTGTGAATAGCAGAGTAATCACGTAGATGTAGATGTAGATGTAGACGCTTTAATAAACTATGCGTAATACAGACAATGAATTAGTTATAAGCTGTCCAAATAAAACTAAAAATTTGTAGACGCATAGGGTGGTATCTTTACAATTACCAATGGCAACTTCTGACATAAGACGTTTCTATGTCGAGAGTTACGACAGCATGACCTTCTTCGACCCTGGGTTTCAAACAAATTTCCAGAGTTTCAGCAGTGTCTGATTAGCGACACGCGAACTGTGAGACTTGTTGCTCCGCTCTCGCTCTTTTCTTTTTTTCCGTGTACAGCAGAGCTGCACGGACGGCTAGCTGTAAGAACCTGTTCGGTGAAGCAAACAGGTGAGTGCAGTCCACTCGTGACCGGTCACGAGACTGCGAGGGGAAAGCGTTGCGGCAGGCACGCCAGCCGGCTGGGGAGCTGCGGCCGCTCTCGTGGCTGAGTCAGCGGAGCAGCACCAAGCAGTGGGGGGCGAAGAGGCGGCTGACGATGCACAGATACAACGAAAAAACTGTCCAGGAGCAAATAGGACTCGCGCTCTGAAGGTTCGTACAAACTTAATTATGCATGTAGACAGTTCGTCCATCCAGGTAGTCGAGAATTTAGACAACTTTTGCCTGTTATCGATATTGATATTGGCAAAACGCCTGTCCTGGGAATTCTAAGCCTTTCGAAAATGTTTCAGATTTTGAATTCGCGTAAGAAATGACAAAATAAATATTTTTTGTGTGATGGAAAGTTTATTTATTTAATCGTATGGCTAGGGCCCCCCGTCAGGCAGGCCGTTCGCCGGGTGCCGGTCTTTCAATTTGACGCCACTTCGGCGACCTGCAGTCGATGAGGATGATAGGATGATGATGAGGACATCACAACACCCAGTCCCTGGGCAGAGAAAATACCCCAACCCAGCCGGGAATCGAACATGGGCCCAGAGGATGGACAGCCTGTCACACTGACCATTTTTTTATTTATTTGTTTATTTATTGGTTGGTCTCATTTTGTTCATTAATGTTCGTTGGATTTCTTCGGGGCGGACGTCCCATGACGCTAGTTGAAATTCATCGTTGACCCATTAACTCAGTTTTTTTTATTACAGAGGGCGGCTAACCCTCTGACCGAACACGCTGAGCTACCGCACCGGTCCAATCAGCTACCGGGGGCGGACAATAGCAAAGTAACAATTTTATAGTTTATTCATTTACATTTACTTTGAAACCTTGCTCCTTGCCAGATTTCATGATCCTTTGCAACAGCAAGTACCCTATGGGTTTTTATGAATAAGTTTACAAGTATCAAAATATGTGACACAAATAGTCGTATCTTTTGATTGCATTGACATAAAGCCGCGTGGAGTGGCCGCAAGTTTTGAGGCGCCATGTCACAGATTGCGCGGCCGCTCCTGCCGGAGGTTCAAGTCCTCCCTCAGGCACGGGTGAGTGCGTTGTTCTTAGCATTAAGTTAGTTTAAGTAGTGTGTAAGTCTAGGGACCGATGACTTCAGCAGTTTGGTCCCACAGGAATTCACACACACACACACACACACACACACACACACATGCACGACATACGAGGTGCGACAATAATGCAATGAGACTGATTTTCTTTGCAAGATGTGGCAACCCTGCAGGCTTGCGTAGGCACAATACCTTTGACCTTGGTCTATAATCTGTTTCTAGTCCAAGCGGCACATCGATGCAACTGCTCAGTCTTGAGTTGTGCTGTAATAAGTGAACATGTGTTTGTGTCTCTCAACACGGAAATGGAACCGCGTAATATTGCGCAACGGTATGCCATTTCTTTTCGCGTTAAATTGGGTGAAAACGCGACGACAACTTACGGTAAGCTTCAGAAGGCTTTTGGAGAGGAGGTTATGTCAAGAGCTCAAGTTTTTCACTGGCATAAAATTTTTAGTGAAGGCAGAACGAATGTCGAAGATTCTTGGGAATAAGCTGGGATATTGTTAACAATAAATGACAGTAAAGAATATACATACTGAGAGGCCAATGTCAAAATACCTAGGCTAGTGAACAGGATCGACAAGAGGATCGCGAACTTACACCACTTATTGCCCGAACCGCCCGTTTCTGAGCCAAAAATATCCTTTTAGAATGGGAAGAGTTACCCTGAAATATAATACCATACGACTGAGACGAGGTTGATGTCCGAGTAGCCACAACGCGTGTTTCATCTACATCTACATGGATACTCTGCAAATCACATTTAAATGTCTGCCCGAGGGTTCATCGAATCACCTTCACAGTTCTCTATTATTCCAATCTCTTATATCGCGCGGCCTCCCCCCATGAACCATGGACCTTGCCGTTGGTGGGGAGGCTTGCGTGCCTCAACGATACAGATAGCCGTGCCATAGGTGCAACCACAACGGAGGGTATCTGTTGGGAGGCCAGACAAACGTGTGGTTCCTGAAGAGGGGCAGCAGCCTTTTCAGTAGTTGCAGGGGCAACAGTCTGGATGATTGACTAATCTGGCCTTGTAACACTAACCAAAATGGCCTTGCTGTTCTGGTACTGCGAATGGCTGAAAGCAAGGGTAAACTACAGCCGTAATATTTCCCGAGGGCATGCAGCTTTACTGTATGATTAAATGATGATGGCGTCCTCTTGGGTAAAATATTCCGGAAGTAAAATAGTCCCACATTCGGATCTCCGGGCGGGGACTACTCAGGAGGACTTCGTTATCAGGAGAAAGAAAACTGGCGTTCTACGGATCGGAGGGTGGAATGTCAGATCCCTTAATCGGGCAGGTACGTTAGAAAATTTAAAAAGGGAAATGGATAGGTTAAAGTTAGATATAGTGGGAATTAGTGAAGTTTGGTGGCAGGAGGAACAAGAATTTTGGTCAAGTGAATACAGGGTTATAAATACAAAATCGAATAGGGTTAATGCAGGAGTAGGTTTAATAATGAATAAAAAAATAGGAGTACGGGTAAGCTACTACAAACAGCATAGTGAACTCATTATTGTGGCCAAGATAGACACGAAGCCCACGCCTACAACAGTAGTACAAGTTTGTATGCCAACTAGCTCTGCAGATGACGAAGAAATTGATGAAATGTATGATGAGATAAAAGAAATTATTCAGGTAGTGAAGGGAGACGAAAATTTAATAGTCATGGGTGACTGGAATTCAAGAGTAGTACAAGGGAGAGAAGGAAACATAGTAGGTGAATATGGATTGGGGGTAAGAAATGAAAGAGGGAGCCGCCTTGTAGAATTTTGCACAGAGCATAACTTAATCATAGCTAACATTTGGTTTAAGAGTCATGAAAGAAGGTTGTATACATGGAAGAACCCTGGAGATACTAAAAGGTATCAGATAGATTATATAATGGTAAGACAGAGATTTAGGAACCAGGGGCAGATGTGGACTCTGACCACAATCTATTGGTTATGAACTGTAGAGTAAAACTGAAGAAATTGCAAAAAGGTGTGAATTTAAGGAGATGGGACCTGGATAAATTGGCTAAACCAGAAGTTGTACAGAGTTTCAGGGAGAGCATAAGGGAACAATTGACAGGAATGGAGGAAAGAAATACAGTAGAAGAAGAATGGGTAGCTTTGAGGAATGAAATAGTGAAGGCAGCAGAGGATCAAATAGGTAAAAATACGAGGGCTACTATAAACCCTTGGGTAACAGAAGAAATATTGAATTTAATTGATGAAAGGAGAAAATATAAAAATGCAGTAAATGAAGCAGGCAAAAAGGAATACAAACGTCTCAAAAATGATATCGACAGGAAGTGCAAAATGGCTAAGCAGGGATGGTTAGAGGACAAATGTAAGGATGTAGAGGCTTATCTCACGAGGGGTAAGATAGATACTGCCTACAGGAAAATTAAAGAGACCTTTGGAGAGAAGAGAACCACTTGTATGAATATCAAGAGCTCAGATGGAAACCCAGTTCTAAGCAAAGAAGGGAAGGCAGAAAGGTGGAAGGAGTATATAGAGGGTCTATACAAGGACGATGTACGTGAGGACAATATTATGGAAATGGAAGAGGATGTAGATGAAGCTGAAATGGGAGATATGAAACTGCGTGAAGAGTTTGACAGAGCACTGAAAGACCTGAGTCGAAACAAGGCCCCCGGAGTAGACAACATTCCATTGGAACTACTGACGGCCTTGGGAGAGCCAGTCCTGACAAAACTCTACCATCTGGTGAGCAAGATGTATGAGACAGGCGAAATACCCTCAGACTGCAAGAAGAATATAATAATTCCAATCCCAAAGAAAGCAGGTATTGACAGATGTGAAAATTACCGAACTATCAGTTTAATAAGTCACAGCTGCAAAATACTAACGCGAATTCTTTACAGACGAATGGAAAAACTGATAGAAGCCGACCTCGGGGAGGATCAGTTTGGATTCCGTAGAAATGTTGGAACACGTGAGGCAATACTGACCCTACGACTTATCTTAGAAGAAAGATTAAGGAAAGGCAAACCTACATTTCTAGCATTTGTGGACTTAGAGAAAGCTTTTGACAGTGTTGATTGGAATACTCTCTTTCAAATTCTGAAGGTGGCAGGGGTAAAATACAGAGAGCGAAAGGCTATTTACAATTTGTACAGAAAGCAGATGGCAGTTATAAGAGTCGAGGGGTATGAAAGGGAAACAGTGGTTGGGAAAGGAGTGAGACAGGGTTGTAGCCTATCCCCGATGTTATTCAATCTGTATATTAAGCAAGCAATAAAGGAAACAAAAGAAAAGTTTGGAGTAGGTATTAAAATCCATGGAGAAGAAATAAAAACTTTGAGATTCGCCGATGACATTGAAATTCTGTCAGAGACAGCAAAGGACTTGGAAGAGCAGTTGAATGGAATGGACAGTGTCTCGAAAGGAGGGTATAAGATGGACATCAACAAAAGCAAAATGAGGATAATGGAGTGTAGTCGAATTAAGTCGTGTGATGCTGAGGGAATTAGATTAGGAAATGAGACACTTAAAGTAGTAAAGGAGTTTTGATATTTGGGGAGCAAAATAACTGATGATGGTCGAAGTAGAGAGGATATAAAATGTATATTGGCGGTGGCAAGGAAAGCGTTTCTGAAGACGAAAAATGTGTTAACATCGAGTATAGATTTAAATGCCAGGAAGTCGTTTCTGAAAGTATTTGTATGGAGTGTAGGGATGTATGGAAGTGAAACGTGGACGATAAATAGTTTGGACAAGAAGGGAATAGAAGCTTTCGAAATGTGGCGCTACAGAAGAAGGCTGAAGATTAGATGGTTAGATCACATAACTAATGAGGAGGTATTGAATAGAATTGGGGAGAAGAGGAGTTTGTGGCACAACTTGACTAGAAGAAGGGATCGGTTGGTAGGACATGTTCTGAGACATCGATGGATCACCAATTTAGTATTGAAGGGCAGCGTGGAGGATAAAAATCGTAGAGGGAGACCAAGAGATGAATACACTAAGCAGATTCAGAAGGATGTGGGCTGCAGTAGGTACTGGGAGATGAAGAAGCTTGCACAGGATAGAGTAGCATGGAGAGCTGCATCAAACAAGTCTCAGGACTGAAGACCACAACAACAACAACATATCGCGCGGAGAGAACGAACACCTATACCTTTCCGTAAGAGCCCTGATTTCCCTTATTGTATCCTGGTGGTCATTTCTACCTCTGTAGGTCGGTGTCAACAAAATATTTTCCCATTCGAAGAAGAAAGTTGGTGATTGGAATTTCGTGAGAAGATTCCGTCGCAACGAAAAACGCCTTTCTTTTAATTATGTCCAGCCAAAATCCTGTATCATTTCTGTGACATTCTCTCCCATATTTCGCTATAATGCCCTTCTTTCAACTTTTTCGATGTACTCCGTCAGTCCTAACTGGTAAGGATCCCACACCGCGCAGCAGTATTCTAAAAGAGGTCGGACAATCATAATGTAGGCAGTCTCCTTAGAAGATCTGTTACATTTTCCAAGTGTCCTGCCAATAAAACGCAGTCTTTGGTTAGCTTTCCCCACAACATTTTCTATATGTTCCTTGCAATTTAAGTTGTTCGTAATTGCAATACCGAGGTATTTAGTTGAATTTACGGCTTTTATATTCGACTGATTTATCGTGTAACCGAAGTTTAATGGGTTCCTTTTAGCACTCATGTGGATGACCTCACATTTTTCGTTATTTAGGGTCAACTGCTAATTTTCGCACCATTCAGATATCTTTTCTAAATCGTTTTGCAATATGTTTTGATCTTCTGATGACTTTATCAGTCGATAAACGACAGCGTCATCTGCAAACAACCTAAGACGATTACTCAGATTAACTCCCAAATCGTTTATATACATAAGGAACAGCAAAAGGCCTTGGGGAACGCCAGAAATCATTTCTGTTTTACTCGATGACTTTCCGTCAATTACTGCGAACTGTGACCTCTCTGACACGAAATCATAAAATCAGTCACATAACTGAGACGATATTCCATAAGCACGCAATTTCACTACAGGCCGCTTGTGCGGTACAGTGTCAAAAGCCTTCCGGAAATCCAGAAATACGGAATCCATCTGAAATCCCTTGTCAATAGCACTCAACACTTCATGTGAATAAAGAGCTAGTTGTGTTTCATAGGAACAATGTCTTCTAAACCCATGTTGAGTGTGTGTCAATAGACAGTTTTCACAGAGGTAATTCATGTTCTTTCGGGAAGACGTATGCGGATCTCGGTGGTCACCGGAATACCTCATCGTCACGCAGACAGTTCATAGACACACGTCCCAAGTGTGAGCGAGCATTGTCCAGTTGAAAAACGGTAACACCAAACTGTCGCGAGATGTCCGAGACGTGCCGTTAGGCCATCAGAGTTCCTTCAGTCGCTACCAGCCGTGCCCTGAAGTCGTAACCAAAACCTTCCCACACCAAGACGCCAGGAGTGACGCCTCTGTGTCTCTCCAAAACATTGTAAGAATGGGGCTTCTCCTCACGTCGCCGCCATACTCACCGACGATTGTTATCCTGGAAAGTGCAGAACAGTGACTCATCGTTGAACACAGTGCGGTGCCACTCATCAGTTTTCCATGTTTCGGGATCACGGCACCACTCCAAACTCCGCCGTTTGCTTTGCGGTGATAATGGCTGCCTGCGCAAGGGACGGCAATTACCTAGTCCGCATGCTGTTAGTCTCCAACCAATGGTGCGGGTTGTTGCAAAATGTTGCATAGAGTTCATTACTTGTTACCGGATGGCACGCTCAGATGTGTGAGGGTTACGATGTGCTCAGTGTAGAATGCAGCTATCCTCCGTTGTACTCCCCAGACTTGATCGATCGAAACCTTTGCGACCAGTATTCCTGCACTCACTTTCCATGCAGTCTTACATCGGGCCACTGTCATATCCGAATGCTCCACAAATATGAATGTTGCGCTGTTCGACTATTCAGTGGAATGAAAACCCACAATGATGCCCTTTCCAAACTGTCGGGTACTCATAACGGTGTCTGACGTGAGAACTTGGCATCTGTGCCTCCTTCACAGTAAAAATGTAAATGTGTGACTAGAGCCTCCTGTCGGGTAGACCGTTCGCCGGTTTGACGCCACTTCGGCGACTTGCCCGTCGATGGGGATGAAATGATGATGATTAGGACAACACCCAGTCCCTGAGTGGAGAAAATGTCCGACCCAGCCTTGAATCGAACCCGGGGACTTTAGGAATGATATTCTGTTGTGCCGACCACTCAGCTATCGGGGGCGGACTTCCTTCACAGTGATCACTCAACATCAGACTATGTTCACGCCCTTTACCTACCCAACCATGCCTGGTAACAACACGAGCATCAAGTATGCATTCTGGTGACCATTCCACCTGTAACAGAAACTTGCAACTCTTGTAATTTAGATACCCCCGATGGTACTACGTGTACAAGTTACACTGGCAACCGACCACATATGGATATTTAACTTTTATCGTCAGGCAGTGTATTTAACTTTACAGAAATAAAGTGCTACACCTACTTTGTCTTCTTTTTTGCTAGTTTGATTTTCACTGCGTTCAGTGGCATTATCCGGAAGTTACGAGTGAAGAAACTCGTTCGACCTGAACTGGTCAGTCTTCATTTGATTGGGAATTAATTACGTGTGGTGTTCCTCAAGGTTCCATCTTGGGTCCATTGCTTTTTCTTGTATACCTTGATGACCTCTCATCTGTTACATTACCATATGCTAAGATTGTTTTGTTTCCAGATGATACAAACATTGCAATAAGTAGCAAGCCAAGTACAGATTTAGAAATAGCTGCTAATAAAATTTTCATTGACATTAATAAATGGTTTAAAGGTGATTCACTGTCATTAAAATTTGAAAATACCCACTATATGCAGTTCAGAACCTGTAAGAGATTTCCTTCCAGCATGTGTATAACATACGAAGGCATTCAGATCGAAGAGGTTGAGAGTGTTAAATTTCTGGGATAACAACTCGATAAGAAATTCAGTTGGGAAGGGCATATCACAGAACTGCTTAAGCGGCTAAACAAGTCTGTATTTGCAGTGAGAATGATGTCAGATGTAGGAGATATAAATATAAAAGAAACTTGCATACTTGGCTTATTTTCATACTATTATGTCATACGGGATCGTAATCTGGGGTAACTCATCAAACCGAGCAAAAGTTTTTAGTGTGCAAAACCATGCAATAAAAATTATTTGTGGTGTAAATTCTAAAACATCATGTAGAAATCTGTTCAAGAAACTTTGTATCCTAACCACTGCTTCTCAGTATATTTATTCCTTAATGAAATTTGTTGCTTGTAATATATTTCTATTTCCAGCCAATAGTTCAATACACAGTATCAGTACTAGGAATAAGAACAACCTATGTAAAGACCTACAACCACTTACCTTGCTCCAAAAAGTGGTCAAATATTCAGAAAAACACATTTTTAATAAATTGCCAGCAACCATTAAAAGCTTTGTTTCAGATAAAGCACGGCTTAAACAGAGTCTGAAAGACTTTTTGATAGGCAACTCCTTCTGCTGTATAGTTGAATCTCTTAGCAGAGACTGTTAGGCCGGCTTAAGCTACGTGTCTGTTAGATTTCAGATTTGACAGCACTTGGTCACAACAATTAAGATTAGGTATTTTGTGTATGGTAAATTTATTAATAGTGCATAACAATGTTTCATTCTGACAGCGTATTAATTCTGTAAATAATAGCTGTTCCAGTTTACTGCATTTGTATTAACCTATTTCGACTATCTCCTGACAAATAATCAGGGTAGTAAGCATTATATTCAAATGTTTTATGTTATACTCTGACATGTTCCACGCCCTCGAGAATTATCTCGTTTTTTTGGGTCTATGGAACGAAAACTGAATCTAATCTGGTGACTTCGGATTAGATCCACTCGTGTCCTCTTCGGCAACAGGCTCTGGGGGGTGTGACGCGGCGCAGCGCGTCCTTGGCAATGGCTGCATGCACCGACCTCGCAGAACCTCTCGCCAAGCACGTGGAGCCAATTGAGTGCCACATGTTTCCCTCCCCACCGCCGTCTGCAGACGCAGCTGTTGGCTTCTAACGGACTCGCCCGGCTCAGTCTACGTCTTCATCAGTACTTTTCAGAGCACCGCACAGCATGTCAGGTTCGAAATTATACAGGCGATGGAGGACGCTTGTGAGAAGAATTGGCAGTTCTCGGAAAGACCTAAGCCGAAACAAGTCCCCTGGAGTAAACGACATTCTCGCAGAATTATTACGATCCTTAGGAGAGCCAGCCTCAAAAATCTCTTCCAGCTTGTATGCAAAATATATCAGGGACATGAAATACCCTCATTCTTCAATAAGAATTTAATAATTGGTATTTCAACGAAATCAGGTGCTAGCAGGTGAGATTATTACCGAACCATCAGTTTAATAAGTCGTGGTTGAAAGATACTGCCGAATTATTTACATATACATCTACATCTGCATGGATAGTCTACAAATCACATTTAAGTGCCTGGCAGAGGGTTCATCGAACCACCTAATCAATTCTCTGTTATTCCAATCTCGTATAGCGCGCGGAGAGAATGAACACCTATATCTTTCCGTACGAGCTCTGATTTCCCTTATTTTATCGTGGTGTTCGTTCCTCCGCCGGCCGCGGAGGTCTCGCGGTTCAATTTAAGTTGTTCGTAATTGTAATTCCTAGGTATTTAGTTGAATTTACGGCTTTTAGATTAGACTGATTTATCGTGTAACCGAAGTTTAACGAGTTGCTTTTAGCACTCATGTGGATGACCTCACAATTTTCGTTATTTAGGGTCAACTGCCACTTTTCGCACCATTCAGGTATCTTTTCTAAATAGTTCTACAGTTTGTTTTGATCTTCTAATGACTTTATTAGTCGATAATAGACAGCTTTATCTGCAAACAACCCAAGACGGCTGCTCAGATTGTCTCCCAAATCGTTTATATAGATAAGGAACAGCAAAGAGCCTATAACACTACCTTGGGGAACGCCAGAAATCCCTTCTGTTTTTACAGAAGAATGGATTGTGATAGAAATAGACTTTAGGGGAAGATCAGTTTGGGTTTCGAAAAAAAATGTAAGTAAACGTGAGGCTATACTGACTCCACGACCTTTCTTAGAAAGTAGACTGAAGAAAGGCAGCCGCGCGGGATTAGCCGAGCGGTCCAGGGCGCTGCAGTCATGGACTCTGCGGCTGGTCCCGGTGGAGGTTCGAGTCCTCCCTCGGGCATAGGTGTGTGTGTTTGTCCTTAGGATAATTTAGGTCAAGCAGTGTGTAAGCTTAGGGACTGATGACCTTAAGATTTCACAAATATTTGAACATTTTTTGAAGAAATGCAAGCGTACCTTTATAGCGTTTGTATATTTAGACAAAATGTACGACAACTTTGACTGGATTACATCGAAATTCTGGAGGTAGCAGAGCAAAATAAAGGGAGCGGAGAATTTTCCACAATTTGTAAGCTGCAGTGACAAGATTGTAAGTATAAGGGTCGGAGTGTATGGAAAGGATACGGTGGTTGAGAAAGGAGTGAGACAGGGTTGTAGTCTATTCCTGCATGTAGAGCAAGCAGTAGGGGAAACTAAAGAGATATTGGGAAAGGAATTAAAATTCAGGTAGAGGAAATACAAACTTTACTGTTTTCGCAATAACAAAGTAATTCATTCAGGGATGGCAAAGAACTTAGAAGAGTAGTTGAACGGCATGGATACTGGCCTTAAAAGATATACTGAGGTGACAAAAGTCATGGTATACCTCCTAATATCGTGTCGGATCTCCTTTTGCCCGGCGTAGCGTGGCAACTTGACGTAGCTTGGACTCATCAAATCGTTGGAAATATTGAGCCATGTTACTTCTATAGCCGTCTAAAATTGCGAAAGTGCTACCTGTATTTTTTGCACGAACTGACCTCTCGGTTACCTCCCACAAATTTTCGATGGGATTCATGTCGGGCGATTTGGGTGGCCTAATCATTCGCTCGAATTGTCCAGAATATCCTCGAAACCGATCGTAGACAATTTCGGCCCGACGACATGGCACGTTGTCAACTATAAAAATTCCGTCGTTGTTTGAGACCACGAAGTCCGTAAATGGCTGCAAATGGTCTCAAAGTACATAACCATTTCGAGTCAGTGATCGGTGCAGTTCCAAGTAAACACATTCCGCATTGTTATGGAGCCACCAACAACTTGCAAAGCGATCGGTTAATAATTCGATCGTTTCCAAATGTATTTCGGAGGAGCAGGTGAACTTCACGAGCGATATGCGCTGGAACCCCATCTTGCACGAAAACTTGAGATCAATGCGTCTCTCTGCTGTAGGGAGAGCATGGCATGCATATCTCAGTAATGCTGACTTGTCACATTGCACGTCCTTGTTTCTTGAGTCCCAGCCTGTTCAAAGAAGAATGGGCCAATGTTGGACGTAGCCGTGACACGTGCGGTGACACGTCCACCATACAGAGGAACTTCATGCACCGAGACTGGAAGTGAAGATCCCCACACTCGGCAATTATTTTTGATCACCTCACCCGTCATAGAAAAATGAACTTCGTCTGTCCATAGTACGGTCCAGCGCCATCCCTCGTCGACTTCCATCCTTGCGAGAAAGTGGAGAGCGAAGTCAACCCGTCACTGTACGTCCTGTGTTGCAAGCTGCTGTACGATATGGATACCATTTGAGAATGATTCGACGCACCTTCCCTACAGTAGACCACGGATGTTCAACTGTCGTGACGCAGCACGCGCACTGCGTGACAATCGGGAATTAAGCGCAGCGTTGTCTGCCATAGCAACAGCGATTTCATGAACCACCTGTGGTGCAACCGGTCGTCGGCCTCTTCCCGGAGCGACGCCCAGCTCTCCAGCTGGTTCAAAGTTCTTCATCATAATCCTCACAGCAGGTGGAAAAAGAGGACCTTTCCGTAATACTTTCAGTCGGCGATATTATCGAAGTGCAGCTGCGGCAGTACTGTTGTTTTGATAAAAGAGCTTCACCAATAACGCCCTGCTCCTTTTATCCAAGCTCATGTCGACGCGTCAAGTGCACTGCGACTGCTCAGCTGTGTGAGACTATGAATCACGATGCCTCATCACAGCGCGTAGTGGCCGTAGTTATAATTGGAAAATGGGTCTGATGCGTGGAAATCATGCCCCCCGTACTCTAGACATTAATGCTACCAAGTTTGGTTCCCGTTGTGCAAATTTATATATATACAGGGTGAGTCACCTAACGTTACCGCTGGATATATTTCGTAAACCACATCTAATACTGACGAACCGATTCCACAGACCGAACGTGAGGAGAGGGGCTAGTGTAATTGTTTAATACAAACCATACAAAAATGCACGGAAGTAAGTTTTTTAACACAAACCTACGTTTTTTTTAAAATGGAACCACGTTAGTTTTGTTAGCACATCTGAACATATAAACAAATACGTAATCATTGCCATTTGTTGCATTGTAAAATGTTAATTACATCCGGAGATATTGTAACCTAAAGTTGACGCTTGAAACCTCCGACGTTCAGTTGCGTGTTGTAACAAACACGGGCCACGGTCGGCGAGCAGCATCTGCAGGGACATGTTTACGATGATACTTCTTTCTGGGGGTTACGTTAAAGGAGAATGTGTACCGTGATGTTCCTACAACCCCAGAGGATATGAAACGACGTATTGTGGCAGCCTGCGGCGACATTACACCAGATGTACTGCGACGTGTACGACATTCATTGATTGCAATTGTGTGCAGCAAATGATGGCCACCACATTGAACATCTATTGGCCTGACATGTCGGGACACACTCTATTCCACTCCGTAATTGAAAACGGAAACCACGTGTGTACGTGTACCTCACCCCTCATGGTAATGTACATGTGCGTCAGTGAAAAAGACCAATAAAAAGGTGTTAGCATGTGGACGTAATGTGCTGTTCCAGTCTCTTCTGTACCTAAGGTCCATCACCGTTCCCTTTAGATCCCTACGTAATACGGTGCTCTCCTATACACACGATCGAACAGCGGAGGAGTGGTACTCAAGCGTCAACTTTAGGTTACAATATCTCCGGATGTAATTAACATTTTACAATGCAACAAACGGCACTGATTACGTATTTGTTTATATGTTCAGATGTGCTAACAAAACTAACGGGGTTCCATTAAAAAAAACGTAGGTTTGTGTTAAAAAACATACTTCCGTGCATTTTTTTATGGTTTGTATTAACCAATTACACTAGCCCCTCTCCTCACGTTCGGTCTGTGGAATCGATTCGTCAGTATTTGATGTGGTTTACGAAATATATCCAGCGGTAATGTTATGTGACTCACCCTGTATATATATATATATATATATATATATATATATATATATATATATATATATATATATATATATATATATATATATACTCAAATGGCTCTGAGCACTACGGGACTTAACATCTGAGGTCATCAGTCCCCTAGAACGTAGAACTACTTAAACCTAACTAACCTAAGGACATCACACACATCCATGCCCGAGGCAGGATTCGAACCTGCGACCGCAGCGGTCGCACTGAAGCGCCTAGAGCCGCTCGGTCACACCGGCCGGTATATATATATATATATATATATATATATATATATATATATATATATAAACAAATTAATTATACTATTGACATATTTGATTTTTATGAATTTTGCAGTGAATAAATTGTCTTTCACTTTTAATTGACAAATCTCGTAAATTGTGAGCCAGGGGTGTCGTGAACTTACGTCGAATCTGGTATCCTTGGTTTTATTCCTCTTCTTCCGCCATAAGTATTTTTCATTCTTGACCCTGTGTACAAAATTAATTCTTAATCGGACTTCCTCTTCTGATGCAGGCAGTTATATTGACATGACATTGGGATAATGCGCGGAAGAGAAGAAAACTTTCGTGGTTTTGCACAAAAACGAACTCTCAGACTTCATATTCTTGTAGGATTATTACTCAGACAACACATTGTATCACAAGAAATACGTCTTCTCGCCACGAGAACTAAAGACAGAGTCTATGTAATAATTGACCAAAAAAATTGAATGGAGTTTTTATCATTTGTCATTCGCCTTCCGGGCGTATCAAATTACGAGGGGCGTTCAGAAAGTAAGCTCCGATCGGTCGCGAAATGGAAACGACTATGAAAATCCGATAAAGCTTTGCACAGATGTGTTGGGTAGTGTCTCTAGTATAACCCCAGTTAGCATCACGTCGCTCTTCTCATTTCTGAGCTCGCAGTGAGTGCGTAAAGATGTCTAGAAAATAGTGTCTGCCGCCAAGTACGAGGGCCTGGTGAGAAATTTCGCCTGAAGCTATGCAGCTAACATTACATAACTGTCGTGCTGTTTCTTCTTCAAGACAATTCTCAGCCGCATTCTGCAGGGGCAATGAAGATGCTCCTGCATCGTTTTCAAATGGAAATGTGAGATTACCCACAATACAGTCCGCAATTGTCTCCCCCTGAGTTTCATCTCTGGTCACATGAACCGCTGTCTTTGAAGACAACATTTTGACACAGACAACGAGGTGTAGGCCAGCGTGGAGAATTGGCGGAAAGCACTGGCGACTGCCTTCTATGATGAGGCTATTGAAAAGTTGGTACAACGCTATGACAAAAGTCTAAGTCAGAACGGCGACTACGTAGAGAAGTAGCTGAAAGGTGTAGCTAATTGCTACAAGTAAAACATTTCTGATGTTCACTGTGGTTTCAATTTGGCAATCAATCGGAGCTTACTTTCTGAACAGGCCTCGTACATCTTTTCCGGCACTTGCAGCGGCCGCGCTAAAACTTATTATCATTGGTTTTAAATTTTTGTCGTAGCTTGTTGGGCCTTTTCCTTATGTACCTATACACCGTACGGTAATTAGTTTCTGTGTTGTAACGTGTTAAATAGGGAAGTTTACCGAGCGGTCTAAGGCGCTGCAGTTATGGACTGTTCGACTGGTCCCGGCAGAGGTTCGAATCCTCCTTCGGGCATGGGTGTGTGTGTTTGTCCTTAGGATGATTTAGGTTAAGTATTGTGTAAGCTTAGGGACTGATGACCTTAGCAGTTAAGTCCCGTAAGATTTCACACACATTTGAACATTCTTTTAGGGAAGTTTAATTATAACCACCCGGTAGGACGGCAGAAGATTACATAGATTTAGGAGTATGTAGGCCCTTCCTTATAACATTTTAGTGTTTAACGTGACGAGGCTCGGCGTCAGCATAATGTGTCGCTTTTCAGGACGGCGGGCGTGACGGGCACGATCAACACGAACGGCCAGCCTAGGCAGTTGAAGCTGTTCCACAAGCTGAGCACGTACATCATGCAGGAGGACCTGCTGCAGCCGAATATGACCGTCCAGGAGAACATGGAGATGGCCGCCTCGCTCAAAGTGGGCCGCGAGATGTCGCACGACGAGCAGCTCGCCGCCGTAAGTACCTCACCATTCCATTCCTCCAGAGTCACGTACTACTGTCTCACGCTGGAAACACCGCTGTTAAAAAAATTAACAACAACTCCAGGGTAGGTGGGGGTAAACCCCGAAACAGCTTCTTAACTGACTGCCATCGATTCAGGGGTTGACCACCAGATGGCAGGTTTGTCTTGTATTGTATTGTAAACCATGATCTCCCTTATATTGGTGTGGATTTTTGCACGTGAAATTGATTGTATTGTATTGTATGTTAACCGAGGTCCTAGAAACGACGGAGAGGCTCCGTCCTCGCCGCAGCCGCAATGGTCCACAACCCCACGACGACTACCGCAGTCCACTTCGCCCCTCCGCCGCCCCACACCGAACCACTTTCAGGGTAACTGTGCGATTCGTCCCCCGGTGCCCCCCCCCCCCCCCCCCGGCACCGTCTCACACCACACGAGTGTAACCCCTATGTTTGCGTGGTAGAGTAATGGTGGTGTACGCGTACGTGGAGAACATGTTTGTACAGGAATCGCCGATACAGTGTAGCTGAGGCGGAATAAGGGGAACCAGCTCGCATTCGCCGAGGCAGATGGAAAACCGCATAAAACCCATCCACAGACTGGCCAGCTCCCCGGACCTCGACACAAGTCCGCTGGGCGGATCCGTGCTGGGGACCAGGCGCTCCTTCCCAATCCGGAAAGCCGTGCCTTAGACCGCACGGCTAACGGGGAGGGCATCATGTTTGTCTTACTGTAAGCTACTATTCCACAAAAGTTATTCCCAGAACGTCTCTGCAGACATGAGAAAATAAGAAAAGTCTGCTTTTTTTCACTTACATGTCACTTTTCCGGTGTTTTATTAGAATACAACGCACACTGATATGACAAAAGTCGTGCGAATATCTCACAATATCGTGTCGGACCTCCTTCTACCCGGTGTAGTTGCAGCAACTCAACTTAACATGGACTCAACAAGTGGTTGAAAGTCCTCCGCAGAAATATTGAGCATTGCTGCCTCTATAGCTGTCCATAATGCGAAAGTGTTGCCGGTGCAGGATTTTATGCACGAACTGACTTCTCGATTATGTCCCATAACTATTCGATGGGATTCATGTCGGGCGATCTGAGTGGCCAAATTCGCAAACCAATCGCGTACATTTGAGGCCCGGTGACATGGCGCATTGTCATGCATAAAAATCCCATCGTTGTTTGGAAACATGACATACATGAATGGCTGCAATTGGTCTCCGAGTAGCTGACCATCTAGAGGACCCAGTACATTCCGTATAAACACAGCCCATACCACTAGGTAGCAACCAGCGGCTTGCACTGTGCCTTGTTGACAACTTGTATTCGTGGCTTCTCGGCGTCTGCACCACACTCGAACCACCAGCTCTTACCAATCGAAATCGCAATTCATCTGGCGGGCCATGGCTTTCCAGTCGTGTATGGTGCAACGGTTAAGGTCACGAGCCCACGAGAGGTTCTGCGGGCGATGTCGTGCTGTTAGCAAAGGTACCGGAGTCGGCGCCTGCTGCCATATCCCATTAACGCCAAATTTCGCTCATTGTCCTTACGGATATGTTCGTCGTTCGTCCCAAATTGATTTATGAGGTTATTCAAAAATGTGTGTGAATACCTAAGGGACCAAACTGCTGAGGTCATCGGTCCCTAGATTTACACACTACTTAAACTAACTTAACCTAACTTATGCTAAGAAAAAAACACACACACCCATCCCCGGGAGAGGACTCGAACCTAGCCGGCCGAAGTGGCCGCGCGGTTCTGGCGCTGCAGTCTGGAACCGCGAGACCGCTACGGTCGCAGGTTCGAATCCTGCCTCGGGTATGGATGTGTGTGATGTCCTTAGGTTAGTTAGGTTTCACTAGTTCTAAGTTCTAGGGGACTAATGACCTCAGCAGTTGAGTCCCATAGTGCTCAGAGCCATTTGAACCATTTTTGACTCGAACCTCCGGCGGTAGCGGCCAGCCAGTCCGTGGCATGGCACCTTAAACCGCACGGCCACTCCGCGCTGCTATGAGGTTATTTCACGCAGTTTTGCTTAGCTGTTAGCAGTGAAAACTTGAAGTAAACGCCGCTGCTCTCGGTCGTTAAGTGACAGCAGCCAGACACCGTGTTGTCCGTGGTGAGAGGTAACGCCTGAAATTTGGTACTCTCAGCACGCCTTTAACACTGTGAACGTCGGAATATTGAGTTCCCTAAGGATTTCCGAAATGGAATGTCCCATACGTTTAGCTCCATCTACCATTCCACGTTCAAAGTCTGTTCATTCTCGTCGTACGACCATTATCACGTCGAACAGCTTTTCACATGAATGACCTAAGTAAGCCGGCCGGTGTGGCCGAGCGGTTCTAGGCGCTACAGTCCGGAACCGCGCGACCACTACGGTCGCAGGTTCGAGTCCTGCCTCGGGCATGGATGTGTGTGATGTCCTTAGGTTAGTTAGGTTTAAGTAGTTCTAATTTCTAGGGGACTGATGACCTCAGCAGTTAAGTCCCATAGTGCTCAGATCCATTTGAACCATTTTTTGACCTGAGTACAAATGACAGCTCCGCCAATGCACAGCCCTTTTATACCCTGTGTACGCGATACTAGCACCATCTGTATATATGCAAATCGCTAAACAATGACTTTCGTCAGCTCTGCGTATAACGTACGGTTCGAAACGAAGAATCAACAAGTTACTCTTTGACGGTACTGCTTTTAAGCTTCACTTTCGAGTGGAAATAATTGTTCCAGTGGTCCCCAAAATCAACAACGACGCATTTGTCAGAAAACGCCGAAACAGAGTAAATCCCCTCAGGTGTTTTGGGGTAAATCCCCGCAGCTCCAACAATGTGACGACAATTCTTCAGTGACAAACCCCACAAAATATGACATTCAGCACACATTGCGTAAGATTATCTCACCTGAAGATTTAACTCTGCTGTCTAAAATAAATAGTTAGGGAAAACTTTCTGACTGAGCATTGAAATCTGTGCTTATAACGTCGACACTTAAAAAAGGAACGAGTGGAAGAAGATATATGGGAAAAGAAAAGCTTACTACTGAGAAGGAAAGACGTGCTAAAGAAGGAAAGAAGCGTGATATAAAAATACAATGACGTAAGCTAGACTTCATTACAAATGTGCCAAAAAAAGGATGAAAGCAAATCAAACAGCCAATTGATTATTCTTCAGAGTCGGATTCAGACTTATCACATCATGACAGTAACTCAGATATAGATATGGACTTAGTACTCTGAGGAGAAGTATCCGAAGAAGAAGAAGAAGAAGAAGAGCCTGGGACTTCAAGGAAGAATCAGATGACATAACAAAGCACGCTATTTACTAGGTACCTAGATAGCTCAGCTTCAGTAATTGAACTCTCCGAGGTTATCGTATTAATCCACCTTTCGAGGATAAGAAAGTAATATTGTGTAAGAAGTATTTTTAAACATTATGTTCCAATTTGCGAAATATTTCAGTTCAATATTGTGCTGGGTAGCTTGGCTACAATACAAGAATGTCGCTAATGTTTCTATCACCCAGTCATCAGTTTTTTTCCAAGTTTATCTCAATTGGCACAGAGACCCGCACGGCGGGACTTACTCCGCAATTTTTGTTTTAGCCAAATTATAAGTTTTCTGAAATTAATAAACAGATAGAGCTGGAATTTGGTTAGGTTGTAGCTAACTACCGAACCTGACTCCAGTTTGATATCGCAGGGAAATCTAGCCCTCATTGATCACGAAATTAGAAAAAAACTGAAAATTTGGTTTATTTGGATTTGGGAGTTCAGCTGAGTGAAAGGAATGATTTTATGATAAACACATAGCTTGATAAAAAAAGTGAGGTGCCCAGACGGAGGAGGATGAAACAAGATGAAACTTCAAGGGTTGAGAGGTTATGTGATGTTGTTGTAGTAATTAAAAAATGGAATTGAAATTACAAATAAATTAGTATAACTTCGTACGCGCTCTGGCCTGAACGCATGCATTGATTCGGTTGGGAAGGGTCTCAAAAAGCTGTTGCATCCTCTTATGAGGCAAGCTGGCCCACAACTGTTCAAACGGTTCAAATGGGTCTGAGCACTATGGGACGTAACATCTGAGGTCATCAGTCCCCTAGAACTTAGAAATACTTAAACCTAAGCAACCTAAGGACATCACACACATCCATGCCCGAGGCAGGATTCGAACCTCCGACCGTAGCGGTCGCGCGGTTCCGGACTGAAGCGCCCAGAACTGCTCGGCCCCCACAACTGTTGTAAGTGATACTTGATATACTGGGTACTAACACTGGCACGAAGAGAACATCCGAACCGGCCTCACAGAACTTCTATCGTGGACAGGTCTGAAGCGCTTGCTGGACACAGGAGTAACTCAGCATCACACAGAGATACGTGCCGAGTGTGGGCGAGTGTTGTCCAATTGAAAAGTGGTACCACGTTACAGTTGCACGAGAGGTAACACATGAGGACGCACGATGTCTCTGATGTACCGTTGTGCCATCATAGTTCTCTCTATCAGCATCAGCAGTGATCCCGTATCTTACCCTATTAGTCCCCACACCATGATGCCAGGAGTAACACTGCCGTGCCTGTCCAACATATTGAATGAATAGGACCTCACATCAGGTCCACACCATGCTTGCCGACGATGGTCATCCGGGGTAGCTCAGAGCCACGTTCTGTCACTGAACACGGTACCACGACATTCATCAGAACTCCATGCTTTCTGATCGCGGCAGCACTCCAAACACAGACATTTGTGTTATGGTGTTGAAACTGACGTACACATGGGATGGTAATTCCCTAGCCCGGCTCCTTCTGGAGCGGGGTGAAAATGAATATTGAAGAGGTCCATTACTTGTTCTCCGATGGCAGGCACAGATGAGAAGTCTTTGGTGCATAGTACGGAGATCCTCCCTCCTGGTGGTTCTGCGTGGTCGACTGGAACCTCGAAGACGAGTATACCTATGCGGTACCACATCGGACCAGTGTCACGTCCGAATACCCCTCCAAGTCTCGATTTGCACGATTCGACCATCCGGACAAATGGAAACCAACAATGAGGCCCCTTTCAGACTATCAAATGCTCAAATGGCTCTAAGCACTTTGGAACTTAACATCTGAGGTCATCAGTGCCCTAGACTTAGAACTACGTAAACCTAACTAACCTAAGGACATCACACACATCCATGCCAGAGGCAGAATTCCAACCTGCGACCGTAGCAGCCGCGTGGTTCCGAACTGAAGCGCCTAGAATCGCTCGGCCACAGCGGCCGGCTTTCAGGCTCTATCAGATGCGGATTACGCTGTCTCACACGAGTACGTGGCATCTACACGTCCTTCACAGTCAGGATCTGACGCTGTTCAGTCCCATTACTGATCCTGACGTACTAGAATAACATACCTATTAGAATATCAGAGTCATTCAAACGCATTCCCTCTAATCGACATAGAAATCCGCCGAATTATTAATGTGGTGTTCACACCGACCTACCGCAAGGATCAGCAGAGTAGCAAGATGTTTTGCTACACGATATGTAGGAGCGCCAATAACTCCGACGAAGAGGAACACCATCCTAGAGGACCTTAGAGAGGCCATATTACTTAGGGGGAACAACACATCAAGAATTGACTCTCTTGACAGCCTCCTGCGAAAATAAACTTTTCTTCAGGAGGCTCATAGGATTTCTCTCAACACTTTTTGTGCGGTAAGCACCGATCCTGTGATACGCTGAATCAGACAGTAGACACTGCATCTTCTGAACGCAGTCCTGCCTGTCCAAAACAACGGTACCACTGCTCTTGTCCGCAGGTAAAATAATAACTCTAAGTGATCGTAAACTAGGCCTCTCAGGCCGACTCAACACACGACATGCCTCCCTCCTATCCTCCTCTGCAACATCGAGAGGTAGTTTAAAAACAGCCTGTTTATTCAGCATCTCTGTGACACTCTGCCACAGATCAAACCAACTTGTGATCATTCGTGATGCCCCTCTACTTCCAACATTCTCTGCTGGTTCCATTCGGTAATGGTTCTACACACTTGAGCAACATTCTAGGAGAAATTTGCAAGCAGTAATCTCCTTAATTGAGCGATTACATTTCCGTACTTTTCTACCAACAAATCGAAGTCTCCCACCTGCTTTACCTACGACTGAGCCTGTGTGACAGTTCCATTTCATACCCCTACAAATTGTTACACCCATGTATTTGTATCAATTGATCTATTCCAACTGTGACTCGATGATAGTGTAGTCATGAGGTACTATGGTTTTCATCTTGTGAAGTCCACAATTTCGTATATTTCAACATTTAAAGCGAACTGCTAATCTTTGCACCACTTTGAAATCTTACCAAGAGCTTACTGAATATTTTTCCAGCTCTTTTCAGACTGTATTTCACTATAGATAACGGAATCATTTGCAAAAAATCTCACGCTACAATTGATATTGTTACCAAGGTCATTAAAGCACACCATGAACGGTAAGTGTCCCGACACACTTCCCTGGAAAACACCTGAATTTACTACTACATCTGTCGATTACTATCCATCCAAGGTAACAAGCTAGTGTCCTTCTTACTAAAGAATTATCAACCTTCCCATAAATTTCGCTAGTTATCACGAGTACTTTTGACAATAAACATACGTGTTGTACTCAGATAAATGCTCTTCGGAAATCGAGAGATGCTGCCTTGAACCACGGCATTCAGGATGTCATATGAGAAAGTGCGAGTAGAGTTTTACATGATCATTGTTTTCCGAATCCATAATGGTTGGCATAGGCCTAGATGTGGTCATTATGTTCTAAATACCTCCTTATGTCTGAGATCAGAATATATTCTAAGATTCTACAACAAATGGATGTCAAGGATACTGGATGGTAGTTTTTTCGACCACTCCTGTTACCCTTTTTGCAGACGGGTCTGCCGTGTGCTTTCTTCCACGAGCGGGAATTTATATTGCTAACAACCCGTTGGTGGGCGAATGAACGAAAATACACAACTGGCCATTAAAATTGCTACACCAAGAAGAAATGCAGATGATAAACGGGTATTCATTGGCCAAATATATTATACTAGAACTGACATGTGATTACATTTTCACGCAATTTGGCTGCAAAGATCCTGATAAATCAGTACCCAGAACAACCACCTCTGGCCGTAATAACGGCCTAGATACGCCTGGGCATTGAGTCAAACAGAGCTTGGATGGCGTGTATAGGTACAGCTGCCCATGCAGCATCAACACGATACCACAGTTCATCAAGAGTAATGACTGGCGTATTGTGACGAGCCAGTTGTTCGGCCACCACTGACAAGACTATTTCAATTGGTGAGAGATCTGGAGAATGTGCTAGCCAGGGCAGCAGTCGAACACTTTCTGTATCCAGAAAGGCCCCTACAGGACCTGCACCATGCGGTCGTGCATTATCCTGCTGAAATGTAGGGTTTCGCAGGGATCGAATGAAGGGTAGAGCCACGGGTCGTAGCACATCTGAAATGTAGCGTCCACTGTTCAAAGTGCCGTCAATGCGAACAAGAGGTGACCGAGACGTGTAACCAATGGCACCCCATACCATCACGCCGGGTGATACGCCAGTATGGCGAGGACGAATACACACTTACAATATGCGTTCACCGCGATGTCGCCAAACACGGATGCGACCATCATGATGCTGTAAACAGAGCCTGAATTCATACGAAAACATGAGGTTTGCCATTCGTGCACCCAGGTTCGTCGTTGAGTACACCATCGCAGGTGCTCCTGTCTGTGATGCAGCATCAAGGGTAACCGCAGCCATGGTCTGCGAGCTGATAGTCCATGCTGCTGCAAACGTCGTCGAAGTGTTCGTGCAGATGGTTGTTGTCTTGGAAACGTCCCCATCTGTTGACTCACGGATCGAAACGTGGCCGCACGATCCGTTACAGCCATGCGGACGGAGTTCCGTATTACCCTCCTGAACCCACCGATTCCATATTCTGCTAACAGTCATTGGATCTCGACCAACGCGAGCAGCAATGTCGCGATACGATAAACCGCAGTCGCAATAGGCTACAAGCCGACCATTATCAAAGTCGTAAACGTGATGGTACGCATTTCTCCTCCTTACACGAGGCATCACAACAACGTTTCACCAAGCAACGCCGGTCAACTGCTGTTTGTGTATGAGAAATCGGTTGGAAACTTTCCTCATGTCAGCACGTTGTAGGTGTCGCCACCGGCGCCAGCCTTGTGTGAATGCTCTGAAAAGCTAATCATTTGAATATCACAGCATCTTCTTCCTGTCGGTTAAATTTCACGTCTGTAGCACGTCATCTTCGTGGTGTAGCAATTTTAATGGCCAGTAGTGTATCAATATGTAGCGTCTCAGGCTCGTAGTCGGAACGAAAATTTCTTCATCTCACAATGACGGTGAAGCCGCGAAACGATGACATTCCTTCCTGACGGCGCGATGTGAAACTGCGTTGACTATGTTCCTGGTGTAGTCTAGGTTTAGAACAGCCGCGTTGTCTGCCGAAGCAGTTAGCATCCTACTTCCGAGCGACTTGACCGGAGATTGGAGTGTGCCCTGCTTTCTCTAGTCTCGTCCCATAGCTGCGGGCTACAAGGCCCTGATCGAGGACTAGCGTGACAGTAAACCGCTTAGGAGCGTACAGAAAACGGTTTGCAGAACGCCACGAGCGAACTAGGTCTTCTCTAAGGAGAGCAGGCGTCACCGACTTGTTTGTCCCACTGAGACTTGGTTTAACACTCTAATGCCGTGTAACTAGTGTGTCTCTGTACGTATGTGTGTGTGTGTGTGTGTGTGTGTGTGTGTGTGTGTTTGTGTGTGTGTTTGTGTGTGTTTGTGTATGAGGAGGTATTGAATTGGGGAGAAGAGGAGTTTGTGGTACAACTTAACAAGAAGAAGGGACCGGTTGGTATGACATGTTCTGAGGCATCAAGAGATCACAAATTTAGCATTGGAGGGCAGCGTGGAGGGTAAAAATCGTAGAGGAAGACCAACAGATGAATACACTAAGCAGATTCAGAAGGATGTAGGTTGCAGTAAGTACTGGGAGATGAAGAAGCTTGCACAGGATAGGGTAGCATGGAGAGCTGCATCAAACCAGTCTCAGGACTGAAGACCACAACAACAACCCACAATATTATCTATGTGATCGTTCCAGTTTAGGTTATTTGTAATTGTAATCCCTAAGTATTTAGTTGAATTTACAGCCTTGAGATTTGTGTGACTTACCGCGTAATCGAAATTTAGCTAATTTTTTTCAGTGCTCATATGAATAACTTTACACTTTTCCTTATTCAGGGTCAATTACCACTTTTTGCACCATACAGATATCTTATCTAAATCATTTTGCAAGTCGTTTTGATCACCTGATGACTTTACAAGACGGTAAATGACAGAATCATCTGCAAACAATCTAAGACGGCTACTCAGATTGTCTCCTATGTCGTTAGTATAGATCAGAAACAATAGAGGGCCTATAACATTTACTTGGGGAACGCCGAATATTACTTCTGTTTTACTCGATGACTTTCCGTCTATTAATACGAACTGTGACTTTTCTGACAGGAAATCACGAATCCAGTCGCACAACTGAGGCGATACTCCGTAGGCACGCAGTTTCACTAATTACTGCGAAAATAATATGTCCTGGTTCGCACGCTGTGACTCGTTGATGGCCCAGCATTGAAATATGTAGCAATTTGCGGAAGGGTTACATTTCTGCCACGTTGAACGATTCTCTGCAGTCGTCGATGGTTCCGTTCTTACAGGATCATTTTCCGGCCGCAGCGATGTTGCACATCTAATGTTTTACCGGATTCCTGATATTCACGGTACACTCGTGAAATGGTCGTACGGGAAAATCCCCACTTCATCGCTACATCGGAGAAGCTGTGTTCCATCGCTCATGCTCCGACTATAACATCACGTTGAAACTCACTTAAATCTCGATAAAGTGCCATTGCAACAGCTGTGACCGAAAGAACAACTGCGCCAGACGCTTGTTGTCTTATATACGCGTTTCCGACCGCAGCGCCGAATTCTGCCTGTTTACATATCTCTGTATTTGGATAGCATGCCTATAACAGTTTCTTTGGTGCTTCAGTGAATGTCCCAGTGGTAGTGAAAGAATTAACGAGTTCCGGGTGCAGTTTTCCCACTATCTTCGCCGTTTTCGTAGACAGATAACCGTACTTGTGCGACACGTATTCGGAAAGTACGGCCCATGTGCTTATGTTTAAATGTTGGCAGTACAGTGCAAAAATATACGGACGGAACAAAAGTCATTGTTTTGATTCAAATAGTCGTTTGAATGTTGGTGAAATCAAATAACAAAGCCTTCGAAAAGCGTTGTTCCGGCCAGTTGCGAAGTGCGTGCTGTAATTGGATTCTTTTCTACTAAAGGATCTGCAGCTGTTCAAATTCATCAGGTGTTATGTCCAGCTTAGGGGCGTACAGTAATGAGCGACGAAAAGGTTGACAATGGTGTCGAGGCCTTGGAAGCACCCATACAGATATGGATCGTGAAGAGTGGAATTGCAGCTCAAGTTCTATTGTCGATGCTATCGTGGGAAAAGTGGATCTGGTCAAGGATTGGTGCTGATGAATTTGCTCATGCTGAACGCACCACTGTTTGCCTGTGCAAGGTGTATACGACAAGACGCGTCCACATTCAGTTGCCCATCCCGAGGATAATACTCGGCATTTCCGTAGGAAAACAACGTGCTCAGCGACTACTAAATTATCTGTCCAAAAGAATCCGGACACCGCTATAAATTACGAAGTTGATCACTACCTGTGACGAAAGGTGGATTTGCCATTATAAAAGAGACGGAGACTACTGTGTTGTCACTAACAGCAGAACGGGTCGGTGAGTCTATCTCAGTGACATCGAAAGTGGATTAGCTATTGGACGTCACCTGTGTAACAGATATACCACGGACTTTTCAAAGCTTCTGAAACTATCATAGCTGAGCCAAGACCAGGCAGCCTCATCTACTGAGGCACAGAAACCGTAACGGACAGGGGCGTCGAGTATTGTAGAGGTAGTTGTAAAAAAATCGCACGGAATCGGCGTAAGGAATCACTCCTGACTACCACAGGCATAGCAGCAGCTCAGATGGCACAATGACTGTGTAGTTAAAAAGAAGGAGATACAATTGTTGAGCAGCTCCTCATAGACGACACATTTCTGTTGTCAGTGCGAGGTGGCACTTGAGTTGTTGTTAAGAGCAACGCTACTGGAGAGTGTATGATTGGAAACGAGTGATGATTTACGCTTTACCTGTGGCAATGCGGTGGAAGACTTTGGGTCTGAAGTCTGCCTGCAGAACGTTATGGTTCATAGCCAATTCACTGTCATTAAACTTTGAAAAGACCCACTATAGGCTGTTCAGAACTTCCAAGAGATTTCCTTCTAGTGTGTGTATGAAATATGATGACATGGAAATATGAGAAGTTGAGAGTGTAATATTCTTGGGATTACAACTTGATAATAATTTCAGTTGGGAGCGACATACTATCGAACTGCTAAAGCGCCTAAACAGGTCTGTGTTTGGAATGCGAATGATGTCAGACATAGGAGATATAAATATAGAAAACCTGGCATATTTTGCTTATTTTCATACCATTATGTCATATGGTATCATATTGTGGGGTAACTCCACAAACCGAGAATAAATTTTTAGAGTACAGAGGCGTATAACAAGAGTAATGTGTATTATAAATCCAAGAACATCGTGTCGAAACCTACTCAAAGAATTGGGCAAACTAACCATAGCTTCTCAGTATATTTATTCCTTAATGAAGTTTGTTGTAAATAATACATCTCTTTTTCCAACTAACCGCTTAGTACACAGTATCAATACTAGGAATAAGAACAATATACATAAAGATTTAAAATCACTTACTCTGGTCCAGAAAGGAGTCCAGTATTCAGCAACGCATATTTTCAATAAGTCTCCAGCAACCATTAAGAGTTAATTTCAGACAAGGCACAATTTAAACATAATTTAAAAGAATTTTTGGTGGCCGACTCCTTCTATTCCATCCACGAATTTCTCAACAAGTGCACTAGACCATTTTAATGAAAATTTATTTTATTTTAGTTTTTGACAATGCTTGGTTGTACCAGCCAAGTAACTACCTACTGTGTGAATGATGGATGTATGGAAAGCAGATGTAAGTGTTAAGTCTGTAAATAGTGCAAGTTTCATCTTAAATCTTGTACATAATTTGACTTTTCTTAACTGAGGATCATTGAAATGAGTAATTTACTTTAATTTTTGACAATACTTGGTTGTAATAGCCCAGTAACTAGCTACTGTGTGAATAATGTATTTAATGAAAGCAGATGTAAGTATTAAACCTGTAAATATTAAAAGTTTAATTTTAATTCACGTATACAATTTTACTGTTTATTGTCTGAAGATCATTAAAATTAATGAAACTCAAGTTTTTCTACTTACATTTTTGTAATGTGTTTATCTGATATGTTCCACACCCAGGAGGATCCCCTCTTTTGTGGGTCTATGGAATGAATAATTAATCTAATCTAATCCAAGTAATTGCATCTGGTGAGAGATTTCGCCTGAAGCTATGAAGCCTACAAAACATAAATGTCATGCGTTTCTTTCTTCAAGACATTTCTCAGCCGCATTCTGCAGGGGCAGTGAAGACGCTCCTGCAGCGTTTTCGATGGAAAGTGTTTGTTCACCCACAATACAGCCCTTAATCGGCTCCCTCCGATGTTCATCTCTGCTCACATGAAACACTGGCTACGAAGATAACATTTTGTCATAAACAATGAAAGGCAGACCAGCGTAGAGAATTGGCGGAAAGCACAGGCGGCTGCTTTCTGTCACGAGGATACTGCAAAGTTTGTACAACGCTACGACAAATGTCTTAAGTCGGAGTGGCGACTATTTAGAGAGGAAGCTGGAAGATGTGGCTAACTGTTGCGAATAAAAAAAAATTGATTTTCACTGTGATTTCCATTTCAATCGGACCTGAGTTTCCGAACAGCCCTCGTATAGCGCCAACAGCGAAGGACGGACGAGGTGATGTTATAAGATGGGAATGTTTTTCCTGCTTACGGTGCGGTCGTGTTGTTGCGCTTAAGAAAAAGCTACATACGGAAGAAAATGAACTCATTTTGCAGCATTGTGGACTGCGTGTAGAAGAGGAACACTTCGAATACGATTATTATTTGAATCAGAATGACAACGCACTCTGTCATAAAGCACCATGTGTGAGGCGATGGTCTGTGGACAATAACATTCCGTACCGAAAACGAGGACGGAGATTTAGATTCAAAACGGAATTTAAATTTGGTACTTCTTCTGTTTTTTACCCTCATCAAGCAGAATGAAAAACACAGACCTTACATGTGGGCACCGGAAATGTTGATCACATAATGTACTGGGGCGTCGGAAACCTAATCTGCTGTATATACTCGCAGCGGCAAAAGAGAAGTTAGACTTGTAAACCCTACCCTCGATTCTTTACAGAGTCGACCTCACATGTGTAAGACTTCATATCTCCCGAACTATGTGTTTCACAATGGCAAAATTTCGCAGGTACATTTAGCTGTCTGTGAGGTTGTATGTGTAGGTACAATGTATTGCGAATAGATTTACCAGTAAATACGTAATCAATTAACACGTCATGTCTGACGCTGAAATTTTTTTTGCATGAACTGCGTAAGCGTAGTAAACGACAAACATTTTTCCTTTCATTATTCTGTGGGGAGTGTTAGAGATATAAAATTCTGAAAAGGTCTGAAATTGTGTGTAAAGTTCTTGGAGAGCCGGTAAGTGTTTCCTTGTCAAATACTGAATGAATATAGTCTTGATAATTTGCGAGCCGTAGGTTACGATTTCTTAACAGACCAGTGGTTTCTTTTCGACATTTTTTCTTGTATTTGTTGCTGATAATAAAGATTACTTTTTTGAAAAATTTTAAAACTACATTTTTTTCATATTGGTGGGACTCAAAATTATTTCAGCAAGGATGCTGAGCAGCCGGGCTGACGTCTTTTCTTCACCCAGTCACGAATCAAAACACGTTTCTTATTTTTTCTTGTGAAGCGATTCCACACAACAAGCTTTAGCTCCATTACAACTCGTGCGACGTGCAGCTGCCAAAAGTTTCATTCAGACACGACTCAGGGAGCCACAAAATCACGAAACTGAAGTGTCGCCATGTCTACTGTTATATATGAAACCACTTGCGTGCAACTCATTCCACGCAACGAGTGGCGCAACACAGTGTCGTCGTGTAAACTAGGCTTAAGACTAGGAGTTGCGTTTTCTTGACCCTCGTTTAGAGTGGGGTGACCACACCGCCCGGTACATGTTCTGGCGCAGGTGGAGGAGATCCTGGAGACGCTGGGTCTGTTGGAGTGCCGGACCACGCTGACGGACTGCTTATCTGGAGGGCAGCGCAAGCGGCTCTCCGTGGCTCTGGAGCTCGTCAACAACCCGCCCGTCATCTTCCTCGACGAACCCACCACGTGAGTACTCGCTCCACTTCATCTCGTGGCACCGTTTACGCTGCACTGAGATCGGTCTACCAGAGAAGTCAAGTCTCAAGTATTTCAGAGGCAGGGCTACACCTGTATATCTGTTGTACACTATGTATCTGGAAGCCCCTACATAATGTGGCATTGACCACTATATGTCATGACAGGTGGGCCCATCAGTATATCAGGAGGCAGGAAGTATTGAGTTGTAAGTCAAGGAGTAGTAACCGTAGAATGGGTCAATCAGGAGAACTAGTCATTGGACAGGAACTGAGTAACAAATCAATCAGGGGCATTTCAACCCTAACGCTGCCCAAGTTGACTGTTGGTGATATTATTGTAAAATGGAAACACGAAGGAACGACCACAGCTGAACCAAGACCAGGCAGATACCTTGAACTGATGGATAGGGATCGTCGAGCATCGCGGAGTATGGTTGTAAAAACTCTCATGAAATCAGAGGGAGAAAAAATACTTGTTAGTTCCAAAGTGCTCCCAGCACTCCAGCTGTGGAGCAGCGGGTGGAGAATTTTGTCTATTGTTGCCGTTCTCAACACAGGCTCTCTAACTACAATGTTGGCAACCAGAAAGTGATTAGCAAAAACGTGATGCCTGTAATTAATGTTCACTGTGCCCACTCTGATGGAGAAATAAAGTTACTGATCATTGAAGTCCGTCCGTAGCTCGTGGTCGTGCGGTAGCGTTCTCGCTTCCGACGCCCGGGTTCCCGGGTTCGATTCCCGGCGGGGTCAGGGATTTTCTCTGCCTCGTGATGACTGGGTGTTGTGTGATGTCCTTAGGTTAGTTAGGTTTAAGTAGTTCTAAGTTCTAGGGGACTGATGACCATAAATGTTAAGTCCCATAGTGCTCAGAGCCATTTGAACCATTGAAGTCCATTACACTGAGGATTTAGGATGATGTCTGGGATTCATAGAAAATGCAGTTTACTGTAGCAACTTTGACTATATTCTGAAAATGATAAAGCGTAAAGTTTGAGACAAATGTTTACCCAAGCAATGCTACTATCAGTTATTGTACTATCAGAGCTGTTCAGAGTCTATTGCTCAGATCCTATTATCTCTAGATAACGAAACTGTTCAATAATCGTTATCGATGTAAATGTTCAAAGTGAATGCTCCCCAAAATTTGATGTTAATACTCATCAAATGCCACGCTAGTAATGGTAGAAGGTCTGTCCTGCGGCGACACATGAAAATACGACATACGCAAGCTGAGAATAAATCACTGAAGTCGTTCCACAATTAACACTTTACCACAATGAAAACATTGTAACGTGCATACTGAGTTACATAATACGGCATCCAAGGCTGTTCCTTGCAGCTGCATAGACGCGACGCGGCTTCTGACACGGATGCGCAGTGATACAAATCTAGAAGAGAACTGGGGCCTGACTCTAGCTCGCAGCGCTCTTATTTATACAGCCGCGGTGCGGACCGACCCCGCAGCCGGCAACATTTGCCTTCCTGACTAGCCGCTGGGGCTAGTAGAGAACCACTCCAACTTACTAAATAATTAATTGGTTCATTCGCTGAAGGCCAATGAAACTCTCAATTTAATTGTGCAATCAGCACACAGGCAAGTATCTACAATAAAATTCTGATGTGGCTAGGTTAAATACTTTCGGCGAGAGAATTATTTTAGTTGCACTGCACGCAATAGATGAGCTCTGAACTTGCCCTCTGGAGAGACGCTACAGCTATAGTTTTATAGCTACCTTTGGGAAACTTCTCACATCTTTGTTATTACAGCGTATCTCCGTTCTACCCAAGTCTAAACATCCTAGCTTTATTTAATCACTTACTTAATCTATCTTGCTTCTGTACTTTTAGGACACAAAAACAGAAAATCATGAATTTCAACCAAAATATTACTTTGTGAGAACAAGAATGCTGTTTCCATTAAATTATAGTGAAAAAGGAATCCGAATATAAATTTTGAAGTTTCTCCTTCCTGTTGCGCCAATGATTTTTACGTAAAATGAACAAATTTCGAAAACTTTTAAAGTTACTAAACTGAAACTTAACACATCATTTCGCATCACTCCTGACATCAGATCGTTTATTTTATTTTTAAGGTATTGCACAACATTTGTGACATCATAGCTAGTTACAGTGGACTAGGCTGGCACACAATGGAAAGCATATGAATTCCGTATGGCGTGAGTAGGCTGCTTCGCTACACAGCTAGCACAATGGCTGTGCGAGGGGAGTTAAAAACAATGGGCTTCAGTGTCTGAGTAACTTCTCATAAGCTACACATTTCTGTAGTCAATACTAAGCGACATTTGAGATGACATAAAGAGTTAGGCTACTGGACAGTAGATGACTGGAAATGAATGATTTGCGGAGGGACCATGATATACCTTGGCACAATGCGTTGGAAGGGTTTGGGTGTGGCAAATGCATAGAGAATGTTACCTACTTTCATGTGTAGTGTGCCAACAATGAAGTACGGAGGAGGTGGTGTTAGGGTATGGGGTGTTTATCGTGGTTAATGCATCGTGCATTCATTGCACTTAAGAAAACGCTACATGCAGCACTGTGTACTGTGTGTAGTGGAGGAACAGTTCGGAGACTGTTGTATCAACATGATGATGCACCCTATCATAAAGCAGCATCTGTGAGGAAATGGTTGTTTGCCCAATAGCATTCCTTAAATGGACTGGCCAGCCCAGAGTCTCGACGTGAACCAAATCGAACATCTCTGGCATGGGTTAAAACGTCGAATTCGCTCTAGATCCCAGAGTAAAATATCACTATCTCCTCTGGTTTCGCCTCTTGATGAAGAATGAGCTGTCATTCCTCCAAAGGCATTCAGACGCCCTACTGAAAGGGTCCTTAGCAGAGCATAACTCATGATAAAGGCGAACTGTGGGAACACCCATATTAAAAGCCAGTAAAAGGTGCCCAGACATTTTTGATCACATAGTGTAAGTAGTGGTTTGATGTAAGTGAGAGATGGTTAGTTTTGTCGTGTCTTGGCAGGCTAGTTGATCTTGTTGCATTTTACTTTTAATCTTCAACTTGTGCTAGTTTTAGAAGGTTGGCTATTTTATATGCCGTGATGGAACACTCCTTTGTAAGCCAGGCTGTGTAACACCTGACAATTCTTGTTAGCGTTCCATACAGTTTTCTCACTATAATATCTGCTGTACAATTGCAAATAATGGGCATTAGATACAATTTTTACTAATGCCTCTTTATTACTTGCATCTTGCGAGACTATGGTTTACAACCTAGCTCGCTTACAATGAAGCTTTTACCTACATACTGCCAGTCTTGTTGGCCCATAATAAGAATGTATTTCATTGCATGACTAACAACAGCGTCCGTCACGGAAACAGGCACACATCTTCTCGCAGTCTTACAGCATTGCCAGTTAGTGACAATTTCAGATGTTAGTAAAAATTCCGAAAAAAAAATATTAGAGATCTCCATTTCTATTCTAGAATTAGAGGCAGCACTTCCCAAAAGAAAATTCTTGCCAGCTGCTAGGAAAATAAATAAAAACTTATGTTCTGAATTTTTTTACTTTACGCCATGGAAAAAACTGAGCCACTGCTATGTTTGGACTGAAAATAATATATGAACATTCTCAAAGTTCACTGATGCGCGAGCTACATGTTTTGTCGTGAAAACATATCAATATTCTAAAATAAAATACGGTTAGAGATGTGAAAATGTACCGCTTGTGTAACGAAAAACGTCGTCGCTGATGAATTTGCGATCCGTTGTATCCATCGAAAAAGTTGTTCATAAAACCATTACATAATTATGGTAACATCTGACCTACCATTATTGTTTATTGTCACGTATGTTCGCATTTTATTTACGAGCGACCCCATGAGCGAATACTTGTAAGCAGCCGCAGATATTTAATCCGAAGGCTCGCCTTATTACGACCGAGATCATTCCCTACCAACAGACGCAGTATGTGCATTTTACACAAAACTTCGTTCTTGCTGCTGCAATGTCTATGCATTCCATTAAAATTCTTTGTCCATCCATATACTTTCTGAATCAAAATCCAGGTGAACGCAGAAGACAAAGAACGTAGGTAACTGACGCACAATGTTTAATTTTTTCGCGAAGATCACTGTGTATTTTTCTAGCAGTCGGATATCTCCTCTTTCGTAGTATCGAAGTACAGTTCTACGCATTATTTTTTTGTCAGAAGCGTCAAATTCTGTAATTTCTGTTTCTATTTATATCCCGTTCTTGGTGAATCAAAGCAGGTGCTCACATTTACCGCACGGTTAATACGGAATACCGTCGATTCGGAAATTCCACAACGTTTTGTTGTCGTTTTATGAACTTGGGTGAAATTTGTATTGTTCCTGGCTTCTTCACTGTTGGCCAGACTAGTAAAATAAATCTCCAGTATGGTCGATAAGGCAATTTTAGAACGTTTTCGAATGTCTTTTCGGCCTTAACGCACACCGGCCGGAGTGGCAGTATACGTGGGTCCTCGCTCCTGCATTTTGCTCACTACCAAACACAAGCCAGTGCACCGTCCCGCGGAAGACTGAAACCAAAAGTGAACACACGATATCGGATGGAAACACAGAACATTCACTTTAAAAGGGGACATTTAGGTTAGGCTTTACCGTGACTGTTATTGACATCGAATGAAACAGCAAGTTTACTGTTACCATTCACTGTTTATTTATCTCCGCGACGCGTTTCGAAGGTTTAAACGTCCATCATCAGGTGGATTTGCATTTGATAGTAGGGCATACGTGTGTGTTGTGTTGCGATTTTGGGGTAACTTGTGATACTGTCTCCAGTGGTCGCACGTTACTTTCACTGTCGTACACATGACATATCAACTGTCATATTTTGTTTTGATGGGGGTTTAAATCTTCGAAACACGTCGTGGAGATAAATAAATAGTGACTGGCAACAGTAAAGTTGTTGTTTCATGCCACAACAAGACACTCAGCTGGCGCTGACCTATTGCGCTTTTAACAATGTACATGTGGCAACAAAGCTAAGAGGCGGACGAATCACAGCGGTTACGAGGCAAACTCCCCATCGCACCCCTCTCAGATTTAATGGTAAGTTGGCCCGTTTGAAAAATAGTTCAAATGGCTCTAAGCACTATGGGACTTAACATCTGAGGTCATCAGTGCCCTAGGCTTCGAACTACTTAAACCTAACTAACCTAAGGACATCACACACATCCATGCCCGAGACAGGATTCGAACTTGCGACCGTAGCAGCAGCGCGGTTCCGGACTGAAACACCTAGAACCGCTCGACCACAGCGGCCGGAGGCCCATTGGATAGACCGTTAAAAACTGAACACAAATCAAGCAAGAAAACAGGAAGAAGATGTACTGAACTGTGTAAAAATACTAAATACAAACAGTGAATGGTTCACATTTAACGTGTCCACATCGAGCGACGTTAACGACTGTCGTGTCAGGGTTGTGTGCTCATGGTGTTTGATTGCGAAGGGGGATATCCGGATTCAAATCTCACTCTGTCACTTTTTCTTTTTTTCCACAAAATTACGAACTTCTCGTCCGGTCATTGACGCGTCTTTTCGCTGTATTCAGATTTGTGTATGTGTCGTGTCGTAATGTTAGTTTGCAGCAGCGACGTTTAACGAAAGGTTCTCCAGACGTACGCATCTCCTATTTGCTCTGCACAGGTACCAACAGTTTTGACTCTTCAATCCCTCCGTTGTTTACTTGCGACATTAACATATTCTTACCACATGACTCATATTCTGTGATGAATAATGAGAATATGCGAGATGCTGCATACACCCCTCACAGAAACGAAAACGACATATATACGGGTATGAACTATGGTATAATGAAGGAATTCAAGAGTCACAACTTCCAAAACGGAACGCGAGAAAATGGTTCAAATGGCTCTGAGCACTATGGGACTTAACTGCTGAGGTCATCAGTCCCCTAGAACTTAGCCGGCCGCTGGTGTCCGAGCGATTCTGGCGCTACAGTCTGGAACCGCGCGACCGCTACGGTCGCAGGTTCGAATCCTGCCTCGGGCATGGATGTGTGTGATGTCCTTAGGTTAGTTAGGATTAAGTAGTTCTAAGTTCTAGGGGACTTATGACCTCAGCAGTTGAGTCCCATAGTGCTCAGAGCCATTTGAACCATAGAACTTATAACTACTTAAACCTAACTAACCTAAGGACATCACTCACATACATGCCCGAGGCAGGATTCGAACCTGCGAAAAACGGAACGCAAGAGGCATGACATGTGGTACCTGTGTAGGACATATAGGAGGTACGTACGTCTGGAGGTCCCTTTGTTACACGTTGCTGTTGCAAATAGACGTTACGCCACTGCACATACACAAATTTGAATACAGTGAGCAGACACATCAATGACCGGACGGGAAGTCGGGGAATAAATGGGACCGAGTGAAATTAGAACCCAGATATCCCCCTCCCCAATCAAACACCATGACCACACAACCACGACACGACAGTCGTTAACGTCGCTCGATATTGCGTACATTAAGTTTGGACTACTGTTTCTGACTGTTAATGTCTGACTATTAATGACTGCCGATGACCTCCTGATTGGCTGTTTTCAGCTCAACAATGGTTTTGGGGTTATTGTTGTACACCTTGCCTTTAATAAAGCTCCACAGAAAGGAGTCACATCTGTTCAGATCCGGAGAATATGGCGGCCAATCGACGCCCATGCCAGTGGCCTCTGGTTACCCCAGAGCCAGAATGCAGTCACCCGAGTACTCCTCCAGGACATCAAATACTCTCCTGCTTCGATGGCGTCGAGCTCCGTCTTGCCCTAACCACGTCTTGTCGAAACCAGGGTCACTTTGAATAATGGGGATGAAATCATCTTCCAAAACCTTCACTTACCATTCGGTAGTCACCGTGCCATCGAGGAATATCACTCCGACTATTTCGTGACTGGACATTGCACACCATACACTCACCTGTTGAGGGTGAAGAGACTTCTCGATCAGGAGACGCGGATTTTCAATCCCGGAATCGCGCCAATTTTGCTTACTGACGAGCCCATCCAAATGAAATTGGACAGTCATTAACGTTGCTCGATATTGCGTACATTAAGTTTGGACCACTGTTTCTATTTGGCTTCTTTTTTCCACAGTTTAGTACACCTTCTTCCTATTTTCAAGTTTGATCTGTTTTCAGTTTTTGACGGGCTATCCAATGGAGCGACTCACTTCTATATCTGAGAGGGGGGGGGAGGGGGGGGTGATAAGGCGTTTCCCTTGTTAACGCCAGCGGACTGCAGTGAGCAAGTGTAACCTTGAGTTGTCAAACTTTGTGACTGCCGCTTTACTAATTATGTTTTCCAATGCATGTTCAACTCTTTTTTACACTTAATCGATCTGAAGATGCCTGTAAAAATCAACCGAAACCAGTCATTGTGATTTAATTGTATTATCAAAATTACGGTCTAAGTATTAAAAGTTTTTTACATTAAAATGTTTTTTTTTTAATAAATTATCTTAAGACTGCTGTCTCCTTACTGATAATCGCGCGCTTCACACTTGACAGTTTTAATTCTGTCAGAGACAGCAAAGGACTTGGAAGAGCAGTTGAACGGAATGGACAGTGTCTTGAAAAAAGGATATAAGATGAACATCAACAAAAGCAAAACGAGGATAATGGAATGTAGTCGAATTAAGTCGGGCGATGCTGAGGACATTAGATTAAGAAATGAGACACTTAAAGTAGTAAAGGAGTTTTGCTATTTGGGGAGCAAAATAACTGATGATAGTCGAAGTAGAGAGGATATAAATTGTAGACTGGCAATGGCAAGGAAAGCGTTTCTGAAGAAGAGAAATTTGTTAACATCGAGCATAGAGTTAAGTGTCAGGAAGTCGTTTCTGAAAGTATTTGTATAGAGTGTAGCCATGTATGGAAGTATGCTGAAGATTAGATGGGTAGATCTCATAACTAATGAGGAGGTATTGTATAGAATTGGGGAGAAAAGGAGTTTGTGGCACAACTTGACTAGAACAAGGGGTCGGTGGGTAGGACATATTCTGAGGCATCAAGGGATCACCAATTTAGTATTGGAGGGCAGCGTGGAGGGTAAAAGTCGTAGAGGAAGACCATGAGATGAGTACACTAAACAGATTCAGAAGGATGTAGGTTGCAGTAGGTACTGGGAGATGAAGAAGCTTGCACAGGGTAGAGTAGCATGGAGAGCTGCATCAAACCAGTCTCAGGACTGAAGACCATAACAACAATAACAACAAGACTGCTGTCTCCTTATTGATAATGTCAGGCTTCACACTTGACAGTTTTTGTGCTTTTTCTCTTATGGCATTTATTCTGACCCTAGTATTATCTGCAAAGAGTACCAATTCTTCTTGAATATTCGGCAGTGAGTGACGTGAGCTTTCCGGCAGGGGCCTGGACGTGGTGGCGATCCAGCACTGCGTGCAGCTGCTCAAGCTGCTAGCCAGCCAGGGCCACACAGTGGTGTGCACCGTGCACCAGCCCAGTGCCATGCTCTTCAACGCATTCGACCACGTGTACCTGCTGTCTCGGGGCCAGTGTGTCTTCCAGGGTCAGCCGCGAGCTCTCGTGCCCTTCCTAGCCGAGCAGGGGCTCGAGTGCCCCATCAACCACAACCCTGCGGACTTCAGTGAGTACCTAACTTAAAAGTTATTGCACACAATCTGTCAAAAGTATCCGGGCACCCCTATGTAGTACAGAATAGACCACCAGGTGTCACAAGAGGCAGACCTGCCAGTATAAAGGGGAGGTGGTGAACTTTGTGTTGTCATAGAGAATCACTAACAACAGAATGGTCGTTCAAGAGAGCTCAGTGTTAAGAAGATTCTGATCATCGTCACCATCTGCTGGGTTGTGTGACTGCTGACATTCGTTCAGAAAGGGTGCCAAACTAAGGCGGCAGTGGAAATGGAGACACTGTGTCAAGCCAGTCCAGATGACTGCTTTGATTGCCTCATCACCGTGAGTGAGTGCTGAGTGTATCACTACGATCCTGAGTGAAAGGACGAAAGCATAAAATGAAAACATAAAAACTCATTGCAGCACAAAAAGGCAAAGATCCAACCATCATTCAGCAAGGTGATGCTGTGTGTTTTCTCGGACACCCATTGTGTGGTATGGTGCCAATAGAGAATTCTCTACAGGGACAAACCGTCACAAGAGCATACTACAAATCCCCTGATGAGACTGCAGAAGGCTGTCAAGACAAAATGTTGTGGGAAGCTTTTAAAGATGGTATTGTTGGTCCTCAACACCCCAGCTCATTCTGCAGAAGATATAGTAACACATGTTGCTTCTTTGAGCTACTAATTTTTGCCTCATCCCCATTTTTTTCTTGTGTGGCATACAGAGACTTCTTCCTCCTTCCACAGATGAAGAAACCATTAGTAGCAGACATTTCCAGAACGATAAAAAAGTAATTTTTGAGATGGAATGTTTCCTGAAAAGCTGAAATGCAGGTTTTACAACCAAGTTCTCCACATAACAACCAAGTTCTCCACTAAATGACCCAGCTTTGAAAATATACATCACTTATGTAAAGACAGACTATCATTATCATCAAGTTTCACTGTTAAAGCCTTTTTTTATAGGAAATAGTAAAAACTCCATGATCACTCCTCCTATGTTATCAGAAACGAATTCCTTTATGTTGTACAATGGCTGGAAAACCAACTAGTCACAATTTTTTTAAATGTATGTTCAGGAATACCTTCTACAAGTAGTAGAACAAGAGTGTACCTGTGATTCTTCAGTTTATCCCGGCATATTTCTTGCTCAAACAGTCCACGGGTGTACTGCCCGTTGGACACTATGGACTGGCAGTACACCTGTGGACCATTCGAGCAAGAGTGTACCTGTCATCTAATTGGGGAGGAGAGTGGAGCTAGCTCATATCTCATATTAGCATGGAATTGGGAGGAATGACAGAAACTAAGTGCAGCTTATTCCTAAATAAACACAAAAATATATATGTTAATGACCAAACATACCAATGCTACCACTTTATAACAGGAACCTATAAAGTACTTAACTGTGAGAGTATGTCTGTATGAGATATGAACAAATTATATAATTTATCATGAGTATATACATCAAAGAACTTAGTGGAACTGGTCTCCTCAGAGGGAACCATCTGCTGTGTTTTGTTGTCATAAGTTACGTTTATTTACTCTAAACCAATAAGGAGCTTGGGCAACTATGTTGTCAACAAGATTTTTCATGGTAGATGTCACTCAATAAAATTAGTCACCTATCAACTACATCAGTGGAATAGTTTTTGCTATAAAGCATTTAAAAGTAGTTTTTTGGTGTGTGTCATTCAAATGGATGAACTGGAATATATCACCATAAAATGCTTCAATCAGGAAGAAAATTCATCAAAAGTTGGTGAGGATTTCGTAAGGCATCACTTTGTCACTTTCAACAGTTAAGAATTATGCGAGTAAATTCAAATATGGTGTACGGCTCACAGTACTGACCCTCACAACTTATGTCCCAAAACTGCAACCACAGACAAGAACACCCAAAAAGCGTACAGTATGTTATTTGTTGTTTGTGCAAGGTGCATACAATAAATAAGCCCATAGATATCTAGGTCCACTTCCATAGCTGAACACTCATCATGTCTGACTGCCATTTGAAGAACCTGTGTTTGATTCCCAGTATTGTCAGGGATTATTTGGTGGAATGAACTGGAACAGAGTGCACTGAGCCTAGTGAAACCAATTTATAAAGTATGTGAATCAGTAGCTGCAGCTATAAGTTTCGGAAAGCTGACAACAACTGAGAGAGTTGTTTTCTAAGCGTATGACCCTCCATAGGGCATCCAGTGCCACTGTTAGCAGAAAACAACATGGCAGATGGTCATTGTTGCAAGGTGTTCAGGGTCTGGTAGAAAGACATAGTTTTCATAGTCATATAAGAGGAAAGAATATAGTACATTTCATACAAAGAATTACTAATGAGGACAGCTTGTGCAAGATAAGATTTGTGTATGTAGTATGATGTCCAAAAGCAATTCAAGACCAAAATGTTTGAACAAGTTTGAAACTAACCAACTGATCTTGTGTATTGATTTGATACTGTGTATGAAACTCGCATTCATTGATTCATGCTAGAAATGGAAAAAAAAAAAAAAAACATCAAAGCAGAGGGTGAATGCCAATGTTCCTGTACCAAAAAATTGGAACTCAATTTCATCTTCTGGAAAAATATGGCTCGCGTTTCCTTGGATGCGAAGGAGTTGTTCTTGTCAATTATCTTGTAGTTTAGATGTAAAAGTAGAACATGCCAAAAAGATTTGGACTGAAAAAGAAAAAAAGCTGGTTCTATTCCCCAACATACAATGCCCATGCAGTATGTTTTCATCACCTGGAATATTCATTTGCAACTACTGGGTCCTTTTCTCAAAATACTCAGCATAGAGACTTGAAATATTCATATTTTATATTTTTAAAATTATACCATGTTTTGTTTCATTGCTATCTGTAATTTTTTACAGTTCTTGAAATGGTCCAAGGAGAAAATGCTGGCAATGTTACAATGTTGTCAGCTGAAATGATGAATGGAAGGGTGACAGCAAAACTGGACACAGAAACAAATACTGTAAGACTTGCAAGTGGTAAGTGTTCTAACCAACACAAATTACCTTAAAATCAATAACAGTCACTGCCATCTCAAATAGTTGACACTTGTACGTTAAAATAAGAAAATTATCAAGATACGTACACAGTAGTGGAAACTAACGTAAAGGCAGTGTTCCAGGAAAGTAATAGTACAATGTCTGAATCATACATGAATCAAATTTACAATCAAAGCAATATAAGACAGAAATAATCAGGACTGAATAACATAGTTTCTTTCATAAGATGAGTAACAAAATAAGGCGTTTGCATTTTGTGAATGGAAACTGGTATAAAGGCATTCACTGTTCTGTTGTATTATCGCATTGTTAGGGTTTTGTCCAACCTCTATTCTTCCTAATTACCTCAAAAATTCTCTTCAGCATTGATTTCGTTAGTGTTAGTTGTTCTTGCAGTGGAACTGTCAACCACTCTTCTTTTGTTGCTCTTTTCAGCTTACATATAGCCTCAAATTGCCTTCCATTGCAATAAACATGTATTGCAAGTATTCCCCTAACGTTTTCCATGCAGTTCAAATCCAGGTTATGTGTAGGTCAGGGCAAGACATCAAAATCTTTATCCACAAACCACTCTTTGTTTGTAGCAGAAACATACACAGATGCATTATTTTGTTGAAACAAGACTTTTTTACCCAAAGTCCTCATACATTCTAATCATTTCTGGCACAACTTTGATATATAGACAGGTCTTGATCATACAGTTCTTTATTAAAATACATGTTTCAAAATTTCATCATCAGACTACCTCTACCGTGGAAGTATTTCTACATCAAGTAATGCTAATCAGTTCTGTTTCTAGCTTCTCAGCATACATGTTAGAGTTAATTCTAGTTTTCAGCCAAGCAATGCCTGACTTATCTTTAGTGCGCAAGGCTGTCCATGTCATAACACTTCCACCATCAAAATTTCTGTTCATTCTAACCTACTGTTCTATTCTCAGATCATTCCAATAGTACTGATATCCATCTTGCCCATCTACATTAAACTTCCTCTCATCACTGAAGATCACTTTATCCCATTCTGAAATCTATGACATGTGTGTTCTACCAAACTCCAATCTAGCCTGTTTATGTTTGGGTATTAGTGGGGGCAGGGCTTTTTTTTCTAAAAAAAAGTTTGAGTGTACTCTGACACTGGGTATAATGCAGCGAAAATTACTTATAACTGAAGCGTGGGATACCACCCGTCTGCTTTTAGCCATGACGTCATCAACATCATCATGGTAGCGGGACCATAGAGACATCTATCGGTAGCTCAGCGTTTGTGTGTAAGCATATCCATTTAGCACCACCATCGCCCACTATTAGCGGGCGAGGGCACTACATGCTTGTCGAACTGGCTGCCAGCAATTCAGTTGTCAAGAACAATTGCTGCAGCTTCAAAATGCTTGAAACAGTCAATGACATCACTTTTCCCACCAAAAACTGCACTGGGATCGTTCGTATTGCAACTACCAAAAAGGAAAAATGAATTAAAAATTTACATCTGTGAAATAAATCTTCGGCATTCTTCGAAGTTCTCAACGTCATAAAAAAATTACTTTGTTGACGAAAAAGTTTAGGGGTACGCATCCCCCAGCGTTCCCCCAGAAAAACAGCACTGAGTGTGGGTTTCTACAATATTTTCTTGAATTTGAGATGTTTGTCAAGGTACAAAATTTGTCATACATATCTGGTAGTTACTGGCAACTGAAAATTGGCAAGATGTTGAGAAGGATAATGGTTTGTGGCCCTTGCCTTGCACAAAATTAACTCTTTCTATGCCTCAAATAATTTTCTACTTTGCCCATATTTTCTATTCTGTCCTTAGTGCATGCCCAATCTAAAGAAATTATCAACCGCATGTAAGGGTACAGTACCCTTACATAGTATCGATCATACACTCTATTCAGCGATCATGAACTAAAGCAAAGACTGCAGTGCAGCCAACAATATGCGAGTGGGTGAGCGAGAGGCTAGAGATGGTTGCTTGGTAATGAGGCCACTATGAAGTATGGTAGGAACGAGTGTTTGAATGCCTCTGTGCATGCAGTAATTATTCTAAACTGATCCTCATGATCCCCATGTGAGTGACATTTAGGAGATTGTAATATATTCCTAGAGTCATCATTTAAAGCTGGTTTCTGAAACTTTGTCAGTATACTTTCTCAGAATAGTTTACATCTGTCTTCAAGAGTCTCCCAGTTCAGTTCCTTCAGTATCTCTGTGACACTCTGCCCTGGATCAAACAAACCTGTGACCATTCATACTGCCCTTCTCTGTATATGTTCAGTATCTGCTGTTAGTCCTATTTGATATGAGTCCCACACACTGAGGCAATATTCTAGAACCGGTCACATGAGCGATTTGTGAGCAATCTCCTTTGTATACTGACTGCACTCCTCCAGTATTCTACCAATAAAGCAAAGTCGACCACCTGCTTTACTTACAACTGAGCCTATGTGATCATTCCATTCCACATCCCTTCGTAGATTTATATACAGGTATTTGTATGAGTTGCCAATTCCAACAGTGACTCATTGACGTTATAGAAATAGGATACTTTTTTTTCATTTTGTTAAGTACATAATTTTACATTGCTGAACATTTAAAGCAGGTTGCCGGTCCTTGCATAATCTGAATATTTATGCAACTTCTTTCAGGTAGTATATCATTATAGATAACTGCACCATCTGCAAAAAGTCTGAAGTTGCTATTAATATTGTCTTCAAGATCATTAATATATAACATGAACATCAAGGATCCCAATACACTTCCCTGGGGCACACCTGAAGTTAGTTCTACATCTGACAATGACTCTCCACCCAAGATAAAATGCTGCATCCTCCCTGTCAAAAAGTCTTCAATCCAGTTAAAAATTTCACTTTTCTTACATCAAAATGACCAAGGGAATCAAGTGAATGCAGTAGTATTTTTTTTTATTTCTAAGAAGCATGTGACTCAGTACTTCACCAGATTTTATCAACAATAGTATGATTACGTGGGTGCAGTTTGTAGAGAAAATGCAACTTGCTGCCTTGAATGGATAGTCATTGGTTGAAGTGAAAGTAACATCAGGCATGCCCCAGGGAAGTGTGATGGGCTGTTGTTGTTCATGTTGTATGTTATGATCAGGCATACATTATTAATAGTAGCTTCAGATTTTTTGCAGGTGATACATTTATCTATACTGAAGTACTATCTGAAAAAAGCAGCACAAATAGCCAGTTAGATATCAATAAGATTTCAAAGCATTGCACAGTTTGGTAAATTTTTTAAATGTTCAGAAATACAAAACTATATATTTTGCAAAATGCAGAGAAATAGTATCCTGTAACTACAGTCAGTCAGTGAATCATAAATGAAACCAATCAGCTATTTGTGTGTAACAATTTGTAAGGGCGTAAAAATGGAGGATCGCATAGGTTCTTCATAAGTAAGGCAGTTGGAATGCATCAGTTCACTGGCAGCTGTGCGGTCAGTACAGCTGACTGCTATGCAGGGACCCTGAGTTCGATTCCTGGGCAGGTCGGAGATTTAATGTCCTTGAGGATTTGGTGCTTTGTTGTTGCGCATGCAAGTCATCTAAGCAGCATTAAATATAAAAACACTTGCACCAGGCAACTAAATATCCCAGGTGGGATATCCTGGGCAAAAATGACCTACGGTCAACTTTTTTTTCCATTGGCGGGATATTGGAAAAAAGTTGTCAGTCTATAAAGAAGACTGCTAACAATCTTTATACATTGTGTTAAACTGTTGTACAGTATGCGTCAAGCATTTACAGGTTCTTCGTCTGTTAAACATCTTTCAATTGACCTTGCATCTTGCTCCAGCATTTATTATTGTCATGAATACTATAAATCTGTGTGTCAGAATGAATGGGTGCAGAAATCTGTATCCAGTGTTGAAACACAATGCAATGTTGCCAATTATTCTATAGGACACACAGCATACTTTTAAAAAATATGTATAGTATTAAAGTAACAACAGTAAAATATTAAGACCACCATGCAACAGCATCAGATACCGATAGCAGTAATGCTGCAAATACAAGGGTGGTTTGAAAAGTTCTCCAAACAGAATATAAAAAAAAAATACTTACATCATTGAAACTTTTTTTTATTTTTCAATGTAGTCTCCTTGTAGATTAAAGCACTTGGTCCAGTGATGTTCCCGTGCCTTGATCCCATCTCAAAAAAGAGTTTCCTCCAGTCCTGCAAAATAGTTGTCAACTCCAGCCATCAATTCTTCATTTGAAGTTTTGGGAAGAGATGGAAGTCTGACAGAGCCATATCAGGTGAATAAAGTGGATTCTGGCAACAACTGATGCCTTAGTTCATGTAATTTTGGTATGTCCATTCTCATGTGTTTTTGATCCAGCATCAAGAGTCGCAGCACCCATCTTGCTAATAATTTTTTCATTTTTAATTCTTCAGTTAAAATGTGATATACCTGTTCAGGTGTCATCTGGCAAGCATGAGTAATTTCATGCACTTTCAATTGGTGATCCTCCATGACCATTTTGTGCACTTTTGCAATGATTTCTGGAATAGAGACACATCTTGGCCGACCACTGCATGGATCATCATCTAAGCTCTGCAACCAAATTTAAATTATTTTTCCATTTGGCAACAGTTGAATACAAAGGAGCACAGTGCCCCAGTGTATTCTGGAAATTGGTATGAATGTCCTTTGCTTTCATGCCTTTCTTTATGAAGAACTTAATCACTGCTCGAATCTTGATTTTTTCCATCTTCGCAAATTACTACCCTGGAACAGCAACAGAGCCACGTCACCACCACAGCTCTCTTCCAAGAGCAATGATGTGGCACATGTTTACAGGCAACAGTCCAATATATATCAAGTGAACAACTCATTGCACTAGAGCTGACCCTCATGGTGATTCCGAGAACTTATCAGACCACCCTCGTATTATGGTGGAAATGTTGCTACATTGTCTTCCTCTTTATATTTTGGTATTTTAATGTGGGTATACTTTTTTCAGTGTTCACAGATGACACCCAAATGCCTCAGTATGATTATGCTCTGATGTTTAAGAAAGATAGCCACTGGAGCAGCGATTTTCCTACATCATTCTTTATGCAGTTCGTTATAATACTAAGGAGAATGCTTCTACAGAAAAGCAGAAATACGGTATGTTAAAAAGTAGCAATTCACAGCACAGAAGTAATTAAAATTAAAGATTAACAATTAAATACAGGTGTTTTATGTTACTTGATTACAACTAATCATATGCTACTCCACATATAAGGCTTGAAAAATAGTTCCTTGTATAAGTAGGAAATTCACTACTTTAAGAAGAAAATTCTGTTAGTTTGCTAGTTACAACATCTGGCTCTATTTCATCCACCATAGCATGCTTAAATAACTGTCACAGATTGTTAAGTTGTGACACAATTACTATAATGAACCACTGTCACAAGAAGATATCCTTAACATTGTTTTACTGTAGTATTCTTGAGTATATTCAAAGTCTGAATATAATAAATTCCCTTGAGACAGAAAAGATTCTGTCCACAAATTAACACAGATTAGAAAGCATTGCTCATGCAAAACTCAGCTTGCCCTTTTCTCACACAATATCCTATGAGCCATGGATGGAGGGCAACATGCAGATTCCACATTCATAGATTTCTAACTGTAGATTAAAACTGAAGAAACTGCAAAAAGGAGGGAATTTAAGCGGATGGGTACTGGATAAACGGACTAAACCAGAGGTTGTACAGAGTTTCAGGGAGAGCATAAGGGAACAATTGACAGGAATGGCGGAAAGAAATGCAGTAGAAGAAGAATGGGTAGCTTTGAGAGATGAAGTAGTGAAGACAGCAGAAGATCAAGTAGGTAAAGAGACAAGGTCTAGTAGAAATCCTTGGGTAACAGAAGAAATATTGAATTTAATTGATGAAAGGAGAAAATATAAAAATGCAGTAAATGAAGCAGGCAAAAAGGAATGAGATCGACAGGAAGTGCAAAATGGCTAAGCAGGGATGGCTAGAGGACAAATGTAAGGATGTAGAGGCTTATCTCACTAGGGCTAAGATAGATACTGCCTACAGAAAAATTAAAAAGCCCTTTGGAGAAAAGAGAACCACTTGTATGAATATCAAGAGCTCGGATGGAAACCCAGTTCTAAGCAAAGAAGGGAAAGCAGAAATATGGAAGGAGTATATAGAGGGTCTATACAAGGGTGATGACGACAATATTATGGAAATGGAAGAGGATGTAGATGAAGATGAAATGGGAGATACGATACTGTGTAAAGAGTTTGACAGAGCACTGAAAGACCTGAATTGAAACAAGGCCCCGGGAGTAGACAATATTCTGTTAGAACTACTGACGGCCTTGGGAGAGCCAGCCCTGACAAAACTCTATCATTTGGTGAGCAAGATGTATGAGACAGGCGATTTACCCTCAGACTTCAAGAAGAATATAATAATTCCAATCCCAAAGAAAGCAGGTGCTGACAGATGTGAAAATTACCAAACAATCAGTTTAATAAGTTACGGATGCAAAATACTAATGCGAATTCTTTACAGACGAATGGAAAAACTGGTAGAAGCTGACCTCAGGGAAGATCAGTTTGGATTCCATAGAAATATTGGAACACGTGAGGCAATACTGACCCTACAACTTATCTTAGAAGCTAGATTAAGAAAAAGGCAAATCTACATTTCTAGCATTTGTAGACTTAGAGAAAGCTTTTGACAATGTTGACTGGAATACTTTCTTTCAAATTCTGATGGTGCCAGGGGTAAAATACAGGGAGCAAAAGGCTATTTACAATTTGTACAGAAACCAGATGGCAGTTATAAGAGTCGAGGGACATGAAAGGGAAGGGAGTGAGACAGGGTTGTAGCCTATCCCCAATGTTATTCAATCTGTATATTGAGCAAGCAATAAAGGAAACAAAAGAAAAATTCGGAGTAGGTATTAAAATCCATGGAGAAGTAATAAAAACGTTGAGGTTCGCCGATGACATTGTAATTCTGTCAGAGACAGCAAAGGACTTAGAAGAGCAGTTGAACGGAATGATTAGTGTCTAGAAAGGAGGATATAAGATGAACATCAACAAAATCAAAACGAGGATAATGAAATGTATTCGAATTAAGTCGGGTGATGCTGAGGGAATCAGATTAGGAAATGAGACACTTAAAGTAGTAAAGGAGTTTTGATATTTGGGGAGCAAAATAACTGATGATAGTCGAAGTAGAGAGGATATAAAATGTAGACTGTCAATGGCAAGGAAAGCATTTCTGAAGAAGAGAAATTTGTTAAAATCGAGTATAGATTTAAGTGTCAGGAAGTCGTTTCTGGTAGTATTTGTATGGAGTGTAGCCATGTATGGAAGTGAGACATGGACGATAACTAGTTTGGACAAGAAGAGAATAGAAGCTTTCGAAATGTGGTGCTACAGAAGAATGCTGAAGATTAGATGGGTAGATCATATAACTAATGAGGAGGTATTGAATAGGATTGGGGAAAAGAGAAGTTTGTGGCACAACTTGATTAGAAGAAGGGATCGGTTGGTAGGACATGTTCTGAGGCATCAAGGGATCACCAATTTAGTAATGGAGGGCAGCATGGAGGGTAAAAATCACAGAGGAAGACCATGAGATGAATACACTAAGTAGATTCAGAAGAATGTAGGTTGCAGTAGGTACTGGGAGATGAAGAAGCTTGCGTAGGATAGAGTTGCATGGAGAGCTGCATCAAACCAGTCTCAGGACTGAAGACCACAACAACAACAGATTTCTAAAAACTGTCTGACACAGTTCCCCTCTGCAGGTTGTTAACAAAGGTCCAAGAATATGGAAGGAAGCAAGATTAGAGTCTAACATCCCACCGAATGAGCATATGGATTAGGTTCCCCGGAATGGAAGTGGCTCAAAAACTTCTTAAGTAATAGTGTTCAGTATATTGCACTGGTTGGCAAGTGTTCATTAGAGACACCAGGAGTGTCCCAGGGAAGAATGATAGGACCACTATTGTTTTCTTTATGCATAACTGCTCTAACAGGTGAGTAGTAAACTGCAACTGTTTGCTAACAACGCTTTAGTGTGGGGGAAAACATATTGACTGAGTGACTGTAGGAGGATACACGATGACTTAGACAGAATTTCTTCTTGGTGCAGTGTATGATAGCTTGCTCTAAATGTAGAAAGAATTAAGTTAATGCAAATCAATAGGAAAAGCAATCTTGTAATTTTCAAATACAGTATTAGTAGTGTGCCACTTGTCTCAGTCTTGCCAATTAAATATTTAGGGGTAATGTAGCAAAGCAATATGAAATGGAATGAGCAAGAAAGATTGGTAGGAGAGAAGGTTAATTTATTGTGAGAATTTAAAGAAAGTATTGCTCCCCACTCCACACCCCGTAGAGGTGCTTGCGCAGTATGTATGTAGATGTAGATGGAGATGGTGAAGATGACTGAACAACCACTTACAGTCTGATAAATACACAGTACATATTCATGTAAGTCAAACAGGCTGTGTGTGTGTGTGTCTATATATATATATATATATATATATATATAGACACACACACACACACACACACACACACACACACATATATATATATATATATATATATATATATATATATATATATATATATATATATAACAGAGGGAAACATTCCACGTGGAAAAAATATATCTAAAAAGAAAGATGATGAGACTTACCAAACAAAAGCGCTGGCAGGTCGATAGACACACAAACAAACACAAACATACACACAAAATTCAAGCTTTCGCAACAAACTGTTGCCTCATCAGGAAAGAGGGGAAGGAGAGGGAAAGACGAAAGGATGTGGGTTTTAAGGGAGAGGGTAAGGAGTCATTCCAATCCCGGGAGCGGAAAGACTTACCTTAGGGAGAAAAAAAGACAGGTATACACTCGCACACACACACATATCCATCCACACATATACAGACACAAGCAGACATATTTAAAGACCAAATATATCCATCCGCACATACACATCCTGTGTATGTGTGTGTGTGTGTGTGTGTGTGTGTGCGTGTGTGCGAGTGTATACCCGTCCCCCCCCCCCCCAAGGCAAGTCCCTCCGCTCCCGGGACCGGAACGACTCCCCACCCTCTCCCTCTCCTCGTTCCGGTCCCGGGAGCGGAGGGACTTGCCTTGGGGGGGGGGGGGACGGGTATACACTCGCACACACGCACACACACACACACACACACACACATACACAGGATGTGTATGTGCGGATGGATATATTTGGTCTTTAAATATGTCTGCTTGTGTCTGTATATGTGTGGATGGATATGTGTGTGTGTGCGAGTGTATACCTGTCTTTTTTTCTCCCTAAGGTAAGTCTTTCCGCTCCCGGGATTGGAATGACTCCTTACCCTCTCCCTTAAAACCCACATCCTTTCGTCTTTCCCTCTCCTTCCCCTCTTTCCTGATGAGGCAACAGTTTGTTGCGAAAGCTTGAATTTTGTGTGTATGTTTGTGTTTTTTTGTGTGTCTATCGACCTGCCAGCGCTTTTATATATATATATACATATATATATATATATATATATATATATATATATATATATATATATATATATATATATATATATATAAAAAGATGATGAGACTTACCAAACAAAAGCGCTGGCAGGTCGATAGGCACACAAAAAAAACACAAATATACACACAAAATTCAAGCTTTCGCAACAAACTGTTGCCTCATCAGGAAAGAGGGAAGGAGAGGGAAAGACGAAAGGATGTGGGTTTTAAGGGAGAGGGTAAGGAGTCATTCCAATCCCGGGAGCGGAAAGACTTACCTTAGGGGGAAAAAAGGACAGGTATACACTCGCACACACACACATATCCATCTGTCTGTATGTGTGGATGGATATGTGTGTGTGTGCGAGTGTATACCTGTCCTTTTTTCCCCCTAAGGTAAGTCTTTCCGCTCCCGGGATTGGAATGACTCCTTACCCTCTCCCTTAAAACCCACATCCTTTCGTCTTTCCCTCTCCTTCCCTCTTTCCTGATGAGGCAACAGTTTGTTGCGAAAGCTTGAATTTTGTGTGTATATTTGTGTTTTTTTTTTGTGTGCCTATCGACCTGCCAGCGCTTTTGTTTGGTAAGTCTCATCATCTTTCTTTTTCGATATATTTTTTCCACGTGGAATGTTTCCCTCTGTTATATTCATATCATTAATTTGAACCCAACAATGACATTTGTTATTGTCACTGTTACATTTCGAAGTCTTTTCTGTCGTCTTATTTCCTCCTTCTGTTTTTGCCAGTAGTTTCCCTTTGTATTCACCTTCTCCTTTTTACCGAATCCACTATACAATTTTATCCCGCCGATATATACTCAACAATACGTAATAATACGTAACCCACTTCCAAACCATAACCAAAAACTTTTTTCTTCCGCTACTGCTATAAAATCCACCGTTTCCAGTTCACAAACAGTTCCTTTCAGCTATTAAACAACCTTTTCGGCTAGTTTTAATAACTTTTGCTTTATTTCGATTTCCGTTTTTTCACATCACCGATCATTTTTAGCCGCTTCCCACAGGTTTTAACGTTATTATTTCTCCACCAGACAATTGTTAGCCTCATTTCCATAATCTGCCACCACCATACCACTACTTTTAATACATCCTCACGTAGTTTTTTCGAAATTTTCCCGAATTTCTCCACCCTTTAACGTGTTTTGGCGGCAACACAACCACCTAACCTTTATGCACATCGTTTTCTACCTACACTATTTCACCACAGGATCAACATAACCCAGCTCCAACCAACCCCTTTTCGCCTCTTTTCACACCAGATGGTGTCTGTATGTGTGGATGGATATGTGTGTGTGAGCGAGTGTATACCTGTCCTTTTTTCCCCCTAAGGTAAGTCTTTCCGCTCCCGGGATTGGAATGACTCCTTACCCTCTCCCTTAAAACCCACATCCTTTCGTCTTTCCCTCTCCTTCCCTCTTTCCTGATGAGGCAACAGTTTGTTGCGAAAGCTTGAATTTTGTGTGTATATTTGTGTTTTTTTTTGTGTGCCTATCGACCTGCCAGCGCTTTTGTTTGGTAAGTCTCATCATCTTTCTTTTTAGATATATTTTTTCCACGTGGAATGTTTGTCCTTGAATGTTTGTGACGAATTAAAATTGTGTACCCAGTTGGTATTCCCTGTTTGAATGTATGTACTGCATTTTATTCTGTTCCATTGTTATACTATAGAAAATAATGAAAGTAAGCTGAGAAGGGCAAGTAAGCTTATGACCTGTAAAGAAAGGCTAATTATCATTGAAAACTTCTGCAGCTGCTATAATCTGTTCCTGTAGTACATATAGTTATTAATAATTACTGTTTATGAATACATGGCAGATAATGCTTCACTTTTATGTGTGGGACAGAAAAAATGAGTAGTTAAATGCCAAGCTTATTTTCACTGCAAAACATGATGCACACAGAAAATGCACAAATATTGAAAACCAATAATATTTCTGCCTCACTGCAAAATATATCAAAATTGTAAGCTTCGCATCTTCATACCTCTGATACAGTCTACAGCTTTTGTTTCTTGTTTTTTTCATTTCACAGTAACTATCTTTATTCCTTGTTTCAAGGAAATTAATCAAGCACCTGAATTTCTCATTTATATTTCCTTTGTAACCAGTAATTTAATACATTCAAATATATTTTACTGAACACAACCTGAATTTTAGAACATAATGATTTCCAGCTATCTCTCTTACAGGTGGCACTATGGCTACAGTTTGTTCATCACTTAGGACTAGGCATTATTCTTGGGTCATTGTACTTTGGTGTTGGAAATGATGCAACAAAGCCATTTGTCAACTTTAAATTTCCACTCTGCTGCCTAGTTTTCTTCATGTACACTCATGTAATGACACCTGCACTTCTCTGTAAGTATATGTTAATTTATTCAGTTTATAGATCCAAAAACCATTAAGAATTTTCTGTAAACTAATACACACCAATTATCATTATAACATTTCTATTAGTAAACCAGTACTTTAATATTAATTCTTTTTCTTCTTGGTAGCATGAGGACTTTAATAGACACTTAAAAATATTACTAAATGTTTAAATCTGCATTATATTCTTTCATCACTGTTTTCAGTTCCAACAGAGGTTAAGATTCTCAAACGAGAATATTTTAACAGATGGTATGGTCTGAAATCATACTTCATGGCACTTACCTGTTCAACAGCACCATTTATGGTAAGAACTCATACTTAATATATATTGTTTCATTGCTAACTATATGAGTTGTCTGAAACTTCTGAGAAACATGGTTTATAATGACATTCAAAGCAAACTGATTTTGTACATGTAGTGTATGTTGGTGTTTCTAGTGTACAGTGTAGCATAATCAGAACATTCTGCCCATGTACTTGTACACATAATAGTTAAACAGCAACATGACCACCTTTTCCTTTGCAACAATACATATATCTTCTGCTTAAGGAAAGTTGCTACTCACCATACAGTGCAGATGCTGAGTCGCTGTCTATCTGTGACTCAGTATCTCCACTATACGATGAGTAGCAACTTTCCTATTATCCACAACCCATTGGTTTCAACCAAATTTGGCACAGAAACAGCAGTCCTCACAAGTATCAGCACTGTAGGCTTTATAACTTCCTAACTTTGCACAGAAACAGCAGTCCTCGCGAGTATCGGTACTGTGGTCTTCTAACCTCCTAGCTCCAATAGGAGTGGACATACAGGCAAAAACATGTTTTTCAAGCACCTGGCATATAGGCTGCCCTGTATGACAAGCATGTTGTGTGGGTACGCCTGCTAAATCAATTTGCTTTGCAGCGCAGCCTGAATGTCAGGGGCAAGAAACAGTTTTCTGTACCCCAACATGTAAGCTGCCCTTCATGACAGGTGTGTTGCATCGGAGTAGTAGCTTGCTTTACCAATCTGCTTTGCATGCAGCCTGTACATCAGGAGCAAAGAAATTATTTTCAAGCCCCTGATATTTAGCAGCTTTGCATGACAGGCATATTGTAGTAGTATCAGCCTTTGGTGTAGTAATATCGACTTGCTTTATAAATTTATTGCAGGGGCTACATGTGTCAATGAGCATGGTGAGCATGGCTGGAGACAGGTTAAGATAGACAGAGGATGATGGACAGAGTGAGGAAGAGGAGGAAATGGAGAAGGAGAGGGGATGAGGGGCAGATGCTTGAGGCAGGCAACAGGTGTAGAGTGGTGGTGGGCAGGTGGAAAGGAAGAGGGGAGGCACATATGGAAAGAGAGGCAAGGAAGATATGGTTCAAGGGAGGGGAACAGATGGTCAGAGAGAGAGGGGTGAAGGAAATGGACAAAGAGAGAGGAAGGAGGATATAAACAGAATCCGAGAGTGTAGAGGAGGAGATAGACAGATAGAAGTGGGATGATAAGGTGGACAAATATCACCAAAGCTGTGGGGAAAAGAATAGCCAATCATACGATTGTATGTTATTAAGAAATGTGATACAAAACATGGTGGAAAAATATAAATTTCAACCTGTGTTTATTTTTTTCACTTATTCCCTATCTCTGGAGGTTCTTCTTATTGGCTGGCTTTATAGACTTTGGTAGGTGTGAAGATGTCGCTAAACATAATTTATTTGCACATTCATGCACATTATACATATCTCCAGATGATGATAGACCTTCAAGGGTGTGTGAAAAGACAGAGATCATTTTCATGAGATCATTTTCATGATTGTTCCACAAGCTACATTAAGTTTGAATTTTTTCAGTGGAAGGGTTGCTTTGTTGTTTCTAATATTCATTAATAATCTTCCACATATAATGCCACAGAATGTAAATTCTCCCAATGTTGCACATTAAAAAATCATAAATATAAAACATAATATTAGTGTTCTTGTCAACAGAAAATATCAAAAGATGGTGCTAAGCAAATATTATAGCATTAAATTTTTAAAAGTATTAAGAACTATAAAACAGTATTTTTCACAGAAGCCATTACTTTAATCTACACAAACAATGAAATCAAAAGTTCAAAAATCATTCACCTTTGTGGACTGCAAACAGATCACAACCTGACATGGAAACTGTTCTCTCTAGATTTAATTATGTGTCTTCTTTTAACTACTTTTACTGTATTTATAAGTATTGATATTAGTACTGAAAAAAGGAACTATTTTATGTATCCATTTTTACTAATGGTGATTACAAGATTGTTGTTCAGTCATTTATTCCTCTCAGAATCACTCAAACAAAAAATTACAAATGGGCTAAGAAGAACTCTGGTCCCTGTTGGCATCTACAAAAACACAAATAAAGCAGATCTTCACTGGGTAACAAAAGTTCATGGAAAATCGTAACAGGATTCCGTGGTGTGGTGCCCCCATACAACAGAAGGCAGAAGTATACTATGAAGAATTACATGTATGGGTTATCACGTTACGGCTGGTTGGTAATAATATACTTTAAATATCGTAAATGCATTAATTAGATGCAGAGGCAAGAAGAACAGACATGGAAGTACACAAGTTGCACATCAAGAGACATAGAAAAAAATCAGTTCAAAGAGGTCAGATCCAAAGATAGGGCACTAGAGATGCCACAGAGCCCCCCCCCCCGACCCCCACTCACCCCCCTCCCCCCCACCCCCACCCCCTGGTAGTGCAGAGCACAGCAAAGGGAAGCTTCATCACTCGAATTCGTAATTGTCGTGCCAGCACGGCGGTTGTAGATGGCAGCCAGTGCAAGAAATAGGCGCCTCAGAAACTGCACTGCAAGGGTCCTGTGTGGCCAACTGCTGCATAGGCAGAGAGATTTCGGTCAAAGGCAGGTCAGTGGCATTGGGAGGCAGAATGGCAGCGATGGGAGGCAGGTCGGGAGCGTCGGAAGGCAGGTCGGAGAGTGACCACACCGGTTACAAGTGATTAACATACACAGTCTGTTGTCGTCCATGTAGATGAAATATGAATTTGTTCACACCCCAATATAACACACAGTGAGGGCCCGAATAAGGTGGTTGAAGGCCACTTGCATGGGGTCATCGTGCAACATCACAAATTCACATGATGCCAGGTCATTGTAGATGAACACAGGTGGGGTGGAGTGAGGGCGTAGCAGGGGAGGTGTGGAGGCATGTGACATACGCACGAACCCGTTCAACCAAAGCCAGAAGATCCATAGTATCGGCCAACGGTGAATCCTCCACGAACTCTGCTGCAAGGAGGAGGGGTTTGCTGTATAGAATCTCAGTGAGTCATGCATTCAAGTCTTCTTTATGGGCTGAGAAAATGCCCAGCAGGACCCAAGGGATGGCCTTGTACCATAAGCCACCATGGCACATAAGCATGGCCTTGAGAGTGCGATGCCACCGTTCAACCAGGCAACTCGCCATGGATGGTAAGCTGTGGTGTGGAATTTAGCAACACCACAGAGTTTGCACAGTCATGCAAAGAGGACAGAGTCAAACTGTCATCCCTGGTGAGTGATGAGGGACAGGGGACAGCCAAAACGAGCAACCCACACTGACACGAAAGAACGAGTGATGGTCTCCGCCATGATGTCAATGAGAGAGACTGCCTCGACCCAGTGGGTTATGCGGTTGATGATAAGATGTAACTGTACCCCTCGGAAGGGGGGAGGGGACCAGTGACATTGATGTGGATGTGCTGAAGGCACCCTTTTGGAACGTCAAACTTTCCTAATGGAGGTTGAGCATACCTGCCGACCTTGCTATGCTGGCATGGTACGCACGCACCGGTCCTAGTGCGGCAGTCGTGCTTCACGCCAGGCCAGACAAAGCACTCAGTAATCAGCCTTGTCATGGCTCACACTCCAGGGTGAGCGGAGCTGTGCAAAGCACTAAAGACCTCATGATAAAGGGTTGTAGAGACCAGGGGGCAGGGAGCGCCCTTAGAGACGTTGCAAAGGACCGGAGTCATTGACCCATGTAGGATATGTGGTTGGTCAGAGAGCGATGACTCTTTTTCTGAACTTAATTGCTGTATATCATCATCTTCGGCCTGAAGTCAGGCAAGCTCTTCAGATTCAACAGTGTGGGATAGGTAGTCTGCCACAAGATTCTCCACACCATGGATATAGCATGCATCAGAAGAATACTGACAGCTATAGTCCATATGGCGGAAATACCTCGGAAGAAAGTCCTTAGCCATGTTACAAATATCATCCACAAGAGGCTTGTGATCTGAGTAGATCATGAAGGTTCACCCCTCGAGGTCACTATGGAAGTGTTTAATCACCTCATACACAGTGAGGAGCTCACGGCTGAAAGCCAGCCACTTACACTGGCTCTTAGTCAGTTTATTTGGAAAGAAGCGGAACAGTTGGGTTGATTTCATGGTGTGCTGTTGTAAAACAGCACCCACAGCAGAGTCACTGGCATCAGTCCTGATTGAAACATGGGCCTCAGGATCAGGGTGGGCGACTGTAATGGCTTTTGCAAGGGCAGTTTTAAGGTTACCAAATGCATTGAGCATAGGTTTGGTCCACTCCAACTTCAGTTTCCCAGCAGTGTTTTTGCCAGAGAGGGCATCAGTGAGAGCCATTTGGATGGAGGCAGGCTGAGGACTATGGTGGTGGTAAAAGTTTGCCATACCCAGAGAACGATGGAGCTGAGCATATTCCTCAGGGAGAGGAAGATCGAGTATGATTTCGACATGAGAACTCGTTGGATGGAGGCCGTCAACAGAGACAGAATGGCCTAGGAAGGTAACAGGTGTGGAACAGAATTGAGATTTATCACAGTTGATCACTACACTGTGGGCATCGAGGGCCAAATGGACAACAATGAGGTGAACTTGATGCTCCTCAGCAGAGGAGGAAAAATCAGTATATCATCTAAGTAAGCATAAGCAAATGGCAGAGGTAGCAAAATGGAATCAATGAACTGCGGCCACGTCTGCACAGCATTTTACAATCTGTAAGGCATGTAACAGTATTCAAATAGGCCAAAGGGCATGATTATGGCTATCTTCGTAATATCCGGTGGATGCATAGGAACAATCTAACACAGAGAAAAACTTACAACCATTAAATAACTGCGTGAAATCCTGGATATGAGAAATGGGGTAGTTATCGATAATTGTGAGAGCATTAAGAGACCTGTAGTCCCCGCACATGTGTAAGGAGCCGTCCTTTTTAGGAACAAGGTGGATAGGTGAAGACCAGTTGCTATTGGAGGGCCGGAGCACACCCAAAGCCAACAAATCCTGAACGATTTCTTTTGCGCGCAGACGTTTGGTAGCATTAAGGCGCCTGGCCTTATAACATACAGGTGGGCCACCAGTGGTGCAAATCCCATGAAAAGTGCCATTACTGATGGCCAATACTCGCGAAGGGAGGCCAGCAAGAGGGGTCAAGAGGGGGTTCACTGACCTTGCTGGATCGGGGCAGCGTAGGTGGGGCATTGGTTGTAGTCAATGATGGAAAGCATCGTGCAGTAACCACATGGTGCAAGGAATCTGGAATAGTGTGAGCAGGTGCATCCTGGAGATTCATCTGCATTGATGTGAAAACGCCAGCAGGCGGTGGAATGCTCAACACAGGAGAAAATTGGTGAGAAGACACAGTAGATGAGTGTGTTGGTTCGCCTCATTGCAGTTCTGCAGGTAGGCGACGTATTGTAAGCCATGCATGTGACAATTCAGCAGAGGCAGAGGCAATGCAGGTGCATAACACATCATTCTGGGTGCGGACTTTGTCAATTTGTGTGCGCACGTCAAACAAACAGAGCCGTGTAGGTAATATGCTCGAGCAGAGAAGCACATATGGAAAGCTTAGCCAAGGAGTTGGAGAGTAAGGTCGTGCTGAAATCGTCTGAGCATGGAACAGTAGAACCAGATGCGTGGCACAGTGCGGCAGCCTGCAGGTCTTTTGAAAGTTTGTAATGGTGTAGAAAGTCCAACCCAATCACAGGTTCATCCACGTCAGCAATGTGGAAAGTCCAAGGGAAGGTGTGGACTGGTGATAGGTGAAGCGACATCTTCATGGAGCCGAGGACCGCAATAGGACAATGAATGGCGGCAATAAAAGTGAGGTTAGCAGGTGCTTGGCTGGCGTAACACTGACGTTGGCACCAGTATTGACAAGAAAGCAAGTGCCCAATGACAAGTCAGTGGTGTAGAGGCATTGAGCCACTGAAGTGAGTGGTGCAGCGTCGGACAGTAGGTGCCATGAAGGAATATGGCGGGACGTGGTGCCTAAAAGTGCCTGCCGCAATCATCTGGGTAGGAGCAAGGCACACGGCAGTTGCATGCAGCATCCCTGTAAGTAACATGGTACCATCACAGCGGGTGGATTGGGAGGCAAGGTGGTGTGGAGAAGGAGGGGGCTGCAGCTGGCTGCATTGGGGCTGGTAGCCACTCGAGCTGCTGCTCGGATGAGGTCAGCGGCTGTCAGGAGGCCGCAGGCTGTACCTCCTGTAGGCTGCTAGGTGGCAGTTCCTGACTGGCAGCTGAGGTACCAAGGTGAGCATGCTGGCCTCTGCCGGCAGGGCACGGAACCAAAGGTGCATACATGCCAACAGATGGTGATGGAGAAGTCGTCCGTGACAGGTGGTGTCAGTGACGAATGATAGCATAAGCTCAATCAGCCATGCATAAATGAACCTCGAGTGGGTTGGCAGTGTGAGACAGCAGATGAAGTTACAGATCTGAAAGCATTTTGACCATACACAATGTCCAAAGTGTGGCATGAGGTAATGCTTGATCATCAATTAATGCATGGAGGCGCCGCTAAAGCAGCAAAGGGATGTGGTCATCGAGATGCTTGATGTGAATAATGTGGTGGATAGCCTCTGCCAGGCGGTGAGAAAGCCGCTCAATGAGCAGTGCTTTTACCTTCGAATACTTGTGTGAGGTGGGCAGTGAGAGAAGCAGATCGTTGATGAAGTCCGATGAGGTCTGGATGAGCTTGGAGACAAAGTGTGCGCCATCATCCGAAATACCGTGGATATCCAGGAGGTGATCCACTTAAGAGAACCAAGTCTTTGGGTTATCTTTTTGCTAAGCAGGCAGCTTAGGAAATCTACTGGGTAACACATGTTGAGGTGGCACCGGAAGTGCAGTAGCCGAGGACGGTGCGTCACACAAAGTCTGCATGGGGGGTGGCCACATGTAGCACACGGTGTGGAGTGTGCAGGTGCAAAAGTCGGCATGGTGTATCCGAACTGCAGGCCTGACACCGAACTTGGCGCGGGTGTAATGGCCAGTGCCATTGCAACAGTGGACAGAAGTCAGTCACAATGTAGCCAAGGGGGGTGGGGGTGGGGGGGGGGGGCTGACCTGGTAATTGGCATGGGCAGAACAGCCGGTGCCATTATGAAAGCAGGTGGAAGAGGCATACAAGAATGTGCAACCCCATGCATAGAAATGTCCGAATCAGAGTTTTGGAACTTCATCAGCATGTCAAACCAAACCAAAGGAGACTGCGTAGCTGAGGGATAAACCACAACATCCTTAACTGGATGAATGCCCACAATGTTCTTAGGTGGCGTGCACTGTCCATGTAGTGGCCATTGTAGCGCTGCCACACTTAACAGTGACATGTTGAGCCAGTTAAGGTTAAGTGGCCGTCGGCGTGGCCGGGTGTAGATAATTGCTAACTTTTAACCAAACGTGCATTAGGTACACTTGACCACTCGTGGTTGCAAGCACAGTTAATAGCATGCATGGCAATAGCACCGAAAGACACTGGTAGATCCATTGTTCTGAAAACGATGTGGGCTTGCACACGAAGTCTGTTAAAGATGAAGAGAAGCACAAAATCACTCGCAATCACATACGATGATGTTGGGGGCACCACTGCGAGTTACCACGTAAGGCTGGTCGGTAATAACACACTTTAAATATTGTAAATGCATTAATTAGATGCCGAGGTGAGAAGAGCAAACATGGCAGTACACAAGTTGCGTGCCGAGAGACAGAAAAAAAGCAGTTCAAAGAGGTCAGAGTCAAAGATAGGGCGCTCTGCCCCAGAGATGCCACACATGTTTGCCATTAGCTGTACAAATTTATTCTTTATTTTCTACCAGCTTTGATCCTTGTGTTATTACCCTAATGATCATTCTGTTTAATCATACTAAAGTAAATTTGTGCTGATATCAAAATCATGATCTGTTATATGTGATTCTGTAAACATTTTATAACTCTGGTGGTGGTCAGTTTATCCAAGGGAAAGTTTAACTGCATACCCATCTAAGATCATTTGTAAGACCAAAACACATGGAAAATAATTTTTACAGCTGATGTCTGACATGCATTTCTTCAAATTTCTGACAGCTGTATAGATTCACCTTATTAAAATTATTAGCAAGCAGAATATCCCAAGGTCATTGTCATCAGCAGAGTGAATGTAGTAGGTTAGTATTGTCTTCCTGGTTGATGCAAGGGTAGCATAAGGAATGCCATTAACTAGCTGAGGTCTGGTCTAGGATGTGATGCAGGAATGTCTAATATACAAGGATGGCTGGAACTTGTGGAAATCAGCATGCAGAAGGGCTGATTATAAAAGTGAACATGAGACTTGAGCTGTACCACAATTATAGTAAAGCTCTGTCCTGGTGATGTTGGTGGCAGCAACCTATGGCTTGGTAACATTGTGCAGGTCATGTTGCTGACCAAACTGCCAATAAGCAGACAGGTAGGCCAAGTAGCTTGGAGGCTGAAGTTTCAGTCTTCTGTCAAATCAGTAAACAGATTAAAACATCTGTCCATAAGTGCAGCAATTGTAAATTTCCAAGAAGGCTAATTAAAAAGATGCACACAACTATAGGCCTATATTACAGATATCAGTATATTGTAGAATTTTGGGATGCTTTCTGTGCTTGTCTATTATGACCTTAAAAAATCAAAATACATTCACAGGGTTTGTTGACCCAGAAAAAGAGTTTCACAGTGTAAAATTATGCAAGATGTTCAAAAATTTGATAAAAATAGGTGTAAGCTACAAGGGATGACAATTAAGATTCAATATTCATAAGAACAAAGACAGAAAAATAAAAATGGAAGCCCAAGAACAATTTGCTTCAATTAGAAGCGATGTAAGATATGGATGAAATCTACAGTTCAATCTGTATGTCAAAGAAGTGATAATGGAAATAAAAGAAAGGTCCAAGAGTGAAATTAAAGTTCAGGATGAAAAGATATCAATGATAAAATTCACTGATGACCTTGCTATTTCAGTGAAGATGAACAAGAATTACAGGATCTGGTGAGTGGTATCAACAGTTTCATGAATACAGAATATTGATTGATAGTAAACTGAAGAAAGACAAAAGTAATGAGAAGCAGCACAATTGAGATCAGTGATAAACTTAGCATCAAAACTGGTGACCACACAATAGATGAAGTAAAAGAATTCTTCTATATTGGAAGGAAAGTAACACATGATGGATGAACCAACAAATACAATCACAGGCAAAGAAGGCATCCCTGGCCACACAAGTCTACTAGTATCAAATGCATGCCTTAATTTCAGGAAGAAATTTCTAAGAATGTACATATGGAGCACAGCTTTTTATGGCAGTGAATCATGGACTGTGAGAAAACCACAGAAGAAGAAAATCAACATATTTGAGACGTGGTAATACTGCAGGATGTTGGAAATTAGTTTGATAAGATAATGCTTGAGGAGGTTCTCAGCAGAATTGGTGAAGAAAGAATGTATGGAAAACACTGACAAAAATAAGGGACGTAATAATAGAATGTGTATTAAGATATCAGGAAAAAATAACTTCCATGATATTAGAGAGAGCTGTAGAGGGGTAAAAAGTGTAGGGGAAGACAGAGATTGGAATACAGCCAACAAATAATTGAGGACAAAAGGTGCAAGTGTTTGCTGCAAGTGCTACTCAGGTGAGGAGGTCGGCAGCCTGGATCAAATCAGTCAAAGACTGATGACTCTAAAAAATAAAAAAGTCCCAGTGCAGCACAAATTTTCAAATGTTGGTTTAGGTACCACAGCTATACCTATTACAGTTAGGCTGAATTTCAGGAACAAATTTTGTTATTTGAAACTGTAGTTCACCATGAAATATAAAATATGTATAAGGAAAAGATGGGCCTGTAACAAAAATTAAAATAGTCTATCACTTCTTGTTGTCTTGATTTTAAAACCTGCAAGGAAATCACAGGATGTGCAAGTGTGAGACAATGAATTAACAACCTGTAACAAGAAATAGATAAGTGTGTGACATATAGAAGTTTGAGTCAGTCCAGGAACATGATCAGGTAGTCTAAGCAGTAAGGCGACTGCTCACCATAATTGGGAAGTCTGGGTTTGGGCCCCGGTCCACCATAGATTTTCATATGTCACTTTAGGTAGTACATCTATACCTATTATGGTTAAGTTGAATTTCAGAAATAAGTTTTAAAAAATGTTCGTGTAAAACCCAGCTCATTTGGCTCATCGTCTGCTAGAATGCCATATATACCAGCACCCAGAGTGGCACTGTTTTCCTTGACTTCCAGAAGACATTTGATACAGTTCAACATGACACCTAATGAACAATGTATGAGAGTAAGAACTATTACAGAAATTTTGTGATTGGGTTGATAGTTACTTAACAAATAGGATGCAGCATGTCATACTAAATGTAGAGCAATTTTCAGATGTAAAAGTGACTTCAGGAATACTTCCAGGGCGTGTTATAAGACCATTACTTTTCACATACAAATAATCTAGAGGATAACATTGGGAGCTAATTGAGACTGTTTGCAGACAATGCTGATGTAAATAGACAAGTTACAATGATAAGAAATGCATGAAGACTTGAACAGGGTTGACATTTGACTCAAGAATTGTCAGTTGGCTCTTAACATGAGCAAATGTAAAATATAGCATGTAAATAGGCAGAAAACCAATTGTTGTAAGATTACATGATTACCAACCAAATCACTGGAAGTTTTCATAATCATTAAATATCTGGGAATATGTGTACCAAGTGATTTAAAACACACAAAACAAATTGTAGGACAGGTAGATGCCTGGCTGATATTCGTTTGAAGTTAATTTAGTAAGCGTGGAAGTGTACAGAGACATAGTGTTTCAGGGAGTACATTCCAAAATTATACATATCTAGAAGAGTCAACCTGTATAATGCTTCTTCTTACAAAAATCTCAAAACACCATGAAGGTAAAATTAGAGAAATTTAAGCTCACACTGATGCTTACAGTTGTACTTCTTACACACCATTAATGAGCAAAACAGTAGAGAGGGGAAACAACAGTGGTACACAATATTTAATGGCTTGCAGAGTATAAATGTAGATATAGAAGTGGTCATGGTGACATCTCATTGCAAAATGTATATGGCCAGAAGGGCTGTGTGGCCCTGTGGCTGAGTTGTGACATTCGAGTCTGTCTACATTTCTAATGGCCCTATTGGTAAAGCAGGCAATTTAAAAGTTTGAGTGGGGTACCATATTTACTACAGATACCAAAGAGGTAGAGCAAGGATTTCACATGGTGGTGGTGGTGGCAGTGGCCAAAGAGTATACTGCTGTTGTTTGCTGGAGTGTTTTAATATACGCTGAACTAATGAGTTTCAATAATAATGCATATATCCACTGTCTGTGGAAATACTGTAGAATAATTCAAACATATAAATGAGTGTATATTATTCTATTTTTTATGTTTAATTTATCACTTCAACAACACTTATATAATTCCTTTGCTGCAGATAATATTTGGAATGATCTTTACTCTGTTTGCCTATCTGCTGTGTGGACACCCTGTTGAAATTAGCAGATTTCTACTTTTCTCATTGTTTGGCATCCTAGTTGGAATGGTTTCTGAAGGTCTTGGTCTGATTATGGGATCCATATTCAATGTTGTGGTAAGTATAATACTCTACATAGAACTCAGCTCTTTAAGTTACATAAGACATGCAGAACAAATTAAAAAATCTGAAAACATTAGTTATGTCTCATAAAGCATGAAGTCTACATGATAAAATTTATTTGCATTTGAATGTCATGAGGACAATCTGAAAAGAAAAACCAAAAATACTGTAAAAGTAAAAAATCACAAGTTGGCAGGTCAGAGGCAGAACAATGATGGTTTCATTTATAACTGCACATTACATCCTTAATAGAATTGTTTTTGGAGAGGGTCCACCTTGAGAAAAACACAATTTTTATCTTTTCTTTCATTTCACAGATATGTTGTGCTGAAGTTTCAGCAATCATCAGTGGGCTTTTATTATCTGTCTATAAAACAAAAAGGTGTGTGTGCTGTTGTTTGTTGGAGTAGTTTAACATGTATTGAACAACTGAGGTGCAATAATAATGCATGAATCCACTGTCTGTGGAAATATTGCAAGAGAATTCAAACATGTAAATAAGTGTATATTGCTATATTATTATTATTATTATTATTATTATTATTATTATTATTATTATTTTCATTCAAATGGTGATTTAAACAAACATTTTATAATTCCTTTCCTACAGATAATATTTGGAATGATCTTTACACTATTTGTCTGTGAAAAGTAAAAGAGAAAGATAATAAAAGCCCACTGATGATATTGAAACTTCAGTGAAAAATGTCTAGTAATTAAAGGAAAAGATAAAAATTATGTTTTGCTTGAGGCGGACCCCCTCCAGAAACAAATTTATTTGTAATCAAACACAGATAGATGAGCTTCAACCTTAAGATGATTATGTTCTTAATGTTCTGCAAAGCTTCATTTCACTATGAATTTACAGGTGACAACTGATGGTTGCCACCATAAACAACAGATTTTATGTTGTCTGAATATAGGAACAGAGGGGTTTCAAAAGCAAGTGGAATTATAGCTATGCTCCTTTGTGTCTTCTGTTTTCTGACCCTAGAAAAATGTTTATAGACAAAAAATTAAAATTAACATTGACGTTACATTGGACAATGCCTGAAAATATTTTAAAATAATAGTGGAGAATTCACTGTTGTGTTTTCTGAAAGACCTTTTCAAGAATGTAAGAAACAGAATTATTAAGGTATAATGTATTTGTAACTGAATTAACAATATTGTGAAAAGGAAAGTTGCCACTCACCATGTAGCGGAGATGCTGGGCCGCACATAGGCACAACAATAAGACTGTCACAAATATAGCTTTCGGCCAGTAAGGCCTTCGCCAAAATTAGACGACAAACACACACATACACACTCACGCAAATGCAACTCACACACGACTGCAGTCTGAGGTGTCTGTGACCTCTGATGCCTGGGACTGCAGTCATGTGTGTGTGAGTTGCATTTGCATGTGTGTGTGTGTGTGTGTGTGTGTGTGTGTGTGTGTGTGTGTGATTGTCATCTAACTTTGATGATGGCCTTACTGGCTGAAAGCTATATTTGTGACAGTCTTTTTGTTGTGCCAATCTGTGACTCAACATCTCTGCTATATGGTGAGTGGCAGCTTTCCTTTTCACAATATTGTTACATTCCAGCCTGGATTTTCCATAGTTTGTAACTGAATTAAGATAGTTTAGGTGAAGGAACAAGAAAATATTTGTCTTTAGAGTATACTGACACATATTTAATTTAACACAGGAAACTAATGAAATTGTGTTTGTTCATTTATAACTACATTGGGATACATTGCAGTAATTAACTTCTAAGATTTTTAATCAGTTCAACTATTTATTTACATAAAGAACATAACATTGTTCCTCATAGAAAAACTTTCCGCCAGATCATGTAGTGTTAGTTTTTCATTGCTTTCAGATTTTTACATGTTCTACCAGTCATATTACCATAGTGCTGTGTAATTCCCCTACAAACTATTGTCGACAGTAATTTGCAACCGACCCTATAAAAATCATTTTATTCCAAATACTTCATTTTGTCATTACTGTTGAACAGTGTTCTGGTTGTGATATTACACGCATCAAAAAAGTTTTGCATCACCTTGATTCTGAGAGTTCCAGAACCTGTACAGAAAACTGGAATAGAAATCAACATAAACATCATTTCCACCCTTTTTATTGCTCATGAAAACCACACATTTTATGTTGTACCACCATGCAGTGAGACCTTCAGAGTTGGTGATCCAGATTCGTGTACACACCAGTACCTCCAATACCCAGCTTGCATTGATGCATGCCTGTATTCGTTGTGGCATACTATCCACAAGTTCATCAAGGCACTGTTGGTCCAGATTGTCCCACTCCTCAATGGTGATTTGGCATAGATCCCTCAGAGTGGTTGGTGGGTCACGTCATCCAAAAACAACTCTTTTCAATCTATCCCAAGCATAATCGATAGGTTTCATGTGTGGAGAACATGCTGGCCACTCCAGTTCAGCAATGTCATTGTCCTGAAGGAAGTCATTCACAAGATGTGCATGATGGGGGCACGAATTGTCATCCATAAAGACAGATGCCTCGCCAATATGCTGCCGATATTGTCACACTATCGGTAAGAGGATGGCAGTCATGTATCGCACAGCTGTTACGGCACCTTCCATGACCACCAGTAGCATATGTCAGCCCCAAATAATGCCACCCCAAAACTGCAGGGAACCTTGCTGCACTCTCTGGATAGTGTGTCTAAGACATTCAGCCTGACCAGGTTGCCTCTAAACATTTCTCTGACAATTGTCTGGTTGAAGGCATATGTGACACTCATCGGTGAAGAAAATGTGATGCCAGTCCAGAGCAGTCCATTTGGCATGTTGTTGGGCCCATCTGTACCGCACTGCATAGTGTCGTGGTTACAAAGATGGACCTTGCTGTGGGCGTCGGGAGTGAAGTTAGACATCATGCAGCCTATTGCGCACAGTTTGAGTCATAAAATGACATCCTGTGGCTGCACAAAAAGCATTAGTCAACATAGTGGCATTGCTGTCAGGGCCCATCCGAGCCATTATCCGTAGGTAGCAGTCATCCACTGCAGTAGTAACCCTTGGGTGGCCTGAGCAAGGCATGTCATCGACAGTTCCTGTCTTTCTGTGTCTCCTCTATGTCTGAACAAGATCGCTTTGCTTCACTCCGAGATGCCTGGACATTTCTCTTGTTGAGAGCCCTTCCTGGCACTAAGTAACAATGCAGATGTGATCAAACCAAGGTATTGACCATCTGGGCGTGGTTGAACTACAGACAACATGAGCCGTGTACCTCCTTCATGGTGGAATGACTGGAACTGATCGGCTGTCTGACCTTCTCCGTCTAATAGGCACTGCTCATTCATGGTTGTTTACATCTTTGGGCGGGTTTAGTGACATCTCTGAGCAGTCAAATGGACTGTGTCTGTGATATAATATCCACAGTCAACGTCTATCTTCAGGAGTTCTGGGAACCAGGGTGATGCAAAACGTTTTTTGATGTGTGTATTAGTAAGAAACACAAATTTATGTGTAGGATGTTTAAGCTCTCTGACAATAATCTCAAAAATTTTAGCTACATGTCTAATGGTTTATCATTTGTTACCATTTTTGATTGCTTCTTCTTGAAAAGCCAAGGAAGTAATGTAATCATTTATGTATTCTTTTTGTAGATAATTGTTGTTACATACTCTGACTGCAGATATCAATTTTGTCAACTTGATAGTAAAAACAAAATTCACGAGAATCGTTAGGTCACTGTAAATTACTTTTCAGCTTTAATTTTAAATCTGTTTGTGTAAACTGGAAAATAATCTGGCTACTTAATTTGCAGTATTGCCAAATGAATGAATGTAAAAGAGAAATTTTGAATTCCATCTTGAATTCCTGTTATATGAGTCAAGACTTTAAACATTGTTCTGGAGTAAATGACAATCCAGAAAGTAAATATTTATCAGATATCCATTGTCTTCTTAGGCTCAAACGTTTCTCTAGTGCCTCTATTAAAATTATTTTTGAAAGTATGTTCCTCATTACTCTGAGACACAGTCTTGCGCGTTTATACTGACATATAGATACCCTACACAAATATTAGAAGGCTTTGACCTTTGACGTGCTTCAAGATTTTCTGCCAATGTACTCACTTGTATGAGATGGGAATTTAAAGTTTCTTGAAATGACTAAACTCGCCCAAAGATGTAAACAACCATGCAAGAGCAGTGCCTATTAGACGGAGGGGGTCCGTCAGCCGATCAGTTCCAGTCATTCCACCAGGAAGGAGGTACATGGCTCGTGTTGACTGTAGTTCAGCCATGCCTAGACAAACAATACCATGGTTCTATCACATCCGCATTGTTACTTTGTGCCAGTAAGAGCTCTCAACAAGAGAAGTGTCCAGGCATCTCGGAATGAACCAAAGCTTATCATAAGGTCTGTTAGTATACAGAAAGGCACTCACAACAATGTGGTTCCTTTGGAGTACATAAGTTATATCCATTTAATTGGATAGATAAAAAAAATCTACTCACAAAGCTGCAGCAGAACACACACATAAAAGACTGTTGTGACTGACAAGCTTTGGAGTCAGTGACCTCTTCTTCAGGCACAAGGGCTGAAGGGGAAGGAAGAAGGATAAAGAGATTACTACCAAAACATCATGCATGAGTTAATAAGAGTGAGAAGCTAAGTGCATTGTATGTAATAATGTTAATGAAAAATAGATGGGAAAGACAATTAAAGAGGTAGAAAACTAAAATGGAGTGAAGCAAAGAGTAGTTACAGTGAAGAAAAGCTGAAACAGAAGAAATTAACGTAAATTAAGGTCAGGTGGGTGGCAAGAAACAAGGACATGTTGTAGTGCTAGTTCCCACCTGCAGAGTTCTGAGAAACTGGTGTCCAGAGGAAGAATCCAGACAGCACGTGTCGTGAAACAGGTGTCGCGGTCACAAATGTCATGTTGTAGAGCATGCTCTGCAACAGGATATTGCTCGTTGCCAGTATATGTCCTCTGCCTTTGCCCATTCATTCTAATTGATAATTTGGTGGTAGTCAAGCCGATGTAGAAGGCTGAAGAGTGTTTACATAATAGCTGGTATACGACATTTGTTGTTTCGTAGGTGGCTCTCCCTTTGATTGTATATCTTTTGCCAGTTACAGGGCTATTATAGGTGGTGGTAGGAGAGTGCATAGGGCAAGTCTTGCAGCAGGATGGTCACAGGGGTAGGAGCCATGGGGGTAGGGAGACGGATGAAGAAGGAGCTTAGGATCTGACAAGAATATTGTGGAGATTGGGAGGGCAACAGAAAGCTATTGTAGGTGTGGTGGGCAAAACTTCAGACAGAATGGATCTCATTTCAGGACATGATTTTAGGAAGTCGTAACCCTGTCAAAGTAGCTAATTAACACATTCCAGACCAGGATACTACTGAGTCACCAATGGTGTGCTCTGAAGCTGTTTTATGGATGATCAACAGTACCAGGGATTAGATGTGATGACCCAGGAAATCTGCTTTTTAACTATGCTTCTGGGGTAATTACATGCAGTGAAGGCTGATGTGACAATGGTAGTGTATTGCTGTAAAGAGTCTGCATCTGAACAAATACATTTGCCTTGGATGCCAAAGCTGTATGGGAGGGAACATTTAATATGGAAAGGATGACAACTGTCATAATGTAAGTACTGTTGTTTGTTGGTAGGTTTTAAGTGGATGGAAGTGTGTAGCTGACCTTCGGTGAGGTCGAGATAACAACATCAAGGTAAGTGGCATGGGATTCAGAATAGGACCATGTGAAATTTAATTGGGAGAAGGTATTCAGAGATTCCAGGAATTTTAGGTCAGCCTCACCATGAGTCCTTATGGTAAAGATGTCATCAATGTATCTAAACCAATTCAGGGGCTGAAGACTTATGGGTCCTAGGAAAGCTGCTTCCAAGCAACCCATGAAAAGGTTGGCAATGGAAGGAGCCATCCTGGTTCCCACGACCATACCCCTGATCTCTTTGTATGTCTGCCCCTAAAACATATTTGTTTGGATGCAGACTCTTTTGAGCAATACACCACCATTCTCACCTCAGGTTTCACTGCACATAATTATCCCACCAGCCTAGTTAAAAAGCAGATTTCCTGGGCTATCACATCCAATCCTGGTACTGCTGATCCCACCACAAAACAGCTTCAGAGCACACCATTGATGACTCAGTATCATCTTGGTCTGGAATGTGTTAATCACCTACTTTGACAGGACTATGACTTCCTAAAATCATGCCCTGAAATAAGATCCATTCTGTCTGAAATTTTGCCTACCACACCTACAATAGCTTTCTGTCACCTTCCCAATCTCTGCAATATTCTTGTCAGACCTTATGCTCCTGCACCCATTTCCCTACCCCATGGCTCCTACCCCTGTGACTGTTACCACTGCAAGACCAGCCCTATGCACCCTCCTACCACCACCTACAATAGCCCTGTAACTGGCAAAACATATACTATCAAAGCGAGAGCCACTTGCAAAATGACACGTCGTATACCAGCTATTATGTAAACACCATTCAGCCTTCTACATCGGCATGACTACCAGCAAATTATTAATTATGGTGAATGGGCATAGGTAGAGGGTATATACTGGCAACAAGCAATATCCTGTTGCAGAGCATGCTCTGCTACATGACATTCCTAGTCTCTGTGCCTGTTTCACCACACATGCCATCTGGATTCTTGCCCCAGACACCAGTTTCTCAGAACTCAGCAGGTGGGAACTACCACTACAACATGTTCTTGGTTCTCGCCACCCACCTGACCATAATTTACATTAATTTCTTCCATCTCAGCTTTTCTTCACTGTAATCTACTCTTTGCTTCACTCTGTTTTATTTTTCTACATCTGTCGTTGTCTTTCCTGTCTATTTTTCACTGCCCCCTCCCACCTCTATTACATACAATGCACTTAGCTTCTCACTCTTATTAACTGATGCATGATGTTTTAGTAGTAATCTCTGTTTTGCATAATATCCTGTCTTCCACCTTTAAGCTCTCAGGTTTTCAAATCTCATCTGATGCAGTCTCCAACAATCAGTCTTTCCTTCTCATCCTGTACGATAAGTCTCCGCTGACCCATGGTTCTGGGTGACTTTCCCAAAATCTAGCCCTTTTCCTAGACCTCTCTAGTCCTTTTCCTCACCCTTCTTCCTTCCCCTTCAACCCTTCTGCCTGAAGAAGGAGCCATTGGCTCCAAAAGCTTTTCAGTCACAACAGTGTTTTGTGTGTCTGTTCTGATGCCACTTGGTGAGTAGATTTTTTATCAATCCTTTTAAATAAATTTATCAATAATTCATTGCTTTCTTTGTTATTTAAGTAACATACAGGCATAGTATGACTAAGTTATCTATAATTCCCTTGCCTTCCTTAAAACCATACTGCATTTCCAGCCACCATTCCAGTCTCTGTTTCACTAACCTCCCCAATGTATTTCCAACACAAAATGAAAGTGCAGTAAGGGAATAACTGTTGGTTTTTGATACTGGTACTTCTTTCCTGGTTTAGATATAGAGATGATAACTTAAGTTTTCCAGATTTCATGTACTTCTTCCTCACACCATAGGTAGCTGAAAATTTTAAGCAAGTTAATTAAGGCAGATGAATGAGAACTGATGTTTCAAATATATTTCATTGCAGAACGGTTCAATAATGGCTCCTGCAACAGTTGCACCAATGTTAGTATTGTCAGCATATGGATTTGGCCACGGAACAGCAATGGAACCTGTCATGACTGTTCTCAGTGGCTTCAGTTATCTGCGCTATGGTTTAGTAGGGCTCACATCAGCATTATACAGTCATGGAAGAGCCCCACTGTACTGTGATGATGTTTTCTGTCTTTATAAGGTAGGGTTTTGGTTAAGCCTTTTATTTAAAAATACTGTCACATAAACACAAAATACGTTTGTCAGTTCAGAGCAGGCTGTTATTTGTTGACCTCTTTAAGACATGACTTCGGTAGTTTTATTTTAAGGATATATTTGAAGTGTTGTGAACTAATTCTACAAGATGGCTGTTGTCCTCATAACAGTATTGCACATATTGTATCAAAAAACATATTACTGGTACCATTAAACTTTTTTCATATTAGCATTTTCTCCATTTAATAATAATTGTAAACATTGTGGCAGCTGAAGAAGGATGAGAAAATTGAGACTTCCCTAGTTCATAATTATTGTGTGTGTGATTTTGTCCACTATGGAATTTTTATTTTTATCTATGTATCATGTCCCTTCTCAAACTATTTTCACCATATGGAATAATTTACATTTTCAGTGGTTTTCCTAAAATGTGACAGATAACTCTTTTATTGTGCTTTTGTTTTACATGGGCCCAATTTATTGTTTGTCTTGTGTGTGTGGTGGTGTGTTGGGGAAAGGGGAGGGGGGAGTGCATATGCACCTACAGATGTGTGTGCATTCTGTCATCTTCAAATTCCTGTGGCATTGAATAGAGGTTGTTCATCTTTCCAGCATATCAGTAGCAGCATGAAGTTCTTTGATTATTTAATTATTTCACAGGTCAAACTTTAAAAATAATTTTTCATTGTAATATTTCAATAGTACTCATCACTTCTAAATTCAAGTCAGAATGGATTGTTGACAAAAATTTTTTTCAGAGAATGATTGACATACATACATGATGTGTATATATGAATTCCACTCTCGAGCTTTTTGGACAGTGCGTCCTTTGGGATGTTTTCTTATCCAATTGATATGGCACCCCTCCGAGCATAACTTTAACTGTTTAGCACAACTACACACATCTCTCTTCTTGTATACGAAGTAAGTCATAGGCTGAAACACCCATTTAACAACTACTGACATATATTCAATCATTTTTGTAATAGAAAATCAAATGTGCAAGTTTTAATCTGCTGTGATAATTCCTTATTTATTACACATGTGGCTAACAAAATTACATACCACAGACTAGCAGTCTCCATAGTCTCATTCAAAATATAAATCTGACACAAAACTATATTCTAATGACACTTCTTCTTCCCCTCTACATCGACTCACTGTGAAGTGCATAGTAGAGGGTACATTCCACTGTACAAGTTATTAAGATTTCTTCCATTTCCATTCACATATGGTGTGTGGGAAGAATGATTGTTTGAATGCCTCTGTGTGTGCAGTGATTATTCTAATCTTATCCTTACCATCACTGATACGCAAGGGGTTACAGTATATTCTTATAATCATCGTTTAAAGCCGATTCTCGAAACTTTGTTAGTAGACTTTCTTGGGATAGTTCACATTTATCTTCAAGAGTCTCCCAGTTCAGTTCCTTCATTATCTCTGTGACACTCTCCCACATGTCAAGCAAACCTGTGACCATTCATCCTGCCCTTCTCTGTATACATTCAATATCCCCTGTTGGGCCTGTTAGGTATGGACCCCACACATTTGAGCAATATTTTAGAACTGGTCATATGAGTTATAAATAAGTAATCTTCTTTGTAGACTGGTTGAACTTCCCCAGTATTCTACCAATAAACAGAAGTCCACCACCTACTTTATCCATGACTGAACCTATGTGATCATTCCATTCCATACCCCTACAAGTTGTTATACACAGGTACTTGTACAAGTTGACTGATTCCAGCAGTGGCTCACTGATATTATACTCATAGGATTCTACATTTTCTTGCTTTGTGAAGTACACAATTTTATATTTCTGAACATTTAAAGTAAGTTTCCAATCTTTGCATCGCTTTGAAATCTTATCAAGATCTGACTGAATATTTAGACACGCCTTTCAGACAGTACTTCATTATATATAACTGCATCTTCTGCAAAGAGTCTGAGGTTACTATTAATATTATCTGCAAGTCATTAACATACAACATGAACAGCATGTGCCCCAATACACTCCCCTGGGCACATCCAAAGTTACTTCTACATCTGATCACAACTCTCCATCCAGGATAACATGCTGTGTCCTCCCTACCAAAAAGTCCTCAGTCCAGTCACAAATTTCACTTGCTACCCCACATGATCATACTTTTGACAATAAGCATAAGTGTGGTACTGTGTCAAATGCTTTTTGGAAATCTAGAACTACTGCGTGTACCTGACTGCCTTGACCCAAGGCTTTCAATATGTCATGAGGGAATAGTGTGTTTTTGGCAGCACATGATCAATGTTTTTGGAATCATCCATTGAGGAGGTCATTATGTTCGAGAAACTTCATTATGTTTGATGTGAAGGATATTGGATAGTAGTTTTGTGGATCACTTCTACTACCCTTCTTGTAGACGGATGTGACCTGAGCTTTATTCCAAGAATTGGGATGGTCTTTTGTTTGAAGGATCCACAATAGATTATAGTTAGAAGAGGGACTGACTCAGCCACAAATTCCGTATAGAATCTGGCAGGGATTCCATTGGGCCTTGGAGCTTTGTCCGGTTTTAGCAATTTCAGGTGTTTTTCAACACCATTGACACTAATACTTATTCCATTCATCTTTTCCATGGTACAAGGACTAATTTTGGGAAATTCTTCTGGGTTTTCCTTTAAAGGAATGTTTGAAAATTGAGTTAAGCATTTCAGCTTTTGCTTGCTGGACACTAACCTTGGTGCCACTATCAGCCTTTGCATACAACCAGAATTTCTTTGGGTATGTGGAAGATCACTTGACAATAATCTGTTATGGTAGTCATTGAAGGCTTCCTGCATTGGTCTCTTGACAGCCAAAAGTGTTTCACTAAGCATCTCTCTATCTATAACCCTATGCTTTTTTTACACCTATTATGCAATATCACTGTTTCTTTAGGAGTTTCTTTATAGTGACTGTATACCATGGGGATCCCTCACATTATGAACTATTCTACTAGCTACATATCTATCCAGTGTATGGTCAACTATCCTTTTAAACTTGAGCCGTACTTCTTCTATATGCTCTTGTCCTGTGCTGAAAGTTTCAAGTTACTCGTTGAGATAAGACATAATTGATTTTTTATCTAGTTCACTGAACATTTCTTCCTGCTTGTTTTAGTAGTCGTTTGTACTCTGTTAATCATTGTTGCCACAACCATGTCATTGTCATTTATGCTGATTTCATTGTGGACATCCTCAGAGAGGTCACATACAGTTTTTGTTATTAGATCCAACATATTTCCATCATGAGTGGGGTTCTGAACTATCCATTCTAGGTGGTTTACAGAGAAAACATTCAGTAATATTCCGCAGGATGTCTTATCACACCCAAGACTAACAAAACTGTGATTTTCCCAATTGAAACTGTTGGATGATTAATGGCCCCACTGGTGATGACTGTATGATTGGGGAACTTATGTATGAATTAACTGAGGTTTTCTCTAAAGTTTTCAGTTACATCAGAAGATGAGTCTGGTGGGCAGTTGAAGGATCCAGTTATCATTTTATGCTCACCCCGATACTAAGCCTTGCCCAAATAGTCTCACATGCAGGTCCAATTTCTGTCTTGGTGGATTTGAGTTTCTTGTCTACTGTGACGAATACATCACCTCCAATTCCCATCTGTGTATCATTTTGATATATACTTAAATTTTCCCCCAAAATCCCACTGCTGTCAGTCTCAGGTTTGAGACTTCACGTACCTTGTATTATGTCAGCTTCACTGTTTTCCAGGAGTGCTTCAATCTCTGGTTTTGCAGTTAACCATTAGGATTTTAACACTCTTGCATGAATGAGGCATTTCTTTCGATCTTACACTGAGTCTTCTGCATTTCCTGCAGTTATCTGGATTGAACTGGGTCACTTAATCAAAAAAGTCCTTTGTGCAATGCACACACAGTCAGCTACCTGAGTAGCAGCATTTGATGGGTAGTGAACACCTGACCCATTAAGGGGGACTCTATAGTTCTCAACACTATTGCACAAGTCCAAGAAGTTGAAGCCTAGCTTGTCACAAAACCTTCAAAGTCTCTGCTTCAGACCTTCCAGTTAACTCAGAACCAAGGGGCCACAATCAGTTCTAGAGACAATGCTGCAAATTATGAGCTTCATTGAAACTCCATGTGTAAGGCTAGTCTTCCCTACTTTCTCTGCCAATCGATGGAATGACCTACGTATGATATTGGAGCTGTGATGACAGGCATCATTTGTTCCAGTGGCTGCCACAATCTGCAGTTGGTTGCACCCTGTTCCCTCAATGGCTCTTGAGCATGTTGAAGGAGTCTCCCAGGCATACACACTGAGTGCACCTGGTGTCCTTTCACGTCCATTGCTGCCATTTCCCTAAAGGGTGCCATCATTTGGCATACATCTGGACTGCTGATGATTAACAGACCCCTACTCTTTTGCATTTGCCTCCTCTTGACACTGGACAAAACAGTGAAAGACAGCACCTGAAACTTGTTGTTTGGTAGGATTAGTACAGCACTCAAGTCTGACACATTCCATATCATTACAAAGTGTCGTATTCATGATCTATGGAACAAATACTAATCTAATCTAATCTAATCCTCCCTGGTCCCTGTCCATCCTGCACAGGATGCCTAGCTCTACCACTGAAATGCCACTCGCCGTCAAGTGGACAAGTAATGAAAGATGCTGCACTTTCTGCAGTAGAGACAGGATCCACAGGAGTGGATAGTACTTTAGTTACCTTTAGTATCAGTACTGTAGGTACACAACTCTTGGGAGCTCTTCTAACATAATGACTCACAGCAGCTGCCTATCGTTTAACAGTAGTCGGGGTGACTTCCAGCTGCAAACCAACTCATTCTGTGTTCAAGAACAGTATTCACATTGGGGCTGCATCTCAGCTGGTGTGATGTATTACAGGACATTGAACAAATAACTTTAAATTAAGCCTGCTGATTATCTTTTAATCTGCTACGTTAAAAAGTTGCTAATTCCTTTCCTTCAGGAAGTGACTGCTCTGTAACATCAGCACATAGCATCATATTTTCTGCTGAACTATCATAATCAATTTTTTCACCTGCAATAAAAAAGTAGATATTAAATATCATTACTACATATGTACTCTGTTTTATAATGTTCCCATTCCATTTTACATAAATAATGTCATATTGTCCAATCTTTTTTGTCTTGTTTTTGATATTATGCATTAGTGATTTAATTTACATTTTTTGAAGCATCAGTTTCTTATATGAAGTTGCTACATATTTTCCTTACTTTCCATTTCTTACTCTAATATAAATGATACAACTTATGATTAAAAAATTACCTCTTAATAATTACTCTTTCTGTAGGTTTTGTAGATTTCCCTATTTGTTTCCAAAAACACTCTGATTGCCTGTAGTTAGCCACACTCTTCTTGATGATTTTTAAACTGCAGTCAAAAAGGAAAATAAATTTATCAAGGTATATGTCAATTTTGGAATTACCATTAGGCTCATTGTAAGCTTCACTGAAGTAGAAGTGTTTTAGTAGAAAAGTGAATAATGTCTTAAAACAGTATGTTTTATACCGTCAATCTACTACAGCAGCATTCTCGGTCCACACCTAAGCATTTTTACTACCTAAATACAGTTTTATATGTCCCTTAACATTTGATATGTCAAATCCATAACTATGACAAGTCCGCATTTAATTTTCTCTGAGTGACAAAAACTGTAGCTGAAAGATGAAGAATGGTTGCCGATATGTTTCTCCAACATATCTTTTTGCTCATCAGCTTATTTTACTTTCTCACATAATATTCATTAGACATTTACATGAAATTCAAGCTAACACTACTAAAACATATCACCTTTACCTATCTTAAACGTAGAGATAGTACTTGAACTTTTAACGCTGATGTTCAATGAATAGATTAAAAAAAAAGGTGATCTGCAACAGAAAATGCACACTGATTGAATAACTGATTTTTAATTGATCCTGTACAATTACACTGAATACAGGAAGTGTATGTATAATGTATGACACATCAAAAATATAAAACATTAAGCATCACATATTTTTCAAAGAGCAACAATTCTGATTGAATTTTTTTAAGTCTAATTATTACACAGAATAACACTGTAATACTTCAAAAACAATGTATTTTAATGTTCTGCTACTGATTCCAAAGATAATGACACATGTTATGTATTACCTCCATACTGAAATTATTATTATTGCTTTTATTATTGTTATTGTTATTATTATTATTGTTGTCTTCACTATTATTTACTGTACCATTTAGTATGCATTGCTCTGTGCCCTTATCTACAATATAGAATTCGGCTGTCACTATCAAAACATTTCATTCATCATTAACCTACAACTTCTACAAACTCTACAGCTTCAGCTTATTGTATCATGACATACATTCCTAGATTCCATAACCAAAAATAACCATTTAGATACCTAGTACCTATTTAACAAAATTTTCACGAATATTTTATATATTTTGCCAAGAATATCTCACCTGGCAGTCACTCGTATCACTATTATAACTACATTTGCATTGTTAATTTGAATTGTTTTGTTTTTAGGACCCAAAACGGTTACTTCGAGATGTTGGAATGGATGGAGCATCAACACTGCTTCAAGTTGTTGCTCTTGTGGGATTCATACTTTTTTATCGTACTATAGCTTACTTTGCTCTCCGGTACCGGCTCACCATCGAATTTTCAAACAAGCTACTCAGTTATATTGCAAAGATTTTGAGGAGGAAGTGAATCCTTTTTTTATTTGGGGCAAAAAAGTTTTCAAGTGTCCAGTATGGTATCACAACAACAGTGACTAAAATTTGTACTGTGGCAAATATGGTACATTTCACAATATTATATTTTGTCAGTATTATAAAGAGGAGATATTTACAAGTGACCTGAAGATCTGTGAAATATCCAATTTCGAAAACATATAACAAGAAATAAAAACACTACAGCACCTGCTCCAATGGAATTGTACAAGATATGTGAAATGCACAGTGGACATGTAAACAGCAGTTAGTGACAGACCACAAGTGTGTTTGGTGCCAGTAAAGGACTAAGAACAATAAATGCTATGTCCTTAATGCATCAAACAGATAGGAAGGACAAAACAGATCATCCAAGATGATAAATATTTTCATCATATATCAGTTCACAGACATGGACTAAAACCTGTTTCGTTTATCACTACTGTTGGACAGAATCATAGTGTTTAAATGTGAATGCTCTGGAAACAAAATAGAAAATAATCTTTTTCCACATAAATATGAAAATGATGATTGTTGAAATGATTTTGATTGTGTTGGATAACTTGTATAACTCCAGTTCCAGTTTGTTCCCAATACCATTCTAATTGTGTTACATTTTGTGAATGGAAGTCTATATACTGTGTGCTGTACCATAAAGTTATCCAATCTGCTTAATATTAATCTCCTAGTCTATCAAGCTTATTAAATTCCAAAAAAGATGCATTTGAAAAAGTTGTGTTATGAGCACCTAAATAGTTTTTTTTGCTTTTGTGGTATTCATTTATTTGTGTGGTAGCTCACTCTATAAATTTACAGTTTAAAAATAAATTAACTTGTTATTTTTATCTGAGGTACAAATGAAATTACAGTTCATTTGTCAAACAAAATAATGGAGTAAGTGGTGTAATGCAGCGCAAAGTTGTATCTCAGTTAGCAGTAGCTAACAATCTTTGAAATAATTTTCTTTTTTAATATCATTTTTATGAAAACTGGAAGTCAGCTATAGGAACATGTTATATCTTGCATGATTTTAGTCAGCAATAGTACAATAGCAATATATCATGGTTTCTTGGCTCCAGTGAATACCTTAATACTCCAATAGTGATAATGATAGCAGGCCAAATATCTGTGATTTTTATTACTTAATAGTAAGGTTGTGTCACAGTGTGACATGGTTTAAATTCCTTTAAATCTGTGATTTATGTACTTATCATGTAAAGTTCAACTGTAAGTTATTGAATTGCATAGAATTGTTACTTCATATAACATCTAATCAATTAGTCTTTTTGTGTACAGTGTACTACATAATGGTAGCCTCTCTCATTGCTAAGCAAATTTACCTCATAGTGCAGTCACTTTGGTGACAGAAACTTAAGATATTTTTGTATCATATCAGAACAGTTGCATAGAAACATGTTGTTTCTCATAAGATGGTTTAATATATTTAATAAATATTTGAAACAAGATGTGTGTCTGTTTTCCTCACAAACCCAATCATGTACACACAATGTATAAGTTACAACTGTCCTTTTAGACAATGAAAGATGATCATTATAGTTAATAAATGTTTTTATTAATAGTTGTGTTTTGGGCAGCATATTGTGGGAGAAATTGTCTATTATCATGTGCAGGTAATATGAGTTATATGGGCACCATACATCTGCAATACGGGATGACAAGTTTAGCATCTCCACTTGCTGCGGGCCATTTATTCTTAGACATCGTGGCTTGATGGTATGTTGTGGCCGTGGAAGAATGGCCTCACAATAACAACAGTGATGATTTAGAAGGAAAAACAAATACAGTTTTAAAACTGTCACTCTGCCTTTTGTCCTCAGATGTCTTGCTTTCTGTCAAAATGTATTCTTGTTGTGCAGTCTAATGAGACAAGATATTTGTAATTCAAGCAGTTGTGATATGATTGTATTATACATACTTGATGGTAGTTATGTGTCAATGTATAAAGAAGCTTAAACACATTGAGTTTGACACAAGAAATATTTTTAGTCAATAGATAGATATGACAAGGATTCCACCTTCCTTTCAGCCCACAGCACTGAAGATGCTGCAAAGGAAAAGAAATTCATTGAGAAGAGCAAAAGCACTGTTATTCATATCTTATTAGCAGGTCTTAATCATAATTAATTTACAACACAGGTGTCCACAAAACTATATTTTGTACCATTAATTGATCAACGAAAAGCTAAAGAAAATAATAAACACTTCAGGATGTAGGCAAACATGTTGGTACTTGTGAATATGTACATATGAAATGGAAGGAGGGTAAGGAGAAGGATATTTTACTCATGCTGGAGAAAAAGTTATTTATGAAACACTATGCATGAAATATAATATATGGGATGCTTAGCTGTGGAACTATTGGGGCAGTGTTAAACAAACACGATAAACTTATGACTTGTTTTGTTCTTGTGCTTTTGTCAGGTTTGATACAGCTCTCCATGCTAGTCTAGTCTGTGAAAACCTCTTTATTTTTGCATAACTACTGCAACCTTAGGCCCACTATTGTTCCTCATATATGTAAACAATCTTCTGTGTAATATTCAACAACCAGAATTAGATCTTTTTGTAGATGACACTAGAATTGTTATCAATCCAAGCATACCTACATTCTGTGAATGATGTCACCCTCAACTTGAAAAGGCACAACATGTTCTGTTCGGTATATCTAGAGGTACTACACCAATGATAAGTGTAACATTTGGTGAGGAAGCAATAAATAGGGTGAAAACTTCAGAATTCTTAGGTGTCCATATCAGTGAGATTTTGAACTGGAAAAGGCACACGCTGGAACTCTAAAATACTTGGTTCAGCCACATTTGCACTTAAAATCATTGCAAATACTTGGGAGAGACATATTAATAAGTTGACATATTTTGCATATTTTCATTCAATAATTTCATATGGAATAATGTTCTGAGTAACTCTTCTTTAAGAAATAAAATATTCATTCTTCAAAAAACGTACTGTAAGAGTAATATGTGGTGCACACCCATGATCTTCTTGTAGATATCTGATTAAGGACTACTGTTTCATGGTATATTTATTCCCTCATGAAGTTTGTTGTTAATAATCCACTGCAGTTCAAAAGGAACAATGATATATATAATTACAACATCAAAATGAAAAATGACATTCATTACTCCACATTATGGCTGTCTTTACCACAAAAAGGGATACACAATGCTGTAACAAGAATTTTTGAAAACTTACCCAGTGATATAAAATATCTGTCAGATAGCACAGTAAAATTTGGAAACAAACTAAAAAGGTTTCTTCTTAAAAAATCCTTCTATTCTGTAGAATAATTTCTTTTACTGTAATGTGTAAAATGTTGTTGGTAGGAATTACTACTCATATCTGTAAAAAAATATTATAAATGTTCAGCCTGTAGCCATGTTTACAAATTAATTTGCTATGTGTATGTAAAATGACTTGATCCACATCACTAGAATTTATCATGCAGATGCTCCATGGAACATGACACTAATTAACTAACCTACATCTATCTGAACCTGCTTACTGTAGTCAAACCTTGATCTCCCTGTTTGATGTTCACCCCCACACTTTCCTCCACTGCCAAACTGAAAATTCCTCAACACTTCAGGATGTGCCCTGTCAACTGATATTTTCTTTTAGTCAAGTTGTGTCACGAATCTATTTTCTTTCAAATTCAATTCAGTATCCCCTCATTAGTTATCTGATTTACCCATTCAACTTTCAATATTCTCCTGAAACACTACATTTCAAAAGTTTCTACTCTCTTCTCGTCTGTACCTTCTAACACAGTGATCCCCCAATCTTTTTGAAATCATTATCCATGAGTGCAATCAGATATTAGTTAGTACACCCTTCCCCCCACCCCACACACCTTCCTCCCATCACCATTGACATTATGATCTAACTGAACTTCAGAATCAAAACAAATTTTCATGAACTCTCTTACCTTTACAATGATGGATGATGAATTATAATTAGTTTTTATAGGTGTTTTATTAAACTGCAGACTGAGCCAGGCAATTAATATTGTTTACTTGTAACAACCTCTTTTATAGAATGATGAAGCAATTCTGTGCATTGCGATTGCTGTCTACAACTCTTCCTCAGAAAGGAAAGTGAACTGTCCACACTGAGGATAAACATTTGTTACAAAAGATGCTTCCTCTGTACCATTACTGTTCCTGGAAACACTTGCTTCACCAACACCCTGCATCCCCATTTAAAGTAATTCAAGTTAAAGCATTACCATCACATAATTAATTCCATATAGAGCACTGACCCACCTACTTGCTTGGAGGTCCACAATGAATTTGACTCCCTGCTCTTCAATCAAATTCTGCATTCCTGATTTCAGACCAACATCTATCTTCCATAACATCTACCAGGCCACTGAAAACCACAGCCAATTCTTTGTACATTTGACCCCAAGGTAATCAGTCGCATTGCCCATTATATTTACACTGAAATTCATTTTTTTGACATTTGCATTCAGAATGGTTCTCATTGCATGTTCACTAAAAATTTGCTCCTGTTTATTATTACCAAACATTACTTCCTATACACCTGCACTAAAAACTCTACACAAAGTATAAGTATGGAAATTTACTTTTTGAATTTTGGTACTTTTTCAAATTTACACGGAAAGCAACTTTTTGCACTTTCTCATTAAATACTACTCTTTGTAAACTGTTCACTTCCTTATCTGTCTCCAGTGCTCTGTACATATCCATCACTGATAACTTGAAAACAGGTTTCTTTACTTTCATGACTTTCCTCCTCTCAGATGCTTCACACTGCAGCATAACATTACTTAAATCGACCTTTCTTTACACTTACCACATTACTGATTTCCGAAGCTTTACATTCTTTTACAACAAGATCATTAACTTCAATACTTTCATTTACTACCTGTACACATTCTGTCTCCACATAAAGAACATCAATATGTAGGCCTACATCAACAATTTTCTGTTCAACCCCCTAGATCCTGAAAATTAACATTGCTTACTTGCACTACATCCATAATTAATTCATTATCATTATTATTATGATCATCACCTGCATCAATATTTATGTCTACATCTGTGTGCATTATAACCAGATCAACATCAGTAACAACTTTGTTAACTTTTTCACTTAACACCAGCACACATCCTCTTTATCTAGCCCTCTCCCCCTTCTCAATATCAACAGTATTTACCAGCTTTGTATTGGAAATCACTTCATTACTATCTCAAAAGAACATATTGACACTACTATAGTTAAATAATTCTGACAAAAATCAACAACTTCCACTCCCTTATTACATTTGTTTTGAAATACAGTTTAATTTTACAACCTGTGATGACCGAAAGATACTAATTTCAAATCAGAATTTTCTGTTACATCTTTCTTTTTCTCTATGTATTTTGTAAGATTAGCATTAATAATACCAATTCCTTTTTTAAATTTCTTTTAATATCACTACTGCTTCTCATCATCCTTTGAAGCATCTCTCACTGTGTTCAACAAAGACAAGAGTGTTGCCTTATGATGCATATCTTCCCACCCTGTTGTCTTATGGAATTATTTTCTACAGCAGTGCACCTAAAATGAGTAAGGTGTTTACTCAGCAAAAATGAGCACCAAGAATTTTCTGTGAAGTACATCTTGCAGAAGCTGCTTTAATTACCTTGAAAGTCTTACCCTTACTTTACAATACATGTACTCCTTAATGGTTTTCTTTGCTGATAATACAATGTGCATTCAAGGTATAATACATCTGATTTTTTTTTTTTATGACTGGAAACTGAAACATGCAGTTTGTTTTAAAATATGTGTGCACTCGTTGTGAATGTCCCTGTTAACAAGTTTTCCAAAGGTCCTCAAGAAACTAGTATACAGGAGAACTGTTAATCACCTGAACAGCCATAACATTCTCATTCAATGTCAGTTTGGTTTCCGGCAAGGCCTATCAATCGATGATGCTATTTTTTATTCTCGAATCTCTTAACAGAAAATTGGCACCAATTGGAATCCTATGTGACCTATCCAAAGCTTTTGACTGTGTCAACCACAAAATTCTGCTAAATAAAGCAAACTACTATGGGGTAAATGGAATAATGGGAACATGGATTAAATCCTACCTTTCAGATAGGAAACAAAGGGTAATAATTACTGACAGTAGTGGAATCCCAGCTTTAGCCAAGTGGGGCAGAATCAAAACTGGAGTGCCTCAAGGCTCGGTACTGGGAACCCTTACTGTTTCTCATATTTAGAACTGACATCCCACACAGCACCACGTCAGTGAGCAAGTTCACCCTATTCGCATATGATACTTCTCTTCTAGTACACAAAGCAACAGGGAACAACCGGGAAACATCTGTGAACAATGCGTTTGATGACCTGAAATGGTTTAACTGTAATGGGCTATCTCTAAGTATAAAAAATTCATTATGTACAGTTTAACATGGCACATAAAGAACTGGGGGATATAAATATACAGGGTGTTACAAAAAGGTACGGCCAAACTTTCAGGAAACATTCCTCACACACAAAGACAGAAAATATGTTATGTGGACATGTGTCCAGAAACGCTTACTTTCCATGTTAGAGCTCATTTTATTACTTCTCTTCAAATCACATTAATCATGGAATGGAAACACACAGCAACAGAATGTACCAGCGTGACTTCAAACACTTTGTTACAGGAAATGTTCAAAATCTCCGTTAGCGAGGATACATGCATCCACCCTCCGTCGCATGGAATCCCTGATGCGCTGATGCAGCCCTGGAGAATGGTGTATTGTATCACAGCCGTCCACAATACGAGCACGAAGAGTCTCTACATTTGGTACCAGGGTTGTATAGACAAGAGAGACAAGAGCTTTCAAATGCCCCCATAAATGAAAGTCAAGAGGGTTGAGGTCAGGAGAGCGTGGAGGCCATGGAATTGGTCTGCCTCTATCAATCCATCGGTCACCGAATCTGTTGTTGAGAAGCATACAAACACTTCAACTGAAATGTGCAGGAGTTCCATCGTGCATTAACCACATGTTGTGTCGTACTTGTAAAGGCACATGTTCTAGCAGCACAGGTAGAGTATCCCGTATGAAGTCATGATAACATGCTCCATTGAGCGTAGGTGGAAGAACATGGGGCCCAATCAAGACATCACCAACAATGCCTGCCCAAATGTTCACAGAAAATCTGTGTTGATGACATGATTGCACAATTGTGTGCAGATTCTTGTCAGCCCACACATGTTGATTGTGAAAATTTACAATTTGATCACATTGGAATGAAGCCTCATCCGTAAAGAGAACATTTGCACTGAAATGAGGATTGACACATTGTTGGATGAACCATTCGCAGAAGTGTACCCGTGGAGGCCAATCTGCTGCTGATAGTGCCTGCACACGCTGTACACGGTATGGAAACAACTGGTTCTCCCGTAGCACTCTCCATACAGTGACGTGGTCAACGTTACCTTGTACAGCAGCAACTTCTCTGACGCTGAAATTAGGGTTATCGTCAACTGCACAAAGAATTGCCTCATCCATTGCAGGTGTCCTCGTCGTTCTAGGTCTTCCCCAGTCGCAAGTCATGGGCTGGAATGTTCCGTGCTCCCTAAGACACCGATCAATTGCTTCGAACGTCTTCCTTTCGGGACACCTTCATTCTGGAAATCTGTCTCGATACAAACGTACCACGCCATGGCTATTGCCCCGTGCTAATCCATACATCAAATGGGCATCTGCCAACTCCGCATTTGTAAACATTGGACTGACTGCAAAACCACGTTCGTGATGAACACTAACCTGTTGATGCTACGTACTGATGTGCTTGATGCTAGTACTCTAGAGCAATGAGTCGCATGTCAACACAAGCACCAAAGTCAACATTACCTTCCTTCAATTGGGCCAACTGGCGGTGAATCGAGGAAGTACAGTACATACTGATGAAACTAAAATGAGCTCTAACATGGAAATTAAGCGTTTCCGGACACATGTCCACATAACATCATTTCTTTATTTGTGTGTGAGGAATGTTTCCTGAAAGTTTGGCCATACCTTTTTCTAACACCCTGTAGAATGTAATGGACAACAAATAAAGCAAGTTGACTCAGCTAAGTTCCTGGGTGTGTACATAGACTGCAAGTTAAATTGGACCAACCATATCCTAGATCAGTGGTTCCCAACAGGTGGTCCGCAAGCTATGCCAGAGGGGTCCGCAAGATGCTATTAGAATAAAAGATATATTAAATATATTTCGAATGATAACAGATTTTTTTGTTTTGGCTGCTTCCTGCATGAGCAGAGATTTAGCGAATGCTAACTTCTGCATCTAGTGTCTTCCTAGTGCCAACTGACACTAGCACACTCTAGCACAAAAATAGAACTAGATAGAGGAAAATAAATCTGCTGTATGCCCTTAGACTGCAAGCGCTGCCTCTTAAGCTCAATATTTTTTCAATAATGGATATGTTATGTTTTTTTTAAGTACCAAAAATAGAAAACGTATACAAAGACTCTTAATTTGGCTTTTTTAGGTACCTGATATTGTGATATGACAAGGTACAATCATGCTCGATGAGGGGGTCCTCGAGCAAATTTTGTTGGGAACCCCTGTCCTAGATCTGGAAAAAAGGCTACATTCTGCAACATTTGCCTTACGCATAATTGCATCAACCACACATAAGGAGCCATAAGAGCTGCTTATTTTGGATATTTCCATGCACTTTTGGCTTACAGAATCATATTTTGGGGCAACCAGCCAATGGCAAAAAAAAAAGTTTTTATTGCTCAGAAGAGAGCTATACGTATCATGAGTGGTGTGCAACCAAGGCACTCATGCAGGAATCTGTCTAGGAAATTACAGGTATTTACAATGATATCTCAGTACATATACTCCCTTGTATGTTTCTTTAATAAAAACCACTCTCTCTTCAAAACCAATGGTGAATATCATGGTTGCAACACAAGGTCAAAAGAGGACTTTCATAGTAACCAGTCAAACTATACCATTGTACAGAAAGGAGTAAATTATACAGGCATCAAAATGTACAATGCTCTATCCAGTGTCATCAAAAGTCTTGCTCCTGAAACACTAAAGTTCAAGAGTAAACTGAAGGAATACCTAATACAAAAGTCATTCTATTCAATTAGTGAATGTTTTAGTACACAGGAACAAGTTTTTATTATACAACGGAGTTAGCCACACAATGTAAGCATAAATGAAACTATTTGTTGCTGTAATGTTTTTTGATATTGTTAATGTGAATGTGTACACTTAAGTGTTAATTCTGATGTATATAATATGTTTTTATTTCTTCTAGTGTCCCATGTTGTTACAAAGAGTTTTGTCATGAATTAATCATATTCTGTGCTGCTGTATTGTTAATATTGTAAAAATACTGACTTGTTCCATATCCTTGTAATTGCATTGCTATCAGGATCAATGGAACTCGCAATAAAACAAAATAAATGTGTGACAGAGATGACACCACTGTGTGGCACACATAACTCTAGTGGTAGTGGTAAGAGTGAGAACCCTTTTCATACTTACAAAGATGTTTTCACTGCAAGAAAAGCCTGTAATCATTCATTTTCTTCAATTGTGTGGTGTGTCACTGATTGAAATTTATCACCAGTCAAGCAAGAAATGTGGTGATAATGTCATGGATGTGTCTAATGTGTGTTCATGGGTGTGACAGTTCAAAGAAGGCAGAATGTCATGTGATAACAAACTGAGACAATGCATTGCACCAGATAGTTTGAAAATATGATCTAGCAAGTGGAGAAAGGGGTTTTGGAGGATCAGCTTATGAGTGTGAATTACACTGCTTCCAAAGTTGGTATTTCCATGGGATCCACACACACAATCCTGCATGAAGATCTGAAAATGTGAAAAGTGTCCTCCAGGTGACTGCAAGGTTTCGCGTGTAGTATGTTGCCGCGGAATGTTGACGTGTGATGATTGCATGCATGGGACTTCCTTTCCACCATGACAATGGATGAGACTTGGATGTCGTTTTTCAATCCTCAAATGAAGTGCCACTGCAGTTTCATTGTGACAACATCTCTGAAGTAATTTCTCATGCTCCCTACTCACCTGACATGGTTCAAACTGACTTTTGGCTGTTCCCAACAATCTAAGACACTCTCTATGGTTGCACATTCACTAGCTATATTGCTATTGTAGCAGAAACTTTCCAGTGATCAAACCAGACAGCTAAGGAAGCATTTGCAGAGGCAATGGAATCATGGTATGAACATTATGAACAATGTGTATGGTTGCAGGGAGATTATGTCAAGAGACAACAAAAGTTTCACAGTTTTCATATGATTAGTTCATGAGAGAAAGAACTGAGGAGTTGTCACTTCAATGCACCCCATAAAAAATAAGTTTCACCTGAATGCAATTTTGCACAGTCACACAAAAAAGGCACAAAAACAGTTTTCTTGTAAAGTTTTCTGCCTTCTCTAAGGTTCAGAATGGACTCATATTCTTTGGTGGAAAGATATTCAACAAACTACTTGAATGCCTAGATTCAAGGAGTGAAAAATTGTTAGCTGCATGGTGAGTAGCAGTGTTTATTATAAAGCTGCATGACAAGTAGCAATGTACTGTGAACTGGACTCAGTGTTTACACGCATAAGCAAATACACTGCCGGAGAGAAAAAATTAGTACACCTGTAAAGATGATGTCAGTTTTGATTGATGATGGCGTATGCCTCCTGGAGGATAGTACATATACTGATAATGGTTTCAATGTTGTCCATGAACAGATAGCATAATGGAATAGCTACCAGAATACTATCTGTGTCTACTCTTAAATAGAGAATGCTCATAGCAGAAGGCTCAATGTGGTGGAGGCACGTGAAGCAAGCATGCAGCCATGCCATGGACACTCGTGCTTCCTAAAGCCAACTGAGTGCGTTTGAAAGGGGTCAAATTGTGGCCTTACAAGTGGCAGGATGGTTTTTTGGAGAACTGCCACAGAAGCCGGATGTGCCGCATCAGTTGTGCAGCTATGCTGGTATCGTCGTCATGTGCATATTCTCACACCCACAGATGAGGTTCTGGATATCCATGCAGCATAGATACCCTCTGGTATTGTCATATTGTCTGCTGGCATTATCATATTGCCAGCAGTGGCAGATCATACATCTACCACAGCACAGGTCAGAATGTTTGTGGGCCCACACATGTCAACAGGAACTGTTACACAGTGGGACTAAGAGTACACACACCTCTAGCCTGACTCACAGCACAGTATCAATGTGCACAGCTCAACTGATGCAGGCAGAGGATCACTTGGAAGATGGAATGGCACACCGTATTCTACAGTGATTAAAGTACATTCTGCCAGCATGCAAGTGATGGTTGATTGTGCCTCAAATGTATAGCTGGTGAGTGCTGTCCCATAGAGTCCATACTGGCCCAACATTGGTCTGTGAGCAATAAGCTACAATTCTTGTTCACCTTTGTTGTTTCTACAGGGGACACTAACTCGTGCTTGGTACATGCACAACATTGTTAGACCTGTTCTTTTGCCATTCTTGCAGCAGGAAAGTGATGTATTGTTCCAAAAGGATAATGCTCACCCACACACTACCCATAGGACTCAATGTGTTCTGCAAGAAGTGCACCAACTTCTCTGGCCAGTACAACCTTTGGACCTGTCACAAACTGAGTACGTGTGGGATACAATGGGACGAGAAGTGACTCGTGTGAGTCGTCAACCAACAATTCTTACACAACTACGTGAAGAGGTCGAGCAGGAGAGAAATACCATATCCCAGAACAGTACTCACCACCTGCACGATAGACCGGATGCCAGAGTCAGTATCCGCACTGCAGCCCACGGTGGTTACACCCTGTACTAATATTCTCGTTTCAGCACGGGTCGATACCTAATACCTGAGAACCACTTGTGATATTGATCTGTAAATGTTATAATTGGACAGGAATTTCACATTATGCAAGGCCCTTTGTGATGTCCAAACAGATATGTTTCAGTACTTTTTGTGTTATCTTTAGTGGGTTTGTTTATTTGTTGCATACCAAGAGTGTAGTGTACAGCACTCCCTCTAATACAGATGGAGAAGTAGAGTAGTGAACGGAGCTGTTTTATTAAGATTTACAATATAATCTACCACTGGTTGAAAGAATTCATAAGTCACTGCAGAGACAACTGCAGTATTGCATCTGAATACTGGAACATCTCAGCTAACAGGTGTGAGAGTACAGTAAATTATAACATGTAAATTACTGAAGTGGTACAGTATTACTTACAAAGGAACACCAAAGGTGAAATTTGAGCTCAGTTAGATGGGGATCAAAAATACATCTGTACTAATTACAAGAATATTTCATACTATACTCAGTGGCGTTGCAGAACTACACATTTACCATTATCTTGCAAACAGTTCGTTTGCAGACCTGTGTTTACTGGAATGTTTTTTCTTCTATTATTGTATACTTTCATTCTTTCTCAGTTTTCACAACTTAATTACAAGGGACATTTCACAAATAATGCACAGGTTGATATTACTGGCTGGCCAGTGTGGCCGAGTGGTTTTAGGCGCTTCAGTGTGGAACCGCGCGATCGCAGGTTCGAATCCTGCCTCGGACATGGATGTGTATGATGTCCTTAGGTTAGTTAAGTTTAAGTAGTTCTAAGTTCTAGGGGACTGATGACCTGAGGTTGTAGAGGTTGTACATCAGGATTGAACCTTTATGCGCCAAAAACACAACAGAAATACACAGTGTGGAAGTGAAGTTTGTAGTGAGTTTAGAGAGGGCTATAGTACAATTTCGTGTTGGTGTTTTTAGGGGGAGGAGGATGTGGGCTCATACATGCACCTATGATAATCTAAGACCTAGAAGGCCAAAAACATCAACAGATAAATGAAGTGCGACCACTTGTGGCAGAAGCTCTTGAAGAAGATCGCAGTGTTCCTCGTGAGGAACTCTGAAACCACAAGAGTTCCCTCAGTATCAGTATTCCATATTCTGACACCCAATTTGAAGAACAGAAAAATTTCTGTGAGATGGGTCCCACACTGTTTGACTTCTGAAGAGAAGCAGAAATGTCTGGACATTGCAACCTTGGTCAAACAGCTATTTGACTGTGAAGGTCAAGGATTCTTCTGTCAAATTGTCACAATTGATGAAATGTTGATTACAGACTTTGAACCAGAATTGAAATCACAGTCCAGAGAGTGGAGACCTTCAGAATCTCCACATCCAAAAAAATTTCTACATGCTCAACCAAATGATAATTTTTGCTTACGATCACCAAGAAATTTTCATGTTAGACAAAGTCCCATGTGGAACAAGTGTCACAGCACTGTATTATTGTAACTTCATGCTAAACCAGTGCCGAAAAATGCACAATACCTGACCTCAGTTGCTCAAGGCTGGACCACCCATTCTCCACGCAATGCTCACCCACATATTGACAATGTTGTAGCCCAAAAACTGCACAAATATAGATAGGAAGTGTCGCCATATCCTCTCTACAGCCCTGACATGAATCCCCCAGACTTCAGCTTCTTTTCAAAGCTGAAAAAACTTATGTGTGGATGTCATTATCTTTCTCTGGAAGAACTTTCTATCACTGTTACCCAAGCCACTTGACAGATGAATGGAAGTGGAGTCCTGGATGGAATAATATAGTTTCTGAGATGTTGGGATCAGTCATAGAGAAGCTAGGGCTCTATATTGAAGAACTGTAAAGAGACACTGAAAAAATAATTAATAAATAAATGTGTAAGTGAAAAAAATTAAGCGTGCATTATTTATGAAATGTCCCTCGTACGGTACAGCCTGTACAATAGTATACTGTACCCCTTCCAAGAGAAAATTTTCCTTATGGTACAAAGAATAATATTAATTGTCTTGGACTTTCAGGCAGTGTACTATACATTCCTTAGGATGTAAATAAATTAAATTCGTTGCTCCACGAAGTATCTCCAATGGGATACCGAATTAATGAGAGTAAATGAACACGTTGGCCCCAGAACCTTTTATGATATATCAGTACTGTTTTTACTCGGTATTATTTACAGTTCTGGTTTTGGCAAATATTTCTTCCGCAATTGGTTGCCGTTGAGCATTAAAGTGGTTATCATAGGATAAATCCAACTCAACACACCATACTCACTATCATCAGTGAATTATCTTTAACCGTTTATTTTCAATTTCTGAATGCGCTATGACAGAAAGTCAATCAATGGTTTCATTAGCGGAACTCCGCATCCCTAAGAGAGCGAAAAAAAATCGCAAATCTATGTGTAAACAAAGATTATTATTCGTATGTTTGGCTGAATTCCATTAACTACTGCCGACGAAGGGTATATCCATGAACACACATTTCGGCTATGCACAACAGTTGACACAGCCTGTCGATTCCAGTCACGATACAGAACATTCTTGAAATTTACCTTCTTTTTTGCGATTCTTATAAACATTTGTATGGCGCTCAAATCATATATGATAAGAAAAACGAGAATGTCTGAAAAAAATCAACCTAAATGAAAACAAAAAATGTATGATATACTGGATAAAATTCGATGGAAACCACAGAAATTACGTGTTCACGCACTGCTGAGTGGGTCAACACCTGACTGTGATTCCCCTTTCCCAGCATAGCCAACGGTTGGTATTGACAATTAAAACTGTAATTTGTGCCACCTATACTGTGAATTTCATCAAGCATTAGTAATTTTGGCCGTCTAACAAAAGAATATGTATGCAATGGCAATACAGATGGTTTTCAGTACGCGCATTTGTGATTATTGTGTTCTGCTTACGCGGGCATTTCAGACGAAGCGCTCACTTGTATTGATTTCGCCGTCGCTTCTGCGCAAGCTCGGAGTTCACGAAGCTTGTCCGACTAAAAATAAAGGGGATGCGTCGAGTGAGCGCTGTTGTGGTGATGGACTAATTAAGGTCTACAGTCTACCGCACATTGTAGAACGAGGACGCCGCTTGTGTTCACAGCGGTGGGAACGAACAGCATTGGCGTTTCACAGGTAGAGTACTACTAACAATTAATTGTTGCCGATGTGAAAACAGTAGTGTACAGTCGAAGCAAAAGCTTGTTCTGAGCAGTGGTTCAGTTCGCGTGAATTTTGGATTACCGGTAGAGCAGTAAGTAATATAACGAAAAAAAGTATTCCTTTCAACAAGAAGTATCTGCTCACATTTAAGTAAATGAGCTAGGTAATTAATTTTTAATGCCATCATATGACGATTGCGGCAATAACATTGTATGCCATCATTGAGAAAGCACATTGCATAACCTGTCAAATAAAGACCACATTGCGTAAATAAACCGCCGGTATGGCCAAAAATGCAGTGAATTTATTTATTGACGTTTGGGTGATGTTAAAGTATTTCATTTTGGTTTACAGGTTAGGTAACGCAATGAAGACTTAACGTGTTTTTAGGTAAAAAAAAAAGAAAGCAGAAAGATAACTTATTCGGCCACAGTTTTATTTTAAACGTGTATGTGTTAAATCCCTTCCTGATTAGTTCACGAAATAAAATAAGGCATTGGTCTATCATTCTAGTAAGGAAATTTCTCATTGCCAGAAAAATTATGTGATTTGTTTTGTACCCCGTGTAGCTGTAACACTGCAGTTTTCAGATTATCCCTTTGGTTAGTACAGTGTGGAAATACGGAATAAGCACATTGCAAGGCTTTGTGGAAAATAGTGTAACAAAAACCACTATTTTTCTTATTAAGTTCTGACAACCATTAATGATTTGTGGATACTTTGTGAGCAATATCATAATATAACCAACTTCTGTCATTTTACAGCAACATGCAAAGTATTAATATAGCCAAACATACCATAGTATAAGCATAACCAAGCATACATCTAGTAATACAGAGCTTATGCACATCTGCAAATAAAGTCAATTGTTCAAATATTTCTTCTTGCCATTGTATGTGTAGACATGCCACTTAAATTTTTAAAACATAGAACTCCATATAATTAACACACAAAAATCTGATATGAATAAGCAGTAATGAAAGTTCTGCTCTTCTATTTCACCTAAAAAAATATCAATGCCAAAACTGCAAAAACATGACGTTTACATGTTACCAAACAAACAAAACAAAACGAGAGTTCATAAGCTACACATAAAACACATCGCTGCTAACACCCTAAAACCATGACATTTACACCATACTAAATAAGCAGAACCATAGTTCATAAACTACACATTTGAGTAGATGTCTATGACATGGAATTTACATGTTACTTGCAATGTTCAACATGCAATTTACTTTCCAGTACTGGCTCTTGTAGGTACAAAGTGGACATCCACATTAGTGTACTTCGTGTGTTTGGGTAACACATAATTCCCAGCTAACCTGACTGAGCTTGATGACTGAGTACAGCCTCCAGTGTTGCAGTTTCACTGAAGAGTTAAATCATCCGTAGGACTACTTTTACAGCTTCACTGGCAACTAAAAGCTCAGCTTCAGCTGTTTATGAGGCCACACAGTTTGCTGATAAAGTTTACTGCTGTACTCAAAGAGAAGTATGCTTGCAGGACAGCAAGTAGTTGGTTCACTGGCATATTCAGCAGAAGTAAATATTTTCAGCTCTCTAGGAAATCTAGTAGGTCTAGGTTGTTACTGAAACCCGGGTATCATTTTCACTTTGATGTATTGTAAGATTTAAGATATGTTTAATCATTAACTATCTTCTGGTTCTTCTAGAAGCTGTGAGATAGCTTACAACAAAAAAATTTCTAAAATTGTCGCTACAGCCAAATACGTCAGCCATGCTACTCCTTCTTAATAGGTGGATTGAGTTGTCGTACCTTTTAATTCTACCATCTGCACAAATTTCTCAGATGGTGTTAAGACAATTTGCTTCTGCCATATTAAACTAGATGACGATATGGTCCATCTAGTGACTAATAAAAAACTGAATTATCTCCATCATATTTGTAAAAAATTCCAGCAGTTTGTACCACAAACTAGAATTCCATTTTCAGTCTTGTTGAAAGCCATTGATGCTTATTATAATTAGAAATGCAGTAATACAGACAGAGATGTATCCTGTTATACAGTGGGCCTAATCCAAAATTGAGCATTAAAAAATGAATCATAATTTGAATATTTTGTACATCATTTTAAGCTTTAAAGACTTGTAAAGTGTGTGCATACCATACCAATCTTATCATAAAATCCCTTAAACAGCTCCAGATATTTTTCTTCCTGTGGTAGACTTTATAAAAATGATGACATCACACCAGAGTGTGTTTTGTTTAAACATTAATGAGATCCAGTCCTCAACACTGCTCAAAGTATGTCACATTGTGTAACATGACAGTTCCATTATAAGCAGGACCATCACATTGACTGAAACTGTGTAGAACTAGGTGTCATCTGTGATGATACACTTTCTTGCATGTTCTGCATGAAAATCCTGTTCGTTAGAGAATTCATCATATCCTACCTGTTATTTTGTCAAAGTTCATGTAGACTTCTCTTCCAACTATTCAATTTCTTTTTTCAGTGATGATGGACATTTACTCCATCTGGTGTCCTTATTCCACCAGAGTATTTCTGTGACCAGCCGTCTCTTAAGCTTGAAACAGTTGGATCTTTTTTGAGTTCCCCCCCCCCCCCCCACCCCCCAAAGGTGGACCTATGCTCTACTGGACTGTTCAAGTTGTATCTTCCCCTCACATCCATGATGTTCTCTATGCTAAAAGTATCAGCCTCCTAAATTACTTGATTTGATACTAACCTACTTTCAAATTTTGGTAATACTGTCAGAATTTTTCTAGTAAGTTTTGCAATATGTGCAACATATTGGCCCTCCAGCATCAACATATTCAGGGTGTAACCAACAAAAACTGTTTGTTGTCCATATGCATCCTAGTTCTTCTGAAATTCTTCAATAACTTTTGGTGCAAGTAATACATAACCTAATCAAATGTGGCAAATCTTTTTATAAAGAATATGAATGTTCTATTGAATGTTTAGCACAGATATTTTTTCAGGGTACTGAATTGTAATAACAAATTTTTATCATTTGATTTCAGAAGACATCAGACCCTTTCACTACCAAATTCCTATCCATCATCACCCTGAAACACTGACTGGATGATTACATCCATTTTTCACAGTCTGCATTATCTCTTGCCTCCTTTCGAAAGATATAGACTTCTCTTTAAAAATATAAACAGCTGATACGTAAATTCTTGTATAATTACGTGTAGAATAGGAACATGTTGAACCTCATAAAGATTTGTTTTCCCTAGCTCCTGATAAATCTGCATTGATTTTTGCTGGAGTGCTGTTGACTTATATATGATGGTGGCCGTACATGTGAATATGAAATTCCAGCACTGGTGCTGTTCACCCAGCTGGCACCACATGAGGGCACAGTCATGTGTATGTTTTGTAAACCCTCGTCGCCAGTTTTTTAAAGGCCTCGTTGCTACTGTTGTGGAGGCCGAGTTGCCACTATTGTTACAGTAGGCCAAGTTTGTGAGTTTGTGAAATGGCTTCTAGTGCAGTACACTGCTAAGATAATTTCTCCCTGCCACTATTACACAGCTATGCCCCAGGGTCAGGTAACAGGTTAGGAGAACAAAAGTTCTACAATACTCCAACAAATTAGTAACAAAGTGACACAAATAAGTTAAAAAGTTTAATTATCTTTGTGATTAGTTGAAATATGAAGTCTGCAACACTGTTTGGAGTACAACACAAAAAAGGCCCTCAAATGCTAATTGCAAAAAATCGTAGGTCAACTTCACAGTACATAGCAAATGCAATTTACAACTGTCCATTCACTTCTAAGAGTTCACTAAACGGCATTCCCTGTCTAAGTCAGCCCTGGATGATGATCTATAACCAAATGGGTGAGAGCTGCTCTTCTATCTTCAGAATAGGCTTCAGCTGATATTCCGGTCATTGGCAGATTGTACTCGCTGGCAATTGGCTGAGGTGAAGTCGATATCTTCATCCTCAGCACCACCCGCGCATGTTTGAGTGCGTGCGTGCATGACAGGGAAGGAGTGCGGGACACGTCTGTTCGCGCGTGTGCGCTTGTGTGTGTGTGTGTGTGTGTGTGTGTGTGTGTGTGTGTGCATGCGCACGCGTACACTCTAGCTTCTTACAGAACAGTATTATGATATTATGAAAAGACAATAATATAAAATGGATAGTTGCTACTCACCGTATAGTGGAGATGAAAAGTCGCAGATAGACTCAACGAAAAGACTGTCAAACAAGTAAGCTTTTGATCAAAAAAGGCTTTTATTGGAATTAGACAATGTACATGCACACACACATTGACAACAGGGACACACACACACACACACACACACACACACACACACACACACACACTCTCATGCAGACGTCAGTTGCGTTTGTGTGAAAGTGTGTGTGTCTGTGTCTGATTCCGATGAAGGCCTTTTTGGCTGAAAGCTTACGTGTCGGGCAGTCTTTTTATTGTGCCTATCTGTGACTCTGCAGCTCAACTATACGGTGAGTAGTAACTGTCCTTTTCATAATATTGTTATTGTTACATGATTGCTACTGATCATATAGAGGAGACACTGAGTCACAGATAGACACAATGAAAAGAGTGTTACATACTTTAACTTTCGGCCGAAAGGCCTTCTTCTCAAGATGAAACTGCTAAAACACATGTTCACACAAGTACAATCCACACATACATGACAATTGCCTCTGAGTGCCGTGGGCTGACTAGCTTCTTGTAGTATTTGTCAGAAAGCTAGCAAAATTTTCATTCTTTTTTGTGTGCCTATTAATGACTCAAAGCCTCAACCGTTGGGTGAGTGATCTCCTTTGCTCCTAAATTATTTAAGCTCTGCCAGAACTTTTCTTACCATATTAACTAGAATATTGTTTACTTTGATTTGATTTCATTGCTGAGACAAAACAACAGTGGTCTTACACCCCTGTTACCAGCTCCAAAACTAAGTTAATTGTGTAGTTTGTCCCCCTGTTATTCTAGTACAACCAGACAGTACTCCTGCAGAGTAGTAAGAGATCCTTTACTAGATCATTGTTAAAAACACTCACTTCAGGAAGTAATGACCCAAATATCCAAATATTTTGTGTATTTTTACCTCCTGTGCTTCACATTGGAGTATTAAATGTGGTGTGATCTCATCTCCCACACCACACAGTTTGGACATAGAGCCTTCTTTCACTATACACATCACAGGGAGGTGTTTATCTGAAGCTCCTGTGGCCAGTCATTAGACCTGCATTAGTTTAGTCTGCCTTTTGTTCAATCTGCGAATTGTGAAACTTCTCTTAAAACACACCTTCATTATATTGCCATGGTCATGTTTCTTTATCTTAGATCAATATTTTTTGTGCTGCCTATTGATCCAACTACATAGTTTAGATTTTACTATCACCTTAGTAACGGAAAAGGTCCTAGTTCAACAAATGAATTCTTCGTCCCTGCCCTGGTCAGTGTATCAGGTTGTTCGTTGCCTCTAATTCCTGAGTGACCAGGGACCCACAGCAGGTTTACCCACTTGCTTTCCTCTCACCTTACAGTTGATTCTGGTGTTATATTAGTTACTTTATAACAGTCAATCAAGCTGTGTCAATAATCTTTCAGCTATGTGTCTTCTCTGTATCTCTCTCTCTCTCTCTCTCTCTCTCTCTGTATGTGTGAGTGTGTGTGTGTGTGTGTGTGTGTGTGTGTGTGTGTGTGTGTGTGTTACATAAAGTTCTATTTTCTTCTGATTAATTAAGTAGAATATTGCTTGTTTTATAACAATGAATCAATATGTATTGATCAGAAAGCTACTACTCTAGATGTAATATTACAACTTATATGTACCTGTTTTTTGTATCTGCTTCTATATAAAATTTTATACTTTGACAAGTCTTATATCATGACTGTGATAACTGGGCACCAAATAAAGAAATAGAAATAAATGTGACAGGAAATTTATGTGATGTTGCTTCCTTTTGTCAACTTGATGGTTCTGGAATTCATAAACATGATTTTTTTTTTAGCAGCCCATTCACTCATGTCAGATTTTCAATGAACTTGTAAAAGCTTGTGAATTTGTGAACTCACACGACATAGTCACATACGGTAGCTGCAATGGCCCTTCAAGTACAGCACACAGTTCAACAGTACCACAAATCTATCAGCTCTGTGTATTCACTGCACCCTGTAGTGTAAAATGTGCCTCGTAACTCAACAGAATATTGCCCAATCACATGTCATCAACTTTGGTACGTGCCAGAAACCTGAAAGCAAATTCAGAACATTGTTGTGGATCATGAGGTTTCATTTGCTGCACTGTCTGGATCTTGTACGGATACCAGTGTAATATAGACTGCATAACTTTCTGTACTGTTGACCATGGGATGGGCATTTCTTGTGACACTGCATGAGCACTAGCACTACCCAGGCCACATGTTGTGTGGTCAGTTACAGCAACAGCAACATCATCAGTAATAGCCTTCATCTTCCAGGTGCCACACCTAGCTCACTTGTACTTCCAAATTTCTTTATCATCTTGTTTAAACCATTTAATGACATTGGGCCTCTCCTCACATATTTAAATTGGAGATACTCTCTCAATTTCACATTGTAATTGCTGTCATTCATATAAAACAGTTTCACTAAAAATGCTTTATCTCTCTTCTTAATAGTCATACTGCTCACTCACATTATGGCTTTTCAAATGACAGCATGAATGTTGTCATACAACCAGTGTACGTTGCCAGATTTTCATCTGTTGATCAAAATTGGAACTAACTTTTTTCCAGCTTAAATCAGTTTCGCATTAATGCATTAGCGTTTCTACCAAGTTTTGCTGTCGTACACTAAATACAGCCCACAATGGACCTCTGTGAAGAGCTGCACTTGAATTATAACCATCTGGTACTTACTTCTGCATGAAGTTTTGTGGCACCTCAACCCTTTCATTTGACACCACTTTGTTAGTGGTCACTTTACCTTTTCCACATTTGGACATCATCTCCAAATAGCTTCTGGTGCTTTCTTTGCCTTATTGTTCATTATCTCTGTACTGTGTCTTAAACACAATTATTTTTCCATGCGTCTTACATGATGCATCCGTTTCCACCATAACTGAAGCACTTCAAATGAAACTGCCTTTCTGATTTGGCAGCATGATAGATCCAATTATATTTAACATTGTGTATATTGTGGTCACTGTGAACTTTTGTTGTGGTAACTGCACATTGTTGGTGTCACTTTTCATTCAATTTTTACCAGTTAATAACTTTTATTACTATCTATCAATGTATTAAGGAATTTTACCATCAAAGCTGAATCATTAAGTTTAACATATGGCTGTTGCATGTGTAAAACCAAACCTTCAAATTTGGCTATGTGACTCACAGTGTCTTTCACTTGAATATGATTACAATTATAAAAACAGTCTTAATTTTTTTTTCTTTTTGAATATCAGTTTGGGTAGACTAAGCAGCTTTCTTTCTTGCCAAAAGAAAAAAAAGGCCATTTAATTTTACCACTGTATCATTAGCTGTGTCATGCAATCTGTAGTTTCCACATAACCTTCTAATGTTCAACATAATTCATGCGAATTATTGCCATCTGTCAGTTTCACTTTATATGCTGCAGGTTGTTCACAGTCGCAAAAATGTATTAGTGGTTCAGTTTTATGATGTGTGTAACATGAAATTCATTAACTGCTGGAACGTACAGTAAAATTTGTATCATAAGCTTCTACACATTCCTGTTTGCAGCATGTCATCTAATGATATCTCAAGACCGCGGAACTCCGTGATAAATCTACCAAAAATATTCGAGCAAGCAGTTTAGACTGCAGAAACAATGGTAAACAGGAAGAACAATTACTCAAAGAATGTAACAATAAAACATGGCACTCCACAAACACAGTACCATGTTTTGCTACCATACTGATGAATCATGTATCTGTGACATTGCTGTACTTTAATGAACATCTGGAATTGTATGGGGTACAATAAGACACACAGGCACCTTTATCTGCTACCATATTAATGAGTTGTAGAGATTTCATGTAACACTGCCATGCTTTAATTAACAGCCGGAATTGTATGGGGTACAACAGGAGACACAAGCATGTGTCAAACTGAACACACTAGAAGCACAACAAAAAAACACATCTAACAGCAGTACAGAGGAGCCTAAACACACATGGACATGCACGGGGGGGGGGGGGGGGGGGATCTGTGTTTAAATCTTTGAGTGTATCATTGTGCACATAAACATGCTGCTTTATGGGGAAAAGAGTTCTATATAATTAACACCTAAAATATCAGTTGCTAATAAGCAGAAATACAAATTTTACTCTAACAACTGTAACTAATATTTTAACAGTGTTTCTGTCAAATTTTTAAACTCACTGCAGGTTCCTGCAATGGATATTCCTGGTCAGTCCAGTATACTTGAAGCAACAAGGCTGGGTGAAACTGCATTTTCAGCAATGGAAGTATCAGGATCAGAGACAGCAGACAAGACACCTTCACCTGGAGCAGGCAGTGAATTTCTGGTTGACGAAGAAGCTGCCTCCACTTGTCCTCTGTTGACACCATCACCTCCTGCAGGTGCATTCCACATATCTCTCACCGCTGTGGCCCGACCACCAGGTAACTGTATTTGTAACATTAATGGCATATTTGTTTGTGAGCCTCATGTGGAGTCCATGCTAAACTGTAGGTTCTACCATAACTGACTGGGTAGTTCAATTCGGAGGTCATACGGAGGCAAGGGCATATGACCTCTAATACAACAGTGCCTAGTAAAGCACTGAGGTGCCCAAAGCACCATTCTGGTTAAGGACAGCTATTACTTGTGAGTGTGTTGGGAGGAGGGTGTTGCAGAAAGAAGCAAAGTCTGCAACCCACTCCTCTTCATTACGTGTCGTGTGCCACTTCCCCTGCCTGTGTCATGGTGGACTTACTGGTGCCACATTGCTATCCCACTCACTTGCTGACTCTTCCACCCATCCATTTCCCTCTCTTTCCCTCCACTTCTCCCTTCTCCTCCACTGTTGCAATCCAAGGAGAAGTGGTCATAACATCCCCCTTCCCCCAAACAACATTACCTTCAGAAAAAAAGCTAGATTCCCAAAAATTGGAAGGAATTCTGGAAAATGACCAGCAGTGTTTAACACAGAATACTTTTCACTGCATATCTGAGGGTGTACTCATTGGATGGCCTTGCAACTGGAATTGCTGCAGGAAACATTCCAGACAGGAAAAGGCATCATTCAGAGGCTGACCGTATCTGCTGCCAACAATAAATCCGATACGGTTCCTGAGTCCACAGATAGAACTGACAAACCACTGGAAGTTCACTAAGGCAAAACGAAAAAGTAAATGTCCTCCACTAAGAAAAACTTGATTGAAAGACTGACTTTCCCAAACATAGGAAAAAATAGCTGAAAGATAACAGCACTTCTCTACTTACACACTACGGTCTGAAGACCCTTTGTTATAATTGTAGCCCTAAGTGAAATACTCATACTGATAATGCTGAATGAACACTTTGATTTTATATCATGTGAATCATGATGTTCTCCTTTGAAGAGAAGATGTGCAAACAAATCTGTGACACAGCTATGGCCACCCACATGACCCTCCTAAGCCAACATGTTTATGGACCATCTAGAGGAAACTTCCTATCCTCCCAAACTCCAAAGACTTTGTCTGGTTCAGGCTCATTGACAACATCTTAATGATCTGGACTTGGGAGAAAGACACCCTATCCTCATTCCTTCAGAATGTCAACACCTTCTCTCCCATCCTCTTCACCTGGTCCTACTCAACGTAGCATGCTGCCTTCTTGGATGTTGACATCTTTCTGGCTCCATACACACCTCTGTTGACATTAAACTCACCAACAACCATCAGTGTTTACATTTTGGCAGTTGCCTTCCCTTCCACATCAAAAACCTCTTTCTGTAGTCTGGCCCACCCGAGGATGGCATACCTGTAGTGATGAGAACTCCCTTACCCAGTATGCTGAAGGCCTCACAAAGTCCTTTACAGACAAGCACTATCCCCCCAGACCTAGTCTGCAAACAGATTTCCAGTGCTATATCCCCACACACCCTACAATCCTCCCATCATGCCTGAGAAACAGCTATAAAGGAGTGCTCCCTTCATCACCAAATACCACATGGACTGGATCACCTGAACCATGCCCTCTGTCAGAGCTTTGCTTATATCTCATCCTGCCCTGAAGATCCTTCCCACCCTTCCTAAAGTGGCTTCTGTCACCCACTCAATCTCTACATCATTCTAGTCCATTCCTGAGCCGCTCCAAACCCCAACCCCTGATACAGAGATCCTATTCCTGTGAAACACCCAGGTGCAAGACCTGCCCAATCCACCCACACAGCTCTTCCTATGCCAATCCTATCACAGGCTTAGCCTACCAAGTCAGGTGCCGAGCCACCTGTGAAATAAGCCATATCATATATCATCTCTACTGCAATCATTGCACAGCCTTTGATATTGATACGACTAGCAGCCAACTGCCCATTAGAATGAATGGCCACCACAAAACTGTGACCAAATGCAAAGTGGACTTCCATTGAACATAACATACTTGATTTCAATGACTACTTCACAAACTGGACCATCTGGATCCTTGCCTCCACCACCAGCTTTTCTGAACGGCACAGATGGGAGTTATCCCTACAACACATTCTCTGCTTCCAAAATTATGCTGGCCTTAACCTTCAGTAACATTTTGCCACACACCCTCCACCCAGCAGTTTCCACCCCCTCTGTCCTATCATCTCCTCCAAATTCCACATCCCCTCGCCCTCATTGTGGCCTACTCTCTGCTAACACACTCACCAATCTTTTTTCTTCTCCTTTTCTTTTCTGCGCCCGCCCTCCCCCTCCGCTCCCTTCTTTTCTGAAGACGGCTTCACTCAAATGCTAGTCACACACACATGAGACCAGCCAGAGACAGTGGGCATGTGTGTGTGTGAGTTGTGTTTGTGTGAATGAGTATTTGTATGTTTTGTAGTTCAGAAGAAGTCCTTTTGCTCAAAAGCTTATTTGCTTAGTAGTCTTCTTCTTGTGCCTGTCAGCAACTCAGCATCTTCATAATATGGTGAGTAGCATAGCAGTCTATCCTTTACATAATATTGTGTTTATTCCATCCTGGATTTTCCGTAGTATGATGGTGGTAATATTGTATACACAAGTCGTAAAAGGCCAGTGCATTGGCGGAACGGCTATTTGTATTCAGGTGGGCCATGTGAAAAAGTTTGCGGCATATTATGGTTGCACATCGGGAATTAACAGACTTACCATGCAAAATGGTAGTTTGAGGTAGACACATGGAAATCATTAGGGATCCAAGGATATCCACAATGTCAGGAGTACGGTGAAAATACCAAATTTCAGGTTTTACCTTTCACCATGGACAATGCAGGATCCGGCGGCCTTCACTTAATGATGGAGAGCAACAGCATTTGTATAATTTTGTCAGTGCCAAGAGAAAAGCATCACTGCATAAAATAACCACAGAAATCAATGTCGGATGTACAACGAATGTATCTATTAGGACAGCACAGCAAAATTTGATTTTAATGGGCTATGACTGCAGAGACTGACATGATTGCCTTTGCTAGCAGCACAACATTGCCTGCAGCATCTGTTCTGGACTTGTGACTGTATTGCTTAGACCCTAAAAGACTGGAAAACTGTGGCCTGGTCAGTTGAGTCCCAATTTCAGTTGCTAAGAGCTGATGGTAGGGTTCGAGTTTGGTTCAGCTATTTGGAGACTATTTGCAGTTGTTCATGGACTTCGTGTTCCCAAATAACAATGGAATTTTTATGGATGACAGTGCATCGTTTCATTCGAGTGAATGATTTGGCCACCCACATTGCCCAACATAAATCCAATTGCAAATTTATGGAACGTAATGGAAAGTCAGTTTGTTTACAAAATCCTGCACTAGCAACGCTTTCACAGTAATGGATGGCTGTAGAGGCAGCATGACTCAGTATTTCTGCATGGGACTTCCAAGGATTTTTTTGAGTCCATGCCACATCAAGTTGCTGCTTTACACCAGGCCAAAGAAGGTCCAACACGACATTAGGAGATATCTTATGACCTTTGTCATCTCGTTGTATGTATAAATGGGAAAATTCTAGTAAGTAATCTGTTAAAATAACAAGCACACAGAATTCCTACTTATCTTCAGGAGTGAAATTCCAGGTACTGAATGTAGAAACACTTAAAGTAGAAAATACTTATTGTATGTTTTAGAACTTGCAGGAAAGAAAGAGGATTAGTTGGGGAAGATTGAAAAGGATGGGCTGGTCACTCTGACCTTAGATTAAAAGGGACCCATCTATTACAAGAACAAGAGGATGTCAATAGCTGTTGCTCTATACCTTTATACACTTTTTGGAAACTTTGCTATTGGAAATAAGGCAAAGTTGGACATCACCAACACTAGGTGTACCCTGTCAGTATGCCCCACTGCCTGATAGGGAACTAAAATGCTTCTAGAAATTGACTCTAGAGTTAATTCCTCATAATCATATCAATGAATTTTAAAATGCTGCTCATTGGTGATTGTTACACTGACAGTTCCACTATCTTGCGCTCTGTTGAAGTGTAGCATTCAAAGAGCTATTTTAGACAATAACCACTAAACTCTAGAATGTGACTTGATTCTATCTTTTGTCTATAATGCCTCTCCTTGTTTTAGTTGTTAGTTCAATAATAATAATATATTGCCTTGTTTCAGTGTGTTACCATTATTATGCTTTCATGATTTCCACCTGGTGTTCTGAAAAACAATACTCATCTGTCAATTTCCCCTTGCAGGAGAGCCATGAACATTCCTTATCATGTTAAAGTTGTTACAGAAATGGCTCTATTACTTGTCATGAGTTTGAACTTGGGGCAAATAATATTTCCTCTTGGAGAAATGATAGTAAACAACAGAAGATGGAAAGGGGATCTGTAAAACATTCAATGTATATAATCCAGACATGGAGGGGGGGCATTACTTATTCAACATGTAGAAGAGGCCAACCAGCAATGAGTTTTGTAGCTCTTGGCCCATAGTGAAGGCAAAAATGTCTCATACATGGATTCACATCTGGTTACATCTACTGGTACTTAGTTTTCTAATAGCTGGCATAGAAGTTTGAAACAGCCAGTCTTACCTGGTTAAATCTACATGGTCTCTCTAAGTGGCTCAGGAGTGCATTACACATCAAGAGACAGCCACAAGTGTGTGTGGAGTGAATGCAATATATTATTATTTGTAAGGATAAACAACAATGAGATTTTAGAGTTGGAGCAAGGCTTATGTAATGAATAGCTCAAAAATGAACTGAAACCAAAAACTGATAGTACTGAGATTTTTGGAGCAAATGTAAATGGTTACCCATGAGACAAGGCATGTGGGATGAGAGATGGCACAGTCATAGCTCAATAGACAAAATATCACAAATTAACCATGTTTAAAACTGAATCTGCTTACAAAATTATTGAATAAAGTTAGCTATCAAGGACCCTGTTGTCGACCACCAGACTTGTCTACAGAACAGAGGAAACCTCTGTTTTTTGGTATATGTATGTTGTCAAGCCATGTCATAAAAGGCAGAGGAGTGTTTAACCACCCCACAATCAGCTGATCAAATCACTGTTTCATAAGTGGTGGATGAGACATAATTTTCTGTTACATTATTCTAAAAGCCATGTCTCAAAAGTTCCTAGGACAATGGGTTTGGAACCTTATCCACAGTAGAAATGTGTTAGTCTTGTTAGTGACTATTAACAATTCACAAGTCTGTATTAATCAAGTTTACTTAAGCAGAATAGGTTTAGTCATTTAATTTACAATTGATAATAAGGCTACCTTTTTGGAAAAATTCCAAATATTTAATACCTGTACTTTATTAATATTCTTAAAAACTATACACAGCACTGTTTACTTCAAAAACTTCGGTTGCCATATAGAATAGATGTTCCAGTAGCTAATCATAAATCTTATTTTAAAGATATTAAATAACTGACTTTGGAAATATATGAAATATTTTAAACAACATTATTTTGTGTGAAATACCAGTCTGTGTTTCAGAGTTTCAAAGTCCAGTTTTCCTCTAGTGTTGAGATGGTGTATGTTATCTCTTGTATCAAATTCACTTCAGTTGTCTTTTTTCATTAAGTAATCCTGCATAGATATGTAGGTGTACCACAGTCAGTATTATGAGCTGTATAAAGAGGGGCCAGCAGTGCTTCATAGAACTAGCTATGCTCATTTTTCTGATAAGTTTTCAAAATTTTGACAGTGTAAGAGGAATGTCCCCTTTTCAGTATGTTGTAGGAGATGTGTGAATGGAAAAATCCAAGTATTCCATCTTCAGATTCTCATTAATGACTGCACCTGTCAGTTTCTAGCACATTTGATTTATTCGCGTCCAGGCGTGGTTAATGTGTCCCTTCCTGTTTAATTTGGAAACAGAGTGAAAGCCTAACAGTTTTATGGATTCACTTTGGGCACCTTAAATCAATACTAGAATTAGTTCATGTGCATTATCAGGCTTACTAAGTAGTTCAATACAAGAAAAACCAATTCATTGCTAGTTATAATTTTTCCTCAGTTTCCTGATGTACAGGGTGGTCCAAAAGTCCGAACACACCCAGATAAAATCCAAATGGAGTAGCAAACAAAGAAACAGAGTCCCTACACACGAGGAACTGGAAGGGAGAAACTTCATAGCATATGCCACCAACATGGCGGCCATCTTGAAAGCCGCCATCTTGGATTCAACTCCAAAATTTCAAATGGGAATGTGGTCATGTGACATATCAAACACATAGAGAATTTCACCAGAAAAACAATGCCGTTGTTATTTTAAACATGGCTTTATTCATTCTCGTGTTATAGCCAATTACTTGCGGCAGCAGTGGGACGCTCGGCAGCGTGAGTATTACGTACTGAGAAGTCATAAAATGGAGTCTGAAACGGTGCAAAGTGACTATTTCATGCCTGATATGTTATATGTGTTTAACTGTTAGGTATCATTTACTCATGCTAACGTTTTAATCATTGTTTCCTTATTTAAAGGTTACAAAATGTCCTTAACACATGAAGAACGCATTGAAATCATCTTGATATCAGGAGAAAGAAGCACACGGGTCATTGCTGAGGATTTCAACAGTTGTTACCCAACCAGACAGCCCATCACTCACAGCGCAGTTGCCAAGCTTTTGGCCAAATTCCGAGCAACAGGTTCTGTCGCAGATAAACTTAAGGCTGGAAGACCAAAATCCGCCACCGATGAAGCAACAACAGTGAGCGTGTTGGCATCATTTAGGAAGAGTCTGCAACGGAGTACCCATCGCCTGTCAGAAGAATGTGGGGTTAGCCGTACCTCCATACTGTGAATTTTATCGCAGCACAAATGGCACCCGTACAAAATTCAGCTGTTCCAACACCTGAACGAGGATGACCCAGACCGTCGGGTACAGTTCGCAGAATGGGTGACACAGCAGCTGCAGATAAACCCACGTTTCCTCTATCAGGTGCTGTTCAGTGATGAAGCCAATTTCTTTATCAATGATGAAGTGAACAAGCAGAATCACAGATACTGGTCTGACACAAATCCACACTGGATTGATGCTTTCAAAACGGTCGACTCACAAAAAGTGATGGTCTGGCGTGGTATGTGGGGTACCAAAGTCGTTGGACCTTTTTTCATTGATGATACATTAACAGCCAACAGTTATCTGAGGTTATTGGATGAATAAGTGTTTCCCTCGTTGTTAACAGAGGACGGGACATTTCCGGAATTCTTCCAGCGTGATGGAGCCCCACCACATTATGGGCACAATGTGCGAGCATACCTGGATGTGCAGTTCCCTCAAAAGTGGATTGGTCGTAGGGGTGCTGTGGAGTGGCCACCACGTTCACCAGATTTGACTCCTTTGGATTTTTATCTTTGGGGTCATGTCAAACACTGGTTTATTCTGTGAAAATACGGGATTTGCATCATCTAAAGCAGCGCATTGTTGATGCGTGTGGTCAAATTCAGCCAGATGTGTTGGTCAAAGTTCATCAGGACTGGATTCGGAGGATAGCATTAACAATCCATCATAATGGACAACATATCGAGCCATTCCTATGACTTTTGGTGGTCTCTCGGGACTGTGTAACATCAGCGTAATGTCTCTTCGGCACATAACACACATGCTGCCAAGCGTCCCACCACTGCCACTTGTAACTAGCTATAGCCCAAGAATGAATAAAGCTATGTTTAAAATAACAACACCATTGTTTTTCTGGTGAAATTCTCTATCTGTTTGATATGTCACATGACCACATTCCCATTTGAAATTTTGGAGTTGAATCCAAGACGGCGGCTTTCAAGATGGCTGCCATGTTGGGGGCATAGCTTATAAAGTTTCCCCCTTCCCGTTCCTCGTGTGTAGGGACTCTGTTTCCTTGTTTGCTACGCCATTTGGATTTTATCAGGGTGTTTCCGGACTTTTGGACCACCCTGTAGTTCTACTGTGGCATGATACGTATCAAGCAGTGCCTTCTCATCTGCATTACAGACCTTAAATTACTCCTCCATGTTTCATTAATTGCAGTGATGAAAAGGAACAGAGCAAGGAGCGAGTCCAGTAGGACAAAAGTCTGACCTTTCATCAGCATAGAGCAAATATTTCTGACTGAGACAAACTGTCTCCTATTGCTTAAATTGGAGGATTTGATTAAAGCTAAAGATGGCCTGTGTATGCCGTAAAATTCCAGTTTGCGCATATAGGATGTGAAAGAGTGTAAGTCAGTGACTTCACTGAGATCACACAAAGTACAATTGATACCAAATCCTTAATTTAAAATGCAGTTGGTACCTAGTTAATGACCTCAGTGACAGCAGAATTTTTACCTTGTTGGAATCCAAACTGTCTGTTGGGGAGGAGATCTTGCTTTTCGAAATATTTGTTCAGCTAGTTGCATATAAGAGACTTGAAGAGTATGGAGAAGATAGGAACAATAGAAATCTTTTCCAAATGCCCACAGAGAGATGGGTTAAGTGATCATGCTTCAGTCGTGGCAACAGCCATCATCAAAACACATAGAGTGGCAAACTAAGCAGAGAATTCTCCACGTTAAGTAAACAGAATTAAGATTATGTTACCTCATACCTCAGACAGGAGACAGATTTATATAAGTTGGACAATGAACATGAAGAGGAACTGTGGCTCAAAATTGAGTGAGTATTCACTCATGCTGTAGAAAAATATTTACCTACCACAATAATTAAAGCTGACGGAGATCTCTTCCAGTAGACAAGCAATATCCTGGCTGCTGCACTGTAGCTATAAAAGCACTCCATCTTCAGGCTGCAAGTGGCCCATCGGGACCATCCGACCGCTGTGTCATCCTCAGCGGAGGATGCAGATGGGAGGGGCATGTGGTCAGCACACCGTTCTCCCGGTCGTTATGATGGTTTTCTGTGACCGGAGCCTCTACTATTCAGTCGAGTAGCTCCTCAATTGGCATCACGAGGCTGAGTGCACCCCGAAAAATGGCAACAGCACATGGACGCCCGGACGGTTACCCATCCTAGTGCCAGCCACACCCAACAGTGCTTAACTTCGGTGATCTGACGGGAACTGGTGTATCCACTGCAACAAGGCCATTGCCTACTGTAGCTATAAAACGAAGTATAAATCTTACAATAGATAGATACTAACTGTGTGACCAATATGTGACGGATACAATAAATGTGACAGCAAAATAATGTCACATAATCTCTCCAAAAAAACTTACATAATAATGGCTGTATTTTAAAACTGCCAGCAGCACAAAAATTAGTGTTTGTGCACTTATTAATATTACTTGGACTGAAGAAGGTGGATATTGAAAACAAATGTTATTTAATTGTTTTTTCAGTGAGGAGGATAAAGAAATATTCCCTGCATTAGATTTCCATGCAGATTCTATGTTTTCAGTGTTCGATACTTTTGGTGCTCAAATAGAAAAGCAGCTAAAATCACTAAAACCTAGCAAGGTGCGAGGACCTAGTAGAGTCCCTGTCAGGCTCTATATTCATTTTCAAACCTACCATCGTACATAAGACGCCTCATAAATAAAAGAGATAAACTTTTAATGTTAATACAAATAAATGGAAAGTCAGGTGGACAAATACAAGCTAATGTCATACTACCATACTATTGTAGAGTAAATAAAACAAAAGGGGGACAAGAGTTGTCCACATATACACATAAATCTGTGTTGAATCCTGGGCCTTACAGGAAAGTGAGTATAGTGTTAAACTATTCTTGGAGTGCTGTGTCACAACAGTGTATTTCTAATAACACACAAACTGTTGGTAGCGATAGTTTGCAGTCTCCCAGCAGCAAATATTGTAAGTTTCCTTAAACATTCAAAGAGATAATTAATGATGCTATACAGACTTAACCGAAGACCTTTTATTTGTGATGAGCTTTTAATATTGATCTCTTTGTAGATGGTACTGACTGATGTCCAACTTTAAATATTTTCTGCAATAAAGTACCCAACAAGAAGACGTTAATAAATTTTTAGATACAACTACCATCAGTGACCAAGTTAATGTCATGATACATAAATACTGTAAAATTGGTTCACAGCCCGTGACTCAATCACAGTGTTTTGAGAGAATTTACAGGCCTAACACTGGGAGGAGATGTACAAAGTAAACAGATTAGATGAAATATTAACCTCATTTTTAAATATTTTCTATGATCTTTCTGTAATAATTTCCTTTAAAACAAAAGAAGGAAGATGGTTAACGCTATGGATCAGTGTAGAATAATCAAGCAACTCAGTTCGGCATGTCTTGCCCGTAGACACGTCACATATTGCATTGACTTGAAGACAGTGATGTTAGCTTATTTTGCTTATTTTCACTTTGCCTTGTTTTTGTATTTCTTCTGTGGGAATTAAATATAATTGAATAAAATGTTTATGCAGCAAAACTGAGCTGTAACAATAATGTGCAAAGAGAATACTCCATATCTTGCAAAAGTCTGCTCAAAGGTGTTAGAGTCTTACACTCACTGCTCACAACCTGTACTCCCTTATGACAATAGATACTAATAACAATCTGCACCAGTGGAGTTGTGATTTAAAGATGCAAAATAAAAACATAATTTCCTCATATACTAAGCTTACTTTTCAAGATTTCTGAGTGGGATCCTGTATTCTAGTAAAAAGGTTTTCAGCACAGTACCGTCATACATAAGGTAAAGATTTGGTAATACATATAAATTATTAACTTTTTATTTTATCATCTCATATGTTTTATTCAGCAGATGACCTTTAATGTGTGTTCATGGTACTAGGAGGCCAATTTCACATGTTTGAAATCAAATAATGTGAATCTCTGTGAGAGTGAGTCTTTAACTGTTTGGTGTGAGCCACTTGTGTGTTGTTCAGCTACTATTTGGGCCATGTCTGGTAAGGTAGAGCAAAAAGAAAATGTATTAGTATTGATGTAATAAAAAGTACTCTCTGCTAACTCAGTTTGAGCTGGACTCCCCCAGAGAGAGAGAGAGAGAGACTAAAGATATGACCTAAAATGTATGTAATAACTTTTCATTGAATGCAGAAACCTGTGTTACAGGTATGGCATATGAGCATCAAATCAGTCCATCAATTACTGACCCAGAGCTTTCGTCATCACTGCCAGGTCTTGATGGAGCACCAGGTTTCACTGCTATGAATGATGCCAACGTACCTGCACATGACAGCAGCCCAGCCATAGAAGGTGAAAGAAGTATATGTGTAAATAGTATGTTTTCAATAAAATTGAATTGAAGTAGAACTTAATAGATGTTGACTATATCATAATGTATATACACACATACTAGCACTTAATTATGTATAAACTAAGTGCACACACAAGTCCACACTTTAATGCATATGCTGCTTTCAAAACCATAAGCTGCATTGTCAGAAATGTAGAAACGTAGGAAAGAAGGCAGTGTGTCATGAAAATAGTAATACATAAAAGATACTGAAGAGAGGTTAAACATTTGCATACAAACTAAGGTGACAACCTCTAAATCAGAGCTCATAATACTGTTTTAACATTTTTCAGATGGTCCATCTGGAGCATTTCCAGGAGTAGCAGCAACACTGGAGTCGTCTTCCTCAAGCAGTTCTGTTCTGCATGAACCCACTGTCTGTGCACAACTTCTAAATTCTCATCATTACGCACACCTAACCAAGGGACCTGATGTGGCTGCATTTGTATGCCAAGTACGTTGTGTCTCTTAGTTTGAAAATGTTACGATTGATGAGATTCTGTCAAAGATCTGTTTGGGATGTAAATTTTTGGGCTTATACTTGGACTACAAATTTTTATGGAACATGCAAGTTGATAATGTATGAAAAAAATTAACCCAGTCTATATATATTATCAAAAGTATTACATACAATTAACATACATGTTACAAATTGAAATGTGGTGTCACACTTTGCAAATCTCACTCTAATAAACATATATAAGTATAATAACAATACGGAAAGTATCGATTGCTACTCATCACTTAGAGGAAGCAGTAATCAGAGACAGGCACAATGAAAAAGATTGCTAAAATATTGAAGCTTCCAGGCAAAGTGCTTCTTTCAAAACAGAAAATACACACAGGGGCCACTGTCTCCAGGTATTGGGACCTATCAATCCTTTCCATGTTGTTATAATATTAGAAAAGGAAAATTGCTACTCACCATATAGCGGAGATGCTGAGTCTCGGTAGCTACAACAAAAAGATTCACTCAATTATAGCTTTCAGCCATTAAGGCCTTTGTCAGCAATAGACACACACACACACACACACACACACACACACACTCATACAAATGCAACTTGCACACACATCTGCAGTCTCAGACACCTGAAACCACACTGCGAGCAGCAGCACCAGTGCATGATGGGAGTGGCAACTGAGTGGGGGTAAGGAGGAAGCTGGGGTGGGGGGATAGTATGATGGGAGTGGCGGGTGGCGGACAATGAAGTGCTGCAGTTTAGACGGAGGGCAGGAGAGAAAATGGGGTTGGGGGGGGGGGGGGGGAGTAAGTAGCGGAAAGGAGAGAGAAAAAGAAATTAAGAGACTGGGTGTGGCAGTGAAATGACAGCTGTGTAGTGCTGGAATGGGAACAGGGAGGGGGCTGGATGGGTGAGGATAGGTTGAAGCCAGGAGAGTAAAAGAACATAGGATGTATTGCAGGGAAACATCCAATTCAGAAAAGCTGGTGTTGGTGGGAAGGATCCATATGGCACAGGCTGTGAAGCCGTCATTGAGATGAGGGATATCATGTTTGGCAGTGTGTTCATCAACAGGGTGATCCACTTGTTTTTTAGCCACAGTTTGTCGGTGACCATTCATGCAGACAGACAGCTTGTTGGTTGTCATTCCTACATAGAATGCAGCACAGTGGTTGCAGCATAGCTTGTAAATCACATGACTGGTTTCACAGGTAGCCCTGCCTTTGATGGTATAGGTGATGTTAGTGACCAGACTGGAGTAGGTGGTGGTAGGAGGATGTATGGGACAGGTCTTGCATCTAGGTCTATTACAGGGGTATGAGCCATGAGGTAAGGGATTGGGAGCAGGGGTTGTGTAAGGATGGACGAGTTTATTGTGTAGGTTTGGTGGACGGCGGAATACCACTGTAGGACGGGTGGGAAGGATAGTGGGCAGGTCTATTCTCATTTCAGGGCACGACGAGAGGTAATGGAAACCCTGGGGGAGAATGTAATTCAGTTGCTCCAGCCCTGGATGGTACTGAGTTACGAGGGGAATGCTCCTCTGTAGCCGGACTGAGGGACTTTGGGAGGTGGTGGGAGACTGGAAAGATAAGGCACAGGAGATTTGTTTTTGTACAAGGTTGGGAGGATAATTATGGCCAGTGAAGGTTTCAGTGAGACCCTCAGTATATTTTGAGAGGGACTGCTCATCACTGCAGATGAAACGACCATGGGTGGCTAGGCTGTACGGAAGGGACTTCTTGGTATGTAATGGGTGGCAACTGTCGATGTGGAGGTATTGCTGGTAGTTAGTAGATTTGATATGGATGGAGGTACTGATGTAGCCATCTCTTGAGGTGGAGGTCAATATCTAGGAAGGTGGCTTGTTGGGTTGAGTAGGACCAGGTGAAGCAAATGGGGGAGAAGTTGTTGAGGTTCTGGAGGAATGTGGATAGGGTGTCCCCACCTTCAATCCATATAGCAAAGATGTTATCAGTGAATCTGAACCAGGTGAGGGGTTTAGGAGTCTGGGTTTTTAGGAAGAATTCCTCTTGATGGCCCATGAATATGTTGGCTTAGGATGATGCCATGCAAGTGCCCATAGCCGTACCCCAGATTTGTTTGTAGGTAATCCCTTCAAAGGAGAAGTAATTGTGGGTGAGGACTAGGAAGGAGGTTATTGGTTTGGAATCCATAGAGTGTCTGGAAAGGTAGTGTTCAATATCAGTAAGGCCATGGGCATTAGCAATGTTAGTGTACAGGGAGGTGGCATCAATAGTGACGAGCAGGGCACCATGTGGTAAAGGGAAAGGAACTATGGAGAGTCAGTGGAGGAAATGGTTGGTATCTTTTATATAGGAGGATAGGTTCTGGGTAATAGGTTGAAGACATTGGTCTACGAGAGCAGAAATTCCATGCTGTTGTTATTCCATCCTGGATTTTCTGTTGTTTGATATATAAGCATAAACAATATTGGATGAATTGTATACAGTTAAACACCAATGTCTGCCAATCTTAGGGGACTACTTCCTTCAGTATGTGGATTGGGCAAGGCAGCATCAGGAGATGAGGTATGTCCCATTCTGCGATCACCCATTGTATACAAAACATATCCAAGCATCGCTATGATGAAGTTGCAGTTGTAAATGAGGTACCTTATAACACTGATTTGAGTACCTTGTTTTGATAGTATAAATTCACAGTATAGATGATTGTCCTTTCTTGCAAGATTTGCTCTTTCTATTTGTACAGCTACTATTACAAAACAGTAATTAATTCATATGTATTAGAGTTAGACAGTTCTGGCAACAGGTCAGTTGAATATAAAATTAGGGAGATATTACAAGAATGGCTGCAGAGTACTGCTTCGAAGAGAGTCTTAGCTCTGCAGAGTACTTGAAGCTGCAGTTAACAATATTATATTTACAAGCGATGCAAAACAATCTACTGTCACCCAAGGACCAGTGGTTAAATTGGTGACCACTCAGTAACAGAGGGAAGTTGCAACTTCTACTACACAAAATGCAATTTCACATTGGTTTTCATCAGTATTGAATGATCAGTTCTCAGCCTGATGAAATAACAGTTACTTACAGTCAGTGTAAAATCAGTAGCAAGATTTTTATCTGAATTGCATCAGCAAAAAGAATATTTAGAAATCATAATGTCAAGCAATTCATAACCATAAGCTGTTGAAAATTTCAGCAGTGTAAAAGAAGAATGCCTTTTTGCTTGCTGCATGTTAAGTTTTTATTTGACTTATGCACACAGGCACATTTTGCCATACTTACAGGGCATCTTTGGTGGGTGTGAAATATTACATGCTTTTTTGTCATTTGCAGATGCAGGTTTGCATATACTGATTGTAGATTTAAAACAGTTCAGTATTATAATAAAACGTAAAGGTACTTAGAGTTCACCATCTAATTCATTGTTTATAAACCAAACAGCTTTCTCTCAGGTGTCAACAGTTTACAGAGTGAACACCAAGAAAACTGCAAGCTTTCAACCATTTTGCCACATGAGAGAAAGCTGTTTGCCTTATAAACAATGAATTAGATGCTGAACGGTAAGTCCCTTTCCATTTTAGTATAACAATGAAATGTTTTCAGTCTGTAACCTGTATATGTAAATTATAACCTATATGTGCAAATGAAAATGCTTTATAATACATCAGGACACCCACTGAAGATGCCTCATAAGTAAGGTGAAGCACGTATATGTGCAAAAGTTAAATAAAAAAACTTAATGTGCAGCAAGCAAAAAGGCATTTTTCTCTTAAAGTACTGCAATTTGCATACAGCTGCTGCAAAAATGGCAACCACAAGAAACTTGTTATATGCTGGTGATAATCACTATTAAAACAAATCTATCTCACTGCTTAATATCTACAGTAATATCACAAACTAATTAATTAGCGACACACTAACAGGAGAGACGACATACAGTGATACACATTCAGGTCCAGAGAATCTAAATTAAGATTCTCAAAATGATAAGAAGAAGTGTGGAGACTCTTAGTACATTTGGCGTATCAAAACAGTTTTGTTAATAACCTTCTACCTAAGTGGTTGTCAATGTGAGTCTGGGATATTGGTCTAGTAATTTCTCTGCTTCATCACAAGTATGTGATCAAAAAGGAAGATAATTCCTTCATTAATAACATCGATAGGATTTTTCAAGACTTAAAATAGCAAATAGAAAAAATGCGAAAGTGAAATGGGAGTCTGTGGCAGCTAGAGATTTTACAACAATGCATAGCAAAGGCAGAAGAGATGAGCTTGAATGAGGTACAATAGCTTGATAGTGACATATGACACTTGCATGTGTAGGAGTGGTGTTTGAAGCCAGCTGATTTGGTGACAGCTCTGAGCTTACAGTAGCTTGTAGTGCGCTTATAAGCTTGGTATGCATAATAGCAAATGAATACATGTTGGAAATTCCACTCAGAAACACCTGTGTATATTCCCATTGATTTCTACTGCCTGAGGCATCTGTTTTGTGTTCTTCAGTGGAAAACCAGAAAGATAGTGTAGTACAAATATTTATAGTTATAGAAAAACCTTGGAGGTATTATTGTATTGGTTGGAAAAAATCTGTCTGACATTGGTTCAACTAGCCCAATTGTAGGCTTGACATTAATGTAAAAATCAGTTACAATCAACAAAATACAGTTGTTAAAACCAAGGATTTTGGTTTCACAATCAAAAACGGGAGTAGTTATACTGTAGTAGAAAATAGAAATACTGTTGGATAACCAATCCTTACGTGAAATTGTGGCTGTCTGGGAAAATAGTATCACTGACAAGTTGGGTTATGTTTTGAAGAGGGCTGTTTCCCAGAAGTACTGAAATATGCTGAAGTCAAAACACTCTTCAATAAGGGATCAAGAGAGATCATGGGAAATTATAATCCTCTCTTGATTCTCCCAGTCCCATCTACAATGTCTGAAAAACTTGCTGTTGCACAAATCCAAATTTTCTTTGCAAAGTATTCTGTTATTCTAGACAATCAATCTGGTTTTCATCAGGGGAACAGTTTCACTGAGAAAATAAGTACATCATTAAGGCAAGAGAAATAAGGTGGCAGGAATTTTCTGTGATCTCACAAAGCTCTGATTCTGTAAACAATGCATTGCTTGTTTACAAACTTGAAAAGTATGGCATTAGCGGCAGTGCCCTACAACGGCTGAAGTCCTACTTATCCAACAAAAAGCAAAGAGTTAGCATATCTTCAAATGGCTCATATTATTTTTCTGACTGAAAAAAAAAATTATCTCAGGGTGTTCCACAAGGCTCCATATTAGGCCCAGTCCTATCTCTCTTCTATGCTAATGACTTACCATTAAATATCAGCTCCCCCATCAGTTCTGTTTAGAGATGATACTTCTGTCTTAGTTGAAGATCAGGATTCAGAAAAAATTCCCAGATCTGTGATCAGTACCTTAGAAACTTGGTTTCAGCTAAATGGGTTGAATCTAAGCGTATCTAAGACTCACGTGATGTAGTTCAAAACCAAATAGTCAAAATGTGAGCAGATTAAGATTGTATACAACAACCAAGATATGGAAGAAGTTGACTCAGTCAAATTCTTAAGTTTAAATGTAGATAAAAATTCGAGCTGGCAGGCACACATCGAATACCTGGCAAACAAACTGAGCAGCTTTGCATTTGCAGCAAACAGCAAACTGCTACTGACATGGACACATGAAAAGTGTTGTATACAAGCTACTTCAAATCCTTTATGAGGTATAGTATATTGTTTTTTGTGGTAACTCGACAAACATAGTGTGGGTACTAAAAAATACAGAAAAAAATCATTTGAAATATGTCCACTGCAAATCAAAAATAACCATGTCAACCATTATTTAGAAAACTTAAAATATTAACTCTGCCGTCCTTATACATATATGAGATTATTATATTTTTGTAGACCAGGTATGAATTATGTGAGGGAAACCATGAAAAGATACTAGAAACAAAGAAAATTTTATGCTCCCTACCCACTGCCTCAAACTGTATGCCCAGGGAATAAATTAAAAGGGAACAAGTTGATGCAAATGAATTTAGGTTCACTTAAAAGAAAGCTATATGAGGTACTGACACTGAAGTGTTATTACTCAGTGTACGAATTCACGCAGGACAAACTGGAAATTTTGCACTGGATACAATGTGTTAGATATTCCAAGAAATATCCTTATAGTGTTATTATTTATTGTAGTGTTATTATTTATTAATGTAAAAATCATTGTAACTGTGTTATAAATTTTTGACATTTCTCCTGCACACAAACCAAATGGATTGCAAATGTACGCTATGAGATGAATAAAACACAATTCACAATTCCCTCCATCCTCAACAAAAGATAGCGCTGCAGCAGAAAGGGATTACCTGGTTATAATTGATATCAGTGAGTCAAGGTTCAGCTCAAGGAGCACATGGATCTGGGTCATTTATTATGCCTATAGGATGTTGGTATTATCATGAAATCTCATGGACAACTAAGTACCCTCCCAGACCAAGAGGAAAGCAGTGGATACACTGAAAAGTACTGTATTACACAAGGCTTTGTAGAAATCACAAGAATACTATAAGTGGCTGTATTATTGTGTAGCTGTTGGTAAATTACTCCTGCTAGCAGATCAGAATTCAAACTGCCGTTTCCTTTACAAAAAACCCATTAGTTGAAAGAAAGCTTAGTCTCGTTGGCTGTCATTTCTCATGGCTGCCACTGCAGAAGTATTGCTTGGCATCACATCCTTCTCCAACATTTCCACTAATGTGTGTATGTTGTCACAAAGCTATACTGTGTTCTTTTGAACTCTGTACTAGTACATTTACTAAAGCAAAGTCATTTGTTATATTGACCATTGTATGATAAAGCTAAAATTATTGATTCCATTCACTACAGGCATCAAACATAAAAGGGACATATTCATCAAATAAAAACCATAACAATAACTATCTGAGTCTCTATCTCTCACACCTGATAGCTGCTCAGTCCTTAGAACGAAGGTGATATAGAGGTGCACGTAAACACACTGCCACCTAGTGTGTGGCTTCAGGGCACATGGCTTTGTTTTTTGAGTTTTGAGTGCGGTGCAAGCTGATTTCTGTTTGTCACTGCCATATTGTCTATGATAAAGTTGCAGTCAGTCAAAGTGTTCCATGACTATACTGCCTGACAGCTATATTTCTGCATTTATTACACTGGACTTGCATTTGGGAAGAAAGTGATTCAGATCCCCTTCCAGCTATTCTGATTTAGTTTTCTGTAATTCTCCTGAATCACTCAAGGCGAATGCTGGGACGATTCCTTTGAAATGGAATGGTCGATTTCGTTCCCCATATTTTCCCAGTCTGAGCCTGTGCTCCATCTCTAATGACCTCATTGCCAACAGGACATTAAAATGCTAATCTTCCTTCCTTTTGCCTTGTCTCATGAGGTTAGTCATAACATTTTGTAAGTCCCTTCCCTAAGAGGGATGAGCTTCTTAGTCCTAAGCAACACCTATTGTCAAGGCTTGTAGTCTGGAAGTCTCAAGTTGTTTTGGCTCTATTTAACTTGGCTAGCAACAGCAATGGCATAACTTGCCTGTATCCTTCCTGGTCAGATCTCAAGCACTGGAGCAGCTGTTTCATTGTTGTAGCAATAATATCTGAGGGAAACTTATCTAACCTGAATGATGAATGCATTTTGCACCCCTATACCACCTCAAACGGAGTGCAGCCAGTAGATTCAAGCTCTCTAGTATTATGATTTCACAATGCAGGGGAGCAGTCTGTACCAGTGTGTATGGATCTGATTCGTGTGTAATGACATCATTTTGAGAATATATTTATGGGCACGCTCTATTTGGACATTACTTTTTGGATGGAGTAGTTCACCCCTTCTTGATTTTTAATAATTTGCAAACCTATATGAAAAGAGATTATAAGGAATAACTTTCTTCATCTGTTTTGATGGTTTCAGGGTTTCCAAATTCAAACTGAATTACATCACAAAAGCTTTGGCAACTGTTGCTGCAGTCACATCCCCCAGATGAGCCATAATTAAGAAATGGGGAAAGTAACCAATAATTGATAAAACATTTACTATTTTGAGCTGAAAAAAGGAATTGTCTCACTATTTCAGGGACAACAAAGTCAAAAGGTGTAGTGCCTCCTGGAAGTGTCTGGAGAGGAATTTTTGGTTTTACATATTATACCCTTTGCGCAGATGATACACAAGACCATTTTTATCTTTCAACATCACCAAGTAGGCCACCAGCACAGTGAGACTATGCTTGCCTTTGTTGCATTCTTCTCACAGTGGCCTGTTTATGTACTACCATGTAACGGATGGAGAATTATTTCTCTAAGGGCTTTTGGAATAACGTGCCAATTGTCCTGTGGTATTTTACGATAAAATACTTCATCAACAACTCCAAAGTTGGGCAATGCTGTAATTTGCTTGCATTCTTTATCCTCTTACTGCTCTAGCTCTCCTAGCTTGTGCCTCACCGAGTAGTCATGTTCACTTAACTTCTAGGCCCATCTAGTTAGTTCATTACCAGAGCCCTTGAGGCTTAATAACCACATCAGTGTGGCATAATCAGTCACACCCCTAAACTTTCTCACATATAAGTACCATTTTTAATAGTTTACTCTGTACACGAGACCTAATAGCTCCTTCTCTATTCCACTGTAGTTAAGGTCACCTTGGTTAAACCGCCTAGACGTGTACCCAATAGGGCATTCAAATTCCTTATGAACTTGACAAGAACACACCCAGTGGCACAATAACTTGCATCACAGGAGAGTATAAGTGTGTCTAAGAATTGGGGAGTGCCAAAACAGGTGACTGGGTTAGAATTCGTTTCAGTTTTCACTGGATGTTTCACACTCAGGGGTCCCTGTAAATACTACTCCTTCTTTAGCAGTTTTGTGGCAGTTTTGGCATATTCCAGAACAAAGAAACTTTGGCAAGCCCCGAAAAGATTGTAATTCTTTCGTGTTATCAGGGCAGGGAAGTCTTGTACTGTGCCAGTTAACTGTGGATCAGATCAAACTCTCCTGATCAAAATAATACTTACATTACCTTATTCCAGACTGAGATTTTCATTTTGTATGTGCGATAGGAGAGCCCTTAGTCACTGCATGTGTTCCTCTAGGGAACTGGGAAACACAATGATGTTGTGTAAAAAAAACTAGGGACATTGAAGGTTTCCATCCCCTCACCAGTATATCCACAGATCATTAAATGTTGCTGTATCCGAAAGGCATCCTCAAATACTCTTAGTGCCTTGATGGCACTACAAATGCAGTTTTTTCATGATGTGTTGGGGCAATAGGTATCTGTTGATAATCAGCTCATATCTGAAGTTGAGAAATATTATTAATTGCCAAAATGGCCCAATGTTTTGTCAATTCTTGGGAGTGCAAAAGTGTCTGGCATGGTTACTTTATTCAAAACTCTCATGTTGATGCATATTCAGTACTCTTTTCCTCCTTCTTATGTACTTTTAGCAATAATTGTGATAGGCAAAGCCCAAGGCCTGCATGACAATTGTATTGTCCCAGTGTTCAACTATTCCCAAATCCTCTCTTCAACAACAGGTTGCAAATGATAAGGAATACTAATCAAAACTTTCCTGGCAGATTAAAACTGTGTGCCGGACCGAGACTCAAACTCAGGAGTTCGAGTCTCGGTCCAGCACACAGTTTTAATCTGCCAAGAAAGTTTCATATCAGCGCACACTCCGCTGCAGAGTGAAAATCTCATTCTGGAATACTAATCGACCTTGCGTCTCTGGTCTGAATCTCAGCACGCATCAAATTTGTAGTAGGCAAATCCCCTTGTTCCCACGTAAACTGTACTAAATCCTTCAAATACTGAATATGGCAAATCTCTATCCTTCTGAGGCAGATGCGGACACACCTTTCATGTTTTTAAGGGGTTGTGATGTCTACATTATTTACATGTACTCTTCTATATGTCCGCCTGTTCCTTCTTGTTACCCCATTTTCTCAGTGTGCAGTTCTATTTATTTGGCAACTCTTGGATGCTCATAAAAGCTGTTCCCTGGGGTAACATGGCATTTGTAGTGTCAAAACTATAAATACAACACAGCAAAAATATTTCTTCATTTAGTGCAACTTGTTGATATATTATTTTTAATGTGCACTTGGAACGCATCAGGGAACTTGACTTGCCTGCAAAAGACAATTTAAAATTGCTCAAAGAAATGTCAACTACCAGATTAACTGCCTTTGTCACAGATTGTGAAACCACAGGAGCTTGTCAACTTGAAACCACTGCTAAAGGGGTATTTGTATGTTTTTGTCAGCAGTAGATACTGCTGCAGCTGCAAGTGTCTGGTTTAAATTTTCCTTTAATATTTTTGGTTCTCTAACATAACTAATGAGGAGGTATTGAATAGAATTGGGGAAAAGAGGAGTTTGTGGCACAACCTGACAAGAAGAAGGGACCAGTTGGTAGGACATGTTCTGAGGCATCAAGGGATCACAAATTTAGCATTGGAGGGCAGCGTGGAGGGTAAAAATCGTAGAGGGAGACCGAAGGATGAATACACTAAGCAGATTCAGAAGGATGTAGGTTGCATTAAGTACTGGGAGATGAAGAAGCTTGCACAGGATGGAGTAGCATGGAGAGCTGCATCAAACCAGTCTCAGGACTGAAGACAACAACAACAACATAAGAGTTGCAATTTGCTAGTCATTCACAGTACAATACAGTTGAATTACTTTCATTACAAGCATCTTCCACCTGATCTCTATTCTTAACCATTCTCTGTTTCAGCCTACTTTCTAAAAATATTTGCAAGATTAACACAAAGAGTAAAGTAATGAGATAAATAGCATAGTGTCACACCTCAGATAAACAAGGCAACAAATCACTAGTAATAAACAAATATTATCAGGCAAATACTGCTTCAGTGAAAGTCGAGGTAGCAGGAACTATCTCATAACTCCATTATGCTGTAAATAAAGCTGTTTTCTTGACATACATAGTCTCACACCTTCTTATTCCATTTCCTGGCTTATCAGTCACTGTGGCCTCGTTCAACACTTACAGTGAGCATCTTCAGGCTGCAACAAGGACAATATCTGGTGTAATACAGCTGGCTGACAAATGGGATATGTGTGACAGAGTGAGAATCGATCCCACGACCCAACACTATTATGAATAGGCAGACGGCAGCTGTCCCGATGATCAGGTATCTGTATCCAGGTACCTCCATCCACAAGGCATGCATACCTGGTGTGCCTATGTACATAGACAATTTGAATGCATAGTAATGCGTTACCTTGCCAGGTATGTCCTGCCACACAGAAACAAGAAGCTATTTACTACTCCCAGCTTGCATACAAGCACATGTGGCATAGTGAAATAAGAAAGAATAGCACTGTCCAGCAGGCTGGCAAGAAGTAAAAGATTAACAGCCTATTTTATAAAACTGAGATAATAGCAGCTGTATTTAAAAATAGCAGTGTTCCAGTTTTTTGCTGTATGAAATGTTGCTTGAATAAAGTTATAGCTGTGTGACAATAGTTAATTACTAATGCAGTTCCTAAATGTTACTTCTCTTTGTCAATGAAACCTTTGATTTATTCCACATACCTGAGGATTCTTCTTGATGATAATACCTATGGATCATGATGAATCAATAAAAAGATAAATTGACAGTTCCATTGTTTATGTTAATACTTTATCATTTAGGTTTCATCTCGTATCTTTGACTGTTTTGATTCTTATTTACATACTAACATCTCCAAATGTTATGCTCTAATAAATATTAACTTCATACTTGAAGCTCAGAGTGAAGCAATGTTTTACTGTTTTTTGGTGCATGGAAATGGAATAGTCCTTAAAAAGTTATTTGAAAAGAAATTAAGTAGTTAGTTTAAATTTATACTTTATGGAGAGCTTCACATCATTCAGTGGCCAATTCTGCAACAGCAAAGAGGTGGTATTTCACTATTGGCGTTTTTTTAAATGTGCATTTTGGTTTCTTTTATTTTACAATCAGCCTTATCTATATTCTGATTCCTTGGATTTTATCATGTATTTATTTCATTGTTGCAGGAAAATGGAGGCAAGTCACCTTTGTCTGCTATCCAGTTGGCAGTATCACCATCAGCAAAGGATTATCCATTCCTCAATTGGAACTGGCGAATAATTCGACGTATTTCTTTTTTGGGAGCTATGTCATTAATTGTGGCAACCGCATGTGCTGTCATTGCAATTATGGTCAGCATACCCAAAAGCTGCAAGCCGGCGCATGAATGGTGGCAAGGAACACTTTTCTATGAAATATTCCCAGCATCTTTCATGGTTAGTAATATTTTTATGACAGCACTGTGGTGTGTCAGGTACCAATGTTTTATTTCTTTGGGCGTGTTAGAATGCATGTGCAAAAAGTATATAGTGAAAATTCAAACTGTGTGATAGTGTCGTTTATGTATTTTGTTTCATTATTTTGCATCTTCATATTATGTAATGCCCAGCCAATCTGTGGCAGCATTAGGGTCTTTGTCATTAGTTATCAGTAAAGATAAGAATTCCACGTGCTATAAAATCTCAGAAAATGAATGCATTCATGCACTATCAAACTACAATACATGATCAAGTGAAAACTACATTAAAATATGCACAATCATTAATTTTTTGTTCCTGATTTATTAATTCACTCCCCGTTTTGCACAGTTAACAACTAACAACATTTCTAAATTATTTTCTGTGAGTTTCCTGCACTTACCAGTCAACATATTTTTAACCAGAAAATGACCTCTTTACATCACAAGAAGTTATAGGCACAAATTTAAATGAACAGTGTCAGGTCAACTTTTTCATTCATGCTTTCACCACAAAATACCTTGTTCATTGAACAAAAAATCCATAATCTGGGTTGTTGTTTATGATACAGTCCAATTTGTTCTTTGCATCATCTCTCACTTTCCCATGGGCATGACTTAGGTGTCCTTGGAATTCCTCAACAATTGACATTGAGTCTACATCTGCATCTACACCTCTACATCATCTACATGGCTACTCTGCATATCACATTTAAATTTCTGGCAGAGGTTTCTTTGACTCAACTTCACAATAATGCTCTGTTATTCCACTCTCAAACAGCTCGTGGAGAAAACAAACACCTGTATCTTTCCATGCAAGCTCTAATTTCCCTTATTTTAATATGATGATCATTTCTCCCTGTGTACGTTGGTGTCGACAAAGTAGTCTCGCATTCAGAAGAGAAAGTAGCTCACTGAAATTTCATGAGAAGATCCTGCCACAATGAAAAACACATTTGTATTAATGATGTCCACCCCAAATCCTGTATCATGTCCATACACTCTCTCTCCTATTTCTCAATAATACAAAATATGCTGCACTTCATTGAACTTTGTCAATGCACTCCGTTAATCCTATCTGGTAAGGATCCCACACCATGCAACAGTAGTCCAAAAGAAGACGGATAAGCGTAGTGTAGGCAATCTCTTTAGTAGACCCGTTGCATCTTCCAAGTGTTGTGCAAATAATGCGCTGTATTTTTTTCACCTTCCGCACAACATTTTCTATGTGTTATTTCCAATTTAACTTGTTCATAATTGTAATTCCTAAGTATTTAGTTGAATTTAAGGCCTTTGGATTTGATTGATTTATCGTGTAACTGGAGTTTGATGGATTCCTTTTAGCATTCATGTGAATGACCCCACACTTTCCGCTGTGTGTTGACAATTTTCGCACCATACAGATATCTTATCTAAATCATTTTACAGTTGTTTTTGATCTTCTGATGGCATTACTAGATGATAAACAATGACATCATCTGCAAACACCTAAGACAGCTGCTCGTATTGTCTCCTAAATCATTTAGAAAGAGAAGGAACAAGAGAAGGCCTATAATGCTACCTTGGGGAATGCCAGAAATCAGTTCTGTTTTACTCGATGACTTTCCGTCAATTACTCCATGCTAAGACACTGAGACAGGAAATGACGAACCCAGTCACGTATCTGAGATGATATTCCATAAGCATGCCATGTGATTACAAGTTGCTTGTGAGGTAAGGTGTCAAAAGCCTTCTGGAAATCTAAAAATATGGAGTCAGTTTGAAATTCTTTTTATATATGTATTATGCATGTTTTTTCACCAAAAAGGTCAAAATATGCAAACACCCATGGAAAAAGTATACATATTTGGATTCAGAAAGTAATTAAATGGATACGTCCTAAGTCTAAGCTACGAGGGTGAGTCAAATGAAAACTTTAAATATTTTTTTAAATATTATTTATTGTGCAGAAGTGGTACAAAGCTGTGTCACTTTTCAACATAATCTCCCCCATGCTCAATGCAAGTCCTCCAGCACTTACAAAGTGCAAAAATTCCTTTAGAAAAAAATTCTTTTGGTAGTCCGCGCAACCATGCACCATGACTACTCTGTAAACATGCTGCAATGTCATTCAGTGTCACTCAGTAGTTTTCCTTCACTATGGCTTCAACTGCTGCAATGTTCTGTGGAGTCACAACTCGTTGTGCCTGACCTGGACGAGGAGCATCTTCCACTGAAGTCACGCCATTTGCGAACTTCATACTCCAGTCATAGACTTGCTGCTGTGACAAACATGCATCACCGTACTGAACCTTCATTCGTAGATGAATTTCAATAGGTTTCACACCTTCACTATGAAAAAACCAAATAACAGAACACTGTTCTTCCCTGGTGCAAGTCGCAAGTGGGGCGCCCATCTTTATACTGACACTGCGACAATATGTGTGCATCTGCACTATGCTGCCACCTACAGACCATTCTGCGCACTGTTTGTAACACACTTACCAACTTACAGGATAACGGTGCGAAATTTTGATTTGTTATTACAAATTTAAGGTTTTCATTTGACTCAGCCTCATATATCCAGTGATCCTGTAAAAACACATATTTGTATGGAATTCTCATGTTTATTAATTATATAGGAATTTATCCATTTGTGAACTATAGCATTTATTCCATAAACCTTCAGTTGATGTAAGAGGATATTGTGATTTATGAAGGTAAATAGCTTAGATAGGCCACAAATAATATCAGCCAGTGCTATAGTGTTACTGGTACTTAATATTTGTAACATTTTTCGAGTGAATATGCAAATGGTGTTCTCTGTTGAACAACTCTTTTAAAATCCAAACTGTAATCTACTAACGATGTTATTGTAGGATACCATGGTAGAGTACACCTCCTTCTCAATTTTTTTTGAAAATGGTGCTGGTAGTGCAACAGGTTGCTCATTATTTACATCTCTCCTCCCACCTTTCTTGTGGAGGGATTTAATAATGGCATACTTTAATTGCTCTTGAAAAATGTCAAGTTCAGAAAAGACATTACTTATTATGTGGGGACAACTCTTAAGTATTCTGTTGGAAACATCATCAAATCTAGATGACAAAATTGTTAAGGTTTTAATGGCCACTTTTTGACAAATTGCCTGTTGGCTTCTGTCTCGGGTTCTTTGGCAGATGTTCATCTCATGATTTTCCAGATATTTTGTCAGCATGAGTGGCTGACATTATCAGAGTTTCACCCTCCATTGCTGGTGGTGGACTGGAGCTGAACTCACGGCCACAATCTACATGTAGCTGGTGCGCCAATGCCCAAAGTCTTCTCGTGGTCATTTCCAGTGCAGTTCTCCTCTTGCTACCTGCAACAATCATTCACTGTAGCATGGGAAGCCAGGCTCCATTTACCTTGAGGCTTTCTTCTTTCTTATTGAAACTATTATTTTGCCGGCCGCGGTGGCCATGCGGTTCTAGGCGCTCCAGTCCGGAGCCGCGCTGCTGCTACGGTCGCAGGTTCGAATCCTGCCTCAGGCATGGGTGTGTGTGATGTTCTTAGGTTAGTTAGGTTGAAGTAGTTCTAAGTTCAAGGGGACTGATGACCACAGCAGTTGAGTCCCATAGTGCTCAGAGCCATTTTTTGAACCAACTATTATTTTGTTAATGTATTTTTATAGCTTCTCTGAACAAGTGGATGTGATAACTCTTCTCTACAGCCAGAACTTTTGTGTCAGCAAAGCGTGTGCTCCGCCACGGCCGATTTCTCAACCTGTCCCATCCTGCAATGTTGCTTATATTCTGTGATCCTGGTGTTGATTGATCATCCAGGCATTCCAACATAAACATTTCCACATGTGCATGGTATGCAGTATATTCCTGACATTGCAAGTAGGTTCCTCTTACCCTTTGCTTATCTGAGACACTCTTTGATCATCGTTCGTCAGTTTGTAAATAGTCTTTACACTGTGCTTGCACAATATACGGCTAATTCTGTCTGGCAATGTATGGCAGAAAGCCTGTACACTGTGCATGTTCAGAGAAGGTAGAGAAACACACAAACACAAGAATAGCTTCAATAAGAAAGCCTGTACCCGACTTTCTTTTTCTGATGTATCACTTTTCTGAGTGTTTGACTCTGTTATACTTTTAATATAACTTGTGGAGTACCCATTGCTCCTCAGAACACTTTACAGGTGTTGCATTTCGCATCTGAGGCACTGCGGCTCACATATTCATGTTGCTCGCATTATGAGCATATTAATCATGCCTCTTTTCTGGCTTGGCTGGTGATTTGATAGTTCGTGGAGATATCAGTCCATGTGTGTCAGTTTTCGGTACACACTGTGTCCCAAGTTTTCACGATCCCTTGTGACCAGCACATCTAGAAATGGTAATTTTTTGTCCTTTTCTACTTCCGTGGTAAATATTATGTTGGGATGGAGGCTGTTCAAGTGTCTTAAGAAGTCACCGAGCTGTTCCTTTCCATGGCTTCACACAACGTAGGTCTCATTGACATATCTGTAACACTCCTTAGGTTTAAAAGGTGCCAAGCATGGCGTAAAGGCTATTTACAAACCAAAAAAGTAGGTCAAAGAGTGTCTCAGGTAGGCAAAGAATAAAAGGGACCCACATGCAGTGTTGGGAATATATTGCATACCATGCACATGCAGAAAAGTTTATGTTGGAATGACTAGATGATCAATCAATACCAAGATCACAGAACATAAGCAACATTGCAGGTTGGGGCGGGTGGAGAAATCGGTCATGGCAGAGCACGCGCTGTGTGAGACTGACCACCCAGTAAAATTCGCTGACACAGGAGTTCTGGCTGCAAAGAAGAGCTATCACACCTGCATGTTCAGAGAAGGTAGAAAAACACACAAACACGAGAATAGCTTCAATAAGAAAGCCTCAAGGTAAACGGATCCAGGCTTCCTGTGCTGCAGAACGTTGCAGGTACCAAAGGAGAACCACACCAGGAATGACTGCGGAGAAGCCCTTGGATATTGGCTCGCCAGGTTCAAGTAATCTGCAGCCGTGATATCGTCTTCAGTCCACCACCAGCAATGGAGGGTGAAACTTTGACAATGGCACCACTCGTGCTGGCAAAATGTAAGGAAAATCATCAGATGTGCTGCACGATGTAGCCAAGCAGTCTGAGGCACCCTGTTACGGCCCGTGTGGCTTTCTCCGTCGGAGGTTCGAGTCCTCCATTGGACATGGATGTGTGTGTTGTCCTTAGCATAAGTTAGTGTAAGTTAGATTAAGTATGTACAAGCCTAGGGACTGATGACCTCAGAAGTTTGCTCCCATAGAACTTAATACAAATTAATGAATCATCAAATGAACATCGGCCGAACAACCCGAGACACAAGCCAATAGGCAGTTTGTCAAATCTAGATGATCTTTTATTTTAAAAAGAGCATGAAATTTTTTTCATTTTGGAGGGAGAAGTGCGTGAGACATCCACATGAGTGAATTTTGTGGGATTTGCTTTTACAACATATTGCTTTGATGTCTTTTATAGATTCAAGACTAGCATCAGAATTACAGTTTGTGACATAATACGCATGTTTCTTCTTTTTAATAACTTTCATTAGCAATTTTGAGTAATTTTTGTAGTGTGCAACTACTGTAAGATTTTTGCTTCGTGTCAACAGATACATTTCTTTTTTCCTTACTCAAGATTCTTTAATCCCCTTAGTGATCCATTGTTATGGCTGTTTAATGTCCTTTCTGATTAGTAATGAGGAAAACTATTTTCAAATATTGATATTAATTTATAATGGAGTAGATTAAAGTTTATGTCAGGAGTTTGTTCACTATAAATTTATCCTTCTTATAAACTGTTCTTAAAAACTTTTGTTCTGGAGTAATTTATTTTTCTAACTGATTCTCTCTAAGCAGAATCCATACTGTAAGGCACTATATTTTTTATTCTAATTAACTGAGCATAATTATCAGAGAGCAATTTTTACAGTGAATACAGCTATTTTTTTGTTTTGAGCTTAAGAAACATTGTCATGGTTTGACTGTCTTTATTCACATCTGTTGGCGAGTTAATTACTGAGATGAAACTGTGGGAGCTAAATTAGTTTTCCAGATCATTGTTTCTGTCAGAATCCTTTTTAATCTACATTGAAAATACCACAAACCATCAATTACCAGTACTTCTTGTTGTCAGATAGATAGCATGGTAAGGAATCTATAAGCCTCATAAGTGTTTCAGAATTTCTCAGTAGGGTTCTATATACAGTTACAACTAAAAGTGAACTAAATACTATGACTGCAATATCAGAGAGTCACCCTTGAAATCAGTTAATGTATACAAACACGTGGGTCTAACAATTTGTGGGGACATAAGATGAAATGATTACATAGGCACTGTTGTAAGTAAAGCAAGGTATTGGGAAAATGCAAGTTTTTTACAAAGGAGATTGCTTGCCTAACACTAATGCAATCCTTCCTAAAATGTTGTTTAAGTGTGTGGGACCCATATGAGATAGGACTAACCACAGCTCGTACTTCAAGGTCCTTAGGCACAGCTGCCCCAAAATACACATTAAAACACGTGTCTCAGTTGATAGTTACTAACTTAAAATTATCAGGATGTATTTTGAATAATTCCCACACAGATTTACATAAGACAGTCAACATGCTTGGAACTGTTGCTGTCAGCTGATGGTTTTCGAACAGGTAGTAGTTATGGTTGCACCAAAACCAGTGCAGGTTAACCTCTATTTAGTGTGAGCATTGGGGGCATATCTTATACAGAATACAGCTTAATCCTAATCAGTTGAAGTCCATATTTGGTGGATTTTATATTATAACTTATGAACAAATGCTGTTTCAAAGCACCAACACATTGGTTATCTGGAAAACATGTCATTATTGATATGATTTGTTGTAAGAGCATGACAGGAAGTGTCACATTGATGGTGAAAAAATTTTCATATTTCGCTACTTGTGTCATGAAAGCATGCATTTTCAAGACAGTGGCGCATTGAAGGCATATTGAAAATGTGTCACTCTCTATAATGTTTGTTAGAATTAAATGTCAGTTAATTACACACAGAAAATTAGTGGATTTAGCTGTGGACTTACAGTATCAAAGATTGTGGATTCGTTTTTTTGGGAAACCTCAAGCCACACCTGGACAGGTCTAACTGGGGAAACTGAACGTATACAATGAGCGGCAGCATACAAATGATCACAAGTTTGTTTGTTTGTTTGATCAAAAGAAGAGCATCATGGAAATACGGAAAAAGCTGAATTTGCCAACCCGTGAAGTTAGATGCCAACTATCTCGTGAAAGCCTATTCACAAAATTTCAGGAACTAGTATAGCGAGGAACCTAAGAATATACTACAAGCCCATACATGGGCTGTAATTATTGTACAGCAGTGAACCGTGGTAGACATGCGGAACTGATTTACGCTAGCTATCAAGAAGGGAGACCATGCACTGTTAGTGAAACTGTTTTATGCAAATGGAGCAATTACAGTGCTCTATTGAGAGAGTATATCTGACTGAAAAGTTTGAGGAGAGGTCCGATGTCATTAAATGGTTTAAAGGAGATGAGGAAGAGGATGGCATCCTATCCGAGTGCAACCCAACCCAACCCAACTATCCAAGTGCAAGTTATTGATTATGTTGCTGGTGCTGTAACTGACTATGCCTCACATGCAATTGATGTTGCTAGTGCTAATGCAGTGTCTCAAGAATTGTCCATCCCACAGTAAGCAGTGCAGAAAATTTTGCATCTGTTTTTTACAAAAGCACCCATACAATATCCAGATGGTGCAACAACTGAAAACTCATGATTCATAGCATCATTCCGAATTTGTTCTTCAGTTTCTTTCATGGATGGAAGTTGATAACATGTGGCTGAGCAATATTGCATGGAGCAATGATGCACATTTTATACTACAGGGTGCAGTGAGTACACAGAACTGCCAGATTTGGGGTGCTCTTAAACCACGTGTTGTGCATGAGGAGACATTGCATTATTGCATTTGTGATAATTGGCTGTATAGTGTGGATTGACGAGCAACTTTATTCTCAGTCTGTTTTTTGGTCTTGAGAATACACCCAGAGGGTCTCTCAGGTGTAATGTGACATCACATGTTATCGAGCTTTCCTTGTACAGCATGTGATTTGTGCTTGGGAAGAGCGCATCTGCATGGAAACCACTGTTTTCCTGCAAGAGGAGGCAACGCCTCCTGCTGCTTGCCCAGTTAAAAGATCTGCGTAATGCAGTCTTCCATGAATTTGTTATCTCCAAAGGTTTTTTTAGATGTGTGGCCTGCAAGATCAACTGCTCTGAATCCATAGGACTTTTGGTACCCATTTACCTGAGACACATTCGACCACTACTAACCTGAAATACAGTATACAGGAACCCATTGCTCAGATTTCACCGAAACTCTTCTGTGAGCAACTGTTGATCATGTTGTTTTATGGATGCAGCATCTTGTCGACATCTTTGGTACTCATATTGAACAACAAGTGGAAGCAGCAGTTAATAATAAACTCAACATTATGTATTTCTCACATTCTTGATCTTTTCTGCCCATGTCCAGTTTGTACTCCATTACATGTGCAAACATTTTTACATATCATTCTAGCGTTCTGGTAGCCAAAATCAGAACTTACTCTTTTTTTTGCAAGTATAAATCAGTTCCTCATTAATGAATTAGAATACCCTGTTCTGCTGCCATATAATAATTACAACCCATACAAGACATCTTTAAGTAGTTGCACTTTAATTATAACCATCTGGTACATTCAAACAAAGATACAAAGTTTAATAAAATAGTAGGTAATGTACTCACTCTTTCCTCATTCAGCTTATATGTAATTCTCAGAGTATCTGTCTAATAAGATTTAGTCCATTTCATTCAACTAAAAAAAGTTTTGTACCATATTCAAACATACAGATGACTTTTCCTGCTCCATAGTGCAGTGTATATCATCATTAACATTCATCAAAACTAAAAACTATGTACCAGATGTGGACTCAAATCCATATCCCTGCACTCCTCATAGACCAACTCAAAGTTTCAGCTTGTCAGTTATTTCCCTCCAAATCTAGAGAGCTACCCCAAGGCTGCTAAACTTGCCTCTCTGGAAGAAATGATAACTGTGGAAAATTAATCTTAATAACAGCCTCAGGAATGTTACTGAGATGAAATCTTTATACTCTTTTAGTGGATTAAAACTCATTGAACATAGAGGAAAAATTAAAAATTATGTACAAGTAGTGCAGTGGTCCAGGTTTATGTCCTAGTCCTGCACACAAAGACAAATTAAACCATAAGCTTTCTACCTAGAAACTCTAATTGTACAAGTTCTTTAAGACCAAGAAAGTTAAATAATTTAGATATTTCACTATTCTGCATGTTGTAATATGTTAATAGTGTGAGCTTCGTGTTGAGAAACTAGAGAAGAGTAACGAAATTTCGTAAGTCCAATATCATGTCCCCTGATACTTTGACATTGTCTTTATCCAGTAGGAATTGTTTAGTTATGATATTTAAGTGATTTGTTAAAGATATTTGAAACATACTGTTTCCGAAGAGAGAGCTTTTCCAGTAGAATTCATGAAGCTAAGTAATTTGATAAAAATATTTGAAACGTATCATTTCTGTAGAGAAAGCGTTCCTGTGCAGTTCATGAAGCGTATGTTGTATATTTGAGTGACATTCATCTTTCTTTTAAAGCATGGCTAATGAGCTCAATCTGTGACTGAAGTGCTGGCATTGCATACACAGGTTTTCTCATTGAATTTTGTTCACTGTTTTGTTACTACCACATCATGTTTCTGCAAGTACCTTTTTTTCTTTCATGCAGGACAGTAATGCTGATGGAGTTGGGGACTTTCCTGGAATGTTACAGCACATGAAGTACCTTGAAAACCTAGGAGTTCGTGTTGTGCACTTGAATTCTATATTTGCTGCAGACCATTATCCAGATCATTTTGCTCATCCAAAAAACTTACTTGAAATAGATCCATCATTAGGAACATTGAAAGACTTTCAAGCTGTTGTGAGCATTCTGCACCAAAGGAATATTTCAGTGGTAGTTGATCTCCCCGTTGCTGAAGCAATTCATGTGTTGGCAGGTAGTGATGTGACTACATATAATGACACAAGTCATGAAGAGACTTACACCAAGGCAATCTTTGCTGATGCTGAGGATGACATAATTGCTGAAGCAGTGGAGTTTTGGTTAAATCAAGGAATTGATGGATTTTATTTAAAAGGGCTGGAATATGTTGTGCATGGCAGTGATTTTTCAGACAGTATAATAAGGTGGCGAAAGCTGATAGATAAGTTTCCAAGCAGGATACTAATGTGCAGCATGGCTGCAATCGATGCCTTGGACTTTGATGCAAATCTGAGGCATGTGGTCTTAAGTCATATGGATCTTGTTGATGTATATATTAACATCTCTTCAGCTAATGCTGGAACTGAAATTAAGGAGCATGTTAATAAGATCTTCTTTGGTCCTGTATTTGGCAGGTAAGATACAGTCAAAAATTTTTACTACCATTTGCTTGGTATTGAAATCTGGCAGTTTTATTGTAGGTTTCTCTTATGTTATGTTAATTAACTGTTCCCTCTCTTAAAAAGTGGTAAATATTACAGAAAGAAAACAGAATAGTAAATCCTTCTGACAGGCTATCACCTTCTTTTTGAAGAGATTCCACAGAAGAATGTTCATTTGAAGCAGTGGAGTTTTTGTCTTATTTTTTCTAGGTATGTTCCCATGTGTCTACAGTCTCCGAAATTCTTCAGCATCATGTTCTACACAGCCATTTTACAATGTTTGTCACAGAGGTTCTTATATCCATTTCAAAAAATAAGGATTTCAGTTTATAGTTTATGCTTTCCCCTTTGTTTTCCCTTGTTTTTAGTGTCTCATAGATGGAGAACACATTATTTTTACTTGCAATAGTGTAGGTGATGACTGAAGATTTCATCATAAATTCACTCTTTTCATTAACGACAAATACAATGAGTATATGTATTATGACGCAGATTTAAGAAAACCTAGGTTCCTCAAGAGATTTCTGCAAGATAATTTGTTATTCTCACTGCACACTTCTCTAAAGCAAATACTTCATTGAAATTAACTGTACTGCAGATTTTGACTTAGGAGAGTATTTTTGAGATCTTCTAGCAAACCTTTCTGCAGGTCAGCTCAAACAGAGAGATTTCTGAGTGCAAAGCAGGCTGAACTGAACTTTTTGCTTAACCTTATTGCTCGCTATATCTAATGTTTCCGCTCTGTGTCTTATTCATGTCTCATTTGGTAATGTGACCCCCTGTTTTCTGTTGTTATGATAATACTGTATCCCTGAAAGAAGTGTTTTTAGAACACAAGAAGGAGGGTGATTCATCAACAGTTAGAGGTCAGTCACTTATCTCTGCTTTTATAGATTAGTGTTACTGCCACATTGCGTATTTCAGTTTTACGCCATGGCTCACTTACTGGTTACAGTGGTAAGTTATAAGGGGGGTGGGGGGGGGGGGGGTGCTATCCTATCAGCACAAGATTTGAAATATCATCATCATACCTTGGCAAGTTACTGCTTTTTAGTGATGTAATGATTTTTGTGATCCCTCTAACACATGATTTGGCAAAACTGTTTTTTGGTGGCGGAGTTTGCAATGCCTATCTAAGGAAATCCAGTGGACTGCTTTTGCTGGAGCATTTTCTGAGCTCTTGTTGTATTTAGTGGCTAATGATTTGAATTTTGTATTGTGTCTTGAAGTTAGTGTCATCATGGAGTAAAATATAATTTACTTATCAACTTTATTCATTTCATGTCTAATAGTGTTCCAAATTCTCCTATAGTCTATTCACCGAGAGCTGGGACGAAACATAAACAGTGTCACGTGAGCGAGTACGCTCGTTTCCAGAGAAGGCATTCGGTGTTCACGTGATACGTAGGGGTGTGGAAAATCCTTGGCGCACGCTTTGCAGCTGGCGGCGTTCGGCTGGCTGCCGAGCTGTCACAGCGGACCGTGAGAAACCTGGGCAACAATGTACGAAATAAATTTAACAATAATGTTAAACTGAGTTCATTCTGTCGAAGCAGATTTATTTTCATTCAGGTTGCTAACAAAACGCTTAATTAAAAAACAATTAATTGTTAATTTTAATAACAATACCACTAATAAAAATGATAAAGGACGAAACAAGGTTCACTCTGTCGAACTGGAACTGTTTTCATTGAGGTTTATAACAAACCGCTCCTCTCTCTCCTCTATAATGCAGTCTAATTTCCACATTTGAGTTTCCACTTTTTCTACAACATGGAGGACGCACTTGTTCCAATCCTCCCCAGTCACTGTTCTCATTGCTTCTTCTAGCAGTACTTTAACATCCGGCATTTTGTATGTTTTGTTTTTCGCTGCAACATAGTCTTTGATTCTAGCCCACACTAACTCGATGGCATTTAATTCACAGTGGTACGGAGGAATTCTGAGAACAGTTTTCCCTGCATTCTTCGCCATTTCATCTGTTGCGTATTCGTTGTGCGCTGTTCTGTGATTTTTAACTATATCTAAAAGTTCTTTCTTCAACATACCGTCTTCGAAATCGATGTTTTTAGATTTTAGCCACTCTGATATTTCGTGCTTATTGGAATTCGCATTGGGAACTTTTTCTTTTCTCCGAGAATGGTACGGCGCGTTATCAAGAACAATAACTGCATTTTCCTGAAGCCGAGGAAGAACATCTTGAAACCACTTCTCGAAGGTTTCGGCGCACATCTCCTCATGATAATCTCCACTTTTCTTGGATTCGAAAGTCCACAAACATCCTTCAACGAACCCTGCTTTGCTGCCAATGTGTGCGATAATCAGACGTTTCCCTTTACCTGATGGGCCCTTGCTTCCGGTGGATAATCCGGACAGAAACGCTTGTTTTGAGGAATTTATAGTGTCATCTACCCAGACGTAACTTCGGGTATGTCCTGCGTTCACCCACGTCTCGTCCAAATAGTAAATGGGTCTGCCTTCATCTCTCAACCGTTTAATGGTTCGAAGATAGCGCCGCCTCCATAAAATGATGTCATCCATGTCTATTAGCATGCTATCGCGCCGACGTCGGACATATTTGAAATTCATTTCTCTCAATAACTTATAAAATGTAGTTCTCCGAAAGTTGCCCAGATCTGCATCTTCGTTCACGACTGTAAGCACTTTGTCAATTGTTGGCAATTCGTTACGAAAAAAAAATTCGTGTACTTTCCTTCGTATCGCATTTCTATCGAACTCATCAACACGTTCAGAAAGTTTCTGTCGTAGTTTTTCTTTCTTGGGAGACTTCAAAGAGTGTGTGGCCTTGTACTCATTTATCACACGATACACGGAAGAACGTCCAACACCTGTAGCTGCGGCTGTTTTCGAAACAATGTCACTCATCGACTGCTCTGGATGTAACAGTTCCGTTTTATACACATTAAGCACCATGTGCTTCTCAGAAGAACTTAATGATTTCTTATTTGCTCGCTTCTTTGGTGGACTCAGAACTGACACGCCGACCTCGCTCGCTGAATCCGTTGATGACATAATGAAGACAGCCGTATGTGATCCTAATGAAATAAGTGAATATATAAAATAAGAAACCATGCAATGCTATTGGATGCGCACATAAACAGTGAATGCTCAGCGTGACTACAAACACATATACTTACTCTAATAATCAACAACTAGTCCTCCAAGCGTCTTTACAGATGAACTTAAGATATCCTGAAATCGCCGCTGTGCAACACCCACTCCACTAACGAGCTCACACCTGCAACTGAGACGGCCACCCTGACTGAGCGCCGCGCCTGCGAACCGCACAGTACATCGCTCATAAAGGACAAACGGTTGCACCCATCGCATTCGAACAAACTACAAAATTAAATTCAAACCTTTCTGAAACTTTTCACGCTTACACCCTGACAAAAAAATTCAAAGGGGAAAAGTTTGTCGCTTACTATATTTCGGATGATGATTTGGTAAAAGTTCTGCATCAGACGTGAGATTTTAATTTATTACTTCACTATTACTGACTCTATTGGGCAGAAAATTTGCAGACGTCATCAACATATAGTACTGAAGGCAATTAGAAAATTATTTTGCTTTGCGACACACAGTTTAGGAGATATGGCGTGATAAATATAGAGTAACGCGAAAAAACAACTTTTCCTGAAAGCTTAAATATTTCTCTTTTTCAGTGACAATAAATTTTAATGTAATGTAAAAAAAGGTGTCGGAAGGTAGTTCTCGGATCACTTTATCATGTTCAGGTGCCAAATTATAAAAAACACGACTTTCATTTTTTTAATTTCTGACTCCTCTGCCTTGTACACCCCTCGACGGCAGCGCTGTAGTCACGCGCCTTGCCGTGTTTACAGTACGTCTCTTGTTTCGGTGAATGGAGTATAGCTGTGTTCTTAGTATTTTGAATTATAGTACATGATTTTTGGCTTGTTAATGACATGGGGAAGAATTTTGCAAATACTGCTTCTTTTGCATTTCTAATTATTAAAAGAGTTAGTCCTCTGTAATATAGAAAAATCTCTCATCTTAGCACAAGATACTTGGATGCTAGATGTTCGTCATCTCTTCTCTGAGTGTACACTGTAATTTCCTCTGTTTCATGATTGTAGATTGTATTTTATTGATCCTGTTGTCTACATAGCAGCTTATGCATAAGACATTGGACAAGTCAAGTTATAAATATAAAGGCTGAAAGTCATTTCAAGGCATACACATTTAAGCTTACAATAATACACTTTACACGTAAGTATTTATATAACACATTTCATAAATTTAAATATTCTTCAATGGAGTAAAAGCAGTGATGCTGTAAATATGACTTTAGAGATTTTCCAAATGTATTGACCTCAGTGATAGCTTTTATGTTTTCAGGAAGTTTGTTATAAAGCTTAACTCCCATGTGAAAAGTACCTTTTTGGCACAGTGCTGTGCTGATTTGAGTCATATGTAAGTTTCTGTTTTGTCTGGTAAAGTGCTCATGTATATCACAGTTTTTTTGCAGTCTCCGGTCCTTGCCTATTACATTTAATTTAAAGAAGAAAAGGGTTGCCATAATGTATACACATGGTAATGGAGGAATACAAGATTTCTTAAACAGGAGTTTACAAGAGTCTCTAGGCTTGCACCCAAACAAGATTCTAATGGCCCTTTTTTGCAGTTTAAAAGTGCTATTAGTTGTTTTAGAGTTTCCCCAGAAGGTGACCCCATATCTAAGACGAGGATGAAAGTACGCATGATATGCATTCAATACTGTTTTCTCACTACAGCATGGTTTTAATGAACAAAGAAGGTAACATGTTTTGCTCAGTTCTGCATTGAGATATTCAATATGCTTATTCCATCTGATGTTACTCTGCAGCCAAAGTCCTAAGAATTTGGTTTCAGTACTGTTACCAACTGGTTCGTCATTGATAGAGACTGATGGGATAAACATGTCCTTGTTAGGAACATTGTTGAATTTTAGAGCAACGGTTTTCTTACTGTTTATTACAAGCTGATTACTCCGTGCCCAGCTGCTAAGCTGTTTCGTAACCGTGTTTACTGTCTGCTGTAACTGTTCATCATCGTCTCCTTTTAGTAGAATCGTGGTGTCATCTGCAAATATGATTGTTTTGTGTGCATCAGTATTTAAGCTTAGATCATTTATGTACAGAAGAAACAGAAGGGACCCCAATACTGATCCTTGGGGTACACCACATTTTATTTGTTTATAGTCAGATAAGTGATTAGATACAGTTTTTAGTTCAATATTTGTGTGCTTGACGCACACTGCCTGCATACGATTAGTCAGGAAGGAACTAATCCACTTGTTGGACAGACCTCGAAAACCATATCTTTCTAGCTTTGATAGCAGAATTTTATGGTCCACCATGTCAAAAGCTTTTGACAAGTCAATAAAGACTCCCATTGTTTCCTGTTTTTTGTCCATCAGGTTTAGGATGGAATTGATGCACTCATAGACTCCAGTTGTCGTTGACCTCTTATTTCTGAATCCATGTTGTTCATTACATGGGATGCTGTTTTTATTTATAAATTTCATAAGTTTCTCATACATAACTTTTTCCAGTACTTTAGAGATGCAGGAGGAAATTGTGATGGGTCTGTAGTTATTTACATTGTCTTTATCCCCTTTTTTATATACAGGAATAACTTTTGATGTTTTCAACACATCAGGGAAAGTGCCTGCCTGAAGTGAGCAGTCGCATAAATGTGTGAGTACTTCAATTAGGTTTGATGCGCTCTTCTTTAACATTGTTGCAGGTATACCATCAATACCTGCCGATTTGGAATTTTTTAGTCCTTTTATTGCTTTAGCTACTTCATCTTGTGAAACAGAACTGATGTACATTGATCCTCTACATGCACTTATTTTATATTCATTTGCCTGGGTGCTCTTAAAGTTTGATTGTAACATATTTTCAGCAACACCTGTGAAAAAGTTGTTAAATGTGTTGGCTACTTCTAAGGGGTTTGTTACTTTTTTATTTTTATGTGATAGTGTTATATTTTCGCAAGGTTGTCTGTATTCTCCACATTCTTTTTTTATAACACTCCACATAGCCTTTGATTTATTAGCTGACTTATAAATGATTTCATCATTATGCATTATTTTTGCTGCTCTTATTACTTTACTTAATATTTTGGAGTATTTTTTATAGTATGCGCGTACTACAGGTGAGGAATTTTTGGAGTTACATATTTCATGAAGTAGTCTTTTCTTCTGGCATGAAACCCTTATTCCCTTTGTGATCCAGCTGTTTGTTCTAGAGTTTCCCCGTATGGTTAATGTTTTCAGTGGGAATGCAAGTTCAAAGAAATGGGTTAATGTATCAATGAAAGTGTTGAATTTTTCATTTATATCGTTCATTTTGTGCACTCCTAGCCATTTTTCTTTCTGTAATAAGTTGTTGAAGTAGTTCACATTATGCTGATTATAACTTCGATATGCTGTTCTGAAAGACATGTTGTTAATAATACTGCCTTGTACTTTTATGCTTAATATTTGAGCAAGATGATCACTAAAACCTGCATTGAAAATTTTTAGTGAGGTGTTGTGTAAACTCTTCTTGACTAGAAACTGATCAAGAGCTGTTTGGCAAGTTATGATACTCGGGTAGCTGCTTTTACTTCAGCCTTTAAATTGTAGGACGTTGCAAGGTTCAAAATGGTCTCCCTATTTCCACTATTCGTGAGGAAGTCAATATTGAAGTCACCACAGATTATCAATTCACAATCCATTTTATTTAGTTTATTTAGCAATGACTCCATTTTGTTTAAGAAAAGTTCAAAATTCCCGGATGGTGATCGGTAAACTGTAGCAATAACCAGGTTGAACTGAGTAATTTTTATGGCTGCAATTTCATAATCCTTTTCGAAATTTGCCCTAGTTAAGTCAGGTAGTGTAATAAAATCTACATTTTCCTTTGTGTAAATTGCTACCCCACCCTGCTTGCTGTTTTTCCTGCAGTAGTAAGCAGCCAAGACAAATTTGTTTATTTTCGTATTCTGGATTAATTCTGGGTTAAGCCAGTGCTCAGAAATGCATAACACTGAGATATCATTAAGTTCATGTGTTAATAGAATGTTAATTTCATCAATCTTATTACGCAGGTATTGCACATTATGGTGATAAATTTTTAGTTCAGGCGTATTCACGATTTGGTAATTGGGAATCATATTTACAGCATCACATACCTCTAGTTTAAATTAGGAATGTCAGCAGTGTTGTATTTTCGTTCTTCTTTCTTGTTTATTTTGTTTTCCTCGCTGTTGGGAGGATGTTCAGGAAGCTGATAAATTGTTCTATTCCTTACAAGTCTTTCTTTAATTATTTCACTAACACGATCACAAACAAATCTTCTCCCTTCATAGTTCAAATGCATTGATAAAGTAAAATTGAATTCATAGTGTTGTAAGAATATTTGTAGCAAAAAATTAGATTTCTTATCTGATGTGTGCTGTTGGCAAACTTTTTCACATTTTTCATCCTGTAAATTCTCACTAATATTGTAACTTTGCCAGCATTTACAATTCTATGAAATTTTATTTTTGCCTTCTTAGTCGAATCTGATTGATAAGGATGCTTTATTGCTGTCATTTGAAAATCTTGGTCAGATAAACCATTTATTAGGGGGTTCACATCTGTTTTATGAACTTCTGTGTCAGTTCTTGTTGGGAATGTTATTGTGGCAATGAAACAAAAGCTCTAGGTGCTCTTGACCATAAGTATCAAAGGTGAAATCAGTATTGAAATCACCACATACACTTCCCAAATCATCACAGACAATCAGTTCCCTTTTATTTCTACTAAGTCCTACTAGTAAGCTCTCAGATTGCTAAATAAAATTTTAAACATATTCTAGATAAGCTGTAGATATTCAGAATTGCTACCTTGTATGTTAAGAAGTGTACTGCTGAAGTGCAAAACTCAGAAAACTTTTCAATAACATACTCATCAAGCACTATGGCCTGAGACTTTAATCCATTTTTGTATGCACGAGGTGTGGCAGTAGTCACTTAGTCGAAAATGCAGTACAGTGTTTCGTAGCTTTCGTGGTTTATACACAATAACTGAAATTGTTTTAAGTGTCCTCAGTAGTTATCTGGACATTTAAAACATTGTTTAAACTCATATAATGTCACATAATTCCCCACTATTGCCAGAAATGTTTTCAAATTCTTGTTCTATCATATCCCATAAATGGTGTACATTTAATGGTTTTCTAGCACAAACATTGTCTTTCAGTATTCCTCACATTGAAAAATCACACTCTCTGAGGTCTGATGATCTTGGAGGCCAACCGATTTAACACTCCAGAAAATTGTCATCCAAAAACGCACAGACCTGTAATCCAAAATGTAAGTGGAGCATCATCTTGCTGCCAGATGAGGTTGTTTCATACAGTTTCAAGTATTGGGGTATTGGCATAATTCAATAACAGTGTCTCTTGACAGTTCAGTTATACCTTTCCACAATCACAGTCCCATCAAAAAGATAAGGGACTATCAATTCTTCCTTGCATTTACCAGCCAAAACCATGTTGTTGTTGTTGTGGTCTTCAGTCCTGAGACTGGTTTGATGCAGCTCTCCATGCTACTCTATCCTGTGCAAGCTTCTTCATCTCCCAGTACCTACTGCAACCTACATCCTTCTGAATCTGCTTAGTGTATTGATCTCTTGGTCTCCCTCTACGATTTTTACCCTCCACGCTGCCCTCCAATGCTAAATTTGTGATCCCTTGATGCCTCAAAACATGTCCTAACAACCGATCCCTTCTTCTAGTCAAGTTGTGCCACAAACTTCTCTTCTCCCCAATCCTATTCAATACCTCCTCATTGGTTACATGATCTACCCACCTTATCTTCAGCATTCTTCTGTAGCACCACATTTCGAAAGCTTCTATTTTCTTCTTGTCCAAACTAGTTATCGTCCATGTTTCACTTCCATACATGGCTACACTCCATACAAATACTTTCAGAAACGACTTCCTAACACTTAAATCTATACTCGATGTTAACAAATTTCTCTTCTTCAGAAACGATTTCCTTGCCATTGCCAGTCTACATTTTATATCCTCTCTACTTCGACCATCATCAGTTATTTTACTCCCTAAATAGCAAAACTCCTTTACTACTTTAAGTGTCTCATTTCCTAATGTAATCCCCTCAGCATCACCCGATTTAATTTGACTACATTCCATTATCCTCGTTTTGCTTTTGTTGATGTTCATCTTATATCCTCCTTTCAAGACACTGTCCATTCCGTTCAACTGCTCTTCCAAGTCCTTTGCTGTCTCTGACAGAATTACAATGTCATCGGCGAACCTCAAAGTTTTTACTTCTTCTCCATGAATTTTAATACCTACTCCGAATTTTTCTTTTGTTTCCTTTACTGCTTGCTCAATATACAGATTGAATAACATCGGGGAGAGGCTACAACCCTGTCTCACTCCTTTCCCAACCACTGCTTCCCTTTCATGCCCCTCGACTCTTATAACTGCCATCTGGTTTCTGTACAAATTGTAAATAGCCTTTCGCTCCCTGTATTTTACCCCTGCTACCTTCAGAATTTGAAAGAGAGTATTCCAGTTAACGTTGTCAAAAGCTTTCTCTAAGTCTACAAATGCTAGAAACGTAGGTTTGCCCTTTCTTAATCTTTCTTCTAAGATAAGTCGTAAGGTTAGTATTGCCTCACGTGTTCCAACATTTCTACGGAATCCAAACTGATCTTCCCCGAGGTCCGCTTCTACCAGTTTTTCCATTCGTCTGTAAAGAATTCGCGTTAGTATTTTGCAGCTGTGACTTATTAAACTGATAGTTCGGTAATTTTCACATCTGTCAACACCTGCTTTCTTTGGTATTGGAATTATTATATTCTTCTTGAAGTCTGTGGGTATTTCGCCAGTCTCATACATCTTGCTCACCAGACGGTAGAGTTTTGTCAGGACTGGCTCTCCCAAGGCCATCAGTAGTTCTAATGGAATGTTGTCTACTCCCGGGGCCTTGTTTCGACTCAGGTCTTTCAGTGCTCTGTCAAACTCTTCATGCAGTATCTTATCTCCCATTTCATCTTCATCTACATCCTCTTCCACTTCCATAATACTGTCCTCAAGTACATCGCCCTTGTATAAACCCTCTATATACTCCTTCCACCTTTCTGCCTTCCCTTCTTTGCTTAGAACTGGGTTGCCATCTGAGCTCTTGATATTCATACAAGTGGTTCTCTTCTCTCCAAAGGTCTCTTTAATTTTCCTGTAGGCAGTATCTATCTTACCCCTAGTGAGACAAGCCTCTACATCCTTACATTTGTCCTCTAGCCATCCCTGCTTAGCCATTTTGCACTTTCTGTCGATCTCATTTTTGAGACGTTTGTATTCCCTTTGGCCTGCTTCATTTACTGCATTTTTATATTTTCTCCTTTCATCAATTAAATTCAATATTTCTTCTGTTACCCAAGGATTTCTATTAGCCCTCGTCTTTTTACCTACTTGATCCTCTGCTGCCTTCACTACTTCATCCCTCAGAGCTACCCATTCTTCTTCTACTGTATTTCTTTCCCCCATTCCTGTCAATTGTTCCCTTATGCTCTCCCTGAAACTCTCTACAACCTCTGGTTCTTTCAGTTTATCCAGGTCCCATCTCCTTAAATTCCCACCTTTTTGCAGTTTCTTCAGTTTCAATCTGCAGTTCATAACCAATAGTTTGTGGTCAGAATCCACATCTGCCCCTGGAAATGTCTTACAATTTAAAACCTGGTTCCTAAATCTCTGTCTTACCATTATATAATCTATCTGATACCTATTAGTATCTCCAGGATACCATAACTCGTGGAATATTTAATTTCTCCTCACTGGTAAATCATGGATTTTCAGAAGAGTGATACACATAATAGTGTTTTTTTTTTTTTTTTTTTAACTCTTCCGTGTAACTTAAAACTTGCTTCATTAGATCAGAGGATTGTTTTGCAAAATAAACGTTTGCACTGTGGATCGTGTACCAATCACAGAATTCATGTCTTTGATCAGGATCATTCTCATTTAGGGTATGTAATAATGCAATTTTATAAGGCTGCAGTTCTAATGTTTCTAACATTCTCCTTAAACTTCTATCAGAAAATTGTAGTTCCTTAGCAGCTCTTCTTGCGAAATTCTCGAGTGACTGAACAAATGCCTGTGCAATGAGCTGCAGTTCTTATTCAGTAGTTACTAATTTTGGGCAATCACTGTGTGGTAAGTCAGCTACAGAAGCTGTCACCTTGAACCTTCGATTTAATTAGTAGATTTCTTGCCTGCTTGGTGCCTGTGTATACAGCCACTTTTTAATGGAAGATCGTCTTACATCTTCATAATTATATCAAATTTCCACCTCATCTGTGTAGTTCTCATGATTACAATGGATGCACAAAGTCACTTGTTAATATCAAATCAATTGTGCTATCACTCTTTAAACAAATTTCACCGGACACACATTTTGTAAATTTTTAATGTTGGTGATAGTACTTAATTATTTACCAAAAACTTGACCATGGTCAGAATTGTGCAGCAGTTAACTGACTTAATGTTGCACCCAGTAATAGTGACTCACACGTTCCTCATAGTATGCTTACAGTAACGTAACGTGTTCATCGTGGTGTATCTGTTCAGTTTCTGTGACCCACTGTGATGTTCCCTTCTCTGTCTTTGAGGAACACGTATCCTAAAAAACGCCTAGTGAAAATATTAGAAATTGCAAGGATTAGGCAGACAGTGTTTGAGTTACAATCAGTGCCTATGGAAATTAGTCGTGGAAGTAATCTGTTACCATAAATATTCAGATGTAGGCCAGACCATATGTGGTGTGACTGTGTGAGGGGAAATGGATCAATCAAACCCATGTGTGATCACCCTGCTGTACTGAGCAACTCATAAAGCTCTGCATTTACATGTTCAACAGAATGCTACATCCAGGACTTATCGTATTGCTCAGAGAGTGACATTATTTTCGCATTTGCGTGAAGAGCATTCACACTTTCTCCAGAGGGCCAAAATCACAGGGGACATTTCTGAGCTCTGCAGTTGGTTTAAAAATATTGTTACTTAGTGTCCACTAAACAAGATATTCTGTACTAGTTCTGACTTTCCCACACATGACAACTCACTAATAGAAGGGTCTTCTTGTGTGATCTGGACACTTTTGTCCTCCGTCTCCAAAGCAGTGAAGCGGTTTGAGAGATCTAAACTAATACTAATAGATTTGCAGCATTTCATGAAACTCTTTACTGATCTGTAGATTTGACCACTTTCCTGTTATCTATCCCATTCCTAACTTTGCTGCTCCTCTCACTCTGCCTATGCTGCTGTCAGATTTGAGTTTCTAGATCAGCTGCTCTTTGTCCATAATCAACAACTCCTACAGCACCAAAGGCTAGCCACAGCTCCAATCAAGCTGGCTTGTTTCATAGCACCCAAGGGATTACTGCCTTAACTGAAGTGCCACATGACTTTTTTTTTTGTTTTTGTTTTTTTTTTAATTAGTAATAGTTATCAATATTTTTTACTTCAGTTTGTCAGTGAAAAAAGTATCACATAGAAAGTTCAAACTACTGTAAAATCAGTACCTCTTGAATACTTACAGTCTACCTATTGAAGGTCTGTCAGCTGGGTAATCATATATATATATATATATATATATATATATATATATATATATATATATATATATGATGTGACTTACCAAACGAAAGCGCTGGCTCGTCGATAGGCACACAAACAAACACAAACATACACACAAAATTCAAGCTTTCGCAACAAACTGTTGCCTCATCAGGAAAGAGGGGAAGGAGAGGGAAAGACGAAAGGATGTGGGTTTTAAGGGAGAGGATAAGGAGTCATTTCCCCCTAAGGTAAGTCTTTCCGCTCCCGGGATTGGAATGACTCCTTATCCTCTCCCTTAAAACCCACATCCTTTCGTCTTTCCCTCTCCTTCCCCTCTTTCCTGATGAGGCAACAGTTTGTTGCGAAAGCTTGAATTTTGTGTGTATATTTGTGTTTGTTTGTGTGTCTATCGACCTGCCAGCGCTTTTGTTTGGTAAGTCTCATCATCTTTATATATATATATATATATATATATATATATATATATATATATATATATATATATGAGGGAAACATTCCACGTAGGAAAAATATATCTAAAAACAAAGATGATGTGACTTACCAAATGAAAGTCCTGGCAGGTCGACAGACACACAAACAAACACAAACATACACACAAAATTCAAGCTTTCACAACAAACTGTTGCCTCATCAGGAAAGAGGGAAGGAGAGGGAAAGACGAAAGGATGTGGGTTTTAAGGGAGAGGGTAAGGAGTCATTCCAATCCCGGGAGCGGAAAGACTTACCTTAGGGGGAAAAAAGGACGGGTATACACTCGCACACACACACATATCCATCCACACATATACAGACACAAGCAGAGGGGTTGGAATGACTCCTTACCCTCTCCCTTAAAACCCACATCCTTTCGTCTTTCCCTCTCCTTCCCTCTTTCCTGATGAGGCAACAGTTTGTTGCGAAAGCTTGAATTTTGTGTGTGTGTTTGTGTTTGTTTGTGTGTCTATCGACCTGCCAGCACTTTCGTTCGGTAAGTCACATCATCATCATATATATATATATATATATATATATATATATATATATATATATATATATATATATATAAACAAAGATGATGTGACTTACCAAATGAAAGTCCTGGCAGGTCGACAGACACACAAACAAACACAAACATACACACAAAATTCAAGCTTTCGCAACAAACTGTTGCCTCATCAGGAAAGAGGGAAGGAGAGGGAAAGACGAAAGGATGTGGGTTTTAAGGGAGAGGGTAAGGAGTCATTCCAACCCCTCTGCTTGTGTCTGTATATGTGTGGATGGATATGTGTGTGTGTGTGCGAGTGTATACCCGTCCTTTTTTCCCCCTAAGGTAAGTCTTTCCGCTCCCGGGATTGGAATGACTCCTTACCCTCTCCCTTAAAACCCACATCCTTTCGTCTTTCCCTCTCCTTCCCTCTTTCCTGATGAGGCAACAGTTTGTTGTGAAAGCTTGAATTTTGTGTGTATGTTTGTGTTTGTTTGTGTGTCTGTCGACCTGCCAGGACTTTCATTTGGTAAGTCACATCATCTTTGTTTTTAGATATATTTTTCCTACGTGGAATGTTTCCCTCATATATATATATATATATATATATATATATATATATATATATATATATATAAAAAGAAAGATGATGAGACTTACCAAACAAAAGCGCTGGCAGGTCGATAGACACACAAACAAACACAAATATACACACAAAATTCAAGCTTTCGCAACAAACTGTTGCCTCATCAGGAAAGAGGGGAAGGAGAGGGAAAGACGAAAGGATGTGGGTTTTAAGGGAGAGGATAAGGAGTCATTCCAATCCCGGGAGCGGAAAGACTTACCTTAGGGGGAAAAAAGGACGGGTATACACTCGCACACACACACACATATCCATCCACACATATACAGACACAAGCAGAGGGGTTGGAATGACTCCTTACCCTCTCCCTTAAAACCCACATCCTTTCGTCTTTCCCTCTCCTTCCCTCTTTCCTGATGAGGCAACAGTTTGTTGCGAAAGCTTGAATTTTGTGTGTATGTTTGTGTTTGTTTGTGTGTCTGTCGACCTGCCAGGACTTTCATTTGGTAAGTCACATCATCTTTGTATATATATATATATATATATATATATATATATATATATATATATATATATATATATAAAGAAAGTGATGAGACTTACCAAACAAAAGCGCTGGCAGGTCGATAGACACACAAACAAACACAAACATACACACAAAATTCTAGCTTTCGCAACAAACGGTTGCTTCGTCAGGAAAGAGGGAAGGAGAGGGAAAGATGAAAGGAAGTGGGTTTTAAGGGAGAGGGTAAGGAGTCCTTCCAATCCCGGGAGCGGAAAGACTTACCTTAGGGGGAAAAAAGGACGGGTATACACTCGCACACACACACATATCCATCCGCATATACACAGACACAAGCAGACATTTGTAAAGGCAAAGAGTTTGGGCAGAGATGTCAGTCGAGGCGGAAGTACAGAGGCAAAGGTGATGTTGAAAGACAGGTGAGGTACGAGCGGCGGCAAATAGAAATTGGAGATTAGCGGAGATTGAGGCCTGGCGGATAGCGAGAAGAGAGGATATGCTGAAGGGCAAGTTCCCACCTCCGGAGTTCTGACAGGTTGGTGTTAGTGGGAAGTATCCAGATACCTCGGACGGTGTAACACTGTGCCAAGATGTGCTGGCCGTGCACCAAGGCATGTTTAGCCACAGGGTGATCCTCATTACCAACAAACACTGTCTGCCTGTGTCCATTCATGCGAATGGACAGTTTGTTGCTGGTCATTCCCACATAGAAGGCTTCACAGTGTAGGCAGGTCAGTTGGTAAATCACGTGGGTGCTTTCACACGTGGCTCTGCCTTTGATCGTGTACACCTTCCGGGTTACAGGACTGGAGTAGGTGGTGGTGGGAGGGTGCATGGGACAGGTTTTACACCGGGGGCGGTTACAAGGGTAGGAGCCAGAGGGTAGGGAAGGTGGTTTGGGGATTTCATAGGGATGAACTAAGAGGTTACGAAGGTTAGGTGGACGGCGGAAAGACACTCTAGGTGGAGTGGGGAGGATTTCATGAAGGATGGATCTCATTTCAGGGCAGGATTTGAGGAAGTCGTATCCCTGCTGGAGAGCCACATTCAGAATCTGATCCAGTCCCGGAAAGTATCCTGTCACAAGTGGGGCACTTTTGGGGTTCTTCTGTGGAAGGTTCCGGGTTTGAGGAGATGAGGAAGTGGCTCTGGTTATTTGCTTCTGTACCAGGTCGGGAGGGTAGTTACGGGATGCGAAAGCTGTTTTCAGGTTGTTGGTGTAATATATATATATATATATATATATATATATATATATATATATATATATATATATATATATATATATATTATTTTTTTCCATCAGTCTACTGACTGGTTTGATGCGGCCCACCACGAATTCCTTTCCTGTGCTGTGTTAACCTCTTCATCTCAGAGTAGCACTTGCAACCTACATCCTCAATTATTTGCTTGACGTATTCCAATCTCTGTCTTCCTCTACAGTTTTTGCCCTCTACAGCTCCCTCTAGTACCATGGAAATCATTCCCTCATGTCTTAGCAGATGTCCTAACATCCTGTCCCTTCTCCTTATCAGTGTTTTCCACATATTCCTTTCCTCTCCGATTCTGCATAGAACCTCCTCATTCCTTACCTTATCAGTCCACCTAATTTTCAACATTCGCCTATAGCACCACATCTCAAATGCTTCGATTCTCTTCTGTTCCGGTTTTTCCACAGTCCATGGTTCACTACCATACAATGCTGTACTCCAGACGTACATCCTCAGAAATTTCTTCCTCAAATTAAGGCTGGTATTTGATATTAGTAGACTTCTCTTGGCCAGAAATGCCTTTTTTTGCCATAGCGAGTCTGCTTTTGATGTCCTCCTTGCTCCGTCCGTCATTGGTTATTTTACTGCCTAGGTAGCAGAATTCCTTAACTTCATTGACTTCGTGACCATCAATCCTGATGTTAAGTTTCTCGCTGTTCTCATTTCTACTACTTCTCATTACCTTCGTCTTCCTAGGCACATAGATATGTAATTTCACTAGTGTCATGTGAGATAGCACTTCCATGTGTGTGCATGTCTGCATGTGTGTGTGTGTGTGTGTGTGTGTGTGTGTGTGTGCGCGCGTGGGTGGGTGGGTGCGTGTGGCGGGGGGGGGGGGGGGGGGGGGGGAACACACGTGAGCTTGTACGTGTTTGCATGCTTAGCATCTCCAGTTGTTGTTGTTGTGGTCTTCAGTCCTGAGACTGGTTTGATGCAGCTCTCCATGCTAATCTATCCTGTGCAAGCTTCTTCATCTCCCAGTACCTACTGCAACCTACATCCTTCTGAATCTGCTTAGTGTATTGATCTCTTGGTCTCCCTCTACGATTTTTACCCTCCACGCTGCCCTCCAATGCTAAATTTGTGATCCCTTGATGCCTCAAAACATGTCCTACCAACCGATCCCTTCTTCTAGTCAAGTTGTGCCACAAACTTCTCTTCTCCCCAATCCTATTCAATACCTCCTCATTAGTTACGTGATCTACCCACCTTATCTTCAGCATTCTTCTGTAGCACCACATTTCGAAAGCTTCTATTCTCTTCTTGTCCAAACTGGTTATCGTCCATGTTTCACTTCCATACATTGCTACACTCCATACAAATACTTTCAGAAACGACTTCCTGACACTTAAATCTATACTCGATGTTAACAAATTTCTCTTCTTCAGAAACGCTTTCCTTGCCATTGCCAGTCTACATTTTATACCCTCTCTACTTCGACCATCATCAGTTATTTTACTCCCTAAATAGCAAAACTCCTTTACTACTTTAAGTGTCTCATTTCCTAATCTAATCCCCTCAGCATCACCCGATTTAATTTGACTACATTCCATTATCCTCGTTTAGCTTTTGTTGATGTTCATCTTATATCCTCCTTTCAAGACACTGTCCATTCCGTTCAACTGCTCTTCCAAGTCCTTTGCTGTCTCTGACAGAATTACAATGTCATCGGCGAACCTCAAAGTTTTTACTTCTCCTCCATGAATTTTAATACCTACTCCGAATTTTTCTTTTGTTTCCTTTACTGCTTGCTCAATATACAGATTGAATAACATCGGGGAGAGGCTACAACCCTGTCTCACTCCTTTCCCAACCACTGTTTCCCTTTCATACCCCTCGACTCTTATAACTGCCATCTGCTTTCTGTACAAATTGTAAATAGCCTTTCGCTCCTTGTATTTTACCCCTGCCACCTTCAGAATTTGAAAGAGAGTATTCCAGTTAACGTTGTCAAAAGCTTTCTCTAAGTCTACAAATGCTAAAAACGTAGGTTTGCCTTTTCTTAATCTTTCTTCTAAGATAAGTCGTAAGGTTAGTATTGCCTCACGTGTTCCAACATTTCTACAGAATCCAAACTGATCTTCCCCGAGGTCCGCTTCTACCAGTTTTTCCATTCGTCTGTAAAGAATTCGCGTTAGTATTTTGCAGCTGTGACTTATTAAACTGATAGTTCGGTAATTTTCACATCTGTCAACACCTGCTTTCTTTGGTATTGGAATTATTATATCCTTCTTGAAGTCTGTGGGTATTTCGCCTGTCTCATACATCTTGCTCACCAGATGGTAGAGTTTTGTCATGACTGGCTCTCCCAGTAGCATAACATTATTCTGCTGAAATGTGTGTGCTTTCTTTCCATTAATGGGCTAATCCTTGTGGTGAATACGCACCATTTTTACTGGCATGGAAATGTTAATTTGTGTATAATGTGTCTACATTATGTGTCGCAGTACTGAACCAGATTCTACTATTCACGGCAAACTATCTACATAGCACTGAAACAAACAATAGAAAACAGTATTTACACTAGCTTTTGAACCCTCCCTCTTTCTCTAGTTGAAGTACACGCATTCACACACAGACACCCAAAGATATAAACCTGCAGCCATGGCAAGACAGATTGATGATTATCGATAGCAATTGCCCAGACAATTGAGGTGGGAACAGGGTATGGAAAGATGCATGAGGTGAGCAAGGGGTAGCACAATAGTGTGATGCAGATCTTTTGATAGGTGACTCAGTAGCTGGACAACTAGACAAAAGGCATTCAGAAGGTAGAGCATATAAGAGGTAGAGAGAGGGAGGAGGGGTGAGGATGGAAGGGGGAAAATACAGGAAGGTAGAGATGAGGAGGGAGACTAGGAGGGAAGAGAGAAAGGGAAAGAGGTGTGAAAAGAAGAGAGGGACTATCCACATGGGGGGAGGGGGGGGGGGCAGTGAGAGAAGGCACTGCACAATCTGGATGGGGAAGAAGTGGTGTGGTCAGAGGAGAGAAGGCAAAGGCAGGGTGAGGCAGTGGGAAAAAAAATTAATGGAGGGACTACAAGAGTGCAGGATATGCTTGAGAGGCAGTTCTCAACATCATGATGGAAGCGAGTATCCATATGGCTTGTGCCATATGGATGGATGGATGGACTAAAGCAGCTGTTGGAGGTGTTTGTGTTGTGGTGCACAACATGTTTGGCAAGTGAGTGGTCAAGTTTGCACTTTTTGTTAGTTTGACAGTGGTCATTCATGCTAGCAGGCAGGTGGTTACTTGTCACGCCCACATAGAATGCTGCACAGTAATCGCAGCATAGCTAATATATAACATGGAAGCTTTCACAGAGGCCCCTGCCTTTTATAGGGCAGGAAATGCCTGTGATTGGACTGCTGTAGGAAGTGGTGGGTGGATGTATTATGAGACAGGTATTGCACTTGGGTTGACCACAAGGGAATGATCCGTGAGGTGCAGGATTAGAACCAGGATTGGAAGAGGGATGGACAAAGACATTTTATTAGATTGGATGGATGGCAGGTGGCAACTTTGGGTAATGTGGGTAGATCCCTCATCTCACACCATGATAAGATATAGTTGAAGACTTGAAGGGTGTGATTGAGCTTTTCAAGGGCATCGTAATACTGGGTGACCAGAGGTGGCTGGCTAATAGGTTTACTGGTGTCAGAGGAGGTGACGGCATGGGATATCTGTTTATGAGCGAGTTGAATAGGATATTGTCTGTCAATAAAGGGTCTGGTCAGGTTATCGGTGTATTTTGAAAACTCCTGCTTTCCACTGAAGATGTGGCGTCAACAAATAGTGAGGTTGTAAGAAAGAGATTTTTTGACATGTAACAGGTGATAGCTGTAGGTGGGTGGTGCACTTCTGAGAGGTGGAGAGTGACATGTAGGAAGATGGCTCATTGAGTTGAGAAAGACCAGGTGAAGTGCATTTAGCATTAGGTGTTGAGGTTGTGGGGGAAAGAGCAAAGGTGGTCCCTGCCACGATTCCAGATCATGAAAATGCCATCATCGAATTTGACTCAGACAATGGGCTGTAGGTGTTGACTGGTTAGGAAGGATTCCTCCAGATGACCCAAAATAAATTGGCATAGGACAGTGCCATGCAAGTACTCATGGCTGTACCATGGATTTGTTTATAGATTTTGCTTTTTGAAAGTGAAATAATTGTGGTTCAGGATGTGTTTGGCTAGGAGAATTAGGAAAAAGTTTGTGTGTTTGGTATCAGCAGAACATTTGGAAAGGTAATGTTTCATAGTTGCAAGGCCATTGGCATGGGGGATTGGGGGATGTTGGTGCACAAGGACATCACACTCACAGTGACCAACAGGGAATCTGGGGAAATAGGACAGGAACTATGGGAAGGCAGTGAAGGAAGTGAGTGGTGTCTTGAATTAAGTGAGTGGTGTCTTGAATGTAGGATGGTAGGTTACAGGTGTTGGTCGAAGAGGTTCATTTTGTGGGAGCATTGTACCTAATACCAGTTGGATGATGAGTAGGGCTACCTGTATAGTTGGGTTTGTGGTGTTTGGGGAGTAGGTGGTGGTCAACCCCGGTGCAAGACATGTTCCATACACTCACTTGCAGCTTCCTACCACAGTCCAGTCACATGATTTTCTAAGTATAAAAGGCAGGGCTACATCTGAAAGCATCCATGTTACATATCAGCTATGCTGCAATTACTGTGCAGCATTCTGTGTGGGCATGACAAATAACCAACTGTTTACTCATGTGAATGGCCACAGCCAAACTGTGGCAAGCTGCAAATGTGACCATCAAATTGCTGAACATGTTGTGCATCAAAAAACAGCTGATTCACTATGTGAGCCATTTGGATACTCACTTCCAGCGCTAATTTCTTTGAATTACACAGGTTGGAATAGTCTCTCCATAACCTGCCTTTTTGCAATCCACCTAGCCTAAACATCAGATAACCTGTTTACCATTGCCTCACCTTGCCTTTCGCCTTCCCTCTTCTGTCCACATCACTCCCTTACAAATCGTGTACTGTCTTCGCCCACCTCCACCACCCCCATTCATGTGGGCACTCCCTCTTGCCTTCTTCCACCCCTCTCCTTTTCTCTCTTCCCTCCAAGTCTCCCTCTTAATCTCTACTGTCCTCTACTTTCCTTCCCTCTATCCCTGACTGCTCTCCCTTTCTCTGCCTCTTATACACTGTGAACTCTAACTCTCTCTCTCTTCTTCTTCTTCTTCTTCTTCTTCTTTGTACAACCGCCAAGATATCTGTCAAAGGACCCACATCAAACTACCATGCTACCCACTCCTTATCTCATGCATCCTTCCCAACCCCCTCCCCACCTCCATCTGCCTAGGTAACTACTATCAATAATCAACAGTCACTCTCACTGCAGCCATGGGTGTGTAAATTTAGGCGTCTGTGGGATTGTGTGTGTGTGAACATGTGTACTTTCACTAGAAAAAGAGCAGGAGCAATCAATAATCAACAGTCAGTTTAGCTGTGACTGTGGGTGTGTTAGTTTTGATGTCTGTGTGTGAGAGAATGTGTGTGTTTTGACTAGGAAAAGAGCAAGAGCTTGATAGCATGTGTAAATACTTTTTTCTGTTGTATGTTTCTATGTGCCACACTTCAGTGATTTGTAGGTTAGTGGTTGCCTTTCCTTTATTTTATGTGTTGTGCAATCCAGAAATTCCCACTGTTGTTAAAGTGTTTTTATATTCATTTAACATTGTTCGTCTAACACAGAATCAGAATGAGGTAAATTACAGGTCTCCTGTCTTAATCTAACAAAAAATATTATCTGATTATAAAGAGACAAAACGGCTGATAACTACTTGACTACAGGAAGTAAAATACGTAGTATGGATGTAGGTGTAGATTGCTGATTGAGACACTTAAAGTGGACGTAGTAGTCCTATATTTCAGAGGTTTTTGTGTTCTTTCTACAGAGGGAAAGGAGGGGTTTGGTGTGGATGGTTGGTGTAGTGGTGTTCACATAAGAAGGCCGGTGGATGAGTGATGCACAGTGACAGGGAGCAGCATACTACGTGATGATCCAACCAATGGCATAATTGTGCCACATCTTCCTGTAGCACGCATTTCAGGATGTGCATTGAATATTTAGCATTGATTTTTGTATTAGTTAAGGTATGGTGAGGTTATGTAGCCACTATGGTGTTTATTATGGATGGCATAAAACAAACATGACAAGTATTATGTTTAGAAGTGATAGTTTTATGAATGTGTAAACTCTACTGGAGAGAGTCAGTTAACAGGGTAGGCAACGGCTGAAGCGTGAGGCATGGGCAGAGACAGAGAACACACTGGTGTCACTGCAAAACATCCTTCATCTCTCTTTGCACAGAACAAATCATGTAGCTACCTTCTAACATGATGCACACCACTGTCAAGTTATTCAGATCTTAAGTTGAGAGAGCCTGTTGTGAAGGCAAGAGGAGACAGATATGTCTTCTCTTGTCCTCACAGAAGGCTGGTCCCTCCCAACTAAGGTTCTGAGTGACCTGGCCATCCTTTCCAGTTATCGCCAACGAATCCAGGTTCCCTCTCTGAAGGAGGAACATACAAGTTCTAAAAACTGAGAATAGTATTTCTACTTTCACTGTTTCTATTGGTGGTATTAGGTATTTTACCGGACAACAAATTTGTCCTCTTCTAATATAAAAGTTTTCTCAATTGAATTTCCCCATGAAGACAAGAACTATTATTTATGTTTCAAATTTTCACAATTGGAGGTTTATGCAGTTCACTATTTTACATGAAAAATAATGATTCCATAGTCATTTCCATGTATGTTGATAAAAACAATAAGTACATAAAATGTGAGACAGATAAATGTTACAACAGCCCTGATTTCTGAACATTGATTATGTGATTTATTTGTTCAGCAGGCCTAACTATCCTTGGATCCACTGGAATATGGGTAGTGTGGAAACTGACAGGCTTGTTAATCGTCTGCAGACAGCCAATGGAAGTCTGGCAGCATTGCTGTTCAACATGATGTTGCCTGGTACCACATCAGTATTTTATGGAGATGAAATTGGTTTGGAAAATTACCACAACATTGAGGTATATAGTTATTATCCTTAAAGACTTACTTAGCTCGCAAGTAAAATAATGAAAGATGGATAGATTTGCAATTGCACTCACTCAGAAAAGAAGATTTCCATTATTTGTTCAAACTTGTCCATTTAATGTAGGGAACATGTAGGGATTTTTCAAATAAACAAAATGATTTTGTGGATATGTGTCCCAGTACTTTGTCATCCAACAGAGTTCAAATTGTGTTAGTTTGGTGTAGAAAATGGGAGTTTGGGGACTGTGTGTCTTGTGTAATTGTCTTAGTGTACTTTTGTGTATTTAAAATACAATGTTATTGTCAGTTGTTGTCTTTTGTGGGAAGCTTCAGGAGGTTCATTGCCTAGTGTTGTGACTGGAAAGTGGGGCAAAGTTTGTGAATGAGTATAAAATTTATTTATTTTGTGCTACAGAATAAATGGTGGATTGACTACCCATTTTCTAATGTATGTATTGGGAACATACCTGTCAGCTCCTATTATAATAGAGAATGCTTTATTTCGAAGGGTTTGGAAGCACAAAAGGGTATGTCTGATGCCATAGATCACACTTCCAAGCCATACAACTGATTAGAAGTTTGTGCTGGTGTCACAGTAACAATTTACAGTTTGTTGTTAACCCTTGGCCTTTAACAAGAGGTTACAATTGAAATAAGAGTGCAAAAACTTTGCTTGTAGCATTGACTACATTCTTGGTTCAGGAAATTCGTCACTCAACCAAATATGTAACTGATCCATGGCAAAGCAACATGGCCGTCAATGGAGAGTTGGCTGTCAGGAAGATTGTATTTGGCCATGAAGTAAACAGCTTGGCATTTGGTTGAGTTAACTTTGATCTTCCAAATGTTGCACCACTGGATGGTTTTGTCCAGATGTTGTTACAGGTTACAATGGATGAAGAGAAGGTAGCAACAGCTGTAATGTATAGCACTGTATTGTCAACATTGAGTGCAATCTCTTTGCTAACTGGTTTTGCAGTTTGGTTATATCATTTGTGTAGGCTGGGCTGTTCCAGCTCAAGTGCCCATTGGCAGGCAGTTGGACACTCAAGAGCACACATTGGCAGGGATGGGCAAACAGCTGACCCATGGACAATCAGGTAGCTGGGATGTAGCATAGGCAAATGTACTGCACTGGCCAAGCACACACAGTCAGGGATGGCCAAGTGGCCCATGCATGCATAGAAAGCATGTGATAAAGATTGCGTGGGAAGGGGATGGGGTAGCTTACCATACATGTACAAGAGCTAATGGGCATCCAGGAATGCCAGCAGCCTATGGAGCAATGTTGGAGTGGTGTGGTGTAAATTACTTACAAATCAGGGCCTGTTGTTGTTGTTGTTGTTGTTGTGTAAATTACTTACAAATCAGGGCCTGTTGTTGTTGTTGTTGTTTTCAGTCCTGAGACTGGTTTGATGCAGCTCTCCATGCTAATCTATCGTGTGCAAGCTCCTTCATCTCCCAGTACCTACTGCAACCTACATCCTTCTGAATCTGCTTAGTGTATTCATCTCTTGGTCTCCCTCTATGATTTTTACCCTCCACGCTGCCCTCCAATGCTAAATTTGTGATCCCTTGATGCCTCAGGACATGTCCTACCGACCGATCCCTTCTTCTAGTCAAGTTGTGCCACAAACTTCTCTTCTCCCCAATCATATTCAATACCTCCTCATTAGTTATGTGATCTACCCACCTAATTTTCAACATTCTTCTGTAGCACCACATTTCGAAAGCTTCTATTCTCTTCTTGTCCAAACTATTTATCGTCCATGTTTCACTTCCATACGTGGCTACACTCCATACAAATACTTTCAGAAACGACTTCCTGACACTTAAATCTATACTCGATGTTAACAAATTTCTCTTCTTCAGAAACGCTTTCCTTGCCATTGCCAGTCTACCTTTTATATCCTCTCTACTTCGATCATCATCAGTTATTTTGCTCCCCAAATAGCAAAGCTCCTTTACTACTTTAAGTGTCTCATTTCCTAATCTAATTCCCTCAGCATCACCCGACTTAATTCAACTACATTCCATTATACTCGTTTTGCTTTTGTTGATGTTCATCTTATATCCTCCTTTCAAGACATTGTCCATTCCGTTCAACTGCTCTTCCAAGTTCTTTGCTGTCTCTGACACAATTACAATGTCTTCGGCGAACCTCAACGTTTTTATTTCTTCTCCATGGATTTTAATACCTACTCCAAATTTTTCTTTTGATTCCTTTACTGCTTGCTCAATATACAGATTGAATAACATCGGGGAGAGGCTACAACCCTGTCTCACTCCCTTCCCAACCACTGCTTCCCTTTCATGCCCCTCGACTGCCATCTGGTTTCTGTACAAATTGTAAATAGCCTTTCGCTCCCTGTATTTTACCCCTGCCACCTTTAGAATTTGAAAGAGAGTATTCCAGTCAACATTGTCAAAAGCTTTCTCTAAGTCTACAAATGCTAGAAACGTAGGTTTGTCTTTCCTTAATCTTTCTTCTAAGATAAGTCGTAAGGTCAGTATTGCCTCACGTGTTCCAACATTTCTACGGAATCCAAACTGATCTTCCCCGAGGTCGGCTTCTACTAGTTTTTCCATTCGTCTGTAAATAATTCGCGTTAGTATTTTGCAGCTGTGACTTATTAAACTGATAGTTCGGAAATTTTCACATCTGTCAACACCTGCTTTCTTTGGGATTGGAATTATTATATTCTTCTTGAACTCCGAGGGTATTTCGCCTGTCTCGTACATCTTGCTCACCAGATGGTAGAGTTTTGTCAGGACTGGCTCTCCCAAGGCCGTCAGTAGTTCTAATGTGCCTAACACTAAATATTGTAGTGCTCCTGCCTCAGTTAGTTGCTTATAGTTGAATCAAATACCATGTTCTTGAAGAATTGGTGCTCCACAAAAATGTAATCGATAATGCAAACTGTGCTCTGAGGGCCCAAGTTGATCTAGTTTGTAAATGGGACCATTGAGCCGGACATAGTCAGATGCTTTCTCCATATTCAGGAATGCTGCTCTTGTTGATTCTCTCTTTGGTCTAGCTCAATGATTCCTAACCTCGGGGGTAATTACCCCCTGAGGGGTAAAATGAAATTTTAAACAAAAAGTTTCGATTGTGTTCCTTCAATGAAACTAATTATTTTTAAAAGATCACTATCCTTATCACTGTTCTGCAACACTGTGATGCTGATTGCATAAGTTATCAGTAATCACATTTTTTTCAAATATTAGCTTTAACGTGAGACACAATGTGGTGGAGGTTACAGCTTGTGAAATTAATGTATGAACATATTTTTCCTCACATAGTGCAACCACTAAACATATATTTGTACTTTGTACCAAGCATCTACAAAAGTAACATTGAGTCATACACAGCACATATGCTTACATATGTCATGAAAGTGTCTTCTCCAAGTTTTAGTTCCAGCAGTGGACCAGAAATTGCTTCTTTATTCACTTTGCAACACATAAGTCAACTAATTTACAGCACAACACAATGTTTTAATGTTTGTACTGGCTACTAAACTGCTGTATTGCCTACATAGTTTTCTTCTTCTTATTATTATTATTATTATTATTATTACTATTATTGTAATTAATAATGGCATTGGTCAGACACAAAGTAATGACAGCCTGAAGTCTTCCAATTTCTGACAGTCCAGGAAACTTGTTTTGTTTTAAATGGAGATGTGGATGAAGCAGATATCACCAGGGAGAGTGTTGGTACAGAGGAAGCATGTTTTGTAGCAAGTGACTTCTGCCCTCAATGTAGATAGTTAGCTTTCTTTTCTGAGGAGGAGTAGCTGGTGGCAGTTACGATGCACTGAGAATTACTTCATTGCAATGAAGAAAGGTTGTTAGAATAAGCAGTACCTATTGTCTCACTGTCTCATTAGTTCATGATTCAATAAAAAAACCTACAGAAATTTAACTTTTCTCATTGTAAAAATAAAAGTGTTCCTGGATTTTCCTCCCATTTCAAAGTTTGGTTAGATGCTAATGCGGATGATGATGGAGGAAGGGGAGGGGTTACTAGCTAATATCTGATTACACGCTGGAGCAATGGTCTCAGAAAGTTTCGCAACCACAGCTTGAGCTTAATAGATGTGCTCAACCAAGTGCAAGGATTGCTGGATTGTGGAATGCTTGTTATGGAAACCAGATTGGTCAGGCATCAGGATTAGTTCGAGGATTTTGCTAAGGTCTGTTAGGAGAGAGACAGACTAATAGCTTTGTGGGTGGAGTAGGTTTTTATCGGGCTTCAGGATGGTGACACCTTTGCAGTTTTCCACTGAGAGTAGAAGTAAGTTAGTTTAAGACAAACATTGTATAAGCATATCAGGTAGGTTATAGTGGCTGGGAGAGGTTAATTAAAGAGAGGGGTGTGGATGTGGTCATGACCAGGAGATTCGTGATTCCCTTGGTGCTTGATTACAGCTCATACTGTTGGCTTACTAATGGGTCTGAATTTTGCTGTTAGCTTGGTATTTCTTATCTAAGTAACTCATCTGATAGCCATTGTATCCTGCCTGTCACCCTCTTCATTGTCAGTGACATTAGTTCAGAATTGTTACTCTAATTATTTGCTTATTACTTCCATCTTTTTTTGCTCACCATATATATTAGACTGTCCTTGCCACAGAGTGGCTTGTTCTATGGTGGGAGCTTTTGGTGCTTCGTTATTTGCCACATCTGACATCTATTGACATTTAAACATAGTAAGGAAAAGAGAAATTTGAATTATTCAGATTTAAAAAGAAAAACAACAATGCCACCTTTCTGTGAAAAATACGAACAAAACACAGTGTGAAAAGACAGTAATCAGAGGATGGAAATCAAACAGTTTTAGCAACATGCTTGAGATATTCTTGTTCAAACCTTGGACTGTTGTGTATTGATTCATTCTTAGGATTAAAATACAGCTGTTGAAGCACATAAGATGTTACGTATTGTGTGTCCAGGATAAAACAGAAGCAGAAAATGAAGACACAGAGTGTAATTTCAAGTGCCATAACCAGTCTTGGATTAACACTGCTGTAAGATCTGAGAACCCAGAATTCAATTTCCTGTTTTAGATGATAACAAGATTTCATATAGATGCTAGCTGGAGGGAGAAACACACCATTCACTCTCAATGCCATAATCAAAGGAGTAAAACTTATGTATCAGAGTTTCAAAGAGAATTAATAGGTGGGGCCAGTAGCACAAATGAGTGAATCCTTGAGATTTTGGAATAACTCTAGAAGTTTTTGGGTACCACTTAATATTGCAAGTGGCAATATTTAAAATAAAATTGTGACAGAAACTGTCATTAGATCATGTAAGGCAATAGTGAAAAGTGACGGGTATAATTTGAATATCTTTTCAGCAGTAATTGTAATTGTAAACTGTCGAAGCTGCATTGGTAAAGTACTGGAACTTCAAGCGCTGATAGAAAGCACCGAAGCTGAAATCGTTATAGGTACAGAAAGCTGGCTGAAGCCAGAGATAAATTCAGCCGAAATTTTTACAAAGGCACAGACGGTGTTTAGAAAGGATAGATTGCATGCAACCGGTGGTGGCATGTTTGTCACTGTTAGTAGTAGTTTATCCTGTAGTGTAGTAGAAGTGGATAGTTCCTGTGAAATATTATGGGTGGAGGTTACACTCAACAACCGAGCTAGGTTAATAATTGGCTCCTTTTACCGACCTCCTGACTCAGCAGCATTAGTTGCAGAACAACTGAGAGAAAATTTGGAATACATTGCACATATGTTTAGGATGGGTGGTAGGGACAGAGCATCGAGTGACATTATACTGAGTGCACTATCCGAAAATTACCTCGAGCAATTAAACAGAGAACCGACTCGTGGAGATAACATCTTGGACCTACTGATAACAAACAGACCCGAACTTTTCGACTCTGTAAGTGCAGAACAGGGAATCAGTGATCATAAGGCCGTTGCAGCATCCCTGAATATGGAAGTTAATAGGAATATAAAAAAAAGGAGGAAGGTTTATCTGTTTAGCAAGAGTAATAGAAGGCAGATTTCAGACTACCTAACAGATCAAAACGAAAATTTCTGTTCCGACACTGACAATGTTGAGTGTTCATGGAAAAAGTTTAAGGCAATTGTAAAATGCGTTTTAGACAGGTACGTGCCGAGTAAAACTGTAAGGGACGGGAAAAACCCACCGTGGTTCAACAACAAAGTTAGGAAGCTACTGCGAAAACAAAGAGAGCTTCACTCCAAGTTTAAACACAGTCAAAACCTCTCAGACAAACATAACCTAAACGATGTCAAAGTTAGCGTAAGGAGGGCTATGCGTAAAGCGTTCAGTGAATTCAAAAGTAAAATTCTATGTACCGACTTAACAGAAAATCCTAGGAAGTTCTGGTCTTACGTTAAATCAGTAAGTGGCTCGAAACAGCATATCCAGACACTCCGGGATGATGATGGCATTGAAACAGAGGATGACACGCGTAAAGGTGAAATACTAAACACCTTTTTCCAAAGCTGTTTCACAGAGGAAGACCGCACTGCAGTTCCTTCTCTAAATCCTCGCACAAACGAAAAAATGGCTGACATCGAAATAAGTGTCCAAGGAATAGAAAAGCAACTGGAATCACTCAACAGAGGAAAGTCCACTGGACCTGACGGGATACCAATTCGTTTCTACACAGAGTAAGCGAAAGAACTTGCCCCCCTTCTAACAGCCGTGTACCGCAAGTCTCTAGAGGAACGGAAGGTTCCAAACGATTGGAAAAGAGCACAGGTAGTCCCAGTCTTCAAGAAGGGTCGTCGAGCAGATGCGCAAAACTATAGACCTATATCTCTGACGTCGATCTGTTGTAGAATTTTAGAACATGTTTTTTGCTCGAGTATCATGTCGTTTTTGGAAACCCAGAATCTACTCTGTAGGAATCAACATGGATTCCAGAAACAGCGATCGTGTGAGACCCAACTCGCTTTATTTGTTCATGAGACCCAGAAAATATTAGATACAGGCTCCCAGGTAGATGCTATTTTCCTTGACTTCCAGAAGGCGTTCGATACAGTTCCGCACTTTCGCCTGATAAACAAAGTAAGAGCCTACGGAATATCAGACCAGCTGTGTGGCTGGATTGAAGAGTTTTTAGCAAACAGAACACAGCATGTTGTTATCAATGGAGAGACGTCTACAGACGTTAAAGTAACCTCTGGCGTGCCACAGGTGAGTGTTACGGGACCATTGCTTTTCACAATATATATAAATGACCTAGTAGATAGTGTCGGAAGTTCCATGCGGCTTTTTGCAGATGATGCTGTAGTATACAGAGAAGTTGCAGCATTAGAAAATTGTAGCGAAATGCAGGAAGATCTGCAGCGGATAGGCACTTGGTGCAGGGAGTGGCAACTGACCCTTAACATAGACAAATGTAATGTATTGCGAATACATTGAAAGAAGGATCCTTTATTGTATGATTATATGATAGTGGATCAAACACTGGTAGCAGTTACTTCTGTAAAATATCTGGGAGTATGCGTGCGGAACGATTTGAAGTGGAATGATCATATAAAATTAATTGTTGGTAAGGCGGGCACCAGGTTGAGATTCATTGGGAGAGACCTTAGAAAATGTAGTCCATCAACAAAGGAGGTGGCTTACAAAACACTCGTTCGACCTATACTTGAGTATTGCTCAACAGTGTGGGATCCGTACCAGATCGGCTTGACGGAGGAGATAGAGAAGATCCAGATCCAAAGAAGAGCGGCGCATTTCGTCACAGGGTTATTTGGTAACCGTGATAGCGTTACGGAGATGTTTCGCAAACTCAAGTGGCATACTCTGCAAGAGAGGCGCTCTGCATCGCGGTGTAGCTTGCTCGCCAGGTTTCGAGAGGGTGCGTTTCTGGATGAGGTATAGAATATATTGCTTCGCCCTACTTATACCCCCCGAGGAGATCACGAATGTAAAATTAGAGAGATTCGAGCACGCACGGAGGCTTTCAGACAGTCGCTCTTCCCGCGAACCATACGCGACTGGAACAGAAAAGGGAGGTAATGACAGTGGCACGTAAAGTGCCCTCCGCCACACACCGTTGGGTGGCTTGCGGAGTATAAATGTAGATGTAGTTACTAATATTCATTAATCATTTGTATTCTACAGCTTCCATTATGGAGGAGAATCCTTAGAATATGGAATAAAGCAGTATATACGTTAATAAATAGAGGCAAATTCTAAAAGATCCGTTAACACTCAACTATTATTGAACAGCAACACATTCTTTGTGAATAATGACACTAAAGTTAACATAGTAAACTTAGCAAGAAAACTGCTCCATAGAACAATCTGTTACTTGTATTAAATAGCTGGTTTGTATATCCTATTGTCGTTTTAAATCAGAAAATAATGTTTAACTCCATGCCAAGTGAATAAAATTTTTTTTCCATTGAGCTGACATAAATCTTCAGTCTGTGAGTCTTACATGATCAGATAATTTTTGGGAGTGGCTGATGTGAAATTCCCCCCTCCCCGTTGTAACGTTTTGGGCATGGTAGGCATTCATACTTTATGTTTGTTGTCAGCTCATTGAAGATCTTTGCACAAGAATGCAGAACACAATCTGAATACTAAACAAAGTGTCAAAGTGAATATGTTAATTGCTCACGTTTCTTCTGTAGCATTTCTCCATATCACACTTCATCTACAAATGATCTTTACACTGAGGTGACAAAAGTCATGGAATACCTCCTTTTCCCCAGCATAGTGCAGCAACTAGATATGGCACGGATTCAACAAGTTGTTGGAAGTTCCCTGCAAAAATATTGAATCATGTTGCCTCTATATCCATTCATAATTGCGAAAGTGTTGCTGGTGCAAGATTTTGTGTGTGAACTTGACCCCTCGAATATGTCCCATGAATGTTCGATGGGATTCATGTCAAGGGATCTTGGTGGCCAAACCATTCGCTCAAATTGTCCAGAATGTTCTTGAAACCAATCTTGAACAATTGTGGCCCAGTAACATGGTGCGTTTTCATCCTAAAAAATTCTATCATTGTTTGGGAACATGAAGTCCATGAATGGCTGCAAATTCTCTCCAAGTAGCCAGACATAACCATTTTCAGTCAATGATCGGACCAGAGGACCCAGTCTATTCCACGTAAACACAGCCCGTACCCTTAAGGAGCCACCACCAGCTTGCACAGTGCCTTATCGACAGCTTGGGCCCATGGCTTCATGGAGTCTGCACCACACTCGAATCCTACCATCTATTGTTACAAACTGAAATTGGGGCTCATCTGACCAGGTCACAGTTTTCCAGTTGTGTAGAGTCCAACTGATATGTTCTTGAGGCCAGGAGGGGCACTGCAGGTGATGTCGTGCTGTTAGAAAAGGCACTTGCTTTGATCATCTACTGCCATAGTCGATTAACGCCAAATTTTGCTGCACTGTCCTAACGGATATTTCCATCGTACGTCCTACATTGATTTCTGAAGTTATTCTCATATTGCTATTTGCCTGTTAGAACTGACACATCTATGCAAACGGCACTGCTCTCAGCCATTAAGTGATGGTCATCATCCTCTGCATTGTCCGTGGTGAGAGCTAATGCCTGAAATTTAGTACTCTCGGCACAGTCTTGACACTGTGGATCTCGGAATATTGAATTCCCTAATGATTTCCAAACTGGCATGTCACATGCGTCTACAAACTACCATTCTGTGTTCAGAGTCTATTAATTCCCATTGTGTGCTCATAATCACATCAGACACCTTTTCATATGAATCACCAGAGTACAGATGACAACTCCGCCAATGCACTGCCCTTTTATATCTTGTATATGTGGTACTGCCACCAAGTGGCTTTGTCTTCTCAGTGTCTTATTGGCAACACATATCATTAAGGAGTGGACGTAAAAATTCCAGGTCCTTGGAAAAGCCTCTACAAGACATGTGGTTACTGACTATGTGCAATATTCTCACTCCATGCTTCAGCTGAATACGCAGTTAATTTACTTTAGGTGCAGTGAGTGCCACAGAAGATAACAGCACCAGAAAACAATGCGTAAAGGAATGTAAAATAAGCTAGTACCTTGTCTTTGGGTCAACACAATTAAAAGGTACTTCTCAGTGCAAAAAACTTATGAAACTGAGCATTTTACCCAACTGAATAAAAAAAAAAAGAACTTAACTCCTCCCGAACAGGCCATGAAGGCCCAATGGTACCGTGTCATCCTCAGCTCTTAGGCGTCACTACATGCGGATATGGAGGGGCATGTGGTCAGCACATCGCTCTCCTGGCCGTATGTCAGTTTCCAAGACCGGAGCCTCTACTTCTCCATCAGTAGCTCCTCAGTTTGCCTCACAAGGGCTGAGTGCACCCCACTTGGCAACAGCACTCGGCAGACCGAATGGTCATCCATCCAAGTGCTAGCCCAGCCCGACTTTGGTGATCTGACGGGAACCGGTGTTACCACTGCAGCAACGCCGTTGGCTATCCAACTGAATGGCAAGGATAAATAAAGTGATGGAAGTCCTGGCAGAACATAAGCAACTCAAGAGGAAAGGAGACCACTCACTGTATAACAGCAGCAATGAGTAATTATCAGGCGCACAAAAATAGAATGGAAACTTGCTAGCCTTTGGTAGAAATTCTTTGACGAGCTAAAGTACAAATACAAGCACACACATGTGTGCGCACACACACACGCACACACACACACACACACACACACACACTCCTGAGCCCCCCCCCCCCTACATTGTGCCAGTTAGCCATGTTTAGGAATGCAGGAGGGAGAGGTGGCAGATGGACATGTTAGGCATGTGATACGCAGGTACTAGTGCTGGCAAGGTGTGGCGCACAATGGAGATGACGTGGAGGCCTGGATTGGGAGACGGTGACAGGGAAGAGGAAGGAGGAACTGTTGAGACCTGCAGAGACCAACTGGAGTGTCAGTCCACAGGGTTACCTGACCTCTGCAGATCCAGTTCAAAGCCTGGCCCCATCAGGGGTACTTGACAGCTTGGAGATTGGTGGCTTCACCTAGTTGATGGTGCTGCTCGATGAGACTGTAGTAACTTGTCTGCACATTCGACCAATGTTGCATGGGAACAAAGAAATGTTGCTACTGGCTGAACTTGGAGCATTTATACTCACTCTGTGACAAAGCAAGCAGGTTGGCCAATCTGTCGAGTGCTGTATAGGGGCTAACAGTGGACAGTAAGCTTGTTGTCATGTATGGTTGCGTTAGGTGAATTTGGAAAGTTTGATGGAGATGCAGGATGAGCAAAGTGACTGACTGGTCTGTCAACAGGGCACAACACTGGGGAAAGCCCAAAACTAACATACCTGGAGACAAAGGACGTAAATGCCAAGATGGCCTGGCAACCGAAAGTGTTATATTAAAAGCATTGTACAATCACTAAAATAGCCAAAAATGTCTACAGTTGAGGTACAGGACATTTTCAAGCCCTAGAACACAATTAAATTATTACCATATTTATTCAATGTCTGTTCAGAAGTTATTAGTTTAAGTGTTTATTTATTTATAACAAGCAATAACCATTTGCAGACATGTTAGTAAGTAACATGTATGACACACCAATCAGTAGGTAGTGACTTCAGTCGCTTGATAAGGAAGCTTTGTGTGTGATATGCATGAAAACAAACTGTTAAACAAATTATTTATAATATTTATTTCAGCCTTAATAAACCAGAGAATTATTTAGCTTCAGCTTGTCGACATTGCAGTAGGGACTGCTATATAATAATTTATGTAAATATGATTTGTTATGCTTATAAAAATTAAGAAATGGTTTCGAGTCATGTAGAGTCACAACAACTACTGGTTGTAGAATAAAGTCATGTATTTGACTAGGTTCTGTGATTTCCTTGCTGAACAGAAGTAAAATAATAAATTAAAAGGATGACGCATAGATGTTTAGCTATGTGATGAGATGTAAATTGAGGGCACTTAAAAAAAATAATGTTGAAGAGATGTAAATTGAGGGTGTTCAAAAAAAAAAGTATTGAATCCTTTGAGAGGTAGTAGTACTCATCAAAATGAGAAAAACTAGTCCAATAAATATGCGTCTGGAAATGCATACTTTCTGAGATAAATCCAATAAACATGAGTTCACAAATGCATACTTTCTGTGATGAACACATATTTACAGGTGTTCAATGTGGCATCCATTCATGAGAATGTAACCTCTGCCCTCTGGTGTAAGGAATTATGCACCCTTTGAAGTATACCTGGTTGTTGTTATTGTACCTGCTGGTAAACAAGTGAAGAAGCGACCCTGTAGTGTGTGTACATTGTTGATTGGCATTGTGTAGACCAATTTCTTCAAGTGTCCCTATAATCAAACATCTAGGGAATTAAAGTCTGGGGAATTAGCAGGCCAAGGTGTGGGGCCCCCGACCAATCAAGTGGACCTGAAATGTCTGCATCAGATGTTTGCGCACATTGTGATGAAAGTGTGCTGGTGCGCCTTCATGCATGAACCACATTTGTATTCAGTGCTGCAGTGTCACAACCTCCAACAAGGTAAGCTATAAGTTGATGAGAAACTACAGGTAATAAGCCCAGTTAACCTTTGCAGCAGCACTTATGGCCCTATTAATCTCTCACCAAGGATGCCTGCCCATAAAGTGATTGAGAATCTGTGTTGATGTCCTCTTTTCTGAATTGCTTGAGGATTTACATACGCCCATACATGTTGATTATGGAAATTCACAACACCATCTCTTGTGAAGCCTGCCTCATTGGTGAATAAAATCTTGGATGTGAATAGTGGATCTGCGGCACACTTCTGCAAGAGCCATCTGCCATGATGTTCCTGTGGCCTTAGGGCCTGAATGCACTGTAGATGATATGGGTACAGAAATTGTTCATGAAGTACTCCCCAGATACAACAGTGAGACATGGCTTCTGTTGCTGCTAATCGTCACTCACTGGTCCTAGGAGTTTCTTCCACTGAACGTAGCACACGCTATGTCAATCGTGCGGACTGAGCAGGGATTTTCACTGTCAATTTCTGAGGTGGAAGGTTACCCATGTCCCTCACACTGGAAAAGTCTGCTGAACAGTTTATCAGAGCCCACTCTGTGCTGTGGATATTATTCTGCGTAGAGGGCATGGGCTCGCAGGCTACGTCCATTTGCTAAACCATAGCAGAATATCATATGCGTCATTTCACTTGTCGAGTAGTAGACTTCCATTGCTAACAAGTTGTGGAAGAGAGATAATGTAAATTTACACACCATTTGTTCATACAAACAGCACAATAATAGTAAACACATAAGTGAATCCACATTTGAAAAAAGTAAAACACCATGATGCCTACCCAGGGTTGACATTACTGTACAATAAGGCACAAGAACATGACGAAAACTAATGTATCCTACAATACAACTTGAAACACACAATTGAGTTTAAACAATCTAATGGTAGGTAAAGTATGGTTAGTAAGACATCATAATACCCTGCGAACACATTTGACAGAATGCCAATGCAGCGACTGTGCTAATATCTGCAATCAAGTGTCGTGCAGCCGTTCCTATAAACACGTTTATCTTGGAATGTATGTGTTTCTGGACTCCTGTTTATTATACTTATAATTTTTGTTTCATTGAATACTACCACATCTTAAAGTAATTGACACTTTTTTTCTGAACAACCTGTATATGTAGATTAAAGACTGTTTATCGAACTTTCTTGATGTATACAAAAGAATATTTTTGATAATGTGGGCCAGGGAAAGTACCAGACTTAGGATGCAATAGTTGGTCATGTAAGCAAGCTGTGGAGTAAGTAAGCAGAGGGGGCCTCATGATCTTTTGTCACTGTTGTTTGTGGAGTGAAGATGGTCTTTTGACCATTGTTGTTAGAAGAGATTAGGTCTCTGTCAGTAGGGTTAGGCAGCCGACAAGCCACGTGTGATGCAGTGGTTACGGATAGTATAGTACAGACTTTATGCGTTTATAGTTGACAGTATTGGAACATAAAAGTATTAAGCAAATGAACGGTAGGAATGATATCAGTGTCAGAGTTAATTCAATCTTTAACTGAGTTTTAGTGGAACTTTGAAAATGTTGCAAAGAAATTTATTACTGTTCAGAACTTTCTGTTGGATGCTCTGCATGCTTTGCAGTGCTCTACCAATTGGTTCATTTAGGTATCTGCTGCAAGTCTATTTAGAAATGTATGGCCATCTTCTGGTACATGTTTTCTTTGTTTGCAAGTAAATTTACAAGTTCAGTTTAAACCAGTGCATTAGGCTACCTCATTACCCTTGACAATACTGTACTTCATTTCATTTACAATAATTGTGACTTAATATATACTTGAAAACATATTCTTCATTTTATAAAACTTCACTGGCTATTGTGAAAGCTACATCAGTGCTTAATTATTTGGGTCAAATGGCAGCAATACAAAACAATGTTAAATATAGTTGAGCCAGAATTATTGTAGGTTGTATGCTTGCCCAATCACTGCATGCTGCCATCCAGACCTCAGTGAACACATGGTTGGTTTGTTCGTCCAAAAGTAGCCAGTGAGGTCACAACTCCAGCGAGTATGCTATGACAGGAGTTAGGCTCATATCACATAGCCAGCCCAGCTGTGGAAATGTCACACTGTGCTACACAGTGAACAACACACTCCATCAATGATAGTACAGCACTGCATAGCAGGGTGCCAAGCAGTAGTATTGCAGCATCCAGCTATAGATCTGTGTTAGCGGCTGGACCGCATATTCCTTGGCCTGTTGCACAGTCCTGTTGTGAAGATAAGACTCATTCCAGTCAATAATGATGCCCTTATTGCCCTATCATTTTATTTCCCCATGTGGAATTCTAGAATCTTACCAGTTAAAGGCTTTCTCAAGTTCAACACAAAATGTACCAACATGATAATCCTCATTGTTTAGTTCTGCAAGTTCTTAAGTATGATGTCATACATGGTATCACATAGAGACAATTTTTTATATATAAGAAGAAGAAGAAGAAGGAAGAGTAGGGCTTAATGGCTCTGGCAGTACTTAATTATGGGATCGTACGTGGCACTACATAGAGAGAATTGAATTGTTTTTTTCGAAAGAAGGAAGAGTAGTGCCTAGTGTCACCTCAGCAACTATGTCATTTAACCCTTTTGCTGCTGTGAGCGTGTATACATGAACTGCTACACTGTTTCCCAGTTGCTGTGGACATGTATATGCATGCCACTTGGATTTTCCTACAGTACTATGAACGTCTGAATTCATCCTGAGCCACTGAGCTCTCAGTGCTGCTGACGAGTTACTTCCATATCTTGGTAAATAAAAAAGTTTCAAGTATTTATCGTGCAACATGTGTGCCTCATTGAGTACAGTCATTTGCAGAAAACCTAGTTTTGATATATTGAATTGTTTATGAGATATGTTGACTGTTATGACCACAGGACCTACAATGTGCAAGGAGATGAATGGGCGCATCGCACGCAATTGTCCTTCAGATATAAAATCCAATAATTCAAGAACAAAATGAGATATCCTTCTGCTCTCAATTTTAAATAAAATTTTGCTATCTACATTTCATTCACTGCAGTGTATGAGCTAAAGTCAACCATACACAAAGTTAACGTAATGTGTTTCCACCTCCTCAAAATCTTTAAAATTTCAAACAGTGTATTACTTAATTTGATGCAACACAGTAACTATGGCTTATAACAAAAAGAAATTAAGTGTGCAAAAGGAAATTTTTTCACCTAATAACTTCCTTAAAAATGGATGATAAGTATTTCATAGCAGTCAGCAAGTCTGCATGGACAGAACTGGATGCATCACACCTGATCATCCATCAGACATAAAACCCAGTAACTCATGAACAAGATGAGATATAATTCAGCTCTCAATTTTAAATAAAATTTTTGTGCCAGAATGAGATTTTTCACTCTGCAGCAGAGTGTGCGCTGATATGAAACTTCCTGGCAGATTAAAACTGTGTGCCCGACCGAGACTCGAACACGGGACCTTTGCCTTTTGCGAGCAAGTGCTCTACCATCTGAGCTACCGAAGCATGACTCACGCCTGGTACTCACAGCTTTACTTCTGCCAGTATGTCGTCTCCTACCTTCCAAACTTTACAGAAGCTCTCCTGCGAACCTTGCAGAACTAGCACTCCTGAAAGAAAGGATATAGCGGAGACATGGCTTAGCCACAGCCTGGGGGATGTTTCCAGAATGAGATTTTCACTCTGCAGCGGAGTGTGCGCTGATATGAAACTTCCTGGCAGATTAAAACTGTGTGCCCGACCGAGACTCGAACTCGGGACCTTTGCCTTTCGCGGGCAAGTAAGTGCTCTACCACCTGAGCTACCGAAGCACGACTCACGCCCGGTACTCGCAGCTTTACTTCTGCCAGTATCTCGTCTCCTACCTTCCAAACTTTACAGAAGCTCTCCTGCGAACCTTGCAGAACTAGCACTCCTGTAAAGTTTGGAAGGTAGGAGACGAGATACTGGCAGAAGTAAAGCTGTGAGTACCGGGCGTGAGTCGTGCTCCGGTAGCTCAGGTGGTAGAGCACTTGCCCGCGAAAGGCAAAGGTCCCAAGTTCGAGTCTTGGTCAGGCATACAGTTTTAATCTGCCAGGAAGTTTCAAAATTTTTGTGTCTTACATACATTTCATTCACTGAAATGATGAGCTAAAATCAACCATACATGCAGTTTACACATTGTGTTTTTACCTTTGTGAACTCTTTAAAATTTCATGCAGTGTTTTACTTAATTTGATGCAGTGCAGCAAGTATGATGGATAACAAAATGAACTTCAGTTCTTTGTCAAATGAAGATATCAGACTGTAAGATGTGCAAAAGTCAAATTTTTTCACCAAATAGTTATAATGGGTCACATGATCAAACTAGAAATTAGGCAAATTTATAAATACATTTCTTATTTTAATTTTCTAAAGATATTACTTATATTCATCTGTAGATCAGTGATCAGGCATTTGTATTGCACTGAATAAATTAAATGATAAGTTACAGTGAAGTGTAGCTACAATTAACACTCCAATAAAACAGAATGAAAGAAAAAAAAAACAGCCTATTCAAACAGTATCCTTCAGATAGTCACAATGTTGTTTTTGATGATGATGATGATGATGATGATGTTGTGGCCTTCAGTTCGAAGACTGGTTTGATGCAGCTCTCCGTGCTATTCTATCCTGTGTAAGCCTCTTCATCCCCAAATAACTACCGCAATCTACATTCTTCCCAATCTGCTTACTGTATTCGTCTCTTGGCCTCCTCCTGTGACTTTTATCCCCCACACTTCCCTTGATATTTCCGAGTGTGTCCTGTCAACCAATCACTTCTTCTAGTCAGGTTATACCAGAAAGCTCTTTTCTCCCCAATTCTGTTTATACCTCCTCATTAGTTATGTGATCTACTCATCTAACCTTCAGCAGTGTTTGTAGCACCACTTTTCAAAAGCTTCTATTCTCTTCTTGTCTAAACTGTTTATTGTCCATGTTTCATTTCTATACATGGCTACACTCTGGACAAATACCTTTAGAACGGACTTAATTCTATAACAAATTCTCTTCTTCAGAAATGCTTTCTTGGCATGTCAGACATCAGGAGTAGACAACATTCCATCAGAACTACTGATAGCCTTGGGAGAGCCAGGCATGACAAAACTCTTCCATCTGTTTGCAAGATGTATGAGACAGGCGAAATACCCTCAGACTTCAAGAAGAATGTGGTAATTCCAATTCCAAAGGAATCAGTTGCTGATGGGGGTGAAAATTACCGAACTTTCAGTTTATAAGTCATGGTTGCAAAATATTAACATAAATTCCTTATAGCCACTCTGCTTCAGGCATCATCACTTATTTTGCTGCCCAAGTAGCAAAACTCATGTACTACTTTAAGTTTCTTGTTTCCTAATCTTAATTCCCCCAGCCCCATGTGACTTAATTCAACTACATTTCATTATCTTTTGTTTGCTTTTGTTGCTGTTGCTTATATATCCTCTTTTCAAACCACCATCTATCCCATTCAACTGCTCTTCCAAGCCCATTGCCATCTCTGACAGAATTACAGTGTCATCAGCAAACCTCAAAGTTTTTACTTCTTCTCCCTGAACCTTAATTGCTACTACAAATTTTTCTTTGCTTTCCTTTACTGCATGCTCAGTGTACAGGTTGAATAACATCAGGGATAGGCTACAACCCTGTCTCACTCCCTTCTCAACCACTGCTTCCCTTTCATGGCCCTCGAGTTGTAATGGCTGTCTGGTTTCTGTACAAGTCATAAATAGCCTTTCGCTCTGTGTATTTTATCCTGTTCCTTCCAGAATTTCAAAGAGAATATTCCAGTCAGCATTGTAAAAAGCTTTATCTAAGTCTACAAATGCTATAAATGTAGGTTTGCCTTTCCTATCTTCAAAGAGAAGTTGTAGGATCAGTATTGCCTTGCATGTTCCAAAATTTCTCCCAGAATTGAAAGTTATTTTCCCTGAGACTGGCTTCTAGCGGTTTTTCCATTCTTCCATAAGGAATTTATGTTAATATTTTGCAACCATGACTTATAAACTGAAAGTACGGTAATTTTCACCCCCATCAGCAACTGATTTCTTTGGAATTGGAATTACCACATTCTTCTTGAAGTCTGAGGGTATTTCGCCTGTCTCATACATCTTGCACACAGATGGAAGAGTTTTGTCATGCCTGGCTCTCCCAAGGCTATCAGTAGTTCTGATGGAATGTTGTCTACTCCTGATGTCTTGTTTCAACTTAGGTCTTTCAGTGCTCTGACAGATTCATCTTGCAGTATCATATATCCCATCTCCTCTTCATGTACATCCTCTTCCATTTCTGTAATATTGCCTTCAAGTTCATCTCCCATGTGTAGACTCTCTATATACTCCTTCCACCTTTCAGCTTTCCCTTCTTTGCTTAGGACTTGTTTCCCATCTGAACTCATGTAATTAATGCAGGTGCTTCTGTTTTCCCTGAAAGCCTGTTTAATTTTCCTGTAGTTGGTGTCTACCTTTCTCCTAGTGAAATATGTTTCTATATGCTTAAATTTGTCCCCCAGCCACTCCTACTTAACATTTTGCACATACTGCCAATCTGATGTTTTAGACCTTTGCAATGCCTTTTCACCTTATTCGTTTCCTGCATTTTTATATTTTCTCCTTCCATCAGTAAAATTCAATATCTCCTGTGTCATCCAAGAATTTCTACCAGGCCTTGTCTGTCTACCTATTTGATCCTCTCATGCCTTCACTCTCTCATCTCTTAAAGCTATCCACTTGTCTTCTACTGCACTCCTTTCCCCTGTTCCAGTTATAATAACATTATTGAATTTCTCCAGTATTTTTGTCTACAATATAAATGATCTTTTATGAACTTGAACGCGCTCAAAATTTTTAGCAGTTGTGTGGAGTTGATAGATGTTCTATAGATCACTGGCTTATGTTTCAATGTTTAATAGTTCCTAGTAATAACTGCTATGAAATGTAATATTTGATATTTTTGCACCAGCATCCAGATGTGGATCACCCCAGGCAAGTAGTTCCTATGCATTGGACTGGTGGTCCAGGCCTGGGATTCACTACTTCCAGAGTTCTGCCATGGGTATCTCCTTCTGTTAGCCATACCACTGTGAGTAATGGACTCCAGCATGCCATAGGTAAAATGTCAGACTTGCGCAATGATAATCCTGTCATCTACATGAATGGTGTATGGAAGGAGGGTCAAATACGACCCAACTATTATATAAGGTAAAGCATAATTCAGTTGTAAAATAATGACAAGAAATTGAATTATTGGCATAAATAAATGTAGATATTCAAAAGTTTAGGAATTATGACTGAGGCAGCAATTTCCCAAACCACCACTAAGTCTTGTGTTGTGAAACCATTATTAAATATGTTTGAAGCTACTAATTTTTTACATTTGTATGTAAATAAATGGAAATATGCTAATAGCAGGCAATTTGGAAGTTGTGAAACTTATTCTGGCAGATATAACATAAGGACAGACACTATGTATACAGCCTCATAAAAATGGTTGGATGTCAATGTAACTTCGTACACATGCACAGCATTGGCAGGTTTGTAAATAACTGGAGCTGCAATTGTCTTTGATAGGTAGAAGACCCACCAAAGTGGATTAGTGTTGCTACCCGCACTTACTAGGGCTGAACATCTCCACGTATGTGCCCAACCAGGCCCAAGTCAGGCCAGATGTGGTAGACATAGTTTTCATCAAGGGTGTCTCATGCACACTCAACCTTACGGTTGAAAACAATCGCGACAGAGAAGCGTGCAGGATACTGAACTACAAGTGTGTGAATTGGACTCTGTTCGAGGAAATGCTCGGTAGTTGTATTCCGGACACTCACGAAATTAACAACGCACTATAAATTGAAGTGCCAGTGGAGGTTATCTCTACTACTGGCCGAAACACAATGTCTGATGCCATTCCACATACAACACCTCAACAACACTCAACGACCCTGCCCCAGGAAATCCTGGGCCTTATTTCAGTGAGGAACTGCTTCAGGAGATACTGGCAGCATATCAGGTGTCCATTCTATAACTACACATTAACAGTCTCCAGGGACTAATACTGGGGAAAATACAAACGTTAGAAATGAACAGTGGGAGCAAAAACTCGCAGGGCTAAATGCTACACATCCTGGCGTGTGGGTGATAGCCAGACACTTCGCCAGGGAGAAACAGTACTTTCCTACTCTACAAGAACCAGACAGCCATGCATACTTCACAGAGGAGGAGGCACACCTCATGGCCAGAACACTTGAAGTGTCTTTCATGCTGAATCTGGTTCCATTAGACCCAGTATTCACACTTGAAATGGACCAGGAGGTTACATGACTTGTAGATCAGATGTACTGGCACAAACGAAATCACATGGGCTATCAAGCATACCAATGCAAAGAAAGCCCCTGGTCCCTGATGTTTTAAACATTATTCAACAGATTGTGCTGCCATCGTGCTACATCACAATGCTCATCCAGATACGACATGTAGCTCTTTGAACTGTATGCGTGATATTAAGGTACTGCTGTGACTAGCAAGATCCCCTGATGTGTCCAGCTCAGATGTCAACTCTATCCTGGTGCTAGTACCCCAGACCAGTTACAACAGTTGAGGGCCAGCTTGCCTCAAGAGGGGATACAACTACTTTATGACACACTTCCCACCCGAATCAGTGCACATCATCCAGGCCAAAGTGGATGCAATATCATACTGACAAGTGGGCTCATACTGCCAATTCTTTGTAAATATGACTGAATTTTGTAATCACTGAAATAATGTCACTTACTCTCTCAACCTGTGAAGTTTCATTTCATTCCCACCTCCACTTCTCATGGTCTAATTTTTATGTCAGGCAATGTATATAGGAATGGTCAGTGGGAAAATGTTAAATACTAAAAATAAAGATTTAAAATGAAATAACCAAGAAAATGAGCGAGAGTGATACAGTTGTCAACAAATGTGTTAGGACATAATAAGAGGCAGACACCTGAGCCAGCTGTTGCAGCTCAGCCAAAAGACAGTGTAAGGGCTGATGTGTAAGGGACAGAGGAAATATCAAATGCTTAATGAAACATGATACTCAAAATCAATTTTAGTAGTGATTCAGTATGATACTTAAGTTTGGTTTTATTATTATTATTATTATTATTATTATTATTTTATTTCCCCCCTCCCTCCCCCCACCCCCCACCCCCACCCCCAACCAACATCGCTCCTTGGTAATACATAAGTGTAGTTCCACTGATTCCTTTTTGTCAGGGTTGAGGATTGTGTGATACTTGTGTGTTGTAGAATGCTAAACTGCACACTCACAGACACCTAATCCATTATTATCTGTTTGTGTTTTCCTTTCCCTTTTAAAAAATTTATTTCTGCTATATTATTTTCTGTCTTTTTTTCCTCTGTTCAGTGTTTCATTTTTCATCATTTTTCAAAGCAGTTACATTTTCTTTGTTTTTCTATTGGCACTTGTTCATATCTGTGGTAGTGTAGAGTGTCATTTCCTCTCATTTCCTAAGACAAAGTTACAGAAGCTTGTAAATCTTCTCTCTCCTCCTCTGTCAATCTACTATTGTCTCATAACTAAGATTAATTTTGCCTATATTTGCATGTACTTGCACTCCAAACTCTATTTTATGTATTTATTTTGTTTACAGTTATGCTGACAATGATATTGTAGTGATGGAGCGGTTCTATCCTCGTCGACACACGTATATTGTAGTTACCAATCTGGCTCCTCACAAACAGGTGCGAGATTTGTCATACATATATTTCGGTGGAACCATAAAGGTTGATCTACTTGGTCGCACAGGACAGTATATTACTTTCCGTTCTCTAACATTGTACCCAGGAGAAACTATTGTTTTGCAGCTGGACAACTAAATTGCAATTTATTCTTTCATTTTGGCATGTATTAACTTTTACAGCTCTTTTGATGATAAACAGTGACTGTCATCTATTTATGCTACATTAATAGTACAAATCGGATTGAATCTTACTTGTGGAAAAATATGTGATTTTTAAGTCCATATTTATCACTGGTGTATAGAAGTAAACATTTATATTCGGCTGCTACAACAGTGAAATGGTTCGAGCTCAATACAGCATATCAGAATTTGTCTGAGGATAACATTTAAAAATAAATTCAGAATTTACTTCTTAATGAATAAAGTAAGTGAGAAGACATATGGAGTCAACAATACTGGAAGTAACTTACCCTTCCAAGAATTAAAGACCCAGAAAGTTGCTAAATGGAGTACTACCTTCAGCTGTTAATTGCAGATTACAATTTCAAATTTTGTATGTTTTTAATATTTTTGGTCAAAATATAGAACTAAAGAGAACTAGGAAGACTGATGTATATATCACCGCTGACTTTTGTGTATTTATGTGGAATTATAAAAATAAATAAAGCATTACTTTTGGAAAATATTTGATTCTTTCTAGATAATAATTGTGTAAATGAATGCCAAAAAAACCCTTCTTCTCTGTGCTTCCCTCTCCTCTGCCGACAGTTGAAGAGGATCGTAATGTGTAATAGGCAGACATCTATCCAGACCATCACACAGGAATTCCACACTGCATCAGGATCCACTGTAAGTACTATGGCAGTTAGGAGGTGAGAAAACTTGGATTTCATGATCGAGCGGCGCACTTGGTGTAAGTAGTGTGAACATTGGATGATTGAACAGTGGAAAAATGTAGTGTGGAGTGACAAGTCATGGTACACAATGTGGAAATCCGATGGCAGGATGTGGGTATGACAAATGCCTGGTGAACGTCACTGCCAGCGTGTGTAGTGCCAAGAGTAAAATTCGGAGGTGGTGGTGTTATGATGTGGTCGTGCTTTTCATGGAGGGGGCTTGCACCCCTTGTTGTTTTGTGTGACACTATCACGGCACAGGCCTACATTGACATTTTAAGCACGTTCTTGCTTCCCACTGTTGAAGAGCAATTCGGGGATGGCTATTGCATCTCTCAACACGATCGAGCATGTGTTCATAATGCACGGCCTGTGGCAGAGTGGTTACACAACAATAACATCCCTGTAATGTACTGGCTTGCACAGAGTCCTGACCTGAATCCTATAGAACACGTTTGGGATGTTTTGGAACGCCGACTTCGTGCCAGGCCTCACTGACCAACATCAATACCTCTCCTTATTGCTGCACTCCATGAGGAATGGGCTCCCATTCCCCAAAAATCCTTCCAGCACCTGACTGAATGTATGCCTGCGAGAGTGGAAGCTGTCATCAAGGCTAATGGTGGACCAGCACCATATTGAATTCCAGCATTACCAATAGAGGGTGCCACAAACTTGTAAGTCATATTCAGCCAGTTGTCTGGATACTTTTCATCACATAGTGTAAATCTGTTTCAGACAGTGCCTTCCAGGTAGAGCTTATCTCAGTTGTGTTATATAAAAATTCAGGGTCGTGAGATTCTGCTTCGATTTTGAATTTTCCAATAAAATTTTCTGCCATACTTGGGTCTTCTGATAGTTTTTGACCACAGTTTTTCACCTCTTAAATCCAACTCATGAATACCATGCCGTTCCTTGAAATTACATAGGTAGCGATTGCTCACTTTACATGAAGACAAACTGTCAATTTTCTCAGCTAAAAGTTTTGCTTTTTTGCATACAGTTGGTCTTGCAAACGGTTTCTCAGTGCTCACTGCTGCAAAAACCACTTGAGAACAACCTCTTTGAGCTCTTTATTTTCTGCTGTTTTCATTGCTTTTCTCAATGAACTACCATTTTCATTCTCAAGAACAGACACATCGTTTAAAACTTATGACCTGTCCTCACAGTTTTACTTCCACCAGTACCTCATCTCCTACCTTCCAAACTTCACAGAAGCTCTCCTGCGAAACTTGTGAAACTAGCAGCCCTGGAGGAAAGGATTTGCAGAGATATGGCTTTGCCACAGCCTGTGAGATGTTTCCAGAATGAAATTTTCACTCTGCAGCATAGTGTGCACTGATATGAAATTTCCTTGCAGATTAAAACTGTGTGCCATGAAGTTTCATATCAGTGGAATGTCAAAATTTCATTCTGGATCTCAGCTAGCTGTTTACAACTCATGCCTTTGTCTAATTGTTCAAGAACTTTTATTTTGTCTGTGAACAATAAAACAACATGTTTCATTTTAGAAAGCATATGCCACACACTAAATTAAAATATATGCACAAAACCAAACAAAAGATACAGAAGACAGAATGTATAGCAATAAATCAGTGCGTATGTCAATGTCACAACACATGCTAATGTAGGCCATACTGAATGACAGGCTCCACAAACACAACTCCGTATTGCACATACAACAATGTGCATAATGTATTATTTGTTCACAGGAAGATTTTGTCTTTTAATATGCTCAATGTGGATTGATTGTAGAAAAATAAAGAAACATGCAGTGCACCATGTACGTCATAATTATTGAATAAAACCAGCAGTTTTAGTCATACGGTACAAGTTTCTTTTTCCTCAAAGTGATCTGGATAATTGGTGATCCAAATAGTTGGAGTTCAGATAATTGGAGTTCTACTGCACATTATAACCAACCCTGTTACTTGGAATGTAGCTAACACAAATTTTAAATCCCAGTATCTAGATATTCAGATAATTTATAGAAAGAGAGATATGTTTTTAATTTTCTTTTTAATGTGATACTCAATTTCTAGCTTTTTGTTAGATGGGAGCATGTTGAATATCTAACCTCCAGGGCACATAACTCCAATCTGAATCCTCGACGGGGAAGCAAAGTCCACATGGAAACTTTTTGTGTGTGTGTGTGTGTGTGTGTGTGTGTGTGTGTGTGTGTGTGTGTGTGTGTGTGTGTGGGCACGCACGCCTGTGAGTATGATGGTTCAGTTGAAACCGATTTTTATTATCAGCAAGAGAAACCATTAAAGAAAAAAATGTATTGTGAAGTGAGTGTGAGGATTCCAAGGTCTTTAAAAAGGCTTCTATAAGTTCTATGATTACTTTACACAATATTCTTACCACTTCCTTCTCCTGAACAAACACTTTATTATTTACTTTAGAAGACTGTTCTATAGGACGACAGTGAGTGAAAATAAGCAACACTTATGTCTTTAGGTCAACACAATGGGAGGTGCTTCTAAGGGCACAAAGCACTGAACTGGGCTTCCTAATTAGTTTATCCATGCGTTGACTCCATCTTAACTTGATATCCAGCTGCACCCCATGCACACACTATGCTTCATTTAGTGTATGACCATTAATGTCTATTTACGGTGTTAACAGTTGATTTTGTTTGTTTGAAATGCATAATGTGAGTCTTTATGAGATCAAGACTTAAGCTGTATGTTGTGAACCACTTGTAGACCAGTTCAGCTATCATCTGCACTGTTTCTGCTGGAGAAGAGTTTGGACCATTGAGTAGTATGCTTGTGCTGTCAGAAACATTATAGTTTTGTGGGATCATATTCTGGAGTAACTCGTCAAACTGAGCAAAAGTTTTTAGAGCACAAAAATGTGTAATAAGTCTCATTTGTGGCATAAATTCAAGAACATCATGAAGAAACCTGTTCAATGAACTGAACATTCTAACCACTGATCCTCAGTTTATTTATTCATTGATGAAAATTGTTGCAAATAATATGTCTTTATTTCAATATATAGTATGAGTACTGGCTATAAGAACAATCTACATAAAGATCTAAAATCACTTACCTTGGTGTAAAATGGGGTCCAGTATTCAGGAACAAACATTTTCAGTAATTTGCTAGTAACCATTAAAACTTTGTTTCACATAAATCACAATTTAAACAGTGTTTCAAAGACTTTTTGGTTGAGAATTTGTGACGAAGCAAGCTGGGATCTCTTTACTTCCTCTCTTGGTTAATTTTATTTTCATTTTAGCCTAATTACCATTAACATGCATTAGTATAATTTGCATTTCCATATAAGTGAAAGGTTCGCCCTCAGTCTTCAGGAATGTAGCACCAGGTCTAATTTTGTGCTAGTTTTGTATATGTAATTGATTTCCTAATTTATTCTGACAATTCCTAGTTAATATCTTTTGCTACAGATCATTATAGGGTAATTGTTTCATGAGTTAGATTTTATTTTTGACTTATAAACAAATATAAATTCTGGACTAATTATAAACATTTGGAAGAAGAACTACTAGGATTCTTAAAGTATTTATTTGGCTCTATTTTTAAACATATTAACAAAGCCAGCCCTTAATTAATTCCAAAGTAATTACCAGGTTTGTCAAAAGTATTGTTTGTATAACTATATCTGTTAATTTCATTATTTAAACAAATAATTCGGCCTAACCTTTGTGGTGGAAGGAATTTTTTGAAGTATCGGATAAGTGAATGAGTTATGTTTTAATTGTAATTTCTGTAACTTAAACATCGAACAATGTATAGTTTCAGTGCCTATTTATTATTGTGAGGATATATAATTGACCAATTTTTGCTTCCGAGACAGGCAGTCCACAGCGAATTTTCAGAAGTGAAACGTGTATTGGTTAGATTAACAACAATGCATCAACTTTAAAGTGGAATAAGTATAACACAAATAGGCCATGTGTTAGAACACTTAATGACAATGTCTGTTTAATTTATTTGAAAAATATTGTCACACATACCGTTTTATTCTGCAAGAACTGTGAATTGTTTGATTAGCTTTTTACTGCTCATAGATGTTCAACAGCAAACTATTGTAGCAGTATGCTGATGTTGCCTGCAACCTATTAATGAGGCTTATCAACATTTACCAATTGTGAGCTGGCCATATAATTATGTAATATTGGGGGGAGGGGTTGTGAACAGTGAAAGTAAAGAACTGTGAAACGCAATTGTGCAACTGTTGGCTACATCGTTTACAGTAGTCAGTGTTGAACTTTCAACCCCCATTTTTCAGCCAGTATAAGAATGCAGTACATCGACACTGGGGACTACCAACAAAGAAATAAAGCAGGTGAACATCACAAATTCCTCCTACTCTATATACGGATATCTTAACAGGGACTGTTAGACCAGCTTAAGTAAAGATGTCTGTTAGATTTCAGTTTTGACAGCACTTCATCACAACAATCATGATTAGGTATTTTGTGTAAGATAAATTTATTAAAAGTACATAACTATGTTTCATTCTGACAGTGTATGAATTCTGTAAATATTAGCAGTTCCAGTTTAATGTAATGCTTTCACGTATCTTGACAATCTCCTGAAAAATTACCTGGGAAGTGAGTATTACATTTGGATGCTGAATGTTTTTATGTAGTACTTTCTGATATGTTCCACACCCACTACAATTATCTCGTTTTTGGGTCTATGGAATGAAAACTGAATGTAATCTAATCTAAATAGGCTAGAAACCACAGTGGTCCAAGTGCTGATCCTTGTGGAACTCCACATGTTATGTCCCCATATTCTGAGGTCATTTTCATGCATTAGAAAGAATTTGTTAATTTCTTCCTGTTATGGAGGTAAGATTCCATCCATGCAGCAAGAATTCTGTTAATGCCATAACACTAGTTTGCTAAGTAGAATTTTGTAATCCACATAATTGAAGGCATTAGTGGAGTCAACGGAAAATTACATTAATGATCTACTGGGGACAGAAGAAGCTACACATGCAGCTGAAGGTTTATTATGCAGACTTAGAAAACTGTTTTAGAAATAATAAACTACAAAAAAAGAAAAAGAAGAACACCATGAGCTTTAAAAACAGTTACCAAGGATAATGAGGTAGTATTAAAAATTGAGGAAAACAAACTTGAACAAGTACCATTTGTAAAAGTTCTGGGTGTCCACCTTGAGGATAAATTAACGTAATAGTAAGTAAAGTTCAGGCTGCTATGCACTGCAGAAGTTAGCCGAAATTGTAAAGTCCTCAAAATGTTTTACTTTGCTCACTTTGAATCAATAATATCATTTAGAATAGAAATATGGGGAAGCTTAGTACATATGAAGGTACTCGTTGTGAGGAAAAGGGCTATACACATAAAGACCAATGTCAAACAACAAACACGGTGCAGATCAAAATTTAATGTCCCAAAGATTTTAACAGTAACAAGTGTTCATGTACATAAAATACTAGTGCACACTAAGAAAAACATTAATAATTGTAAGAAAAATGAAGAGGTTCATTAGCATGGAACAAAAAGCTGTTGGAAACAGAGCAATCTGATACAGGACAAGTCTATATGAAGGTAACAAGTCTATATAAAGGTAACATTCATGGGGATACACCTATTCAGTTACTTCCAATCAGTATCAACCAAACAAGGAACATTAACCCTTTTAAGGACACATCAGAGAAATGCTGGAGGAAAAACCATTTTATTCCTTAAATAATTTCTTATTATTGCAAGGAAAACTCAAAAATGGGATGGGGAAGGGAAATGAAGAAGGCCTTTCAGTTCAGCAAACAACATAAATGCATGTATGCAATTTTAAACATAAGGGAAATACACTGTGAAAAAGAACTGAATACACTGTAAAATATATAATGCTGCAATGTGTGCTATAAATGCACTAAGTTGTAGAACACAATATATAACTGTTATTTTATAATCAAAATCTGATACAACATGTACCAATTGAAATACATCTAATGGCTAAATAAATCCATTTAGCTCCTGTTGGTATTTCATATGTGAAATCTTTTATTGTGTTCAGTGTGGAGAATTCCCTACCAAAGCCAAACAGAGAGGTGGTGAACCTGTTCTAATAAGTTAAACGAGTCATTATTCTACCGTGGGCCACTGTCTCAGATAGTTTTAAGAAGACTGGAAGGAATTATATAGGTTTGTAAGTATAAGCAGTTTGCATACGTTCAGTTTTGAAGATGGATGTTATTACATCACATTTAAGTACATCAGGAAATATGCACTGAGTTATTGATTGATTACAAAGGTAGCTTAAGAGTACTTCTGTCAGATCATCACAAGATTTTAGGATTCTGCTAATGTTGTTTGCAGACATGCGGTAGTTGACTTAAAGGACATACAAAGACAGTCAGTGAATTATACTTGATGAAATAGTTGCTGCAGGACTGATGTTTGCATATATTGACAATTATTCTAACTGTCCTTTTGTGAAGCCTGAATATCTGATCTATGAAGGCTGCAGGTGCACGACCCCAAATTATAATCTCCCATTGCAAATCCAAGTCTGTTACTCCATAATATATTGTTTACAGGAAGTTTTATTATATTTGTGAGATGTTTTAGAAAGAAACTGTTTCAGTTAATCTTTTTACAGATCTGTTCTTGTTTATTGTATGTTTCAGCTGTAGATTGTGATCAAACAATAACCGAAATGGGGCTTCCTGTTCATTTGTTTTTATGAGAAGCCTATGTTGAAATAACCATGGCTGTTATGCAGTGATGAATGTCATGGTGAAGTAGAGTGTTGAAGGTTGGAAAACTTTTTATTGTCAGCATAGGGGGGTTGGGTTTGTTTGGTGGAGGAGACCAAGCAGCTAGGTCATCGGTCTCATCGGATTAGGGAAGGACAGGGAAGCAAGTCGGCCATGCCCTTCCAAAGGAACCATCCCAGCATTTGCCTGGAGTGATTTACGGAAATCACAGAAAACCTAAATCAGGATGGCCAGATGATGGATTGAACCGTCTTCCTCCCAAATGTGAGTCCAGCATGCTAGCCACTGCACCACATTGCCTGGTATCAGCATAGGCAAATGACATATATTTGATTATTTCAGCTACTATTCATATTCTTCTGCCAGCAGAATGTCCAATGTGCTCACTCAAGAACTGCTGTGTGGACCAATACACGAAAATTGGAGCAAGTATCTGACATATTGCCCCCACATAACTAAGAACAAAGGTGACCACTCTTAACAAATGGTTGAGGAACTATCTTATCTGTTCAATACGAAGAATTATGTGGCAAGATATTACACAATTTATTTTGGCCAGAAATCACTGATTTGTACCAAGACAAGCAGCAACTATGGGTCCAAATGGAATTCATAAAGAAATAGGTACAAAAAGTTGATTTTTTTCAATCTGCTTTTTTTCCATCTGATGGTCATTATATTACATACTCTTTAACGGGGTATACTCTGCACTGCACATTTTATCCAAGTAAACATTATGTAGCATAGGAATCATATCCCTGCTTTCTGAGTGAGTGGTCTTTCACACTGTGTTTTGTGGTACACTTTAAGTCGCACAAATTAGCTCCCAAAAATAAATCACATTATGTGGAACTTGAACACAGATATAGTGGAAATCAGTAATATCGTGATAATATTTTTCCAAATATTTGGCAGATCACAGTTAATTAATAGTGCAACAAGGACATCTAAAAATTCAGCACCAGTAACTGATCATGTGATTACAGATGCAGAAATGAAATGTATTGATGTTCCTGTAAAAAATCTTGGACCCACTGATCACGCTGCCCAGGTAATAAAATTAAAAGCTACATTCCTACAAGAAAACCTTTTCAAATTTAAAATTCAGACTTCTTCAAAAGTATTGTCAATCCAATGCTGGGAGAATTTCATAAGTATTGTTAATCCAATGCTGGGAGAAAGTGTATAGAGTGAACAATATAATCACAAAATTCTATAAGTTTCCCATATTACTTAATCTGATCTTTGAGGGTATATTTGCAGAAGTAAACACTGTCAGGCTTGGCTAGCATTTGGATGGGTGACCATCCTGTCTGCTGAGCGCTGTTGGCAAGTAGGGTGCCCTCACTCATTGTGAGGCCAATTGAGGAGCTACTCGATTGAGAAGTAGTGGCTTCAGTCATGATAACTGACAACGGCCAGGAGAACGGTGTGCTGACCACATGCCTCTCCATACCTGCATCCAGTGCCGCCTATAGGCTGAGGACGACACAGCAGGCAGTCAGTACAGTTAGGGTCTTCCGAGACCGGTTTGGATGAAGTTTAGTAATGTGCAGAAGTATTACCAGTATTTATGACTGATAAAAACAAGTAGGTAACAGTAGGTGTTAAAAAGTCCACCTAGACCCTTAAATATCTCAGTTTCACAAAACAAAACTATAGTGAGGCAGAATTTCTAAACTTTTTATCATTGTTACACAAAGATTTTATGCTCACTGCAAAAAGTAATACAACTATAAGATAATGTTTAACACTGATAGTAAAAGTGAAGCAGTCTGAAATGTTGGAAACCAGGAGAAACAAAGAGAAAGAGTAATAATGTACAATTGAAAGACAGGATAAGGTCACAAAATTATCTACAGAGAGAAAGTAACAAATTTTGTGAATGAGTATTTTTCCAGCTGCAAATGACTTCCATTGATCATGTTGTTGTTGTGGTCTTCAGTCCCGAAACTGGTTTGATGCAGCTCTCCATGCTAATCTATCCTGTGCAAGCTTCTTCATCTCCCAGTACCTACTGCAGCCTGCATCCTTCTGAATCTGCTTAGTGTATTCATCTCTCGGCCTTCCTCTATGATTTTTACCCTCCACGCTGCCCTCCAGTACTAAATTGGTGATCCCTTGATGCCTCAGAACATGTCCTACCAACTGATCCTTTCTTCTAGTCAAGTTGTGCCACAAACTCCTCTTCTCCCCAATTCTATTCAATACCTCCTCATTAGTTATGTGATCTACCCATCTAATCTTCAGCATTCTTCTGTAGCACCACATTTCGAATGCTTCTATTCTCTTCTTGTCTAAACTATTTATCGTCCATGTTTCACTTCCATACATGGCTACACTCCATACAAATACTTTGAGAAACGACTTCCTCAGCATTCTTCTGTAGCACCACATTTCGAATGCTTCTATTCTCTTCTTGTCTAAACTATTTATCGTCCATGTTTCACTTCCATACATGGCTACACTCCATACAAATACTTTGAGAAACGACTTCCTGACACTTAAATCAATACTCGATGTCAACAAATTTCTCTTCTTCAGAAACGCTTTCCTTGCCATTGCCAGTCTACATTTTACATCCTCTCTACTGTGACCGTCATCAGTTATTTTTCTCCCCAAATATCAAAACTCCTTTACTACTTTAAGTGTCTCATTTCCTAATATAATTCCCTCAGCATCACACAACTTAATTTGACTACATTCCATTATCCTTGTTTTGCTTTTGTTGATGTTCTTCTTATACCCTCCTTTCGAAACACTGTCCATTCCGTTCAATTGCTCTTCCAAGTCCTTTGCTGTCTCCGACAGAATTACAATGTCATCGGTGAATCTCAAAGTTTTTATTTCTTCTCCATGGACTTTCAGTACCTACTCTGAATTTTTCTTTTGTTTCCTGTACTGCTTGCTCAATATATAGATTGAATAGCATTGGGGAGAGGCTACAACCTTGTCTCACACCCTTCCCAACCACTGCTTCCCTTTCATGTCCCTCGACTCTTCTAACTGCCATCTGGTTTCTGTACAAATTGTAAATAGCCTTTCGCTCCCTGTATTTTACCCTGCCATCTTCAGAAATTGAAATAGAGTATTCCAGTCAACAGTGTCAAAAGCTTTCTCTAAGTCTACAAATGCTAGAAATGTAGGTTTGCCTTTCCTCAATCTTTCTTCTAAGATAAGTCGTAGGGTCAGTATTGCCTCACGTGTTCCAACATTTCTACGGAATCCAAACTGATCTTCCCCAAGGTCAGCTTCTACCAGTTTTTCCATTCGTCTGTAAAGAATTTGCGTTAGTATTTTGCAGCTGTGACTTATTAAGCTGATAGCTCGGTAATTTTCACATCTGTCAACACCTGCTTTCTTTGGGATTGGAATTATTATATTCTTTTTGAAGTCTGGTGGAATTTCGCCTGTCTCATACATCTTGCTCACCAGATGGTAGAGTTTTGTCAGGACTGCCTCTCCCAAGGCTGTCAGTAGTACTAATGGAAATTTGTCTACTCCCGGGGCCGTGTTTCAACTTAGGTCTTTCAGTGCTCTGTCAAACTCTTCATGCAGTATCATATCTCCCATTTCATCTTCATCTACATCCTCTTCCATTTCCATAATATTGTCCTCAAGTACATCGCCCTTGTATAGACCCCCTATATACTCCTTCCGCCTTTCTGCTTTCCCTTCTTTGTTTAGAACTGGTTTTCCATCTGAGCTCTTGATATTCATACAAGTGGTTCTCTTTTCTCCAAAGGTCTCTTTAATTTTCCTGTAGGCAGTATCTAGCTTATCCCTCGTGAGATAAGCCTCTACATCCTTACATTTGTCCTCTATCCATCCCTGCTTAGCCATTTTGCACTTCCTGTTGATCTCATTTTTGAGACATTTGTATTGCTTTTTGCCTACTTCACTTACTGCATTTTTGTATTTTCTCCTTTCATCAATTAAATTCAGTATCTCTTCTGTTACCCAAGGATTTCTACTAGCCCTCGTCTTTTTACCTACTTGATCCTCTGCTGCCTTCACTATTTCATTCCTCAAAGCTACCCATTCTTCTTCTACTGTATTTCTTTCCCCCATTCCTGTCAATTGTTCCCTTATGCTCTCCCTGAAACTCTGTACAACCTCTGGTTCTTTCAGTTTATCGAGGTCCCATCTCTTTAAATTCCCACCTTTTTGCAGTTTCTTCAGTTTTAATCTACAGTTCATCTGCCGCTGGAAATGTCTTACAATTTAAAACCTGGTTCCTAAATCTCTGTCTTACCATTATATAATCTATCTGAAACCTTCTAGTATCTCCAGGGTTCTTCCATGTATACAACCTTCTTTCAAGATTCTTGAACCAAGTGTTAGCTATGATTAAGTTATGCTCTGTGCAAAATTCTACCAGGCAGCTTCCTCTTTCGTTTCTTTGCCCCAATCCATATTCACCTATTACATTTCCTTCTCTCCCTTTTCCTACTCTCGAATTCCAGTCACCCATGACTATTAAATTTTCGTCTCCCTTCACTACCTGAATAATTTCTTTTATCTCATCATACATTTCATCAAATTCTTCATCATCTGCAGAGCTAGTTGGCATATAAACTTGTACTACTGTAGTAGGCGTGGGCTTCTTGTCTATCTTGGCCACAATAATGCATTCACTATGCTGTTTGTAGTGGCTTACCCGCACTCCTACTTTTTTATTCATTATTAAACCTACTCCTGCATTACCCCTATTTGATTTTGTATTTATAACCCTGTATTCACCTGACCAAAAGTCTTGTTCCTCCTGCCTCCGAACTTCACTAATTCCCACTATATCTAACTTTAACCTATCCATTTCCCTTTTTAAATTTTCTAACCTACCTGCCTGATTAAGGGATCTGACATTCCATGCTCCGATCCGTAGAACGCCAGTTTTCTTTCTCCTGATAATGACGTCTTCTTGAGTAGTCCCCGCCCGGAGATCCGAATGGGGGACTGTTTTACCTCTGGAATATTTTACCCAAGAGGACACCATCATCATTTAATCATACAGTTAAGCTGCATGCCCTCAGAAAAAATTATGGCTGTAGTTTCCCCTTGCTTTCAGCCGTTCGCAGTACCACAACAGCAAGGCAGTTTTGGTTAGTGTTACAGGGTCAGATCAGTCAATCATCCAGACTGTTGCCCCTGCAACTACTGAAAAGGCTGCTGCCCCTCTTCAGGTACCACACATTTGTCTGGCCTCTCAACAGATACCCCTCCCTTCTGGTTGTACCTACAGTACGGCTATCAGTATCATTGAGGCACGCAAGCCTCACCACCAACAGCAAGGTCCATGGTTCATGGGGGGGGGGGGGGGGGGTGTTGATCATAACTGGAAAATATGGTACACAGGGCACAATGTAGACATTGCACAGGTGTCAAATGAAGCAAACATTGTTTGTGAAATATATATCAGATTCAAAATACATTAACATATGAAAACTACAATGTTAAGGACAAAATTATATCAAAACATTTTGGTTATCATACAAAGACATCTGCAGTAATGTAGCAGGAACAGTCAACAAATTCTGATTGTATAAAGATTATGAAATTGCTGTGCTTCTGATTCAAATTACTGTTGTTGAACAAATGACAAACCTATTAAAGAAACCCGGAAAATATAGATGCTGAGCTGCACAGCATCCTAAATTCTAATCACAGACTTAAATGGTCTGCAGATATCATTCCCCTAGATAGTGTGGGATTGTAGAAAGAATGAGTAAACAAAACCATTAATTAATATAAGCTACAATATGAAATGATGAAGTCCCACACTCCTTGACAGAGCATAGTGGAATGATGCGGGATACGTGCTCCGCTGTACTAGGCAAGGTCCTAGTGGAGGTGGTTTGCCATTGTCTTCCTCCAACCATAATGGGGATGAGTGATGATGATGACGACGACACAACAACACCCAGTCATCTCAAGGCAGGTGAAAATCCCTGAACCCACCGGGAATTGAACCCGGGACCCCGTGCTCAGGAAGCAAGAACACTACCGCAAGACCACGAGCAGCAGATGCAATATTAAAAAGAGTTGTTAGAAATCTGGAGAGGGTTGCTTCATTTATGTTGGCCTTTAGTTACTTCAGCTTACCTGAACATATTTAGGTGATATTTATTTCCTTGGAGGCATGTCCCAGATACTACGCAACGACTTAGAAGTTTTTGAAATTGATCGAATGACATCTGCACATAAATGACACTCTACTATGGGAAATGTGTCAAGCATTGTACAAAAGAAGCACAGGATCCTCCTCCTTACAAGTGTGCATTAATTGTTGTGAACAACAGACAACTTTGGTGAGGGAATGTCTTGTTTCTACATTGCATAGAAAAAAAATTGACAAATCAAAGACAGCATTCAAGGCTGCAAAACTTAAACAGTTCATCGGGTCCTTTTGTGGTAGCCTTGAAGAAATAGATATCAAAAGTCAATGCACTGCAACAAACTGCAGCATCTCGACACATAAGCTGTATCTGCTACCAATCTTACTATTTCCTCCATAGTACTGGTGAAGTATTCTGTCAATAACCAGATATGCACCAAAGGTCATCAGTCTGTTGCATCAAGAGGGGTATTTGTTTCTGTGTCTCATATGTAACAATAAAAAGCACATTATAATGCAGAACAAGTACTGTAATGAAAAGGTCTTGGTTGAATATAAATATTGGAAGCACAGCTACATTGCCCTGGCAGTGTCTGTTGTGTATTCCGTTAGTTTTGAAGAAGGATTGCACTGGAAGCTTAGCATTATTATCAGCCTTCTTTATGTACTTCCAACTCAAGTACTTATGTACTTACAACTCAACTATATGATGAGTTGTTACCCTTACTCTGTCCATTATCTCTTACCTCAAATGTACAGTACAGCTGCATTAGGTGACCACCGCAGCACCTTCCTCCCTACCATATGTACAGCGTCTGGCACAGTTATCAGGAGCCTAATGTGCTGCTAAAGAATTTAATTCTGCTCTCATGTCTTTAAACTGCTGTTCATGCTTCACAGCTTGTTTAATTAGTAAGATTTCAAAATGTTCTCTGTTCTTAAGCACCTCTTTCTCACATTTTACCACTCTACCTGACAAATTATTAACCAATTTAGTTGTCGCTTCCACCCAGCTCATCCTATATCTTTTCCAAGTTGTCCCCAAAATCTTTTTTTACAACATTGACTCTGGTGTTAACAAGGCCATTCTTCTCAGAAAGTTTTCCTGCATCTGCCCTTATAGCTTCTAATTTTGACTCAATCATCCCTTCTCCATCTGATTTAATTTTCTTTACCTAAGCCTTTACTGTTTCTGCTACATTTGCCTCTACTGAACCTATCTCTGTTTTTATTTGGCCTATCTCTGCAACTTTGCATTACAAATACCTTCTTTAATCATCATCCAAGAAGAAGATATACTTGCAAAATGCCTGGTGACATTAACAGATATCAAATTGACTTCATATTAGTGAAGCAAAGTTTTAAAAACCAAGTTAAGGACAGCAGATCATATCCAGGCTGTGATGTGGAAAGTGACCACATACTCGTTATGATGACGACTGAACTAAAATTCAAGAACATTAAAAAAAGAAGTACATGTAAATGGGATTTGACAAACCTGAAAAACGAAAATACACTGAAGCACTATCAACTAGAAACAGACAAGAAAACAAATACACAGGGCTGTAATGACAGCCAAAGCAGCTGGGAAAAAATAAAAACTGGCATTTTAGAAGCAGCAGAAGAAGTAATAGGAAAAGAAAGGACAGAGAAAAGGAAGGAATGGATCACTAATGACCTACTAAATATGATGGAAGAAAGAAGGAAATTAAAAAATTCTGTGAAGAAGGAAGACCAAGAGAAATACAAGAGTCTGAAAAACAGAATCAACAGAGAGGCAAAACAAGCAAGAGAAAAATACCTTGATGATCTCTGTATTTCAGTTGAGGACAACATGAGCAAGGGAAATATCGACAAGGCCTATAAATGTGTGAGACATTGCTTTGGAGACAGAAGAAACAATTGTAGGGCTGTGATGGATGAAAATGGCAATATGTTGGATGGCGACGATGAAGTTGCAAGAAGATGGAAACAATACATAGGAAAACTGTACAGCGGACCAGACCTGTCTGAAAACATCATGGAAGAAGAAACAGAAGTAGATGCACACAAAATAGGTGACCCTATATTAAAGGAAGAGTTTGAACTAGCTCTGAAAAAATTGAAAAACAACAAATCGCCTGGTATAGACAATATGCCAGCCGAACTTCTGAAATCTGGAGGAGCAAAACTGAATCAGGAGTTGTATAATCTTGTTTTCAACATGTACGAGCAGGGTAAAATTCCTACAGACTTTGAGAAAAACATTATGATCCCCATTCCAAAGAAGGCAAATGCTACAAGATGTGAAAATTATAGGATGCTCAGCCTAGTTAGGCACGCCTCTAAAATATTAACCTCAATTATCCTAAAACGCATAGAACAAAAAGTCGAAGCTACACTCTCTGAAGACCAGTTAGGATTCCGGAAAGATAGAGGAACCAGAGAAGCAATATTTGCTCTAAAACTAATAATAGAGAAATGACTAGATAAGAACCCGAAAACATACATAGCTTTCATAGATGTAGAGAAAGCCTTTGATAATGTTAAATGGGATTAGATGTTTGAGGTACTCAAAAAAGTAGGAATAGATCCTAAAGATAGAAAAATGATATGGAACCTGTACAAAAACGAGACAGCAGTTATCCGTGGACGGACAAAACAAGAAGAGGTGCAGATACAGAAAGGTGTCCGACAAGGTTGCGCACTATCGCCTGTTATCTTTAACATATACATTGAAGAGGTGCTGAAAAAAGTAAGGGAAAATTCACAGACAGGTGTAGTAATTCATGGCCAACGAATAGATATGATAAGATATGCCAATGATATAGCTGTCCTGGCTGAAAGTGAAGAAGATCTTGTAGTCCTACCGAATAGAATGGATAAAGTTATGGGTGAAGAATATAATATGAGAATTAATAAAGCAAAAACAAAAGTAATGGCACGCGACAAAGAAGGTCAAGTGAAAGTCCAAGTTCATATAGGCAATGAACTGCTTGAACAAGTTGATAAATTTACTTATCTGGGCAGTAATATTACCAGGGATGGAAGGAGCAAGGCAGAAGTGAGAAGTAGAATAGCTCAAGCAAAGGCTGCTTTTAACAAGAAGAAAAACATATTAACATCTAAGAGCATCAGCCTTGAAATCAGGAAAAGATTTTTGAAATCATGTGTGGAGTGTAGCATGCTATGGGTGTGAAACATGGACTCTCGGGACAGAGGAAGACCAGAAGCTAAATTCTTTTGAAATGTGGTGCTATAGACGCATGCTCAAAATAAAATGCATCGACAAGGTCACAAACGAAGTGGTACTGGAAAGAGCAGGTGAGAAGAGAAGCATCTGGAGTTTCATTGTTAAAAGAAGAGTGCAATTTACAGGCCATCTATTAAGACATAAAGGACTCCTGAACACAATCATAGAGGGATATGTCGAGGGAAAAAGACCAAGAGGAAGACCACGACTGAGGTACATGGATCAAATCGTGAAAGATGTGGGATGTAACACCTATAAAGAAATGAAGAGAAAAGCTGAAAGACACACAGAATGGAGACAAGCTGCCATTGTAGCTGTTGCAAACCAATCCTTGGATTGACCACTACAGAAGAAGAAGATCTCTGCAACCAATACCCCATTTTAGAGTTCAAATTTGGCAGAAATTCCCTTAACCATGCCATTGAATAATCCACAATTACATCTGCCTTTCTGGTTTTGAACTATTTGCCCCACTAATATTGTCTCTGTCCACATTACCTCATTCACATTTTGGACTATTGGACTAACTGGCCCACTAACATTACCTGATCCACACACACTGGGTGATTGCTTAATCACTCGAAGCTCTGTCACTAATGATGACCATGCAGTTTCACACATATTAATGCTATTGGCTCCAGTACCTAACGTATTGGTCATGCTGACTACCTCTGCTGTACTGGTGCTGCCCACAGTGTTGATGCTGATGTGGTCAGTGCTGTCACTGTTGCTCACACACCACTGAAGTCTCCACTGCCGCTGGACACTGGAGACTCAAACTCTGCAGCCTCTGCATAGCTTCTTCGTCTTTTTTTAAGTTTCAACTTCCCCACACCTAACTTCTGCTACCGATTCTCATGTACACAACTGCTGCAAAAACTTATGCTCAGAGCTCCCACACAAACTGCCTATCATATAATAGATTTGGGACTGGAATCGCAGAGTATTGTAAAGTATTAAAAGTACAATTGCAATTCTAAAGGAGTGAGACTCATATCCCAGATGAGAAAACTTCAATTGTGATGGTGCCTAATGGTTACTGCTAGTGTTGTTTCTTTCCCACACAGCATCCTTTACAAGCAAACCAGTTGCATGTTTACCTGTGGTTACTCATACTTCAGGTACTTGGGCTATGCATGGCTTGGTTTAAAAAAAATAGCACAATAAAGCCATTGTGTCGAACCGCGTATTTCAGCTTTCATGTCCCATAGCTAATTTGCGGCAAATAATAACATGTTGCTGTGGTCCTGCTCACAAATAGTCTGTTCATTGGCTGGAATTGTGAATTAGTAAAATACACTGAAATACAAAATAAAAGTTGAATGAATAATTTAATAAGAAGCATTATATTCTAATGTCTGTAATTGATGTAGATGACTAAGAATCATGTTGAATAATGTTTATTCAAGAAAGTACATCTGAAATAAACAGGAACTGGTTCTATGACATTCAATTAAAATACAATCAGAAAATGCTCTTATCAAATGCAGTAGAGTTACGTTGAGAGCATTGTCTGGTAGCCAAATTCCCAAAAATTGAATAGTCATCAAAGATATGTGAAAATCAAGTCAATTTTGTAATCACAATACATAAAATATTCACCAGCTCAAAACAGGTCAGAGTTCAAGATGATGGTTTACAAATTATCACACACAATACAAAGCATAGTAACTCCGTCCCTGGATCACATTCAGACCTGTTGGAATATAAAATCCCTTCAGAAATTACAGCATGGTAGGGGCCATTTACTGTCCAGAATCAAACACCTCCATGATTGAGTACCACTAATTACCACAGGCAGGTCTGCTTCCATCCATAACTCATGTAAAAGTGGCTCGAATCACTCCCTTGACCTCTTCACTCAAAAAGCCCAGTCAACAGTTGCCTCCCATAATGTTCTGCTACTATCTACTTTTCCATTGGCCGAAGGCTCTCCCCATCAAGAATACATTGTCCTTAAGCTTTACAGACATGATTTAACTCAACATGACCTCTTCCACATCAAACTAATATATTAGAACAATATTTAAATAAAGAAATATTATAAACATTCAGTCACATTCAGATAAATATAAATAAAGGGTTGCCAGTAAATAAATAAGCCAGTATTCTTGCACAATTGCACTCATGAGAAATGACAACAGACTGTCATTAAATATTGTTTAAACAATTATTTAGGCCTGCTTGTTGGAAGTGACTTTTGGCACTCTTTTACAAAGGTGATGTCAGCTAACAAATATGACTGACCGCTTCTTAAATTACCATGATTTTGTGTTATCAATTATAATTAATATTTAAATAAAGTTACTGGTAAAATAGTCAACTGTTCATTACATAAATCCACAAGTATGACAAAATGTCAGATATTCATGCCATATTCATTTGCTGCATAGTTGTGGAAGATACAATGTTCCAACAAGCATTTGCATAATTAAAAGATTTAAAAAAATAATAAATCAAGAAATAAAATAGATGCAGGTATGTAGATTTCAGAGTTCATAGCTATAGTGCAACACTATCATCTGAGGTATTGTATGTGTGGTGTCACAAGGCTTAGGCCTGTCCCACCCCTCATTAAATCGACCAAGACTTATACGAATAATTGTAAGAACAGTTATTATTATTATGTTCTTTAAGTTTGTTTTTGGGTTTTCAGAAATACTGTGGGAAGAAAGTTTATTTATGTTGCAGATAATGTGAAAGACGTTGCCCAACGATCACCACGAAAGTTCGACATAGCGGCAAGTGGGCAAGGAATAAAATGAATGCTGCAAACTACCGCGAGCCATGGAAGAGCCTGGGCCATGAGGACATGGAGCTTCGTAGGTTGTTGTTGGACAACGTCAAAGGAAGAGATATTCTGCTTTCTCTTTGTAAACAGATCGATCGAGTCTTGAAAGGTTCATGTAAAACATATAGGCGGGTAACACATTAGTTGGGACCCGATGCCTGTAATACTTCCACAGTTATTAAAAAGTTGTTAAATGGCAAAACCAATAGTTCATCATTTATATAGATAAAAAGTAGTAAAGATATAGGAAAGGAAGAGTTGCGTCGTCAGAACGAAAAGTGATACATCGCTCAGCAACGAAGAAGTATGTAAACAGCGGGCGGTATGTGGTGAAAACAAATCAACTGATAAAATAGTAAGTCTGTAACTAAGCATAAAGCCACATAACACTGCATATGCTGAAATCGCATGAAGTGTTTAAAAGTTGTTAATTCAGGGGTTCTTTGTGGAAAGTTTTATTGACTGTAAAATATTAACTTCTGTAGTTCTAAAGATACTGAAATACTGTTGTGTCACTGGCTATGCCTCATTTTTCTGAGATTACAAATTCATTCAGGTTTACTTTAATATGTAACTGTGATTTATTGTCAAAGTTCATAGAGCTGTAACATAGCCACCTTTAGGATTGTCTGATGCTCTGCCATTTCTTGGAGTATTGTCTGTCCTCCTAAGTGACAGTCTGTCATCAAAATTCCCCACACTGGGAGTTACCCCACATCCACCGCTTTGCTGACACCCTTGCACATGGTTCACCTGTACTGCTTACTGTGGCTTGCCCAGCCATGGCACTTTGGACTGGCTGGCCATCCTGTGCACTGAGCCCCAGGCCCCCAGAAGCAAATTCACCTTACCTTCTACCAATTCAAGAAGTCCAAATCACTCACCTACATACTCATAATGTTACAAAATGGCACCTTAAACACTAGTCTAACTCATCTCAATAAAATTATACATGTAAGTGAAGTTGTAAAGCCAATTTAGTATCACCCAATAATATATATGTTTCGTTTTACTTTCAGTTCTTTCAGGAAGTTTATACGCTTTGTAATTTTTTACTTCAGTGACAATACTACGAAAAGGGCAGGTTGCTACTCACAATGTAGTGAAGCTGTTGATGGTTAGACAGGTACAACAAAAAGCTGCCAGCCAGACTGCAGTCTGACCCCAGCAGCCAGAGACAGTGGTCATGTGAGTCAGCTGTGTTTACGTGAACATTTGTGTGTGTGTGTGTGTGTGTGTGTGTGTGTGTGTGTTTTGTCTATTTCAGAAGAATCCCTTCTGGCTGAAAGCTGTCTGCGACTCAACGTCTCCTCTATGTAGTGAGTAGCAATTTGTCTCTTTCATAATATTGTCATTATGCTATCCCGGATTTTCCATTATTTGCTTCAGTGACGCATTTAATTTGCTGTGCACAATGTTTTATGTCATTATAGTTCATCTTTATTACAGTACTTAAAAAATTATAAAATTTGTGTAATATGTGGAAAAAAAACTCAAAAGGTAGTTTTAAGGGGGTGCAAGGAGGGCGGGAAGAGTGTCACAGCTTTATGTTCTGTCACGGGCACAGAATACAGACACAGGATAACCTTGGTATGGCTCCCTTCATTTGTACTGGAAAATAAAGTAAATGTGTGATAAGGTCATGTTCTTTTTTTCATTAATAACTACTTAGTCCTACAGTGATAATGGACAGAGTAAAGGTAGCAAGTGCTCATTCGTATGTGTTAGCTGACACCACCTTCATAGAAGAGTGCCAAAAGACTCTTGTGACAAGCAGGCCTAAACAATTGTTTAAGCAATATTTAATGACAGTCTGCTGTCCTGAATCATTAGAGAACTTGTGCAAGAATACTAGATTATTTATAAATTGGCAACAGCTAGTAGATATACTAGTGGATTGGAGGCAACTTGGTGGGGTGTCATGGGCCAGAGTAACTATTACAACCTGTTTGTGAAGTTGGATAGCCACAATGGTCCTGACATTTGTGTGCAGTGTCACCAAATTGCGTATGATACCAGCAGCCAGCAGGACCTGTAGCCAGTGTGGGTTGAATGACACTGTTGCCATATGTAGCTGTGAGTGTTGGTGTGCACTGCTGCACAAGCAGTGAGGAGTACTGCAGTCTGCAGTGATTGTGGCCTGTGTGTCTGGTCAGATGGATTTGTGCAGCACAGGAGGTGAAGGTCTGCTGCACACATCAGAGTTGAATCTTGGGATGCTGTTCCTTTCTACCTGTGGTAAATGACAGTGAACATTCTGTCAACCATAGCCAAGAACCACATGGTCGGCTCTGTCTCATTCACGATTATGGTGAGCTGTAGGTGTGTCAGTAACTTGATTAATCAGAGGTACAGAGGTTGCACAAGAGATGTGACAGTGTACTATCACCCAGTTTGATCTTGTACATGACCTCTTGAAGCTGCTATTCCGGTCTGCAGGATTGTCTCTGTAACAGTGCCATCTTGGCCATCTCATATTTATTCTTCACTGGAGGCAACTTGATGATATCATAAATTAGTTCTGAGTGGCCTGCCAGGTGGCTGATCAGATGCATGTGCTTCAATTGATCACTAAAAATACCAGTTGTCTAAAAACCCAAACAATGGAAAATCCAAGATCGAATGTAACAATATGAGAGAAGGAAAGTTGCTACTTACCGTTTGGTGGAGATGCTGAGTCATGATAGGTACAACAAAAAGATTCACACAATTATAGCTTTCAGTCATTAAGGCCTTTGTCAGCAATAGCCACACACGCACACACACACTCATGCAAATGCAACTTGCACACACGTCTGCAGTCTCAGACAACTGAAGCCACACTGTGAGGAGCAGCACCAGTGCATGATGGGAGTGGCGACTGGGTGGGGGTAAGGAGGAGGCTGGGGTGGGGAGGGGGAGGGATAGTATGGTGGGAGTGGCGGGCAGTGAAGTGCTGCAGTTTAGACAGAGAGCAGGAAAGAAGGTGGGGAGGGGGTGGGGGGGGTAAGTAACGGAAAGGAGAGAAATAAAAAGAAATTAAAAAGACTGGGTGTGGTGGTGAAATGATGGCTGTGTAGTGCTGGAATGCACTAATGCACTAATGTCTAAAAAAAATGTACTCAATGATCGCGAACTACAAACTTGGATTCATGGTGTCAAAAAGTGGTAATCTGAGCTGAGCACCACCCACACATGTCAATTAACTGATGGTCGCACTGTGTCTGTGAAGAGTGTGAGGCAAGAAGCTGCTGACTGTTCATACATAGTTGGTTGTTGCATGGTGAATTGTGAATGTTGAAATACGTTGCACAGTGCAGAAGAGGTGGATGATGTCAACTGAGAAGGCAGTCAAAGGAGTCTGTGAAATTCATTGGGTCTGAGTAAATTAAGAGCCAACAGCCTTGCCGCAGTGGTAATACTGGTTCCCGTCAAATCACTGAATTTAAGTGCTGTCAGGCTGGGCTAGCACTTGGATGGGTGACCACCCGGTCTGCCAAGCGTTGTTGGCAATCAGGGTGCACTCGGCCCTTGTGAGGCGAACTGAGGAGGTACTTGATTGAGAAGTAGCGGCTCCAGTCACAGAAATTGACATACGGCTGGGAGAGCAGTGTGCTGACCACATGCCCCTCCATATCTGCATCCAGGGCTGAGGATGACATGGCGGCCCTTCTTCTTCTTCTTCTTCTCCCTCTCTCTCTCTCCCTCTCTCTCTCTCTTTTTTTTGGTCAGTTAAGTGGTTCATCATATGCCATCATTGTTGATGCAGTCCGCCCCTGGTAGCTGAGTGGTGCTGGCACGGTAGCTCAGCATGTTCGGTCAGAGGGTTAGCTGCCCTCTGTAATAAAAAACTGAGTAAATCGAGCAACTGAATGTCAATCCTAAGGGTCCGGGTTCAATTCCCGGCTGGGTCGGACATTTTCTCCACTCAGGGACTGGGTATTGTGTTGTCCTAATCATCATCATTTCATCCCCATCGATGCGCAAGTCACCGCAGTGGCGTCAAATCGAAGGACTTGCACCAGGCGAATGGTCTACCCGACGGGAGGCCCTCGTCACACGACATTATTATTATTATTGTTGATGCAGCATTGTGCCACTGTTGGCTTCCCGGTACAAAAATGGATTATTTGTGCTCTCAGTTTTTGCAATTGGATTCACACACTGTCCACACTGACCCTTTTCTGCAGTCCTGTGAACAGAGTCCATTGATGTAGGTGTGGTACCTGGTGGTGAAGTGTACCATGGCAACATCGTCACTACGTGGTAAGCAGGATCAAGTTCTGAGATGAATTTGTGGATATTCACGGTTGATGAGGGACCACCAATGTAAGAGGTGGGATACTACGGTGGTAGTAAGCCACCAATAGAGTCAACATACACAGATCATGAGAATGCTATTTATTAAACGGAGCACTAATCCAGTCATTTGCATTCCTCTACTCACACCCTTTTTGTGCTGCCAGGTTCCCAAGAGCTTCCACCACTCATGTTAAAGGTATTCAGTCACTCTGGGACAAATGTCCCCACATTGTTTTACATTTGACGTATATTATACTGTCAGATACTTCGAAGCACACTCCAGTCTTCAGTTGGCAAAAAGTGACAAAAATCAAACGTCTTCAGTTAAATAACATATTTGCTTTAGCACCTGTTTGCTAACCTCTGAGATCTTATAACACCATAGCAAATTTAAGCAGGAACTCCATTGTTGACCATGAGTGATTTGTGTAGATGGCAACTGTGGGAACCAAGCCTACTGTTGAGAATATGTTAGCAATATTTGCTTGTTCAATGTAGCTGTTTTTTTATTATACTACTTGAATTAACTGACATTGTTAAAATGATACTGAGACAACAGCGTACATTTACAGTTGAGGGCTGAGGGACAGGCTTCTTCTCATTGGAACACAAGGGGTAAGAGAATATGTGTTTATCTCTCAATTAATTTTCAAATTGTCTTTCTTCCTTTTTTCAGTTATCATCCCCTCTCTTGTGCCTGTGCCCTTGTTAGGGGCCTATCTTGCCAAACATTCGGTATTGCCCTGCAAAAGAACATGCTATGCATCATAATAAATGTAAGTCCATCTGTGCCTCCTTTGTCTTTCAGAAATGCATTATCAAAGCAAACAGATGAGGAAAAAGAAACTAAATGGCAATTCTCCATAACATAAGGGACAATCAAAAATTTATGTTTTAAGCCGGTACTGTCCAGAATGAACATTGAGGCAGTCATTCCACCAATGCACCTGGTTGGTAAAACACCTTGTCCTGCTGCATGAAGAAGTCCTTAACTGCCTACTGCAATTTGTTGCCCAACAGGGATCATCGACCATTCGAGGCCCTTTTTAAAAGGAACCAAAGTGTGATAACAACATGGGGAAAGATCAGGACGATAGGTTGGAAGCTCAAGTGTCTCTCACTTATCCATAATGGATGAGGCTGACCTTCCATATCAACCAGTATCTTTTGCTGAACTGCATCCTGCATGGAACTTGGCACATAACTCCACAATTGTGGTTTTCAACATACATGCTGCTGCATAAACATTCTTCGTTCTCTGATAGATGTCTATTGGTGTTTGTCCTTCAGCAGCCAAGAAAAGAATAACAGCCTGTTGGTCCTATTCAGTAATAACTTGTCATAGTTCACATTTCTGCATTTACCATATGCACATTGGAAAGATATGAATGGCACATTAATCTCTTGCCTACATGCCGGTTCTTGTATACCCACATTGAAATCACACCACACTGAATATATGCTGCAGCAACACCCTCAAACACAAATGATTTGAAATTTTTTGTTTTTAAAATACAGTCTTAATCACACCAAGTATGTTACAAGAACATAGGTGACCGGTTTCGGTCATATCACATGACCATCATCAGACCTGTAATTTAATTTAGAAAGTACACCTCAAGCCCATTCATTGAGCACATGTGGAATGCACTGGGGAGAGGTGTTGCAGTGTGTCCACATGCATCAACAACCATCCAGCAGTTGTTAACCATTCTGGTGGAAGAATGGATTGCCCTACCTCAAAAACTCCTTAGAAACCTTATGGCCAACAAGGGAGAGCGTGTACTGCTGTGCATGGTGATCACACACCCTACTAAGAACCGTGTCCCACATTCTGTAATGTCCAGAAGACTACTGTAAATCATAGTGACTTCTGTGTAATTATTGTCTTTAAATAAAAGAATCATTTCCATTCGTCACATTGGGTGTTTCTGTACTGTAGCAGTTCTTTCTATGTATGGACCTAAGTTTTATTGAGCTATGTTACTTTGCAGTGACACATAATGTGAAAGTTATGTTTGTCCTCAAGTTTTGCACACCAGGATATTTCAGGATTAGTTCAAAGGGTCAAAAAATTGTAGCACAGTGGAAATACATTATACCAATGTAACCAAAACATTATTTTCAAATCCTGTGGTAGTCATGTGGTAACAAGCTACCAGTAACATAGGAAGAACAAATCTGATGGAAAGAGCAAATGCAGGTTATAGATACCTTCCTCAAGAAAACTTGCCTATCTCTCTTCACACTTCCATTAAAAACCACAATTACTGGTGCACTATGACCCTCCCAATACATCATACACCAGTGGTGCGACTAGCCATTAATTGAAAACAAGCCACAAAATAATCAAGTGTCCAGGAAAACAACTCAGGATGGAACATAATGTAACAAGCATCTACATTCTTTCATAATGCTGGAGCAAGCACTTTCCTTGGTTTATCAGAAGGTCCAAGAAATTTTTCAAGCTTCTGTAGAGCAAGTTGAGCATTGCACATTTTATTCAGCAGCATCAATTTCACAGTATTTCAAACAGGCACTATGAATGTTCAGTGGTAAATATTAATATTATAAGGGATTTGTGGCAGTCATGGTCCAGAGAGGACAGCCACAAGGACTCAGTGGGTGATAGTAGCAGAGGCATTGAGGTCCAGAGGTGAAGAGTGTGAGGTGTCCTTCAGCAGTGGCCAGGCAGGCTAAGGGCAGTGAGCAGTTGCTCAGCAGGCAATCCTGCTCAATGCAACACAGATGAGGGCAACATCACATCATGGGAGCTGTGCACAGCCACACAGCACAGCAGACACACAGTGCAGCACACTCTCAATTCATAAATGCACAGCTCATCAGCATAAAAGTAAATTATGGCCACAGTCAACACTGCTTTTGCCAAGAGTTGAGTAATAGCTAACATTTATATTCATGATGCCCTTAAATTCATTCCCAAGGTTTTCAATGGTACAAAGTTCACATTAAAGGAATTTATAAATAACATGAACTAATGCATGAAGCAGACCATCCAATAATCTTAAAATTCGTAAAAATCCATATAAAGAGTCCTGACAGAGTAAATTCCTCATGCATGAATTATCTTCCACATGGGAAGAAGTAAGCCATTTTTTATTAGAAAATTACACATGTAAGTGTACATTGGGCTTTTATGCCTGTTAGATATTTCCAGTGGACAATCAAAGGCCCAACCAGTTGCAGACTGCAGAAGTAAGGTAGATTCACTTCAACATCAGTTTCGTGATGCTGTCCATGGTGCAATGCCAGAATCAGAACTGGTGGGATCTTTGTCACTAGTAGGAAAAATAAACCGAGCAAAAATCATTCAAAGAATGTATGATGATTGCACATGGACAATTTTATCACAATATGTGAGGCTACTAGTGTATCGCTCACAGAAAAAATGACAGTCATATCTACTAAGGAAAAAGGATTTAATAACAAAAATCATCAGGACAAAGTGGGGAAAGTTATCATCAAGTGTTTCTCATGTAGACATGTAGGGCATATGTCTAAGGACTGCAGAAGTAATATTAAGTGCAAAGCATGTGGCAAGTCAGAGCATTTAGCATGAGACTGCCCACTTGAGAAAAGAATTCATAAAATAGAGTGAGCTCAAGCATGCACAAGTGTCAAAGACTCTCGAGCCATTCAGACACAAAAGTTACAACTTATTGGGACATGAAGGTTCCTTTAAGAAAACAAAGCCAGTTGTGTATTTCACATGTCATAGGCCAGGGCACATGGCCAGAAAATGTACAGAAAATGCAGAATTATCTATGATACAAAAGAAGCATAGAAATGACAGAAAAGCATAAGATTGCAGTTGCCTTATGCTGAACTGGGAAAATTACTTAAAGTCATCTGTGAAAATGAAAGTGTTTATTTATGACTGAATTCCCCACAGAGTAGAGAATGTCTGTTAAGATTGCTGCTAAATGCTGGAGCAGAGATTAGATTGTTTAATATGAAGTATCTGTGAAGCCAGATTGAGTTTAGACCTGAAGAAGTTGTAAAAATTAAGTCAACTCATACATATGTATGGGACAGAAGTATCTGTGAAACCAGATTGAGTTTAGACCTGAAGAAGTTGTAAAAATTAAGTCAACTCATACATATGTATGGGACAGAAGTTTTATATCTTGGAATAAGCTGAGATTTAAGAGTGAAACTTAAGTTTCATCTGGTAGGAGGGAACTTGATATTCCCTATAACAGTTTCATTGGTAGAGACTTCCTCACAAAGCATGGTGTAGGAATTGATTACACCAAGTGTACCCTGTGGATTAGGGGCTGCCCCTTTAAATTGTGTATGGAGATAGAAGCACGAGGTGCAAATACACAGGTGCAATGGCTTAGAAAGTCACAAAAAGATTTTGTAACTACAAAGTATGAAGGCAGTAGAGTTCATAGTTCTCTGAGCCTCTTGAAGGACCTAGCAAAACAATAATAAGCTGAAGAAATGGTGATGTAAACAAGGCACCAGTAAGTTGATGTGTGACCAACAAGAAAAGGAAGCTGCAGAGCCTAAGGCAGGCCAGATGGCTAGAAAAACTTAGGTCCTCATGAGGAGAGGATTCTGAAGACAAGGATGCAGATACTAGCCTAAGTAAAGGCATAGTCGAGAAACAAGAGTTGCAGGAAGGCAAGTACCTATTAGAAGCTCTGGTGGAGCATAATAATTCTCTTGTTTAATTAGTGTTTTAAATACACGAGAGGAGGCAGTTTCTATTGAGCTGCCTTGTACTGAAGTGGAAGAAGTTCTGAAATTTAGCACAAGTCCAAAGCAACTTGTACACAGGCTAGAAATGGTCTAAAGCACAAAAAAATTGAGAGTTAGTTTATTGAAAGAGAATTTACAGCTAGATCATTTAAATGCCATAGAAAAGTATTCTGTAATTAGAGGTGTGTTCTGCTTATAATGATTTTATTTCATCCATCAGGAGACAAGTTGACACATACAGATACAATTCAGCATCAAATAAAATTGATACCCAAAGCAGAGGCACAAGTAATTTGCTCTTGTCCAAACAGAATACCAGAAATGCAGAAAGAAATGTTACAAAAAGAGATAAATCAGATGCTAAAGGAGAATATCGTAGTACCTTGAACAAGCCCCTGATCCCCAAGGAAATTGATGCATCTGGCAAAAAGAAATGGAGAGCAGTAGCTGATTACAGAAAACTAAATGACATTACTGTCAACATGGTCTTCCCACCCTGATGTATTGTTGATGTTATGGATGGATCAGGAACAGCAAAATATTTTTCAACACTTGACTTGGCTAAAGGATACTATCAGGTATTGTTAGATGAAAAGAACCAAGAATTTAGAGCTTTTAGTACACCATACATGCATTACACGTATGAAAGAATGCCAATGGAACTCTGTTCCTCAACCTCCACATTCCAAAGATTGATTAAGTCAGTACTAATTGGTGTACAGGGTGAAAAATTGTTTATTAATTTAGACAACATAGTAATTTCTGGTCCATCTCTGGAAGAACACAAGCCTGATAGGGTGAGGCTTTCGAGAGACTAAGGCAACACAATTTGAAGCTGCAGATGGATAAATGTGGCTTTTTATGGCAATAGGTCACATATATGGGACATATGTTAACCGAAGATGGATTAAGACATGATACAAACAAGCTAATGGAGTAGCAAAAGATTCATAGTTCAATACAACAAAAGCAGTAAATAGTTTTCTAACATTAATGTGGTACTATAGATGTTTGCCTAATGACCATAGTATACATGAGTTGCTGATAAAAGGTGTTAAGCATGAATAGGGCATCAAGAGATAGAATGCGTTCCAAGAGCTCACTCCCTTCTATTACAATACCCAGATATTTATAAAAAGTTAATGATAAAAATTGGTGCCAGCCACAAACTGATTGGTGCTGTTCTCAGCCAAAAAGACCTTCCAGTTGCATATATGTCCACAATTCTGAACAATACAGAATGAAATTATACAACAATTCGGGGAGAGTTACTGGCCTCAGTTTGGCTGGTCAAACATTTCAGAACATATGTATCTGGTCACAGGTTTATCATTTGTATAGATAATAAACCACTACAATGGATGAGACATATTACTTACCTGCCCTCATGTTTAATGATGTTTAGATTGAAATTAGAGGAGTATGATTACAAAATTTTGTACAACAAGGGAAAAAGCAGTCAGGTAGATGATGCACTATCAGGAATAAGGGAAGTACAGTTAGTTGATAATGAAACTATGAAAAATTCAAGTGAGGAAAAGGTGATAGTCAAGGAGGATGAATGGCAGAAGATTACAGCTGAAGAAAATACTGAAATTTTGCAACAATTCCATGACACGCCCATGGGTGGTCATCAAGGGATGGTGAGAACATACAATTGAATTATAAAATACTGAACATGGTCCAGTATGGAGAAGGATATTGAGAACTATATCAGAAACTGTGTTAGTTGTAAAAAAAAAAAAAAAAAAAAAAAAAAAAAAAGGACAAAATGCCTTTCATTATAACACCAACACCAGAAGTGATGTTTGATAGACATGATATTGAAATAGTCAGTCCATTGACAGTCTGACAGAAATAATAAGTACAGGGCTATTACAAATGATTGAAGCGATTTCATAAATTCACTGTAGCTCCATTCATTGACATATGGTCATGACACACTACAGATACGTAGAAAAACTCATAAAGTTTTGTTCGGCTGAAGCCGCACTTCAGGTTTCTGCCGCCAGAGTACTCGAGAGCGCAGTGAGACAAAATGGCAACAGGAGCCGAGAAAGCGTGTGTCGTGCTTGAAATGCACTCACATCAGTCAGTCATAACAGTGCAACGACATTTCAGGACAAAGTTCAACAAAGATCCACCAACTGCTAACTCCATTCGGCGATGATATGCGCAGTTTAAAGCTTCTGGATGCCTCTGTAAGAGGAAATCAATGGGTCGGCCTGCAGTGAGCGAAGAAATGGTTGAACGCGTGCGGGCAAGTTTCACACGTAGCCTGCGGAAGTCGACGAATAAAAAGCAAGCAGGGAGCTAAACGTACCACAGCCGACGGTTTGGAAAATCTTACGGAAAAGGCTAAAGCAGAAGCCTTACCATTTACAATTGCTACAAGCCCTGACACCCGATGACAAAGTCAAACGCTTTGAATTTTCGGCGCGGTTGCAACAGCTCATGGAAGAGGATGCGTTCAGTGTGAAACTTGTTTTCAGTGATGAAGCAACATTTTTTCTTAATGGTGAAGTGAACAGACACAATGTGCGAATCTGGGCGGTAGAGAATCCTCACGCATTCGTGCAGCAAATTCGCAATTCGCCAAAAGTTAACGTGTTTTGTGCAATCTCACGGTTTAAAGTTTACGGCCCCTTTTTCTTCTGCGAAAAAAACGTTACAGGACACGTGTATCTGGACATGTTGGAAAAATGGCTCATGCCACAATTGGAGACCGACAGCGCTGACTTCATCTTTCAACAGGATGGTGCTCCACCGCACTTCCATCATGATGTTCGGCATTTCTTAAACAGGAGATTGGAAAACCGATGGATCGGTCATGGTGGAGATCATGATCAGCAATTCATGTCATGGCCTCCACGCTCTCCCGACTTAACCCCATGCGATTTCTTTCTGTGGGGTTATGTGAAAGATCAGTGTTTAAACCTCCTCTACCAAGAAACGTGCCAGAACTGCGAGCTCGCATCAACGATGGTTTCGAACTCATTGATGGGGACATGCTGCGCCGAGTGTGGGAGGAACTTGATTGTCGGCTTGATGTCTGCCGAATCACTAAAGGGGCACATATCGAACATTTGTGGATGCCTAAAAAAACTTTTTGAGTTTTTGTATGTGTGTGCAAAACATTGTGAAAATATGTCAAATAATAAAGTTATTGTAGAGCTGTGAAATCGCTTCAATCATTTGTAATAACCCTGTATATAGTATTATTCCTGGATACTCTTAAAAAGTTAATTCTAGCAGAACTGATGCAATAGTAGGATGCAGATACAGCAGTTTGCTTCCTGGTGGAAAGCATAATTTTCAGTTTTTGGGGTACCCTTGTTAATACAAGTGACAATGGAAGAAATTTTTTGAACAATACACTAAAACGAGTGCAAATTATTAAAGACTGATACAATACATACTTCTTGTTATCATCCTCAGTCTAATGGAGCATTAAAAGAGATTACACCAAACTATAAAAGAATTTCTGACACACTGTATCGACAGGGTGCATACAGATTGGGATCAATGGCTCCTATACATGGTACATGTGTATAATTCAACACCCTACAGCACAACAAATTATACAACACATGAGTTGTTCTTTGATGGAGACTGTAACATACTGGATGTATTACAAAGAGATTTTATATGTGTTACTTATCATTGTGATGATTATGTACTCAAAAGATAAAATGAGACTGATCCATCAGTACACCAGCGATTATAATAAACAGTGCAAGGAGAAGAATAAGGAGTATTATGACACAGATCAAAATCCAAAAGAATTTAAAATGGGTGCTCAAGTGGTGTTATACGATGAAAGCATTAGAAGGGACAAAAGCTGTAAGTTAAGCACACAGTGGTGTGGTGCATACACTTAGCTCTCTACAAGTGTTGAAGGCATTCTTACATGGCAGATGTTTGCAAGGTATGAAACTGAGCATGTCTACATGTGTATCATCTCTCACTGGTAAACAATACAAAAACCTACTGTTCAAACAATGAATTGTTTTTATTACTCCCCCATCTACAACACCCAGCAGGCAACTTGAAACTTCTGCAAACCTATGCACCACTCCATTGTTCCCAAATTATGACAGACATGTTTGAATAACTCTCCATGGATACGAAAGTACTTATGTTGTCTACAAGATCAGCTGACTGCAGTCCTGTTGGGACATACATTTGGGAGACCACTAAACAAGATGTGCGTACTTTTGACCCAGATTTGATTAATTTCTATAAGTTTGTAGAGGTTCTTGATTGTCCATAGATTAGGATGACTCCTCAGTATTTTTGGTGCATTGTGAACTCCATACCATGTGTAGAGCCACTGTCATCAGTCAAATGAGAGTAGTACGCTCTATAAAGTAGATGTCTTTAATTCAACTGCTAACGATTGTGTATGGAATACAAAACAATGTCAGTATCTGTATAACAGTTAATGAAAATAGCTTCTCTCTTACTGCTTTTATATACCATGAATTATGTGAATAAGAAGAATAATGGCTTTCTTACAAATTGTGTTTTTAAAGTTCATACTGATTTTGAAACAAAGATGTCTAGCTTCAAGGAAAGTATTAATATTAAGGCACAAAATATGTTTTAGATTCCACCACTATCACATAAGCAATATAGATCTACATGATAATAACAATATGAAAAAAGGTCACCATATAGAGGAGGCTTTGAGTTGAAGACATCACACTGAAAAAAAGACTACTAGATGTTTTTAGCCCCTTCATCTGATGTAAACAAAATAACACAAACACACAAACACACACACACACACACACACACACACACACATTCACAGCTACATAACTCATGAACACACGGCCACTGTCATCTCCACACGCTAAAGCCCAACTGCAACTGCATCTGAAGTGGTAGAGATCTTTTCTGGGGTGGGTAGCAGGGTACAGAAGAAGAGTGGAGTGAGGAGGGAGAGGAAGAGCAGGATAGGGGTAGGGGAAACGTGTAATGTCGCCTATGGCAGTGTGCAAGGATGTGGGCTGCTAAGTGCAACATTGAGAGTCTGTGAAGGACTACACAAGTGCACCTGCAAAATAGAAGGCACATGTAGGATTGAGACTGGGAGGGTTACAGGAATGAATGATATGTTGCAGGGAGCTATACATACGTCTTATGACTCTCCAGATGGACAGGGTGACTTTTGCTTTCTTCTAATCCCATACAAAATATTCTTGCTACAGTTATTTCCATTAAACAGAAGTTAGTAGAGAAGTCAAATCTGCTCCACATTTCAAGTTAAAAGACAGCCTTTTACAGTTTTACTTTTGTTTTCTACGAACTTCCATTCCTTTTAAGTTGCATTCTCACATTCTTTGAAAACTTCTCTCGTAGTTGCATTTGAATATAATTTCTCTTCAAATACTTACTATTATTTTAATTTTATTGTAAGAAAATTCAGTTGAAAAAAACAATAAATATGAGACAGAACTCCAGAACGAATTTTCACTGAGCAGCAGAATGTGCTCTGATATGAAACTTCCTGGCAGATTAAAACTGTATGTTGGACCAGGACTCAAACCCAGAACCTGCTGTACCAACTGAGCTACCCAAACACAGGTCATGCCCCTTCCTTACAGCTTTACTTCCACCAGCACCTGATGTCCTGCCTCTTAAACTCCTCTGCAGACAGAAAATTTATTCTGGAAACATCTCCCCAGCTATGCTAAGCCATGTTCCCACAATATCCTTTTTTCCAGGAATGCTAGTCCAACAAGGTAAGAAGGAAAACTTCTGCAAAATATGGAAGGTAGGAGATAAGGTACTGGTGAAAGTAAACTTGTGTGGACAGGTCGTGGGTTGTGCTCAGGTAGCTCAATTGGTAGAGCACTTCCCTGCAAGAGGCACTGAGACAAAGTCTTTAGTACTGCTGATAGACACACATAAAAGTAAAAATGATGACATTGTTCTGCCATTCAGGACTATTAGTTTATTCCACAATGGAGGACAGAGGGATGAAGTGGTAGAAGCTACAAAAAAGAATAGACCCTAGGGGGAGAGAGATCCACCTGTACCAATGATAAGGATAGACAAAGAAGAATAATTGGTTTGTATTTTGATAGATGGTTTGGCTGGTGATAAGAGCACATAACTGCTGATGGGCTGATGGACTTTGATAAGACATATGCCTTATGTTGACTCAAGAGACTGAGGACTGCAATCAACAGACACCAACAATCAGCATATAGTTCAACCAAACTCAGTTTTTCCTCGTTTGTGATTTAAGTGTTATGTGAAAAGTGCAGCATAATGCAGACCTGTTATGAATAGTATACACATGATAGGATATGATTATAGAGTAATAAACATAAGTGCAAGTAAATTTACTTGTTAAATTAGATGTAAGATAGGCAGTGGGCATGCAACACGCAAGCTAATTCACCACTACAAACTGATACAAATGTTGTGGCACAATAATTAGGTGACTGAGAGTATTAATAAATAGGTGTTACTTTGTGTCCATCAAGTAAGCTAATATGACACAAGGGGGGGGGGGGGGGGATGTGATAAAAACAAGCAACTTGGTCAATCTGCTGAGCGATTATAGAGGCGAGCAGCAGAGAGGTAGCATAATGCTGCATATGGGTGGGCAAGATAAGCCAGGAAGGTTGGACAGAACCATAACATGAGTGAAGCTGCCATACAGAGCACAGGACTAGAGAAAGCCCAAGGCTAAAGGCCTGGTGACAAAATGAGCGAATGCCAAAATGTCCTGCTGACCAGATGTGTTACATTAAGGGCATATTATGTCCCCTAAAATAGCCAAAATGGCCTACACTTGAGTACAGAAAATACAGGGACACCTTTGGAATTGCCAGAAGCCCTAGAACACAGTAAAATTACTACCATATTTGTACAACATCTTGATTAGAAGTTTTTTAAGTTTAAATGTTTATTTATTTATATTGAAGTAATAAGCAATTGAAAACGTAATTAATGCAAATGACACAGCAATGAATAGGTCATGATTTCAGCTACCTGCTGAGTGAACTTAGTTGTGCAGTGTGGAATAAAATAACTTGTTAAACAAATTATTTATAATATTTAATCCAGCTGTGGTAAAACAGAGACTTCCATGCATGCACACTGTTATTTAGCTTCTGTATGTTGACATTGCAGTAGGGCCTATGATATAATAATTTACGTAAATATGTTTTGTTAAGTTTGTAAGAATTAGGAAATGTGCTTTGAGTCATTAACTACAACAAGCAGAATAACATGCATTTGACTAGGTTCTGCACTTTTCCTTCTGAGCAAATGTACAAGGGTGGACTGAATTTTTTTATGTGATAACTCTTAAAGATGTTTGAATAAAACAAACTTTTTTAACATTTTACACTTTATTCTTCATTTCTACATATTTATATCTCAATGTAGTCTCCCAATTAGAGACCAGTTTATTGATACCATCATTGTAGAATGTTTGACTTTGTTGACTGAGCCACAGCTTCACCTCTGCTTGCATCGTTTTGTCACTATCACAGTTAAGTCTTCAAAGCTGTTCTTTAAGTTTTTGAACAGGTGAAAATTGTGTGGGGCCAAGTTGGAACTACATGGAAGGTGATCAATGACAATGAACTCAGGATGTTGGATAGTTGCAGATACTGCAATGCTGTCATTACAGCAAGTTGTTTCTCATGCACCAAAATAGTTACATTACACATTGCCAAACCGCAACTTGAATCAGTGAAGTGCTAAAGTTGACCATGTAGTATGCACAACATGCCTCAACTAATGGTGAAAACAGAATAAAAATTCAGAAGCATTACTTTTCAGCACACCCTCGTTAAATAATAAATTATAAGGATAAAGCACAGATATTTATTTAGATATGGGAAAAGGTATAAATATATGTAGATTTAAGAATATGTTTGTAAAATTTATAAAAAGCATACAAAGAAATGAAAAGCACATTATTTTCAATAAGGTGGCCCAGGGAAGTAGCAGACCTGACTGCAGTAGTCAGTCATGTCTCCAAGCTTGGAAGTAAGAAAGCAGAGGGGCCTTGTTGTCTTTTCATCACTGTCATTGATATAATAAAGGTCTGTTGTCAGTGATCTCTGTGTGTAAGCTTGCTAAGATTGGGCATCTGACAAGACGCATGTGTTCAGGATAGTTATATTATGGACTTGGTGTGATTATGGTTGACTGCTTTGGCACATTAAAGTATTATGCAAGTGAATAATAGGACTGATATCAATATCACAGTTAATTTGATCTTTAATGAGTTTCGTGGAACTTTTGAAAACAGTGCAAATTATTGAAACTGTGTTACTTACAAACTCTGAGATTCATTTCTTTTGTCACTCTGCTTGCTTTGCTCTGCTCTGTCAATTGATTCATTTAAGTAATTGCTGCAAATCTGTATAGAATTATATGGCCACCTTTTTGCACATGTTTTTTGATACTTTACTTGTAATTAAATGTAAGTACTGAATTTAAACCAGTGCATTAGACTCCATTCTTATCCTTCAGATATCTCATTCCATGTGTTTATCATTCTCATTTAATATATTTGAAAACCTTTGCTTCATTCTATAAATTTTCACTATTATGCTAAGCCACATCAATGCTTAATTATTTGAGCCAAGTGATAGCAGTACACAGCTGACCTTCCTTAGATACAGTTGAGCCACATTTATTGTAGGTTGTGTGTCTGTCCAACCACTGCATATTGAGATTTACAGGAGGTCAGTGAGCACACAACTGGTCCCCTCATCCAAAAAATAGCTGGAGCTCAGCTCCACTCATCCAAAAAATAGCCCAGTGAGCTCACAGTATTTTATCAAAGGGCACTTTTGAAAATATATGAAAGAGTGAAATAGGTCTATAATCAGAAGTGCTTTGTTTATCTCAGTTTTACACATGGATGTTACTACAGCATATTTAAATCTGTCAGAAAATATGCACTGAGCTATTGATTGATTACTAATATACATAGCTTAAGGATAATTCTATCAAAATTTTCATATTCTGCTAGAGGTTTGACCCCTCCATGAACCGAAGACCTCACGGTAGCTTGCTTGCCTGAGCGACACAGATAGCCATCCTGTAGGTGCAAAACCAAAGAAGGGTTATCTGTAGAGAGGTGAGACTAATCTATTGTTTCTGAAAAGGAGCAGCAGCCTTTTCACTAGTTTCAGGAACAACAGTCTGGGTGCTTGACTGATCTAGCCTTGTAACGTTAGCCAACATGGTCTTGCTGGGCTGAGAATGGCTTAAAGCAAGGAGAAACTACAGCTGTTATTTTTCCTGCAGACATGCAATTCTACTGTATGGTTAAATGCTCTTGGGTGAAATATTCCAAAGGTAAAATTGTCCTCCATATAAATCTCCAAATGGGGACTATTTAGGAGGATGTCTTCATCAGGAGAAACGAAACTAAAACTGGCATTTGGCCAGTTGGAGTACAGAGTGTTAGATCCTTCAGTCCTACAGGTAGCATAGAGAATTCAAAAAGGGAAACGGGTAGGCTAAAGTGAAGTGCAGTGGTAGGAATAACAGAACTTCTGGTCCAGTGAGTGTGTGGTTATAAACACAAAATTAAAAAGGGGTAATTCAGAAGCAGGTGCAATAACGAGTAGGAAAGTAGGAATGTGGGTAAGCTACCATGAACAGCATAGTGAATGCATGATTGTAGCTGACACAAAGCCAAATTTCACCAAGTTTTTATATGCCAACTGGCTCCACAGATGATGAAGAGACTGAAAGAATGTATCATGAGGTAAAACAAATTTTTCAGAGAGTTAGGGGGACAAAAATTTAGTTGTGATGGGGTACTGGAATTTGATAGCAGGTAAAGGAACATAAGAAAAAATAGTAAGATAACATGGACTAGGGGAAAGGAATGAAAGAGAAGCTTGCATAGTAGAATTTTGTACTGAGCCCAAGTTTAATCATTGCTAACACTCAGTTTCAGAATCATGTAAGAAGGATGTATATATGCAAAAAACCTTGAGACACAGAAAGGTTTCAGGCTGAGTATAGGTGGTACAGTAGAGATTTTGAAATCAAATATTAAACTGTAAGATATTTCCAGGGACAGATGTGGACTCTCACCACAATTTAGTAATTATGAACTGCAGATTGAAACTGAAGAAATTGCAAAAATCTGGGAAATCAAGGAGATGAGACTTGGATAAACTGAAAGAAATGCAGGTTGTTGGGAGTTTCAGAGGATACATTAGACAAAACTGACTGAATGAGGGGAAAGGAATGAAACAAAAGGTGCATTGGTGGCTTTGAGAGATGATTCAGTGAAGGGAGTAAAGGAAGGTGAAAAGATGAGGTCTAGTAGAAATTCCTGGACAGACAGAAGGAGAGACTATAAAAATACAGAAAATGAAGTAGGTGAAAGGAAATAGATCTCTGAAAATGAGTTTTGCAGAAAGTGCAAAATGGCTAAGCAAAAATGACATGCAAGGCTGCATGAGTAGGCATAGCCAGAAGGAATATAGATGCACTTATAAGAAAATTAAACAGACATTTGGAGAAAAGAGAAACAGCAGTATGAGCATTAAGAGTCAGATATCAAGTCAATACTAAGCAAAGAAGGGAGACGTCAAAGATGGAAGGTATTATGGAAGGATTATGAAAGGATAATTAACTTGAAAGCAATATTATAGAAAGGGAATAAGGAGTACATGAAGATGAAATAGGAGATGTGATACTGTGACAAGAACTTGACAAGCACTGAAAGACCTAAGTCAAAACAAGGCCATTGGAGTAGATGATATTCCATCAGAATTATTGTAATCCTTGGGTGAGCTAGCCATGACAAAAGTATTCCATGTAGTGTGCAAGATATATGAGACACATGAAAGATAATCAGATTTGAAGAAGAATGTAATTATTTCAGTTCCAAAGAAGACCAGTTCTGACAGGTGTGGACATTACTGAATCATCAGTTTTGCAAGTCATGGTTGCAAAATACCGATATGAATCATTTACAGAAGAATGGAAAAACTGGTAGAAGCCAATCTACAGAAGATCAGTTTGGGTTCCAGAGAAATGATGGAACACACGAGGCAATACTTACCCTATGACTTACCTTAGGTTAAAGAAAGCATTTGCAGATTTAGAGAAAGCTTTTGACAATGTTGACTGCACTACACTCTTTGAAATTATGAATGGAGCCAAGTTAAATTACAGGGAGTGAAAGGTTATTCACAACTTTTTTAGAAACCAGGTTCATTATAAGAATTAAAGAGCATGAAACGGAAGCAGTGGTTGAAAAGGAAGTGAAACGGTGCTGTAGCCTATACCAATTTTATTCAGTCTATACACTGAGTAACCAATAAAGGAAACCAAAGAGAAATTTTGGAAGATGATTAAAGTTCAGGAAGAAGAAATAAAAACTTTTGAACTTTGCTGATGACATTGCAAAGGACATTGAATGGAATGGATAGTGTCTCAAAAATAAATTATAAGAGGAACATCAACAAAAATAAAGTGAGAACAGCAGAATGTAACCAGTTTAAATCAGGTGATGCTCATGGAATTAGGTCAGGAAATGAGACACTAAAAACAGTAGAGCAGATGTGCTATTTAGGGTTTAAAATAACTGATGAATGTATGGGCATTTTCTTACACTCAGGCTTTTATTTATTTCAACTTTTCTTTGGGCAGTGTTATATCTTTGCACATTTCCCACCATATTTGCACAAACTAACAGTCAAATTATTGATAAAAGTTAAATTTTTGTGAACCAAAATGAACCTTCTTCTTCTTCCATAGTGCTACAGCTTTTTTTTTTTTTTTTTTTTTTTTTTTTTTTTTTTTTTTTTTTTTTTTTTTTTTTTTCCCAGCTGGTTTCTATCCCTGGGCTCACATACTGGTCAGATTCTTTATTACATCAACAATCCACTTTCTTCTAGGTCTGCTTTTTCATCTAGTACTGTGGAACACATGTCTCATCATCTCCCTTTGTATTCTGTCCTTTTCCATTCTCTTCACATGCCCTAGTCAACATGTTCATTGTGATTTAACAAATGTTACAATATCTCTCTTCCTTGTATTAATACCTGTAGCTCAGTGTTATAAGTCTATCCTCCAGTGTGCTCCCTGAGTTGCTGGGTGAAAAAATGTTGCATAGTACTTTTTGCTTGATGGTTCTTAAAGCATATTTCCATATTCTGTCAGCATCCATACCTCTGACTCATATGTGACAACTGGGTGAACTAGGGAATTATATACTAAGAGCTTCATTCTTCTTGTAAAAAGGCTGTTTCTGAAGAGTTGTAAATTTTCAAAGCTCTGTCTTTGTTTGTATTCTTTCCCTTATAGCCTTTCCAGTGCTGTTACCATTTGACATTAAGGCTCCCCGGTAACTGAAAGAGGACACTCTTTTGAAACATTTCCCCACTGATATTTAGATCTTTCTTTTTGTGATATATTTTGTTTTATTTTCATTTATTAATTTTCATTTAATGCTTCTGTTTCCTTAGCCAGGCATATTTCATGGTCATGGTCATCAGAACAGTGTTCCATATAGTTGTGAATGCATTATGTCAGAGCTAAGTGAGTTCAGAGGTGGCCAAATAATTGGTGGTCATATGGTGGGTGGTCTGTAACCAAGGTAGCCAAAGTGTTTAGTGCTTGAAGAGATGCCATATTGAAGAGTATAGTGCATACAGGGAAAGCAGAAAAATATAACCTGCTAAGTCACTACACAAACAAAACTGTGTGTTGAGTAATCATGACAGACTGTCTTTGAAGAGGATTCCGATAAAAAATAAGAGGATGATAGCTACAAAAATAACTGCAGAATTGAATGTCACACTGAACAACATGAAGGCAGCTCCAGAAGCAGGGAATTGCACAGCGAGCTGGAATTCCAAACTCCCACATCAGCGACACAAATGCCCTTAACAGGAAAACATGATGCTGAAGCCATACAACCTGGACTATGGAACAATGGAAGAAATTAATTTGGTTGGATGGGTCTTGTTTCACACTGTTTCCAATTCCTGGCCAAGTTTACATCCCAAGAGTGAAATATGACAGTGGTTGGTGATGATTTGGGCAGCTACATGATGGTATTCCATGGTCCCCATGGTTACTCTGAAACATCACATACTGCCAAGTATAAAGTGACAATTTTGGCTGATGAGATCCAACCAATGGTACAATGTTTGTTCTCCAATGGTGATGCTATGTTGCAAGATGACAGGACATACGTTTTTACACAGCTCACATCATCCAGGACTGCAGCATTAGGATAAATTGTTGCATCTCTCATCACCTTAGTCACTAGATCTCAATATTATTGAGACTTTGTGATCTAATTTGGAGAGAAGAGTGCATAATTGCTATCCATCTCTATGATAGTTACCTGAACTTGTCACTATTTTGCAGAAAGAATGACTGAAAATCATACAGGACCTCCATTTGTCCATTCTGAGACTACTGAAAGGTGTTTTGAATCCAAATGGTTTTCCTACACCATATTAGGTACAGTAATGTGTCATGTTTCTGATGTTTCCATATTTTTGTCCACCCCCCTCTATATTGAATAAGTCAGTGGACATTCCATCACCTTGTTTCACTCATTTATTAAAGACAAAGTTTTTATTTGTCTAATTGAAAATCTTTATTTATGCTCTTGTCTTTATCATTGTTATTTTGATAATCAAAATGAATGTAAGCACAAAATATAGCATATAGCAGTTTTTCTAGATATTCTGAAACAAAGGAAAAGTGTAAATAAATAACACCCAGAGTGGAGGAAAAAGGCCACACTCAAAAAAGTATATGGCTGCAGTGCCCTCAGTGAGGAAGATTTATAACTGATGATGGCCAAAGTAGAGACTGATCCTATTGTATATCAACGTATACTTTAAGAACATTTGGATTTTTCTCCTTCATTACTGCTTCTATTTTGCACAAAGTTAGTGTAACCTGTGGCTCATTATTTATTGATTCTTTTTCTCCAGATCTTGTCTCTTCTGAGAGTCTGCCTTTGGACATAACTGATGTTGCTTGCAATGTTGTGGCACATATATTTACTGTGTGGCCATCTTTTTCTCTTATGCTGTACTTTATTGAAATAGCATTCTTCCTTTTTGATTTTTTCATGATGTTTCTTCTCCCTGACAAAGCTGGGTCAAGCTGAGCAATAATCAGCAGTTAATGTTGACTTGTAAACCACTGATTTATTTCTGTTGTTGGTTCTGATGGCAAGTGTTCACCTACAGCTGGTGTCCACCCTCCCCCCCCCCCCTCCTCCCCTTCCCCAATAAACTCTCTCACATTATCATTGAAAATGACAGCTGCTCTGTTATTCTACCTTCAGGTCTCTCAGCACAGTTTGCATTTAGTGACTTATGCTTTGACTGGCTGAGAGCAAATTTTAAGTTTTGCACAAACTTGTGGTTTCCAACATCCTGTAACAACAGCAAACTTCAGATTTTCACAAAACTGTTTCAACAGGCCATGCATGGCAACAAGCTTGATTTGTAATTACAAAAATTTAAATTATGTTCACTTGAACATTCATCAACTTTTGAGAAAATGCTCCTCAATTATTTGAAAGCTTCAGTATTTCTGCCACAACTTTGTTCTGGGTGCTCAATTTAATTTGGGTTACTAGTTTTGACTGTTTCTTCTAGAATTATGTTTCAGGTAGCACATGAGCTTTCCTTTTTTAATAATAGACTGGAGGATTTTACTATACTGGTTGCAATGAAATTTGAACATTTGACTGCAGTTTGTTCTCTGAAATAGGGAGATCTTTCTCTTCCAACCAGACAGTATTCTACTCCCTTCTCTTTGATTCCCTTTGAAGTCTTGCAGGAATATGTCTAAGATACTGTTAAATTTTCCATTAACACTGCCTGCATTTGATTTGTATGATACAGCCAGCCAGTTGCAACAAATTTTTATTTTAACCTGGTTTTGACACTGACTGTGGGTGTCCTCATCAGAAAACCCAAAAGATTCCATATAGTAACAGATGAAGAGATTTGTGAGCAAAATGCTATCATCATATAAAATACTTCAGAAGAAGATAACATTTAAAACTATATAACATTACGGACATTGGAACTGACATAAAATTGGTAATTCTCAGTAAAATTACAGCTACATGGCATAGCATACTATACTATATATACTATACTACAAAATTGTAAGATTTTTAAAAGCCCAGTGTCTGCTTTATAAATTTCTACCCATTTTTCTTTCCATAATTCCTGTCTGATCAGTGTGATTGTTTTACAATACAATACTATTTATCTGTGTTCTAAACCCAACTGGTCACTATTTTTTATTATTAATGTCTGGCCACCACGGCTACATAAACTATTGATTAATCATTTTACAGTTAAATTTCTGCAACTTATTATGCCTTAAAAACAAATTCTCAATGGCTGATGTTGTATCATGTCATTCAGTCCATGTAGAAAAGTTTACTGTGGAAATGAATAAAAATGTGGACATCAAGCCCAGGGTCTGCTTTATAAATTTCTACCCATTTTTCTTTCCATAATTCCTGTCTAATCAGTGTGATTGTTTTACAATACAATACCATTTATCTGTGTTCTGAACCCAACTGGTCACTATTTTTTATTATTAATGTCTGACCACCAAGGCTACATAAAATATTGATTAACCATTTTACAGTTAAATTTCTGCAACTTATTATGCCTAAAAACAAATTCTCAATGGCTGATGTTGTATCATGTCATTCAGTCCATGTAGAAAAGTTTACTGTGGAAATGAATAAAAATGTGGACATCAAAAACTCTTGAACAGTACTACTTGACAAAAAATACATATTGGAGGTACCCACAAACAATTGTTCTCCAATTAAGTCTGCATAACCTTTTTAAAGCTGTTTCTAGTTGCTTTAGGAAGCTTGTGATACTTCATTGATGGCCTATGAACTGTCAGTACTACAAGAATGTGTGTTTCACAATCTGTTATTGTGGCATAGAATTCAAAAAGCAGTTCAGCTTAATACACATTAACCTCAATGGCCAGAGAATTAACTCCATTTTTTTCTACAAACAGTGACTCCCACCTCCTTCTAATTGGTTGTACAGTAGCATGGTATTAGTTTGTATCGACCAAGATGGCTCTTTTCAGTTTAAATGCCTTCCACATGATGTTGTAATACAATGCCACAAAAAAATGGTACACCTTTTTAGAGGTTTCCAATTCACTCAATATTTATTGTTGCAGTGGAGTACATGAAATGATTACATTTACATATCAGTAGCACAAGCAGTTCTGAGGTATCAGGTATAGATCCATGGTGAAACACCCATATTTGTTAGTGGTGTAGTCTCCAAGGGTAGCAACGCAGCTGCTGACTCTTGATTGTATGGATGGTGCATATTGTCATGGGATACGTTATGCCACATCTGCTCGATCTGTTCATGTTGTTCTGTAAGAGTTCTTGGTTGACTATAGTCACACAAGCCACTTCTCGCCCATCATATCCCGTATGTGCTTCATTGGAGACAAGTCGGCAGATCCTGCTCGGCATGTAAGTTGCTGCACATCTTGCAGAACACATTGAGTTCCACAGGCAGTGTGTGGCTGAGGAGTATCCCATTGGAATAACAAATCACCTTCCTGTTGCTAGAATGGCAAAAGAGTGGATCTAACAACATTCTGCACATAATGAATGCTGGTTAGTTTCCCTCCAGATGAGAGTTGCAGGTTATTGCAGCCCAGACCATAAGGCCTGGTGGGGGCCAGTATGTCTTGGACAAATGCACTCTACGAGACAGCTCTCACCAGATCTAAGTCATACGTGGAAACGACCATCACTGCATGCAGGCTGAATCTGCTTTCATCACTGAAGAGCACGACGAGCCATTCCATTTTCCAAGTGATCCTCTGATGGTACCAGTCGAGTAGTGCATGTTGATGCTTTGGTGTGAGTGGAAGACAGGCTAGAGATGTGCATGCCTATAGCCACACTGCTAATAATCTGTTTGCAGCGGCTCATGTTGACACATCCTGGCTCACAAGCCCTCTTATCTTTGTTGTGTTCGCTGTACAATCTGCCACTGCTGCCCTTAGGTGGTGGCGAACCTAGCAGGTATCTGTGCTGCGTGGACATCCAGAACCAAGAATTAATTGGAAATATTTCAGTTTTGTTAGTGGTGGAAGTGATAAGACATCCTGTGAAACTTTACTAAATGCCTTCTCTGAAAACTACCTAGAACAGACAGTTAGGAACCCCACTCATGATTAAAATATATTGGATCTATTTGCAACAAATAGACCTGACGTTGTTGAGGACATCCACATCAAAACTTGTATCTGTGACCACGATGCAGTTGTGGCAACAATGATTACCAGAGAACAAAGGACAACTAAAACAAACAGAAAGATATCTATGTTCAGCAAATTAGATAAAAAATCAGCAGTGTCATAACTCAATCAGGAACTTGAAACTTTCAGCACAGGGCAGGGGCAGGTAGAATAACTCTGGCTCAAGTTTAAACGAATAGTTGACCATGTACTGAATAGATATGTACCCAGTAAAACAGTTCCTAATAGGAGGGAACCTCCATGGTTTATAGTCACTGTAAAGAAACTTGTAAAGAAACAGATTGCTGCATAATAGGTGTAAAACAAAGAGATATGCCAAATAAAACACATTTAGCTGTCAAGACAGCAATACATGATGCCTTCAGTGATTAAAATAGCAGAATATTATCAAATGATCTTTCACAGAACCCAAGGAAATTCTGGTCATATGTAAAGGCTGTTAGTGGCACCAAAGTTAGTGTCCAGCCCAAATGAATGAGACAGGAATTGCAATTGAGGGTAGCAAAGCAAAACCTGAATGCTTCAAATGTTCAAACAAAGAAAACTCCAGGAGAATTGCCCTAATTTAACCCTTGTACCACTGAAAAGATGAATGAAATAAGTATTAGTGCCAGTGCTGCTGAAAAACAACTGAAACTGTTAAAACTGAACAAAGTTCCAGGCCCCAATGGGACCCCTGTCAGATTCTGTACTGAATTTGTGGCTGAGTTAGCCCCTCTTCTAACTATAATCTCCCATAGATTCCTTGAACAAAAAACTTTACCCAATTCTTGGAAAAAGGCACAGGTCCTACCTATCTACAAGAAGAGTAGTAGTAGTGATCCACAAAACTACTGCGAATATCCTTGACATTAATTTGTTGTAGAATCTTAGAACATATTCTGAGCTCAAATATAATGAGGTATCTTGAACAGAATGATCTCCTCAATGCCAATCAGTATGGATTTCAAAAACATCAATCATGTGAAAACCACTTGCACTTTTCTCACATGACATACCGAAAGTTTTGGATCAAGGCAACCACTATCTATTTCTGAAAAGCATTAGACTCAATACCACACCTACACTTACTGTCAAAAGTACAATCATTGGGTTATCAAGTGAAATTCGTGACTGGATTGGGGATTATTTTGATAGGGAGGACACAGCATGTTATTTTGGATGGAGAGTCATTGTCAGATGTAAAAGTAACTTCAGGTGTGCCCCAGGCAAGTATGTTGGGGCCCTTGCTGTTCATATTGTGTATTAATGACCTTGCAGACAATACTAATAGCAAAATCAGGATTTTTGCAGATGATGCAGTTATCTATAATGAATTACTTTCTGAAAGAAGCTGCATAAATGTTCAGTCAGATCTTGATAAGATTTCAAAGTGGTGCAGAGGTTGGTAACTTGCTCTAAATGTTCAGAAATGTAAAATTTTGCACTTCACAAACAAACAAAAACATAGTATTGAATGACTAAAACATCAATGAGTCACTATTGGAATAGTCCAACTCACACAAATACCTGTGTGTACCACTTTGTAGGGATATGAAATGGAATGATCACATAGGTTCATTCATGGGTAAAGCAGGTGGCAGACTTTGCTTTATTGAGAGAATACTGAGGAAGTGCAATCAGTCTACAAAGGAGAATGATTACAAATCACTCATGTGACCGGTTACAGAATATTACTCAAGTGTGTGGGAACCGTACCATATAGGACTAACAGGGGCACTGAACATATACAGAGAGGGGCAACACAAATGGTCACAGGTTTGTTTAATCCATAGGAGAGTGCCACACAGATAGTGAAGGAAATGAACAGGAAGGCTCTTGAAAATAGGTGTAAACTATCCCGAGAAAGTCTGTTAATAAAGTTTCAAGGACCGGCTCTAAATGATGACTGGAGGAAAATACTACAACCCCAGATGTGTGAGGATAAGATAAGAATAATTGCTGCATGCACAGAGTCATTCAAACAATCATTATTCCCATGCTCCATACATGAATGGAACATGAGGAAACCCTAGTAACTGGTACAATGGGACGTACCCTCTGCCACACACCTCACAATTGTTTGCAGAGTATAAACATAGATGTAGAGTGGAATTCTCATCCATGACTGTGAGAATGTTCATGTGACCGCTGATACCAACATCATTGCACAATTGGCATAGCACATCCAATTCATGTGGTGATTCTCTGAAATGACCATCACGCCACTCAGAAAGCCACCATTTGACCCCTTTCAACCTCACTTAGTTGGCTGTAGGAAGCAGTAGTGCATCTCCATGGCATGTTGACTGCTTGTTTCACATGTTTGCATCACACTGAGCCTTGTGGCTGTGGGCATTCCCTAATAAAGGGTAGACACAGATGGCATTCTGGTAGCTCCGCCACTATGCTATCTATTGGCAGACAACGTTGAAAGCATATCAGTACATCTACTATCCCCGAGGGGGCATATGCTGTCTTTGGTTCCAATTCAACATAATCTTTCCAGGTGTAATAATTTTCTTTTCTGGCAGTGTATGAGCAACCAGTCTACTGAAGTTTCATCAGCCTTTTCATTTTAGGAGTAAAGGTCACTCACTGAAAAACAGAAGTGTTGAATCGTCAACAAGCACACACACACCAAAAAGGAAGAAAACTTGTTTCCTTTTGGAATAATCTTCTCTCAAGCTAGAGTATGCCACACAGCCCCCCCCCTTCACACACACACACACACACACACACACCTATGCCCCTACAGAGTGCCATCTGGATGCACAATATCATTGCTCCAGCTCGGCAGGTGGATTAGGTTGGAGTGGGGATTGTATCAGGTGTGGTGGGTAGAGGGAGAAGGGTGACAAAAGGAGGAAAGGGAAACTGTTGGATGGAGTGAGTGAGGCCAGTGGTTACCTGGAGATTGAGACAAGGACAACTACATGCACAAAGGACATGTTGCAAGGTAACTCCTGTCGGCATAGTTCAGAGAAACTGGTGGTGGTGAGAAGGATCCCAATGCCCTGTGTTGTGAAGCAGCCACTGAAATTGATCATGTTATGTTCCACTGCATGTTGTGCCACCAGGTGATCAAATTTTTTTTCTGCGCAACAGTTTGGCAGTGGTCAGTCATCCTGGTGGACAGCTGGTTGGTAGTCATTCCAGCCTCTCTCTCCCTCCAACCACCCCACCTGACATAACTCCAAACCCAACGTAGTCCACCTGCCAAATTGCAGCACTGGCATTTTGCATCCAGCCAGCACCATGTAGTGGCGTAGGCATATGTGTGTGTGGGTGTATGATCTAGCTTGAGAAAGGATTACTCCAAAAGTTAGCAAGTTTCCTTTCTTTTTGTGTGTACCTGTCGATGACTCAATGGTTCTACTTTTCAATGAGTCATCTCCTTTACTCCTAAGGTATTTACATTCTAGCAGAGCTTTCCTTTCATTTCCCTCTATTTCCATGAAAATTTCATCCTTTTTATTAATGAGACTTTTGTTGTTTTGATGGAAGATACTTTCTGGATTTTGTTGAATTCCTTGGCTTTTTCCAAACTGCCATACTTTGTTTTGTAAGCTGTTTCAACAGTAATTATATTTGTTCTGCATCTCTGTTTCAGACAAATTTACCCTAAAAAAGGCCAAGTAGCCTCTTACCAGAAGAATTCAGATGTAATCCATTCAATATATGATTGTACAGAGTGATGGCCGATGCATCAGTTACAAAGAACTCATTGAGTTATTTTCCAAACTGTATATTAACATGTTCCATTTAACATTTCATCCATGACTTATCATTCCACTCAGAGAGTGATATGATCTTTATGGTAATGGTCCAACAAGTTATTATCTGCCCCCTTCTCCCCATGCCCCCCCCCCCCCAATTATTATTACATGATCTTTATTAGACCTCAAAGAGTTTAAATCACAGGTGTCATTGTTAAGCCCTGCACTTGGCTTAAAAATACTCTGACATTAATCTCCCGTGACTATTATCCAATAATACAAATGTCACTGTTTTGTTACTTGGTGTTAACATAACACAGAATACACACGCCAAATTTTAGCTGTTAACATCTACCGGAAAATACCTGACTTGGTAACTGCAACAAGGGGAAAGTCTGACATGTCACACTGAAACATTTGCTTTTTATGGGTCTTTCATTTAACTTATATATTGTTCTAACCAAAGTTCAAGATTCAAAAATATTACACGTATTCAGTCCTGCAGTACAGGTAACAGGAAAACCCTGTGAATGTTGATACTTGCTGTGAAGATATACAAGAGACCCCCAGACAGAGATGTCAATAGAAAACACATTACAGATATGTGACATTGCAAATAATGTTTAAATTTTTGGATGACCATTTAATATTGCAGACATATACGTGCAAATGAATGAAACACTTCTTAATACCATTTCCGGACAGTGAATCCACCTGTGGTGAAAAACAGAAGAAAGTACATTCATGAAAAATCTGCAAGTGACAGTACCTCATCCTTTCTTAATTGTGTCTTGCTTGAATGGGTTTAACTTGGCCTCACAGCACCAACAGTATTATGTAGCAGGAGAAGAAATTGTCACAATTAAAGTAAAAACAATGGAAAGAGTAAAGCTAACCACTCATCATGAAACTGAGTTGTTGAGCAGTAAATAGACAGACACATAGACAAAATTTGAAACTTGAAGGTTAGCTTTCATAGAATGTCCCTCTTACCTAACTAACAAGTACACTTACTATGTTGCTCTAGTGCTGTGGTTGCCTTATTTAAGCTACAGCTACCACCCTTTCACACTTCCAGTGTTTTCATTCTATGTTTCTTGTCAACAGTTAACCCCTATGATCATTTCCTGGAGCGATTTTTATTAAATTTCTTTATTAGTAGTTACAACTAAACTTCCTCATGAAAGCTTGGTCCATCTGCTTGCATCAATTCAGGAAATCATCCAGGTTCCTAGCAAAAACCCAGCTCAAAATCCTGTTCCTGAAAGACAGACTACTCTATGGATTCCCCCTCCTTCCTCCTTGTCCTAAATGTAAAAATTTCCATTTCACACTTGCTGTCATAAAGACCTCAGATTCTGCCAATTCCTTGTCCTCACAAATGTGATCTTACAGAAAGAAATTTTCATAGCACAGGCATCCCTCAACTATCTCTGCTTTCTCCAAAATACTCTCACACATGCCATCTCCCAAACAAGCCTGTGCTCTCCAACAACTGGAACAGCCTTCCAGGCACCATCTCAAAAAACTATCGAATGTACTGTTTTGGAATGAAGAAGATCATTCATCAACAACCACATACAAGAAAGAAAGAATACTTGTTAACTTGTGGAGTAATCCTTTCTTGGGCTAGAGCAGTCAGCGGCACAACACACAATTTCAATGGCTGCTTCACAACCTGGCCATCTGGATCCTTCCCCCCACCACCACCAGCTTCTGTGAACAATGCTGATGGAAGTTATCCTTGTAACACTCCTTTTGCTCCCATAATTGTCCTGGCTTCAATCTCTGGTAACCCACTGTCCCCACATCCTCCATCCAACAGTTTCCCCTTCCTCCATCCTGTCACCTCCTCCCAACTTATGTCCCCAGGTAACCTTCAGATTGTGATGCTCCCCATTGGTCAAGACAATCTGCATCACACACCTAATCCGTGCACCTGCCACCCCTCCCTTCTGTTTTACTGCCAGCTAAGCAGTTCCCTCCCTCCGATCCACTAGCCATTCACCTCCAACCCTCCCGCCTCTCTCTCCTACTACCCACCCCTCTTGACAAAACCTCGTCCACCTGCAGAAATGCAGCACTAGCATCATTTGTTTAGGCGATGCTATGCAGGGACATAGGTGTGCATAAGCATGTGTTTTCTGTTTTTATTTGCACTCTAGGTTGAAAAAGGATTCCTGTTAAAGCTACCGAGAAACTCTTTTTTTGTGTATACATATCACTGATCCAACACATCCTCTTTTCAGTGTGTGGCCACCTTTACTCCTAACATATTTACATTCTACCAGCACTTTAGGTTACAATCAACAGTCGAGATCGCAATAATATTTGTTTATTTACTGGTTTTACTTATGTTAAAGCCATCTTCAGAATTTTTTTGGTCCCCTATGGCTGGTGCTGGCGGCTTGTCAGTACATCTACAATGTGCAGTCATAGTATCACGAGGAAACTGATGAACCACCAGTGGCAGCCATAGGGTACCAAAAATTCTGAAGATGGCTTTAACATAAGCCGAAACCGGTAAATAAACAAGTATTACTGTGATCTCAACTGTTAATTGTACCCGAAATATTCCAACAGATTGCTGCACTCCATAGACAATGTTGTCTAAATTTGCCTAACAGAACTTTCCTATAAAATTAATCTACTGTTTTCCTGCTCCCCTCACCCATCAGCAGCCAGTCATAACATGCAGTCTCTGCCTTACTGAACTCATCCATCTTTCACACCCTCAGAATTTTTTTCAGTGTGTTTTGTATATTCACTGAAAAACTGATTTCCTATCAAAGATCTGGAAAAAATTCATGAAGAAGTTTGTTTTAATACACATATTTATCAATCTGCTGTATTGGCAATCTTTATTTGACCACCCTAACTACACAATAAACCTATTATTAATAATGTTGCCATTAATGTTGTATTCCATAATTCATGCTTTTCTTTTCAGTATGATCAGCTAGCAATTTTAAGATTTTATACTGAATAACTGGTGGTGTCATTTATTAATTTCTGAACACAGATATTCCACGGAACCACTGCTTTTATTTCTATTCATACCATGTTCTCCATCATTATACTTTTCATGATATAGAGTGTTTTGTATTTCTGAAATGTACATTATATTCTGATAAGTTGTTATATGTATCTCCTTAAGAAGTAATTAGTACTGCTGTAAGCCTGAGGTTAAACCATTGACCATAATGAAACTTTTAAATTTCTATGTAATGTTAACTCTTATTTCTTTCTTTTCACAAGAGCAACCGTTAAATTTCACTTCTTCCTTGTATCCTCATTCCAGTGTGTCTTTATGCTACAGTATATAAATGCACTAGTATAACAAAACCTAGACCCATTTTTAAGTGGTCAAAAATGCCGATATATCACCAGGACAAGGTGAAATGTTCACAGTGTCATATGGACGGACTTGTTTGCTTAAGCAAGATAAGTATCCACACAGACAATGCAATAATGTCTGGTGCACTATGATGGCCAATGTTGCGGTTTCCCAGCTTGGTAGCACCAGCAATGGTGGGTCCAAAGGCAACACTGGACACAGGAGTGGCAGCTGGTCATGTTTCCAGACAAACCCCAGGTCTGCATACAGCATCATGAGGAACATCCAATTGTGAAGCTTACAAGGAGAACTGCCATTACATTTCTGATACATTAATGCTGGTGGCTGTATCCCATCTTCAAGGTATCCATGACATTATCTTTCAATAAATTAGAGCAAGACTGCATTGCCCGTGCTGTTGTAACCTACCTCTACCTACAGGGTGTTTGACTGTTGGCCTGGATTACATGTTCTTCGAATCTTTCGCCAACAGAAAACATCTAGTCATGGGCAGAGACACAGGCACACCATCACTCACAAAGTCAGTATGGTTGATGAGCTCTGGCATGGAGTTGAAGCAGCATGATATTCCATATCTTTATCTGTCATCCACGCTTGATTGCTCGACTTGATGCCCAGATAGGTATGAACCATTGTTGCTGCCAGTGGCAGGCCTGGTATTAAATTTCACATCTTTCATACCCACAAATCTAATTATGTATACTTCCTGCAAAGAATAAAATTTCTTTATTCACTATTCTTCCAGATTTTGTAATTTTAACCCTCAAGCAAACGCACCTGCATAAAAAGTGCACCAATCTCAAATAATGTTGTTTTGTAGCACACCGTTATTGTTTTATGATTGTGAGCCAGTACCTATTCCTTCATTATTCCTTCACCTAATACAGTAATATGTTGTGTTGTCATACATCCAAATGAGCAGCAGTAATATAAAATAAACAGTAAGCAACAGTAAGCTAGGTGAGAAAAATTTACAATCCGTGCAAGAAAATGACGATTCCAAGCTAGAGGAATAATCTCACAATGAGGCAGTTGCCTAAAAGGTAATTAGCATTTGAATAAGGAGTTGGCAGTGATCTGATACAACTGTGCTGTTTAATGCTTCGAGTGCATGATTAATGTGGAGTGACAATTGTATGGGGCAATAGAGTGATATAATGAAATGTTTATTTATTTCCAGTGATTTAGCTCATATAATGTAAGTTTACTTTATTGTTGTTTAATTATACTAAGATTAAACTGTCATTTTTTCATAAATGATTACTTTGGTAACATAAAGACAACTATTCCTTACATGCGTACAAAGTGCACCGCTCACCCACTTGTGTTTTATAACAGCCCGCCCGCTTGAAGGATAATGGCTAGCAGTGTATTTGCTCAATTATATTGGTATTTTTCAAAAGAAAGTATTACCTACATCTGTAAATACCAGGCCCTGTTTACTACATTTACAACCAACATTGCTACTTACCATGTGGCAAACAGCTTTTCAACCATTGCATCTCGATAATCATATTTCTTTCTTTATGTTAAATGGAGTCTTGTAGGATAGCTTTACAACAGAATACATACAGTGAACTACTTTACGTAATATTCTCACTGTGCGTTTTTGCTGAATAAACATTTAATTTACATTAATTGCAGTATCCCAGAAAATAATACCACAAGAAACTGGGAGTGAAAATAAACAAAATAAGCCAATACTCTTGTCTTCAGGTCACACAGTGGCAGATGCTTCTAAAGGCCAAACGTGCTGAACTGAGCTTGATAAGCAAATCTATATTGACTCCATTTCAGCTTGTTATCCATCTGGATCCTAAAAAAATTTGTATGTATTTTGTTTTGTGTGTGTGACCATTAATGTCTCATTGTGCTGCTAACTGGTCATTATTGCTTGTTTAAAATCACATAATATGAGTCTTTGTGAGATCAAGACTTATACTGTTGACTGTGAAGCAGTTGTGGGCCTGTTCAGGTAGCATCTGAGATGTGCAAGATTGAGTTTTGGTCCTTTATTGGTATTCTTGCGCCATTAACGAACAATACTGTTTTTGGGTTGTCCTTTAATGCCATTGAAAGATCATTTATGTTGGTTAAGAGCATCACTTATGTTGATTAAGAACAAGTGTGGACCCAGTAGAGAACCTTGTGAGGCCCCACACTGTGTTCCTCCAATCTGAGGTTTGTTTCTAGATTGTGTGACAGTTTTAAAAGAGTTCCTCTGTTTTCTGTTATGAATGTATGATACCACCCACGAAAGGGGGAAACTATTAATGCATTAACACTTAAGTTTATCAAATACAATTTTGTGAATCATGCAATCAAGGAGTTTGGCAAGATCACAAAATATACCAACAGGATAATTTTTCTTGTTTTGCTCTGCAAGCACTTCATTTGTGAAATCTTGTATTGCTTTCTCTGTGAAGAATCCTTTGCAAAAGCCATACTGAGAGACAATTAATAAGTTCTGTTCAGCTAAATAAGTCAGTATTCTATCACAGGCCACTGTATCAAAAACTTTTGAAAAGATTTGAAGGAATGAAATACATCTGTAATCAGAAGTTGTTTGCTTTACATCAGTCTTATAGATGGGCATTACTGCAGTGTATCTGAATCTGTTAGAAAACTTGCCTTGAGTTAATGATTTTTTGCCCCCCCCCCCCCCCCAATTACAAATATAGCTTACGGCTTACGAGAGTAACACCATTAAGTCAGCATATGCCACAACATTCTGCTAAAAACACCATCGCAGCCAGGGCATTTACGTAAAAATAAACTATATAAAGAAAGTGTATTGTTTGCCTAAAATATGGTGTTTCACTGCCAGGCCAAGAACTTTTCACCCCATAAAGTAACTGTAACAAGTTTTAATAGGTACATTCTATGTAAATGGTACCATATGACCTACAAATAAGAGACTTTTGGAAAATTGGGTAACTATTAGGAGCACAAAGGTATTTGTTTTATAAAAACTGCAAATGATGATACATCACGATGCTTTTATACACATAATGTTTGTTTATGCAGGCTCACATACACGATGATTAAAGACAAAAAGTTGAGCAATTGACATTTTTACAATGAAATGTGGCCATGAAAACCAATTATGTTTGAACAATTACATACGTACATACAGTAATTAAATTAAGAAATGTATGGAAACAGACTAAAATGGCACCCTGAGAAACAGAAGCTTGCAAAGCTTCAAATAAATTGTTAGTGAGTTAAAAAGGGAAGTGATAATGCCATTCAGTAATGGTTATTGGTAAAGATATACAAATAATTTACTATCTGAAGTAGCAGAGGTGTAGCAGTATGGAAAATAATATAAACAAATGTCGTACTGTTCCTTATCTTCCTAGGTGTGTCCGTACCTAATCCATTGCCAGATCAGAGAATGAAATGCTTGCATTTATTTTTTGACAAACAATGTAATTTCATAAGTGATTTTATACTAATATTTCTGTAATGCTTTAGTGCAGTACTATGCAAAATAGTTTAAAAAGTTCTACTTGGTTTTCTGTGGTGTTTGGATTAAACTGAGAATCCAAGTACAACAAACACAAGTATAAATGTACATTTCCACTAAGGTAACTACTTAGTTTTGTACACAAGCTTTAAAATACATGTTGAATGGTGAAGCAGAAACATAGTATTTTTTTCCGTCCTTTCAAATTATAATAGTTAGATCAGTTATATCTGAATTCCACACTGCTAGCACTTCTGATGTAGCATTGCCCTGGTATTCAAGAAATTCAATGGGTATTTGTCAAGCTTTACACATGAAGAGCCAACTTAAATAGCAGATAGCACCAACTCTTCCTATAATCTTGTATCTTAGCTTGTCAAATTAAGTTAACTGTGAGCATATGGTACACAGTTTGGAACTTCCCACAAAATTCAGTATGTGTTCTTGAAACTGGAAATTGAATCCTACTCAGAAGGTTCCATATTTTGGTAACTATGTTATCTAAATAAATCATGCAAATTGTCTATAATTTCATAGGAAGACACGGCAATTAAAAATTACTTGTGTGGATGTATGGTAATTAGGTTTAAGTGGCTCGGTCGGTGGGTTATAACACAAATTTATGGGCTGAAAGCTAATCCATAGTTTGTAAAAAGTTTTGAATGGATTGTTGAGCTCAAAAACACTGTAATTTGGAGAATATATTTGTATTTCAGTTATTTATATCTATTTATTAATATAAAAGCTTCTTACAACAGAAGCTTTATAATTTTAAATCTTCAGTTACGATTCATTTAATTCGACTTTCATAATAATCAATTTCATCACTCAAAACACCCTCCATAGAATGAGGTAATGTCTCTGTTCAATGATACAATTACAATACAAGTTCCATTCCAGTGCATAAATACTTGGCAGTCGAAATGACAAGCATTATGTCACTTACATCTTATTTTCTTTAAAAACTGACACAATATTCTATGGAGGAGCAGTCACCCACTGCTTTTACACTACACCTGCAGATGAAGTAACAGTTTTCACTCCTACAAGAATTGATGCCACAAGTCCATACTTAATCAAATTTCAGTACATATAAACATTGCATGTAGGCAGTAAATCAGTGGGTGCATCTTCCTTTCTGCAGCTACTGTTGTAAATTCAGATGGAATTGTGAGTGGAGGAGAGCTCTCCAGTCCAGACTCTCATACTTTTGCAGCTATTTGCTTTATACAGCAACAAAATGCTAAATCTCCTTATCTATAGTGCAGTAAATGCATTCAACCACATTAATGATTAATAAATGTATCAAATGCATAAGTATAACAGAAATTATGATAATGCTGTCACAGATACTTTTTGTCTGTTGGCTTATGCCCAGTCTCTGACCAAAGTTCAGATAGCATCCACTCAGGTTCACCAACAAGAAAAACTAATGGATACATACAAACTGTTAAATCATCCACCATTTTGAAAATCCATTACAATTTGCCCCTAACGTCATGTATATCACAACAGCAGTAAAATGTAAATTATTTAAAGTTTCTATATCTTCTAATCCTCATTGTGAACACAAGTGAAGGCCAAGATTTCAGAGACTGTGCTAAGCACCAAGCAATTGCTTTAAGACTGAACTGTAATAAAAACATCTGTAAGGGAATAAAACTTAACAGTAATAGCCTCAAGTGAATATGTCACTAACTGTATTTGCATTGCTGCAGATAGTGACGTAACAGAGACACAGGGAATAGCAGGTACATTTCACAATGCTGCAGGGATAATGTTGTGGAATTCTTAAATCTTGTTAGAAATTAAGAAATACTCTGTCTTTCCTATAGTGTTCTAACCTGAATATTTATGGCAACATAAACTTTCGGAGAACACCTACATTTTCTAATATTTACTAATCCTTAGAGCAATGCTTCACGGATACAAATCTTAGATTTAAAAACATAAAAAAAAACTTTCTAAACAGTAATATATTTCAGGGTATAAGCTTTTCATTTCTTCAGCTTCCATCACCATCTTTTCATGAAAGTTTCCCATTAGAATTGGTTTATTCAGAAACAAGAATGCACCATACTGTAATCGTTACATCCTAGAATGGAGGGAAAAAAGGAAACAGAAATAAAGAATGAATGAGAAAAAGGAGAGAAGTGGTGATAGAGATAAAGAGGAGGAGGAAGAGAGAGGAAAGAAAATCCAGTTAGCTGACCAAAAATGAAGTAAGGCACAAGTCAATCAAATTTAACATACATCTTTGGATATTTTGCTAAAATGTAAGATTCAAGAAAATTCAGATCCCAAGGACCTTTGCATAGTGCAGTTATTATTCATTCTAACAGAATGATGAAACAGTTCTGATGAGAACATGAGCAACGATCTCAAATAATGGGTTATTAGAAGATAAGAGAAGACAGTTGAGCAAAGTGACCAAGATGTATAATACTTTTCTTTCTCCCACTAAGTAACCAACACGGCTACTCCATGTTCTATCAATAACAATCTAAGATGATGTTTTGCCAAGACTATGATGGTGTTGTGAGAGATTATGATACATGTCTAATAATTTGCTCTGTTGCCCTGTGTGTGTGTGTGTGTGTGTGTGTGTGTGACATGTGAGCATCTGCTCATGGTTTGTTATCTTCTCAGGTCATGAATGGGGACACATAGTGTTTTAGTCTGAAGCACCAAATATTCAATGAGATAGAAGATATTCATCTGTTTTTCAGTAGTCTTATATCCAACAATTGGATAAATGTATAAACAACAGATGGGTCCCTCTCCTCCTGGGGTCTGAGAGTCTTTTCTAATCTTTATCAACCTATCCCTCTTTACACTCAAGGAAGGAACTTAGACTTCTCATAGCTGGGATAGTTGATTGTCCTTTCTATCAGCAATTAGATAGATAGACTGTAGAACTAATGAAGAGGCACTCAATTGATCTGGGGGGGGGGGGGGGGGGGGGGGGGGGGAGAGAAAAAATTTATGGCACAACTTAACTAAAATGAGGGATTGGTTGATAGGATGTCAGCCATCCAGTAATGTTAATACTGTAATGGAGGGGAGTGTGAGAGTAAACATAGTAGAGGGAGGCCAATGCTTGCTGGGTAGCAGCTTCAAATGGATGTGGGATGCAGCAGTTGCTGAGGCTTTCACAGGATAGGCTGGTGAGGAGAGTTGTCTTAAACCTAAAATTTTTGCTTCTCTTTTGTTGGTTCTTTCTATCTCCACCATCCACACCATCCCCGCCAAGCACTATTACGGTGCGGGGGGGAAGGGGGGGGAGGAATCTATTGGGTGCAATCCTTCTATACTACCATCCTACAAATCAATATTTCTATAAATGAAAAGAAAAAGAAAGTACCCTGTTTTTAATATATATGTGATGAGTTACCACATATTCCACATACATTTCCCTGCTGCATGTACAACTTAACTCACAAAAGTACTCACATAAAATTTTCTCATCTGAAACAATAGTTCATTTTTGAGTAAAACTACAGACACATTAATTATTTCATATGTTACAACAGAGTAAATGTTTTCTCAGTCACACTGTGCCTCTGTTATTTTGATGCCAATGACAGTAAAAGTCCACATCTTGTCATGGCATTATGGTATCTCTGCGACCCACATTCCTTCCCTCGTTCTTTATAGCACCAGAACCTGTGCTCACTGAAGAGCAGGGATGAGTGTGAACATGTGTTCCTGATGATGCCTTCCTTCTGGGCTTTGAAATCTGTGTTGTGGACAACCCTGACACAGGATACTTGAGCTTGCTTGTCCCAAGTCCTGATAGAAGTGTTCCACCACTTACACCTGAGAGTTTCCTGCTGCCGTTCCCACTACCTACATTTGAAGATGGCACCTCTACACTGGCTGGGACTTCTGTAGTTCCCTCTGAAGATCTTGAGGGCTGACGGCGACGGGGATGTCTCGGCATTACAAAAGCATTTGTCTGTTCCAGCAAGGAGCGGTCATTGCACAATGCAGATATGAGTGGCAGGTCCAGATTCTTACTCTTTTCACGAAGAGTACGTATATCGAGCACACCCTCTGGTTCTGCATCCCTCTGTGGCTCAGGAACAGCTGGGCAGGTTGCTTTCTCGGGAGTCGTAACAGGAACAGTAATCTGAGAAAAATAGCAGAAGATTATTCTTCATCAATGCAGTGACCAATTTTATCATTTAAATTAAGTGAATGACTCAATAACAGCTCAATAACAGAGCACTGGTAGGTTTCTGTGCTGCAACTGTTTAGTAAATGTAATTACATGAGCTGCTCTCTTTAGTAAAGAGCACGATAATATCCACATTGTCTGTACTACAACCACTCTTACTATGGAAAAATGTAAAACCCGAAGGCTTTAGACAGCAATACTTAAAAGAAATTTTGAAGATATTACTGAAAAGAGAGCCTAGAGTAGGAATGTTAAAAACAGGACGTATAAAGTGGATATTACTTGTTTAGTTCTGATACTGACACATTCCAGTTATTCATCATTTCTGCTCTTGTTTAATAATGACTTCATGTTGTTGATGTCCAGCACTGGATTAATTACCATTTTAAATTTCCTAAAGGGAATTTAGGGAATAAGCAATAGACAAAATCCGTGTCATTTCAGGCAGTGGGGTTACCTTCATAGTCTCAGATGTTATTGAATTTAGCATATGCTAAAATTCTACAAAAAAATCCTGCCCTGAGATACAGGCCTCGACAGAAGACACTGCAAACACCATTTTGAAGATGCGAATTTCGGAAAAATTTTTAATATGCTCTTTGGACATATCTGTCAAAGTTCTTTTACTGTCACCTTTTGAATTTTTTTTATAATTTACAGAAAAAAAATTTTTTTTTCGAGAATGCCAGTCCAGAAAAGTTAGATTTTTTAAATTTTTATTATTATTATTATTATTATTATTAGTACCATGTAGTACTATATTCTCTGTAAAGGAGAGCTTCCACTTTTAAGGTGGACAGGCTTTATTAAAAAAAAAAAAAATTTTTTAACTTTCAAGGGTAATGTATGTCTTCACTGAGGTTGTTTTCTACTGTCTTTGCAGCAGTTATTTCTTATCACTTTCTTTGTTGCAGTTATTTCTTTTCACTTTCATTGTTGCAGATATTTCTTACACTTTATTGTAGTTTCTTGTCAGCTTCTTTGCCGTGTTTGTTCATTCCAGGTTTCTGTATTGTAGTTTTTCAGTGCTAATTTGTTTATTGAAGAGGCTTCTAAGAAATCTGTGACCATCCAATGAGTTCTGTGTTTTTGTGAGGAAATTACCAGTTGACACAGTTGCAGTGTGTTTTGCAAAAAGGGATGTTTGAAATGTCTTCAGGCTGGGGCCACAGGAGAGTGAAATGTGCTGACTATTTGCATATTCATAAAAGATTGAAAGAAAAAAAGAAACTTTGCTCAGGTTGGGAATCAGTGTTCTCATCTGAAGACTGTTTCCAGTGATGACATTTTGTGTTCTAAATGTTTTGACAGAATAGCAACAATGATAGCATCTGAACAAGGTGAAGCTTCCCATGGTGTAGATGATGCAGATTTTGCATCAATAGAGGTAGAATTAAATACGCTGAACCAGTCAACTACAGAGGTGGGTGTTAGTCTTGTTAAGAAACCGTGGTCAGTGAAGTCGAGTCATAAGCTCTACTCATCAAGAAATTCTATCTTCAGAAGAAAATGAACCAAAGCACTCTTTGACCTCTTGCCAGGAATTTTTGAAAAATATCAATTTAGCTGTTGAACATTGGCCAACCTACAATGAAAAGATGTAAGTTTTAACTATTATTCCAGAGACATTTTCAAATAAAACAATTTTGAACCACATTCCATCAGTATCAAAGTAGACAAATCAAGAATTGCGAGGTCTGTAAAAGGTGTCTTTGGAAGACCAGATCTCTATTTTGGTCGTCCTGTAGAAGCAGCTCAAGTTCAAATAATGCAGCCATTTTATCTGGAAGATAAATGGGACTGTTCTTGCCAGAGAGGGAAAAAAAACTGTAACAGTTGAAGGTCAAACAGTAGTGAAAGTGAAAAGGTACATGACTCGCAGTATTAAATAAACTTTTGCAAATTATAAGAGCAACTATACAACTTCACATTTTGGAAGATTAAAATTTTATGCACTACAACCTAAGTGGGTAGTTCCACACTCACATAGAGATGTCTGTCTATGTGTGTACTGTGCGAATATTGAATTTTGTGTGGTAACTTTGAAGAACTTACTGGAGCAAGTGACATATGACACCTTGGTTGGGCATGTCAAGTCATTAGTAGTCTGTGACATAAAGCGAGAGACTTGTTTGTTTCAAGAATGTAGTGACTGCCCTGGAAAGGGAGGACCGTCTTTACAGACACTTAGCCAGGATAGCAGATATCTCTGCAGAAATTACATATGCGACATGGGAGGAAAATAAACTAATTAAGAAAACTGTTGCTCTTGATAGCTTCATTGATGAACTTAGTAAATGGAATTGCAACAACACATCGCAGAAGTGAAAAGGTGTGTACAGGCTGAAGAACTATGTTTATGCTTCACTGTGATTTTGCTGAGAACTGGTCTGTAATTCTCCCACAAGAAGTACAAGGGTATCATTGGAGTAATGACCAGGTTTCAATTTTTACATACTAACATATTTTCAAAACAAGACAAGTATTACAGCTATAAGTGATGACACAGGATACGACTCAGCACATGCTTTGCTAGCAATGCACAAAATTCTTCGACTGCAAACAGGGACAGAGAAGACCATCATTATTTCTGATGGTGCTCTTAGTCACTTTAAAAATCATTACCAGCTGTTTGAATTGAGTAAGTCGCTTGTGCCAACTGACTGGGTGTACAGTGCTACATGTCACGGTGATTGTGATGGTGTAGGAGGTCTGATGAAGCACCATGTTACAAAATATAATCTTTCCAGACCAAATAAAGCTGCGATTCAGAATGCTGAGGATTTTACAAGAGCCATGAAATCTTAAACATCCACAGCCCTCATTGTTTTGTACAAAGAGGAAATCGAAGGATTCCATGAGCAGAAGAAAGAAGAATGGTCCAAACAAACTACTCCTGCAAAAGGAATTCAGAAGACACATTTTTGGACTCAAAGTGATGGGCAAACTCATATTGCACGCACTTTAAAGAGCAAGAAAGAAGAAATTTCGTATGTTTGGCCAACACCTCAGAAACAGCAGGGTAATATTCAGATTCACAACCTGAGAAAGGGGATGTTTGTGGCGTGTGTGTATGACTGTGACTGGTGAATTGCAGAGATTATAGGCACCAGTTATGAGTCAAACAAAACTATAGTGAACTTTATGCTACCACATGGACCAGCTGCTGGATATAGGTTTCCAGCTGAAGGATAGCAACAACGCCATCAGTGATCACTTCCTATTCACAATTCTTTTTTAAGATTGTATGTGCTCCAGTTCCTATTGCAGGGTGTATACGTGGACAAAGAAGAAAAATTCCCGGATTTCTCCCAGATTTCCCGGTTAAAAATACATTTTCTCCCGGGTGAAAACATACTTTTTCCCTGTTAACTGACAGTACATTTTCTCTCGGAACTGTATAACTTATCCATCCTTTGAATGGTTATGGTTTTATAAACGGGCGAAGAATTTCCCGGCACTTTAGAAAACGAAACACGGGGGAAAAAAACGTTTTTGAAAGATCTTTGATGTGCAGTAACATGTACATTGCATATTTTCATATTACGAAAGTATAAATTCGAATTCCACCAAACACCGAATGTTACTTTCCGAAGCATTGAAATCGAGATTGTGATGCGCTTTTGTAAGCCAGTCATAGCTCATGTCACGTGATTTTCCCCAGATGATGATCCCAGGTATTCAGCGCTTATGACACGTGATGAAGTCAGCCAATAGCAACATCACTGTTAAGTAGCTCGAATACACACAAACAGAAGAAGTTAATGATTTAAATTAATATACATAGTGTTGCTACAAGAAAAGTAAAGCTTTCACTTATAATATTGGTCTATAAGATTAATACGCTGGAAGAGAAGCTAATCTTGCACATATAATGTTGGTCTTTTATGCGCGTATTACAATTTAAGATATATCATAAAAATGTGCCATTAAAATTTTTAATAACGACATAAATGTCTGTTCTTCTGGGCTCGAAATTCATCTAAATAGCTCGTCATCAAAGAGTTTATTTTTAAATGAGATTCAAACGCTCTTTGATTTAAGAAATTCATCGTACATTTTCGTACGTAGTTCAACTTGCGTAAAAGGAAATTTTCTTTGATAGTAGTGCTTTTCAAATCGCCATTCGGGATATTTTCCCGCGACCTGTTAGAAATAGGTTCGTTTCTGCAGTTGCCAGAGAGCGCCAGATGACAGGCGTCACAACGCTTGCGCAGCTACGATGTCGTAGGCAGCTGCATTTTCGTACTTGTAAAACAATAAAATATCTTACATTAGGTCATAAAAGAAACAAGACATTCGAACCTCCGGCGGCTTACGCAGCCAACAGCCACATTTCTGAAGCCAGAAGAAGGAGTAGGTACTACTCAACGGCGCATGCGCATGATTCCGCTTGTAACTGCTAAAAAGAATCTAATGTAAAAAGTTGTGACGTCACGCTCATCGCAGGCAATTTGTTGTTACGAATCATTGCATATTCTTCCTAGCCTATGACAAATTTTGCTATTGGCAGACGCTTGTTGCTGTATATGGCGCATTTACTTTGCAGTTTAAGTTTTATTTTCGTTTCTTCACTCGTTCATGTTTTATTGCTGAAGTAGCGGGATACAGTAATATTCTTTGTAAGAGTATCGGTTCTTACCAGTCAAAATTACAAAAATTTGACTGAAAACAATGAAAAATTCCCGGAATTCTAAAATATTCCCGGGTTCTTCCTGGTTTTCTCCCAGATGAAAAAATTCCCGGGTTTTTCCCGGATCTCCCGGTTCGTATACACCCTGTATTGGTTCAACAGAAAGGCATCACTCTATGTCAAAGGAAGATACTGAAGCAGTGGAACACGTTTTTAGTTCATTGACTGGCTAATTTCAGTACAAAACAGAGTGCACAGAAGTTGTATAAATTGAAACCTTTAAGTCTTTGGACGTTTCACATACATTTTGGAACCATTTAAAATGCTTGAAAAAGTATCTCACTCGTCTTTCAAAACTAAAATTATGGTAAATAAGGCTAGGTTTTGATTTTTATGAGCCTGTTACGTGATAACATGGTAATAAAACAGGTTTTATGTATGGCAAAAATTTCAATTGTTTATAAAACCTGTTCAACCTAAAAGTGTAAGTTCTCCTTTTCACGGAATGTAGAACTATATGGTACTGATCAACAGAAAAAAACCAAAATTTTATAGATAAGCATTTTTGTATTAAAAAAAAAATTAAAAAGTCCATAAATTATAAAAAAGTTCAGAACACTATAGTAAAGGAACTTTGACAGGTAAGTCCAAATGGAGGATTTCTTTGTAATCATAAAGCAATTATGGTTCAAATTAAAAAAATATATATATCTATAACTGTTCCAGAGAAACAGCATTTTAAATTTTTTTCCAAAAATCGCATCTTCAAAATGGCATGCACAGTCTCATCTTTGGAGGGCTGTATCTCAGAGCAGAAATTTTTTTTGGAGAAAACAAAAAAATACATGTTCCTTACTTAGTCCTTCATTTTAACATATACTAAATTCAATAATATCCAAGACTATGAAGGTAAGATTTTCTCCTACCCTGCCTGAATAAATATGGACAATGCCAATAGCTACAGACAGTTATTTTTAGACTCAACTACATTTAGTGAGTTAGCTGAAAAACAAATAATAGATAGGTAATATGGCTCTGATGGTCAAACGTTAACAATAAAACATGCTGATGAATTCGAGGTGAAAGATACAAGATAATTATTGGACAACACAATCCTACATAACATTTCAGTAAGAAAGTATGGAAACATTGTAGAAAGACCATTGAAAAACGCTTAAATGGCAGTTCTTAAATATATTTCTACATCATTTAAATTTTTGTTTTTCTGAAAGAGAGATGTGGGTAAACTCTTCTCATGTCAAGAAGAGAGAAACCAGTCTAAATGTAGTTTAAACAGGTGAAAATAGTAGCAAAGAGATAGAACACAGAAAGGAAATGAGTTCACCAGCAATAAAGCTTTTATAAGTACAGATATAGGGCATAATAGTGAGACACAAATATATTGGCAATTCCATCAGGTTAAAAACAACAAACAAGCGATAATTATCAACCTGAATCACATAAAGTTGTAACAACAAGATTATGTGAACTAGAAACTCACTGGCTGGTCATAGGGCGGAGGCGGCGGTGGAGGTGGGAGTCGACGATAACTGTGGGTTACGGGTGGTGGTGCAGGCACTGGCCTGTCATACGTATGAGGTGCACATATTGCTGAAATGCCTGTTGAGCATCCCAACAGATCTTCATGGGAGCGTGCCCCTCGCAATATATCTCCACCGAGGGCACGATGTGAAGATGGGGCATACTGGTACCGAGCTGCACTCTGATGATGGAGTGGACGTGACAGTGTTGGTGGGCCCAGCAGACTCTCCGTTGAGCAAGAATATGCAGGAAAGCCGCGGCGTAAACCTGTAGCAGAAACAATCGGAAGTTTAGAAACAACTGTATGAGAAATTTTGCTGAAAAACTGTTATTGACAACTTTTTGAATGAGGTAGCAGACATATAGAATATGAAACTTACTGTCACATGTGATGTGGGTTGCCATGTTGTATTATGACACAGCCAATATTCAAACAATAGTTAAATCCCACCGTGTATTTTAATATGAAATATGACAATGAGCCCCCCCCCCCCCCCCGAACCATTGACCTCGTCGTTGGTGGGGTGGCTGTGGCTTCTGTGCCTCAGCAATAGAGATACCCACACCATAAGTTCAACCACAATGGAAGGGTAATCACAATGGAAGGGTAATTGGTGAGAGGGCAAACAAACGTGTGGTTCCTGAAGAGGAGCAGCAGCCTTTTCAGTAGTTGCACAGGCAACAGTCTTGATCATTTGACTGTTGGCCTCATAACATCAACCAAAATGGCCTTACTGCACGTCATTTTTCCTGAGGGCATGCAGCTCTACTGTATGGTTAAATGACGATGGCATTGAGTAAAATATTCCAGAGATAAAATAGTCAACTATTCAAATCTCCGGAAAGGGACTACAAAGGTGGATATCATTATCAGGAGAAACAAAGCTGGCATTCTATGGATAGGAGCGTGGAATGTTAGATCCCTTATTCGTGAAGGTAGGTTAGAAAATTTTAAAAGGGAAACAGATAGGTTGAAGATAGATACACTTTGTGATCGAAAGTATATGGGCCCCTGGCTGAAAATGACTTACAAGTTCATGGCACCCTTCATCGGTAATGCTGAAATTCAATATAGCGTTGGCCCACCCTTAGCCTTGATGACAGCTTCCCAAGCATATGTTCAGTCAGGTGCTGGAAGGTTTCTTGGGGAATGGGAGCCCATTCTTCATGGAGTGCTGCACTGAGGAGAGGTATCGATGTCAGTCAGTGACGTCTGGCACGAAGTCGGCATTCCAAAACATCCCAAAGGTATTCTGTAGGATTCAGGTCACAAGTCTGTGCAGGCCAGATCATTACAGGGATGTTATTGTTGTGTAAATACTCCACCACAGGCTGTGCATTACGAAAAGGTGCTCAATTGTGTTGAAAGATGCAATCACCATCCCTGAACTGTTCTTCAACAGTGGGAAGGAAAAAGGTGCTTAAAACATCAATGTAGGCCTGTGCTGTGATAGTGCCACACAAAACAACAAGGACTGCACTGTTGCCAGTACACACGCAGGCAGATGACATTCACTGGGCATTTGCCATACCCGCACTCTGCCATCGAATCGTCCCACTGTGTACCGTGATTTGTTACTCCACACAACATTTTTCCACTGTTCAATCATCCAATGTTTACACTTCTTACACCAAGTGAGGCGTCATTTGGCATTTCCCTGCATGATGTGTGGCTTATGAGCAGTCACTTGACCATGAAATCCAAGTTTTTGCACCTCCAACTTAACTGTCATATACTTGCAGTGGATCCTGATGCAGTTTGGAATTCCTGTGTGATGGTCTGCCTATTACACATTACGAACCTCTTCAACTGTCGGTGGTCTCTGTCAGACGACAGACAAGGTTGGCCTGTACACTTTTGTGCTGCCCATGTCCCTTCACATTTCCATTTCACTATCACATCAAAAACAGTGGACCTACAAATGTGGAATGTGGAACATGTACATACATATGACAGAAGTGACACCCAATCACCTGACCATGTTCGAAGTCTGTGAGTTCTGTCTCTCTCACGATGTCTAATGACTACTGAGGTCGATGATATGTAGTAGCTGGCAGCAGAATGCACCTAATATGAAAAATATATGTTTTGGGGGGTGTCTGGTTATTTTTTATCACATAGTGCATAGTGGGAATTAGTGATATTTGGTGGCAAGAGGAACAGGACTTCTGGTTACGTGAATACAAGATTATCAATACAAAATCAAATAGGTATAATGCAGGAGTGTGTTTAATAATGAGTAAGAAAACAGGAATGCAGGTAAGCTACTACGAACAGCACAGTGAATGTGTTACTGTAGCCAAGATAGACATGAAGCCAACACTGATGACAATAGTACAATCATTGGATTTAAGGTCCTCCAGTTATGCAAAACATGTTTTTTCAAAGTTCCCAAACATTTTTCAGCACCTCTGGGTGATCATCAGTGGTTTTCTGTTTTATTTAATCTGTAATGTGAACATTTTTCTAAATGATTACAAAATTACTGTGATATATAGTTCAAACAACTTTTGTTTCTGTTAGTTAATACCTATACACTTGGTTTGTATGATTTTGCAGGACCATTTGCATATTATTTCATACTGGTAGTTTGTCATCTGCAACCAAATGATGTTGATGAGAAATTTTGTTGGGAGTTAACCTATCATTTTATGCTTCAAACATAATTTAGTTTATCATGATATTTCGCACATATATTCATTTTTACATACATTTTTGTGGGGCAAGCCCTTTTTCCCCAGCATTCTGATGAGGTGTTGTGAAGCACACATAAATATAGCACATATTTTCAGAAATTTGGTTGTAAAAACCACTTTACACTTCACCAAACCCCCTGTAATCGTGGTTGTTGTGTGTCCCAGCCCAGTCAATGTTCATTTGTTTACCAGTGAGTTTGGTGCCAAATTTGAATTTTGTTTACATTTTATCTTTGTGTGTGTGTGTGTTCTGTTCACTTCTTAGCTGTTAGTGTTGTCTTTTACGTGGTGTTCCTTTAGTATAAAAGACAACACAAACCGCTAAGAAGTATACAGAAAACACACACACAAAGACAAAATACAAACAAAATTCAAATTTGGCACCAAACTCTCTGGTGAACAAATGAACACTGACTGGGCTGGACACACAACAACCACGATTACAGTGTGTTTTGGTGAAATGTAAAGCGCTTTTAACGACCAAATTTCTGAAAATATATGTTATATATGTGTGTGCTTCACAACACCTCATCAGGATGCTGAGAAAAAAGGACTTGCCACACAAAAACGTAAGTAAAAATGAATATTTGTGCAAAATATCATGACAAACTAAATTACGTTTAAAGCATAAAATGATAGGTTTTACTCCCAAAACAATTTCTCATCAACATTGTTTGGTTGCAGATGAGAAGCTACCAGTACAAAATAATATGTAAACGGTCCTGCAAAACCATGCAAACTGAATGTAAAGCTATTAAGAAACGGAAACAAATAGTTGTTTGAACTAAATATTTCTGTAATTTTACAATTTTAACTGCAAATATGAAAGATACAAGAGCTCCAAATCCAAATGATGAACAGTAGTACAAGTTTAGATGCCAACTAGCTCCACAGATGATAAGATCGAAGAAATATATGAGAAGACAAAAGAAATTATTCAAATAGTTAAAGGAGATGAAAATTTAATTGTAATGGGCTACTGGAATGCAATGGTAGGAAAAAGAAGAGAAGGAAAAATAACACATGAATACAAACTGGGGGAATAGAGCATAATTTACTCGTTGCAAACACTTGGTGTACGGATCATGAAATAAGTTTGTATAAGTGGAAGAGACCTGGAGATACTGAAATGTTTCAGACTGATTCTGTAATGGTAAAATAGAGATTTTGGAACCAGATTTTAAACTGTAAGACATTAAAGGGGCAGTTACAGACTCTAACCATAATGTATTGGGTATGAAGTGTAGATTAAAGCTGAAGAAATTGTAAAAAGGTAGGAAATTAAGGAGATGGGACCTGGATAAGTTGAAAGAACCAGAGGTCCAGAGGTTGTTGAGAGTTTCAGAGGGAGAATTAGGCAACGGATGACTAGAACACGGGAAAGGAACACAGAAGTAGATGAGTGAGTAGCTTTAAGACATAAGATTGTAAAGGCAGAAGAGGATCAAATACGAAAAAAGAACAAGTACAGCAGAAATCCTTGGATGACACAGGAGATAAGAATTTAACTGATGAAAGGAGAAACTCTAAAAATACAGCAACTGAATCAGGTGAAACGGAATACAAATGTCTAAAAATGAGATTGACAGGAAGGACAAAATAGCTAGAGGTCAAATGTAAGGATTTAAAAGCATATTTCACCACAGGAAAGATAGGTACCACTTACAAGAAAATCAAAGAGGCCTTCAGAGAAAAGAGAAGCAGCCGTACGAATATAGACCAAAGACGGAAAAGCTGAAAGATGGAACGAGAATATAGAGGATCTATACAAGGGAGATGAACTTGACAGCAATATTACAGAAAGGGAAGAGGACTTAGATGAATATGAGGTGATAGATATGATACTGCGAGAAAAGTTTGACAGAGCACTGAAAGACCTAAGTCACAATAAGGCCCTGGGTGTAGACGATGTCCTGTCAGCAGCACTACTGACAGCCTTGAGAGAGCCAGCCATGACAAAATTAAGTATGATGAAATGGCTGGTTTCTTTTAGTAGCTATTATTATTACTGTGTGAATTACTATTTGTATCTATTCAAATGGTACACTCAATTGATAAATAAATTACTGACAGTGTACACAGAATTTATTTACTACTCACATGTAAAACAATGCACTGGGGAATCAATATTTGGGATATTTAACTCCTATGGGCTGAGAAGACTTGGGAGCCCTCACAAAAGTTTGTCTAAGGACCCATCAAATCCATGGGTGGCCCTGAGCCCATGTACATGAAACAGTTTTTCCAGTGTTGTATCACACAAGAATTTAAACAGTTCTGAGGTATTGTCATCTACACCAGGTTCCTCACTTTTTCTTGGGTGTTTCTGCACCCCATCGAATTATTGTTGCAGTATTGTGACTCATCTTATTTACTTACTCTTCTCTGCCCATAACATTATCTTCTATGAATTTCTTCCATGTTTCAGCTTTTCCTTCTTAGGAAGCAAACAACACTGTAGTAGGGTTTTCAAAAATGACAGATCTAAAAAGTATTTAACTACTACTCACTTAATTTTTTAGTACTTGGTACTGCTAAATCAAACGATGAACAAATATTCATTTTGCTTGGGACTGAACTGCAAAACAGTACTGCCTAAGTATACCATAATGCATAAATTATGATAACATGAACTCGTATGTGCAATTTATTAACCAGATTTTGTTTCTAGTAGGAGATGACACAATGTATTATAAATCTGATTTCACTTTTGGTTCTAAAACAATGTACTGTATTTACCCAATTAGAAGACAAGGTTTGTTCCTAAATTTTTCATTTGAAAAATACAAGATCATCTTACATTTGCAGACTAAATTACTCCTGCTGATGTCAAAGTATTTACGTTGTGTAACAGACTAATGAAGGGGTTGTATTAAATTCACAGATAAAGCTTTCACACCAAGGTCATGTGCAACTTTAACTTGAAGAATCTCGAAGGATTGGAGGAGGAACAGTGACATTAGCTTGGCTGAGAAATATGATGAATGTGGGAAAAGAAATGGTGATTGGGCAACAAATTTCATTATGCTGTCAATCATGGGAATTTATACCATTCACCTTAACTTTTTATGAACATCTTCCACACTTAAAGTGCAGTTCAGTTTCCCTGAATCCGTTTGCAGTTTGAACTGAATTTAATATGGGACAAATACTAAACAATAGCATACATTTCTGCAAGAGTTGGTAAAGTCTAGATAGGGGCCAGTGGCATATTTAAGTGTTTCACGCAGCAATGTTGTCCTTATTCCCCTTGAGGTACAATGGGAACAAAAACGGGTGTGTCAGCTACTAGTTCCACACAACCACTGAGAGAGCACCAGGCAGACAACATGTTTGGAAGCAAGAGAAGGAGGAATACTGTCATATTTTCACTCCTATACAGATGCAGGAACTGCTATGTATTCAGAAAAAATCAGTTGTGTTATCAGGTCCCACCACAACTGCAACCTTTGAAATTGTGACATATCTGGAAGAAACAGGAAAATATTGGTAACAACCAAGATTATAAATTTCATTGCTACTCACGTATAGAAATATGTTGCCTCTTTTATTGTCTCTCATTGGTTATAGGAAATCACCATCCCAGGTAATTAAAAAAAAAGTAAATAGCAGATGCTAAGTAAAGCTAAAAACAAATATCCAAGAAAGAGTCAGAAAGTGTGAAAGTTATTTTAGTGAACTTTTATGCCAGCAGATATGAATGACAACACTCTACCTACTATAACACACAAATGCAAGTGTGCATACTGGAGAAAAAATCACTACAGATAATCACTTATTTAGCATAGCAGTAGTACTTCATTCTCCTACCTTGGCCAGAACCTGGGAGGCCACTGCCCCAGGCATATGGAGGTGGAGGTGCAGCTACAGCCTGGCAAGAAGCAGATGCAGAGGTGGAAGAGAGTGATAACAACGAGAGTGTACTCGCTGCCTTAGCGTCAGCATACTCTTGTCGACTCAGGGCTGGATCACACATTGGATATATTACATAATCCACATCTGAAAACATCTGTTGACGGAACTGTTCAATCTGACCCCGTGTTACCTGCAAAAGAGAAAATTGACAAATTATGCTTCTACTTTCATGGATTTACATGGTCAACTACCTCATTAACAAATAACTTACTTCTTTACATAGAAATTATTTTGCTTTGTTCTGTATGTCTTTTCTTCTAACAGTGCAAACTTGTTACAAAATACTTAAATGCAATTATTATATACAGTATGTATATACTTTAGACTGGCATAAATACTGCACAGAGCAACAATTAGGCTATAGTGTAACACTTCTGGTTATCAACAAATATGAACATTGAGTTGGTCATGACACACAATTCTTAGTTTTTTTGTGATCAGTGTAGGTCACTCATGACAACAGGTTTTTGGTAACTTTTTCTTTCCTCTTCTGACATTCCTCTTTTCTATGCCCTTTCACTTCCTCCAGTGTTACAATCAGCTCAAAAATTTGTAATTCAGCATTTTTTATTCACCAAAATATGCTTTTCCTATGCATTTTATAACCACAGATACAACGTATTCTTAAAGTTATGTATCTATATAAGCTTAATGTTGACAGTACCTATTCCAGCATCTCCACAACCTTACAAAAAATAGCACACACCTATAACTGCCAGCTTAAATTTCTACAAAGCTGTGGGGTAGCCATTTCATTTCAACATTTTTAGTTTAATTTATTATATTTTCTTTTCCACTTTCAAAATGTGTGTTCATGTGCGCACATGTGTGTATGTGTGTGTCGGGGCAAGTGGAAGAGGTGGGCAGCACTTTATCAAGACATTGCTAATGCTGCATCTTGCTACATGATATCTTAATAAGAAATGGTGCCTATCAATTCTGCAATGTATTATCAATAAAAAAAATTCTCCACAGAAAAATTTGATCACCCAACACCTTGGAGTGCTCTGAGAACAGTTTAGCCCTGACAGATTATCAGACCAAAGGTGGTCATGGAGCATCATTATTATTACTTATTTTCACGATGAAACCTCTTTTTCAACTATAATTCTATCTGAATGAGTGCATTGACTCAGTGGCTGAGTTGTAAAGTGCCAAACGACAAATCAAAAGGTCTTGGGTTTGATCCTTCATCAGTCCTATGATTTTAATCTGTCACTTATCACTTATTTCATCTCTTGGTTTAAGTGAAAAAGAGTGAGCTGCGCCATGGTTCAGAATCCACATTTATCTGTAGGTCCCCCTGTAACTTGCTAGGTAATTCACTTCAAACGTCGGAGTGAGGCAATCTCCAACAAGTAAAGCACTGTGGTGTTCAAAGCAACCTTCGGACTGATGACTGCTTTTTTATCAAAAAGAAAATTCACTCAAGAAAATTATATAATTATGAGATAGAATTGCTGGCCAATATTTAACTACAAGAGGTAAAATATCAGTACTGACAACAGGTACACTATTGTCGGTTTCGGAGCTACTAGTTCCTTCCTTGGTCAAGGAGAGGGGTAGGCTGTAGCATGGGAAAAGGTGAAAAAGTATGGCATGTCACTCAGACTCCAGGATCAGAGGGACCCACCTGTTGTGAGCATGGCGGGAGAAAAAGAAGAAAGGAGAGAGTGCCTCCCTCCCCTCTTTCCCCTCATCTTTGTCTACCCTTGTTCTCACAAAACATAAGCTGCTCTTTTTTTGGGGTCTGAGTGACTTGCCCCACCTTTTAACCTTCCTCCAGCCTGCTGCTCTTGCCTGACTGAGGAAGTTGTTAGTTAAGAAAGTTAGGCTAGTGTATGTACTTTTATGTGTCCATCGTCAGTACTGACATTTCACCTTCTATATGGATGATGTGTCCGCCGTTTATGGCTCAGTAGTTAACATTGCCGCCTCTAAATTGCGGGGCTCTGGATTCGATTCCTGGCAGGTCAGAGGTTTTCTTCGTTCAGGGACTGAGTGTTTGCATTGTTCTCACTATTTCAGGTCATCTCATATTCACTGGCTTGCAAATCACCGAAGCGGTATCAAACAGATATACTCGCATCAAGTGGCCAAACAACAACAGACGGGGACCCCCCAGTCAATAATACCATACAGTCCTTTTGTTTCATGGAGGATATTCATTTAATTTTTGATTTATGGCCACAAACAAAAATTATCCTTCTGTCCTGTGAGATGAATTGCTTATCATCAGTTACCAACAATCTAACTGCTCACTCATCATCATAAGCGGCACCCCTCCTCCCCGCTCCTGTTTCCTCCATGCTACTGCTTGGTAAAGGCCTTGTTTAGACATTTCCATAAATTACTATCTTCAGCTATATGCATCCATGTTGCCCATGTACGTTTTCTACTGTCAGTTACTGACCTTCTATTAGGTTGCTGTCTCTATCTTTTTCTTATGGGAATACAGCAATAAATGTCTTTAGCCCATCTAACATCCATATACTTGTTACATGTCCTGCCCACCACATCTTATTTTCGTTATAGTCGTAATTATGTCCATTGCCTGAATTCCTTCATTCCTGTATCCACAATATTCTTCCTGGGACAGAATACTGACATCGCAAGAACTCAAATGTGGCAGTAAAGCCTCTTACAATTCCACCATGGTACGCTAGCTTATCACGCCCTGAAGGATCTGACAAGGCATATAAAGAGCACTAAACTTCGACAGAGCTATACTTGTAACTGTCAAATCCCAGCCTCACTGTATATGAATTTCAGAACCTGTAATCAATAGTTTTCCTGCCCTCCAGTCTATAATCTATATTGTCATTAGGATGTCAGTAAGCTTTTGTATCACCTATTTTACATTTATTCAAGAGCATAACACACTTCCACTCAGCACATTACCTGAAATGTGAGTAGGTGAACAACCCAACTATATTTATTTTTAACAGTGTCTGAAGAAAGAGACATTGATAATCTTCCAGCTATACTACATTTATGAAATTTATTCACAACTGCAGAATCTTTCTGACATTAGCTGTATTAGGTATGGAAGTTTAGATTGGCCATGGAAGTGTGTTCAGATAGCCAAAGTGCTTAAGGCAGCTGCTTGTGACAAGTGGAAAATCTGGGTCAGAGTCTCAGTCCTGCACAAACTTTCAGCGTCCCTTCGTATCATCTACATTTGTTTCATATACAGCAATCCATCAAGGTTGTTACCTTACATCCACCAACAGCTGCACAGTGTGAACATTTGTATAGTACTGAATGTGTGTAGGACGGAATGAAAATCAATTAAGATTTGTCTACAACATTGTGGTCTATGCTTGTTAGTTCCCTTATCATCTGCACTGACTCCCAATTAGTAGACTCACCTCTCACCCAGCTAACAGAGATTTGGAGATAAACAAGTAATTAAAAAGTATGCAGAGAACATACATCCCTGAGGAGCAAGTGGGTCTCTCCATAACATTTATTATAACACATTGTACTAATTACTCAAAGCAAAATACAGGCAATTTGGGAAGTTTATATAGTTAAAAACCTGATACAAAAATTAATTTAATAAACAAAAAAATATATCTTAGTAATAAGTTAACAAACAAAATGCAATACATTATGAATTCAAATTAAGATCTTTTTTTGTTAAGTATGTTAGTTTCAGAAATTCGCATTTATGATGTTTTGCTAATTATATTCAGTTTCAGTCTCCTTCTTTGTTTATTCCTTTTCCATCTGTCTATCCTGTCACAAATGCCAACCTAGAAAACAGCCAAAATATCAACACCAAATCTCATAGCTCACAGACAGAAAATAGATGATTGATATTTTTCCATGTAAGACAAAACAAACTGTGTACAGTGTACAGAACCTTTACCTTTTACTGAAGGAAGCCTCTCACCTGTGATGTATATACAGTTGCAAGGCTAGAAGATGAAGGAGGTGGTGGTGGTGGTGGCTGTCGGGGGTGTAATGGCGGTGGTGGTGGAGAAAAACGTCGAGCGTGGAGGTGAGGAGGCGGAGGTGGCAAACGACCACAGCTGCCTGCTGATCCGGTAGCCGAGAATGACAATCCTGTTGCAGCAGCAGCTCGGTGCAAAGCCCCAGTTGAGCCTCCCAAGTAACCAATACGACCTCCCATACTGAAGCCTCGGTGTTCCTGACCAAGTGGCAAGCCTGCCAGTCCTGTGGTGTACTGACAACGGCTTGAGCTACCACCAGAATAAGAGGAACCAGGGGATGTTGCAGCAGTTGCAACTGTAGACCTAAAACAAAATTTGCATTTTTTCATCTCTGAAGCCAAACAATACATTTAAAGTAAGTATTCCAACAGAGAACTGGTACCTGTTATTTGCCAGATAAAATGACATAGAGTGACCAAATTGTGAATGAATAGAACAACAAAATTATTAAACCTGTACAGAATTTGTATTTAAAATTGCAATTTAAAATCTGCTATCCAAATTGACTTTTGAGATACTGCTTCAGTCAGAAATAAAAATTTAAAAATATTAACAATGCAGGCCACAGTGACCTCAATTAAGTTTTCAGAATAAAAATAGAATAGTTATTTCTTGTTTTCACATCCTGGTAACAGTGAAGTGAGATGGAGTTTACTGTGTTTGTAGCTGTGCTCAGTCATAATTTAGTAATGTAGGTGATTGCATGTAATACTGGAAATAAATTTTATGAGTATGCGCATGAAGAGTATTCACAGTGACATAAGGCGAACTCTAGATTGCGGTTTATTGATAGAATCCTGAAGTGATGCAGTCCTTCAACAAAGGAAATAGCTTACAATATGTTAGTTCGTCCAGTATTGTTCGTCTGTATGTGGCTCTTACCAGTTGGGTCTGATTCAAGAGATGGAGAAGGTCCAAAGAAGAGCGGCAAGATTAACACATATCATAGAAAGTTTGAAGTGGGACACACTTACAGACAGACGGCACTAAATTCCGAAATCTGATCTTCACCGAGGATGTAGAGTATATATCAGTACCACCAACTTTCAAATCTCACAATGATAACCATTCAAAGAGAAGGGAAATTAGAGCTTGTACTGAAGCGTTCAGACAGTTATTTTTCCCTCGCATGATACGCAAGTGCAACAGAGGGGGGGGGGGGATATGACTTTGGCGCGAATTGTGCCCTCTGCCGCCACACACCACTTGGTGGCTAGTGGAGTATATATGTAGATGTAGATGTAGAATTTTGTGGAGCTAATGGTATAGAAACTATTTTGACCAGTCCACAAAAGCTGACAACAGAAGAATATATCAATTCAACTGCAGTGACAAAAAGTATCTTCTTTACCTGCAACTGTAACTGTCATATGCTGTAACTTTGGAAAATGGTTTTGTCAGCTGCAGAGATATTCCTTGTGTCAAAATCAGGTCACATGGTCAATGTAAGGTGCAAGAACATTCTGTACTGGTTTACCTAAAATTCTGAAATACTAGCAATCTGCTCACACATCCCCTGCATTATCTAGCTTTTGGACATCACTTCTGTTATATTGTTAGTCCTTTAGTATTAGTCATTCATATTTTCTTCAATAATTCAATAAATCATGCAGTGTATGAACACAGATACTGAAAATAATATACGAGACAAATGTCGATCATTTCTCCAATTCTATGTTGTGAATATTTGCATTTCTGCCCATTATTTAGGAAGTAGGTGAACTATTAAAAAGGCTTTAATGACAGATTTATTGTACATAGGTTACTATACAAACAACAATTTTTGCTGACCTGAGCAATGCAGCACTTCCAGTGGCAGAAAAAGATGAACCTGGTGAAGGTGATGATGCACAGCCAGAGAGTGCAAGAGTTGATCTTGAAAGTGAAGCATGTATTAAACCAGCATTTGCATTGGCACGAGAGGCACGTACATCCAAATAATTGTTCCGTCCAACAGTTAATTGAACTGGGACAATTTGTTGCTGTTGCTGCTGCTGTTGATGAAGATGAACTTGAAACTGCTGAGCTGCTTGCACCTACAGAATATATTGAAATTGAAACTTTAATGTAGCGTAGTGTAGATAAATGATTTATAATTAAACTTAACATGGAGGGTATATACTTCTCTTCTTAACTACAAGCCACCAAATAAACAAAAATCAGCCTAAACCTCACTGCCTTGTTAATATCTAATTTACCACAACTTTATTTCTTATGTAATCCACATGGACAGCACATGAATGATATTACTCAGAAATTAAATTCCACAGCCACAATAAGATAGTGTTCATATCTCATCACTTTTAGTCTTTCAGGCAGCAAAACAGAGTTAATTATTACGAAATTTTGCACGCTTAAGCAACTTGATGTAACTTTAGATGTCGCTGGATCAATCAAAATGTTAAGGATATAAAATACAATCATTAGATTGTATTTTATATCCTTAATATTTTGATAATTAATACAAACACGTAAAAAAGCTTCACCAGAAATGAATCAAATCAAGACTGTGACTACAATTTTGAGCAATAAAGTACAATTTTTAATTTTCCTCTACATTGACACTACTGTCTATAATCTAAAAAAAAAAGTATCATTTGCAGTTTTTATGAATGGAACTGTTTTGTGTATTCAATTTAATGATTGTATATATTAATTCAGCAGCTTTAATCATTTGTTATTGGAAAGTAGTCGCTTTTTTTTTTTATCTGCTGAAATAATCAATTTATTTCAGATTAAGAGTATCAGGAAGAATTTGAAAATTCACTTCAACTATTCAATGAGAAAATGCCTGATTGGAGAAAAAAATTAGTCCTGTTGTTTGCATTTAGTCTTTATTATATTGATAGCCTGTACTTCTGGCAATTTCTTACAGAAAGGAAAATTAGGATTTAATGCCCTTCGATGATGACGGAAACTGGCCTGTCTTTTTTAAAGGAACCATCCCAGCATTTGCCCTAAGTTATTTAAGGAAACTAAAGAAAACATAAATCTAGATGGCTGGACGGGGACTTGAACCACTGCCCACCCAAAGGGAAGTGCACTGTGCCAACCTCTGCTCCCCCTTGCTCTGTTCTTATAGATATTTTAGACACTAAGTGGGCATATTCCAATCTTGTAATGGAGACTAATTCATAATAACCAACCTTCATTTTATCCATAATGCGGTGACAGCTAGTAGTGTGTGTTGGAGCAGCATAGCTGGGAGCAGCAGCAGGTGGTGCTACACTGGCATGTGCTGTCAGCACTGAGATGTGTGGCCGGGTTGTCACAAGCCGCGCTGCTACTTCCCCGCTGCCCGTCAAGCTGGGCACTGGCTCTGCCGGAAGGGGAAGAGGAGGTGGTGCTGGATCAGGGGGAGGAAGAGGAGGCACAGGAGGTGGCACTTCAGGTGTCTCCAGGACCTGCAGCAACAAGAAAAAGGTATTATCAATGTAACAGGTGCTTAAGTTGCTTTTCTCTAACATTACCTTTTCCAATGAAACAAAATTATGGCAAGGTAGAGGGCATACAGGTTTGAGTTTTCAATGGAGACATGAGGATTTCCTTGACTTAGGTAAGGCACAGCATTCAAGAGGAAAGTGGAATGATTTCTCCCCTGTTAATGTGTAATTTAATGGCTTCCCATACAGAGAAAGTGCTAGAAATATCTATTATATCAATAGTGCAATGACATCACGTGAAGCTCCTGTCAATTTTATTTTAAATGTCAGCAAAATTGGAAAGCTTTGATTAAGTTTACATTAATTATTATTTGTGTCACAACAAGAAGATAGCTGAACAGAATTTGCACTTCTCATTTATACAGATATCACTGATGAGATACCCTGCATCAATCAGTTTCGTGTCCTTTTGAAGTAGGTCAGTGGCTGAAATACGCCAGGAAATTAATAAAATATTTATGATCTTAATAAAGATGCTGTTACACTGAGGTAACAAAAGTCCTGGGATACTTCCTAATGTCGTGTCAGACCCCTTTTCACTTGGCATAGTGCGGCAACTCGACATGATATGGATTCAACAAGTTGTTGGAAGCCCCCTGCAGAAATATTGAGCCTTCTGCCTCTATAGCCATTCATAATTGCAAAAGTTCTGTTGTGCACGAATTGACCTCTCAATTATGTCCCGTAAATGCTCGATGGGATTCGTGTTGGGTGATCTTGGTGGCCAGACCATTCACATGCATTGTCCAGAATGTTCTTCAAACCCACAGTGGCCCTGTGACAATTTCATTGTTGTTTGAAAATGTGAGGTCCAGAAATGGCTACAAATGGTCTCCAAGTAGCCGAACATAACCATTTCCGGTCAAGGATCATTTCAGTTGGACCAGAGGACGCAGTCCATTCCGTGTAAACACAGCCCACACCACACAGTCACCACAAGCTTGCACAGAGCTTTGTTGACAACTTGGGTCCTCAGCTTCGTCGAGTCTGCACCAGTCTTGAACTCTACCATCAGCTTTTACCAACTGTTGTCCAGGGCACACCACACCACACAGTCACCACCAGCTTGCACAGAGCTTTATTGATAACTTGGGTCCTCAGCTTCATCGAGTCTGCACCAGTCTTGAACTCTACCATCAGCTTTTACCAACTGTTGTCCAGGGCACAGTTTTCGAGTCATCTAGGTCCAACCAATGTGGTCACAAGCCCAGGAGAGGTGCTGCAGGCAACATCATGCTGTTGGTAAAGGCATTCGCATTGGTCATTTGCTACAGTAGCCCATTAATGCCAAATATTGCCAAACTGCCCTAACGGATATTTTCATCATGTGTCCCACATTGATTACTGTGGTTATTTCATACAATGCTGCTCATCTGCTAGCACTGACAACTCTACGCAAACACCGCTGCTCTCGGTTGTTAAGTGAAGACCGTTGGCCACTGCATTGTTCATGGTGACAGGTAATGCCCGAAATTTGGTATTCTCACCACATTCTTGACTCTGTGGATCTTGCAATATTGAATTCCCTAAGGATTTCCAAAACAGAATGTCCCATGCTTCTAACTCCACTTTCCATTCTGCATTCAAAGTCTGTTAATTCCCACTGTACAGCCATAATCACATAGGAAACCTTTTCACATGAATCACCTGAATACAAACAACAGCTCTGCCAGTTCGTTGCCCTTTTACATCTTATGTATGCTATACTATCACCATCTGTATATCTGCATATCACTATCCCTTGACTTTTGTCACCTCAGTGTAAATTATGTAAGTGTAACTATGACAACTGAACCTCATTTTGTATTCACGCAATATACAGTATTTCCAAGATGTAGCTATGTAACATTTATGCAACTTTTCATACAAGAAATAAGTTGCTAAGCCAACAATTATACAGTATGAGCATTTTTGTCCAAACTGTAAAAATGACTGTTAACCTTAAAGCAAGACCATTTCTCTTCCATTCTGCCCTGCTGTTCACCTGATGTCCCAGACAACACTCTTTACTAATCACTATCTGTTTCATTTGTCAATGTTTTTCCTCCCTTTTGTGATGTGAACAAATTTCTGATTCCAATAGCTAGTATTTTTCATGTCTTTCTATTTTTTGCCTACTTTTGTTGTCAGCTTACAGGTTTTTTTCCTATTTTTATTCAGCAGTAATGCACAATGTATCCAATGCTTGTATCTACTTACCCCAGAAGAACTGTTTGCAACAGAGATAAAAACAATCGTGCCATGTGGTGGAGCCACCAGAAAGACTCAACAAACAGAATGACTCATCTGCATCTGAATGAAGGATGGTGTGTAAGCACATAAATATAAAAAAAATTGCTTTGTTTTTCTGCCCTGAAGGTCAATTATTATTATTATTATTATTATTACTGATATTATTAAGTGTGCCTAAGTGTCAAAAGAACACTTATCTGCAGCTGGATGATTGCCTGTTGTCATTTCTTATTTGTTGTTTCCCTACTACCATTTCTATACCTTAAAAGAAAGATACAACAGAATGTCTTATAAATATTACGAATAAAAAAAAGGTCTTGCTTTCAAAACACAAGCAATGAATCAGAGATTCAAGCTTTACAGAGAATCCTAACAAGCAGACGAGTAAGAAAAAAAAGAATGGAAGACAAAACATAGTGCAAGTATGAAGAGATTTCAGGAAGATCAAATAGCAGGAACCATTATCTGTCTGTGGCACAAGCCTGTGACTGAACTGCAGATAAAGTGCAGCCTATCTATTCACTGTGGCACTAGAAGGAGGAGGGGTGGCAGGCCCTTCACCCCAGCTGCCTTTTAGACCCAGTAAAGATTCCCGCTACTCAATTCGACAGCAGGCTGGATGGACATAGGGCCACCCTGGAAGAAGTGGAACAAGAACCCCTTCCCGTGTCTCAACCCAGGACCTGCAGGGCTGGAGTCAAGTGCTCTACCTGCCAGACCATCACAGCTACACCGTCAAGTCGACTAACAAGTTTAAATGCATCATAAGTGGGCAAACACAGATGTAACAAGAATGAATAAAGAAATGGAAACATATAATGGAAAATCCAAGATGGAATGTAATGGTGAGTTGCAGATAGGCACAACAAAAAGACTGACTGTCACAAATAAAGCTTTTGGCCTTTAAGACCTTCATCAAAAATAGATCACACACACACACACACACACCTACTCATGCAACTGCAACTCACACACAACTGTAGTCTCAGCTAACTGTAGCCACACTGCGGGCAGCAGCACCAGTGCACTGGGTGGGGGTAAGGAGAAGGCTAGGGTGGGGAGACAGGCGGATAGTATGGGTAGGGGTAGCGGACAATGCAGTGCTGCTGGTAGCATGCACGGACAAGTTGGAGAGGATAAGGCAGCTATGTGCAGACAGGAAGTTAGACAGGCGGCAGGGTAAAGCGGGTAGCGGAAAAAGGAGACAAGTAAAAAGACTGGGTGCAATGGTGGAATGAGGGCTGTATAGTGCTGGGACGGGAACAGGGATGCCATATGGATGAGGACAATGACTAATGAAGCTTGAAGCCAGGAGGGTTACGGGAACGTAGGATATGCTGCAGGGAAAGTTAACACCTGCAAAATTCAGAAAAGCTGATGTTGGTGGGAAGAATCCATACGGCATAGGCTGTGAAGCAGTCATTGAAATAAAAGATGTCTTGTTTGGCAGCGTGTTCAGCAACTGGGTGGTCCACTTGTTTCTTGGCCACAGTTTGTCGGTAGCCATTCATGTGGACAGACAGCCTGTTGGTTGTCATGCCCACATAGAATGCAGCACAGTGGTTGCAGCTTAGCTTGTAGATCACATTGACTGGTTTCAGAGGTAGCCCTGCCTTTGATGGGATAGGTGATGTTCGTGACTGGACTGGAGTATGTGATGGTGGGAGGGTGTATGGGATAGATCTTGTATCTTGGTCCGTTACAGGGGAATGAGCCATGAGGGAAGGGGTTCGGAGCAAGGGTTGTGTAGGGACGGAAACATAGTGAAATGGAAACATAGTTCTGGTTATTATCTGAGCACCCACAGCAAACCTGTGAACTTAATTTTTGCACCAATATTTGAGGCAGATACGGATCATTTTCGTAACAGATGCTGCAATAGGAACAACTGGCGCATGGCTGGTGAGAGAGCCACACGCATAAAAAACACAGCTGAAACATCAGCTTTGGGGGAGGGGGGGGGGGGGGGACAAGAAAAACAAAAATGGCTACCAGTATTATCAGGAAAGTCACTCAATGCCCTGTCCTAATACTAATTAGCATTCACAGTACACTATATACCTGTGTGTAGGTGAAGAAAAGTGAAGCAGTAAATGAGAGGGTGAACAGAAGTCAGAACAAAACATACATGAGAGATAAAAAGCTAGAAACAAGTAAAGTTAAGCTTACTAAATTTGTTGCAAAAAATAAAAGTCTTGCATGTGCCCCTGTTCTTCTTGCTACTCAGATGTGTTGCGGAAAAGAATTAATAATGACAGAGATTTGTAGGTGGTCTAATGGCTTGATGGACAACACAAGATGAAATAAAATTTAGGATGTGAAGTAACACTTTTTTCTCCAAGGAGTTTAATAAAGTTGACTTACAACATGAAAGGAACAAGGAAAGACTACCGTATTTACTCAAATCTAAGCTGCACTTTTTTTCCGGTTTTTGTAATCCAAATAACCGCCTGCGGCTTAGAATCGAGTGCAAAGCGGAAGTTGTGAAAAATGTTGGTAGGTGCCGCCACAATTAACTTCTGTCGTCGAATATTCACAGGCACAAAACCTCTGCATCATTTAAAAAAAAAAAAAATAAAAATAAAAATAAAAATAAAAAAAAAGGTGGAAGACGAGCTTGTTTTCTCCGCCCCGAGTTTCGACCACTGCATTTTCATACATTATCCAACAAAGTAAATACAAATTCCGTATTGTTCATCTTCGAATGTAGCAGCATTTCAATGCACTACCAAAATCTGACTGGCAAGACTGTTTGAGATGTTTGTCAATATGGTCAACTCTGCGTTCTGAATTTTTTCCTACCTGTGAGAAGAGATGGTTGCTAATAGGAACTTTTATGAATTGTGAATCACATGCAGTATTATCTCCACCATAATAATAATACGAATATAAACATTTTGCCATGTATTCTTTAGTGTTTGCTGCTATCTCATTTAAATCCTGTCTGCCTAATAAACTACGAAACTAGAGTGAGACAACAGCAAACGCAGAAGAATATACATATCATGTCATGTTTATATTCGTATTATTCTTATGCCGAATAGTGATACAGTCAGAAATGAAGCACGACAATTTATTAGATTTTTAAATCTAAGATGACTCTAATTTCTGTGCAGAATGTAATGTACTAAAGAGGCGTCTGCAAAGATTTTCAAACAGAGAAAAGTTTTCACTAAACTCTAGTTTCAGAACATCTTCTAGCATACGCAGTCTATTATTTGGTTCTTGTTGATCATTATCAAAGAAAGCAGCAGTGTAAGTAACAACAAATAGCAGTCTCTTGCCATTGTTTTGCTAATGAGACGATTCCTCTTTTTTTAAAAAAAAAAAAAAATTGTAAGTGGTGGTAGCGTGCACAAAAGCTATCCATGCCGCGAGCAGCGACATGTCGTAAACACTCATTATCAGAATGCGACAAACAATGCATGACACAGTACAGTAATGCATTTTCAGCTTTGGATGACGTAAACACCTATAACAAAGAGAACAGCACTTATCAGATCAAAGAAAAATAAGCAATCAATTCAAACCAGACAAAGCACGTGAAAAAGGAAGGGTACCTGTATAAATACGGACGGAGCGCCTGACGTATAGCAATGGCTACCTGGTAAAGCTTAACTGCTAAGATTACGACTCGAACCAAACTATTATAACTGTATCGTCATTCATTCGACCTAAATTGTGTCTCATATTACAATGGACCAACTTTGTTTTGATTTGGAGGTGCGGCCTAAAGCTTTTCTCTCCCCTTGAATTTCGAGTCTCAGATTTCAGGTGCGGCTTAGATTCGGGAAAATTTTTTTTCCTCGATTTCGAGTCTCATTTTTCAGGTGCGGCTTAGATTCGAGTGCGGCTTAAATTCGAGTAAATACGGTATAGATAACTGTGTTCCCCTTTGAAATTTCTAATGTTCAGCATAGGGTGCAACTGAAATTTGCAAAGAATTTTCAAAGTAAGTATAAATATTTATTAAGTGCACAATTCATCAAGATACTTTTGGGAGTAGCTCTTTTGAGTTTACCGCATAATGTACACTACAATAAAACTTCGTGACCAACTAAAACTGTTATCCAACATGGGACTCAAGGCCAGATCTTTGTCTTGACTGTGTAAGGGAAAAGTCCAGGTTTAAGTCTTAGCCACATCTGCCAAAAATTCATCAGTAAGAATAAACTAACTACACAGACCTAGTTTAGCTATTGCACTATCACGAGAACACACCACCTACATTTCACACTTACCGTGAATGATTCACTGGCATCAACAGTGGGAGGATCATCCAGTGCAGGTCTGCCGGACATGATGAGGTGCGACAACTCGGCAGCACTCAGAGGAGATCGAGGTGGGGCAGCAGGAGGATCACTACCATCACCTCGGAAAGAAGCTGCACTCACACACGAGTCAGGTGTGCCCGGACGACTCCCTGCACTTGTTGTCAGAGTGTAAACACCACTGCTGGTGTGAGCACTCCTCACCGAATAGTCCAAAGCAACAGTCGTTGTCCCAGCTGTCAATGTGCTGGGTGCTGGTAGCACACCACCCACTGAGGTTGCAGGTTCTGAGACTGCCGAATTCTGTGCCGTATGTGAGAAACCGAGCTCCAGGCTTGATGAGGTCGATGCACGGCGAGGTCTGGCAGGAGGTGCTGGTCCTGTGTACGAATGATCACTGTAATTGCTCTCACTAATGATGTAATGCAAAGGAAATGTAATATCGAGATGAATGTGTGTAGTAAATCCTAGAACTAACAGTACTAATAAATTAAACTCTCTTTAGGATAGATGCTTGTATCACTGAATGGAGGAAAACATTTATTTTTGGTGATAAAATGCTGCAATACGCATAATAATTATGAGACAGAGGTTTATAAAGAACTTTTTTATGGGATAAATTTTTCGATTTTTGCCTCAAAATCAACTTACTTCCCAATATCAAGAAACTGCAGTTTTTGAAGTAACACTAACAAGATACTGTTGTCCACTTCTGCTCCTCTATGATCACAGAGCACATGTAAACAATGAATAAAACAATAAAATTCATAAAAAAAACACCACTAAGTTATACACGAACTATTTGAGGGGATATACAAAAGAAACATAACAAATTTTTTGGTGGGCAGCAGTTTTGTAGTACCATGTTTTGTCACTAGGAGTGCACAGAGCGAACATTCCACAGTCAGTAAGAGGAGTGCCATTGCTGATGAAGGTCCGGACTACTTTCGGCAGAGTTTACAGTGACAACTGTTTCGTGTAATTATCGATTTTGCACTGGCTGATATTCATGAACAGCTTGCAGTGATGAAATTCTGCTTTTTGCTCAGAAAAAGTGGAACAGAAACTCTTGAAATGTTAAAAATGGCATACAAGGACAATGCTATGGAGACAACTCAAGTGTTTGCATAATTTTGCCATTTCATAAATGGTGAAATGTAAATTGATGACAAACCTTGTGTAATCCTCCCACAGCCCAAACACATGAAAATGTTGAAAAAATTGTGCAATCATCAATGAAGATCAACGACGGACCACTGAAGAAATTGTGGAGCTATCAGGAGTGACTTAGTGTTCAGTGCAGAGAATTGTGACAGAAGATTTGAAAATGAAAAGGGTGGCTGCTGAATTCATGCCACAATTGCCAACTGCTGAACTGAAACAAAGTCATGTGGAAGCACACTGTGCTGTGAAAGAAGTGAATGATACAAACATGTTTTCAAAAATCATCACAGGTGATGAAACATAGCGCTATGCTTATGATTCTGAATCGAAGCAACAATAAAACCAGTGGAGGACTTCAAGTTTGTCTCGCCCAAGAAAACTCATCAGGTGAAATCAAACATTAAAACATTGCTGAATTGTTTTTTTGATGTGAGAGGAGTCGTCAATTCAGAGTTTTTCCACAGGGTCAGATAGTTAACCAGGTTTTATACTTGGAAGTTTTGAAAAGATTGTGCAACAGGGTGCGGCAGAAGCAGCTTAATTTGTGGCAGCTGGGTGATTGGTTTTCCCATCTGGACAATGCCCCTGCTCCCACAGCCCTGTCTGTATGACAATTCTTGACCAAAAATGGTATGACTCCTGTCTCTCACCCCCTGTATAAACCCGACCATGCCCAATGCGACTTTTTGTTTTGTTTCCTAGAATGAAAAGAGACCTGAAAGCTTTTTGCTGATGCTGCTGAGGTGAAGGAAAGAGAAAACGAAGGAGGCACTGTCAAGTATCACAAAAGATGAATTCAAACAATGTTTTGAAAAACGGAATAAAAGATTAGACAAGTATATCAGTGCAAGTGGAAAGTATTTTGAAGGTAACTGAAGGTTTGTGCTTAAAATGTGAATAAAGAAGTTAAAAAAATAAGTTTAGTTTCTTTTGGGTACCTCCTCATATCAATTACAATTTAGTATCTGTAAGTGCCCAAACAAGATGCCACACACAACTCACCCGCAACCACAACAGTGGAACAGGAACTCGAACACTGACTGCCATCTGTTGTGGCAGGGGTTGCAGCACCTCCTCCTCCTCCACTACTGTTGGGAGATGTCTTCTGATGACTGCGCGTCAGACCAGAAGCCATGCCAGTATGGTCCGTCTCCTCTGAGCTCCCTAATGAAAACATCTGTTTACACAAATGTTGGATTACATCCTACTAAATGAATCTCTCCATAACTGTAATCAATAACAAATGAATATTACGGCGTGAAAAGGAAGCAGCAGAGTTTCTTCACTGGCATGGTTGCTTAAGGAAATGTGTGACAATACAGCACCAACTACAGCTCAAAATGTGCTGTGGTACTGCCATAAATAACAACGTACACTGATCCATTTTCTAAAATTATTGACATTAGAGTAATCACTTTTATTTTTACTGTCTGGAAATCTTACAATTCAGGTATTCAGGTGAAGCTTGCTATCACTTACACAGTGGGTAAAAAAAACTAAAAAAACTGCTAAGTCATGTGATATTACTGAAATCCCAAGAATATTAAGTGCCATATTCACTGAGACACAAAACTTTTCTTGTGCAGGGTATGGTAGAACACTGGATACATTTCTATTAAAATATTAAAGTTGAATAGATTCCCTTATTACTGCATAGTCTATCATGTACACCCTAAATTGGCACAATATAAACAAAAGTAACAGTAAATTCAAATAAGGTTTATTCTGCTGCTCAAAAAAAGGACTGTGCTCATTATAGTTTGTCATCTTGTTTACTACAACCATTAGTGTTAATTTTGTGGTAGCATAAGATTACATTGTAAATTATGACAAGATGGGTGTGTGCCATTTTTTATTCACTTCCATTCCTTTCAAAATGTAGCTTTCACATCTACTACTCTTAAAGAACTGGAATAAAGTTTTATAGCAGTATTATTTTCTTCGTAATACCAGAAAGATGAATGATGTATCTCTGATAACAATAAAACTATATTTTAACATTAATACCAACATGTAAATAACACATACATGTAAGTTGGAAAAAGATTAATCAAACAATTTGTAACAGTGTATCCCATTTACAATACAACTAAGACCAAAGTATCGAATATGCTGTTTTCTCAACAGAGAAACACAAGAACAGATTACTACAAAATGTAGAGATCTAACATCAATAAGACTCCATAATTTTTGGCATTGCCAGGCTGATAATCAATTGGCACATATGGTGGAAGGGACTGTGTACTTTCCATCATTAGAGCAACCAAAATCATAATCTGAGACACTAGGTTTGTTGCTGGATTTTCAGAACATTGATAGAGGCCCCTGGAAATGAGATACTGGAAAATTCGAAGTGCATGTACGATAAACGATTTTTGAAGTACATACAAAAATCAAATAAATTACCTATTGTGGCCATCTGTACACTTTCACCAATGGCAAGAACATTAAGTATACAGTAAACTGTATAGGCCACTAACAGGGTTAATCGGATGGTCTTTTTAACACTTTGTGAAGCACACTCTCTATCTTCTGATGAAGTTAAGTTCTCCAAAAGACAGGAGAATGTGTGCTTTCTGAAACATCACAGACGTCCTATGGACTGACATGATCATAATCTTGAGATTTTTTTATTTCATTTACACGATGGCATTAACATTCATTTGCATACCAATAAGGGTATTTAGGAAACTGTCTAAATAGATGAAAGCAACAAATTAGAGGAAATGTTACAAGTTAGTTTGAAACCACTGACTTCAATATTCTGTATCATGTTTGACGCATCCAAAAATGGCCTCAAGCTACAGTGAGCTTTGATGACACTAACAAGCAACTTCACTGCACAGAAAGATACAGATGACAACTCCAAGAAGTCATCATGTGGAAAAAGTCATCATTGTATTTCATACTTGGATGTGTGACATTGTCTACTGTGCACATGTCATTGCTAGTTGAAAACTTACCTAAGAAAGAACCCATTCCAATTCCCTGATCTTGTAGCTACCACTTTTCAACTGTTCCCATGGCTCAAAACAAAACTGGAGAGGCAATGGAAGGGATGGAGAAAATATTAGAACTAAAGGTATTTTAGAGAGAGTTTTAATCAGTGTTTTGGTTGTGGGAATTGATATGTGATTGCTATCTAGAAGGACTTTGAATGTTATGTTGAATGTTATGTTAAAGTGATGAAATATCATTTTTTTAAAATTGATTCCAGGAAAAGTTTTGAAACTACCTTATAAATATTACTAGAGCACTATTCCTCTAATGCATGGTCAATGGATTTACCTCTTGGTGGAGGTGAAGGCGGAGCATCAGAGTCGTCATCCCGGAGGTGCGCCAGAGCAAGCGACTCAACAGAAGGTGGTGCAGTAGGAGTCAGAAGAGGAGCAGGGGGTGACGTGATCATGATTTCACCCTCCAACTCATCTTCACTTTCATCAAGACTATGTACACGATCTGACACAATTCCTGATGTTGTGTTGGAGGAGGTATTGCTGATGACAGAGGTGCGTTGATCTGCTTTGCACGTACCCGCACTCACCCAGTCACGAAATCTCTTGCGTTCTGCATTAAGAAGGAATACCTTTATATCACATTGACACGTTTTATTGTCATAAAGCTTTATTTTTGACGAAAGTGCCTTTATCAGCTCTCAATAAATTATTTTGAACACAGTCTGCAGACTAGTGAACATCTCTGCGTTTGATAATTAGAAAATGTTTAAAAGAAGACTTACTAAATATACAAAAACTGAATAAGAAATTCACCCTCCATGTGCTGTACTCATCTATTTACAATCAGCTTCAGTGTCACAAATAATGGGAGGGATACCACACTAAAAGGGAGCTTTACGCAACTATTGCATAATGCAAAAGCGTAGTTAGTTAGTTGTACATTCCAATGTTCACTTTTACACAATATAGGCATACTTTAATAATGTGAATATTTATTTATTCAGTGTGTAAATACAGCTACATGCTGATCACGTACAGATAAATCAACACAACACAAAACAATATTTAATTTAATAACACAGTTAAGAATATAACACTTTGACACTCAACAAACTACAATTTTCTAAATAAAAGTTCATCAATCGAATAGGTGTTACCCAGAAGGAACATTTACAGCAGCATAACACAAAATTCCTTGAAAGTTGCTTTTACAAAATACTGCCTTGCATTTTCTGGCACACTTCTTGGCCCAATTATCTTTACTAATTTAAAAAATAGTTATTAAAAATATTTGAAATACCTACAACCCATGAATTAGCTTGTAACCTATCCATTCAAAGCAATATAGATGTCACAATTAACTTCTATTATCTGAATCATTAATATCAGACATAACTGAATATTTCTAGATGTTTTAATAACTTTTCTTAATTATACTGAGCAATTTTTTATGTACGTGATTAAACATGATCTTTATTTGGTCTTATTAACATAGAAATTTCCCTTTCAAATCTCACTGGTAAACTATTTTTTCATGGTTTTTTAATGTTCTTTCTTATCAGTTTACTGGAAAGTTATTCTCAAATAATGACACAAACTTATAGCTGAACCTGTTAAATTTAACACTGGGATTTTTAGCTATAAATTTCATCCTTGTCCAGCTGCTTCACATTATTTGTAATACGCTGTATATCTGACCCATAAACTCAACAGAAGAAAATAAATGCAATTATCTACTGCCTTTGCTAGTGGGAAGATGAAGTCTACATTAAAATTAAGTATTCACTTTTGGATTGAGATTTTACTGCATAATTGAATCTCAATGTAGACAAGTGTAATGTGCTGCGAATACATAGAAAGAAAGATCCCTTACCATTTAGCTACAAAATAGCAGGTCAGCAACTGGAAGCAGTTAATTCCATAAATTATCTGGGACTACGCATTAGGAGTGATTTAAAATGGAATGATCATATAAAGTTGATCGTTGGTAAAGCAGATGCCAGACTGAGATTCATTGGAAGAATCCTAAGGAAATGCAATCCGAAAACAAAGGAAGTAGGTTACAGTACGCTTGTTCGCCCACTACTTGAATACTGCTCAGCGGTGTGGGATCCGTACCAGATAGGGTTGATAGAAGAGATAGAGAAGATCCAACGGAGAGCAGCGCGCTTCATTACAGGATCATTTAGTAATCGCGAAAGCGTTATGGAGATGATAGATAAACTCCAGTGGAAGACTCTGCAAGAGAGACGCTCAGTAGCTCGGTACGGGCTTTTGTTAAAGTTTCGAGAACATACCTTCACCGAAGAGTCCAGCAGTATATTGCTCCCTCCTACGTATATCTCGCAAAGAGGCCATGAGGATAAAATCAGAGAGATTAGAGCCCACACAGAAGCATACAGACAATCCTTTTTTCCACGAACAATATGAGACTGGAATAGAAGGGAGAACCGATAGAGGTACTCGGGGTACCCTCCGCCATACACCGTCAGGTGGCTTGCGGAGTATGGATGTAGATGTAGATGTAGATGTAGATAATTTGATCTTGTTATAATAAGTCACTGGGACTGTCACATCAACAAAGCTCTCCAATGAGCAACAGCACAAAATGTGGAGTGTCACTTTGTCCCATAAATTAAAGATTCCTGAGTAATTATCCACACACTTTCTACAACAACCACTGATTTTCATGTACATCTATTTTTGACTTTCCATGGTCATACCTGAACAAAACAACAATTTATCTTTACTTTTGATATCCCTGAGGAAAAAGAAGAGCCGGCTGTTTCCACATTACTTCATGATTATATTCACAATGCTTTGTACCAATGAGACAACACAACACCAAAAATTATTGCTACCTATTAATTTGTCTGAATGTATTTGATTTGAATAATATATACAATAACACATACTGGCAGTGAAGCAAATGGAAATTCTAACTAATATTTCTGTAAACTGGTTGAAAACTATAAGAAAACCAGTTGATAAGACAGATTTCAGATGGAGAAAAGATTTTGCTTTTTACTTCAATATGAGCAAGTACTTTCCACTTTTGGAAAGGTCCTAAAAATTACACAACATAATTATTCTTTTTTGTTTTATTTCTTAAGGAATTCTTCAATAAGAAATCGTTACAGCAAGGAGTGACAGAAGAATCCAGGAATATTATTCTTTGTGAAAGAGTTCAAGAGATATGAAGGGTTCACATAATGATACACTATTACATGTGTACTGATATGAAAAGAAACAAGCATATTTATTTTTCTGCAAACATGATGACAGCTGAAAAGTTTTGTTGGTCCTTGATAATTAGTAGGATATGCAGCCTTACCTTCTTCTTCTTTCCGCCGCACCTCTGACAGCCGTGGTTGTATTGCCATACTAAATTGATGTGTTGTACGGCATAGGAACAGCAAGTGTTTACTCTTCTCATCACTGCTGGTGTAATATGTAAACTTTTCTCCAGATGTTGGCCAGTTTAGAGCTCGGATTTCGAATTTTTTACGCTAAAATATGTGTCTTATTAGTAAATATTTAATACATTGTGCAACATAGGACATTAAAATAATAATGGAGTAAATCAACAGTGAATCAATACTGATAATGAATTCGTGTAATATTTTCATGTATTTTTTAACAAAATAATAATGACCCTTTTACAAATAAATGAATAAATAAAAGATACAACTAGTTTACACAGGCCAAAACATTTTAAGAACATCTATTACGAAAAATCTGTCACGTTTCTGAGGTTTCAGCAGCCAGAGACTGGTCATTCATGTGTGAGTTGCATTTGCGTGAGTGTGTGTGTGTGTGTATATGCTGTCTATTTATGATGAAGGCCTTTGTGGTTGAAAGCTTGTCTTCTGACAGTCTTTTTGTTTTACCTATCTGTGACTCAGAATCTCCGCTATACAGTAAGTAGCAACTATCCTTTTCATAATATTGTCATTTGTTTGCTTGTGTCTACACTGTGTCTGCTTATGGGAAGATGGGTTTTCAGTAAGAAAATCACTATTTAATTTTCAAAAAGGAAAGTGAAATAGAAGTGATGCATTGTAGAGATGGTCTGTAAGGTCTGAGTTTAGTTACCCACTACTTCAAAAAATTCTAAGAAAAGTTTGAACGAAATGTAATACCATTTCGAGATAATAACTCAGGCAGACATTAAAGAAGCTTAGATTTGTCGGGTTGTAAATTGGGTTAAACTGAAGCTCAAATTTGATTCAGTATTTAAAAATATGACAGATGTTAGTTTTTAAATATACCCCCCTCTGCCCCCCCCCCACCCCACACACACACACACACACATTTTCATCATGATAAAGAAATTCCACTGTAGTCCTTTAGTGTTCTGAATACTCTGATGCAGCATATTTATAATCACGGACATACATATTAAATCCTAATAAAATATAACTGACTCTTGTGCTATGTATCTATCAAATCAATGAAAACTGTTTAATTTCTGGAAACACTGAATCACAACTGTTTTGAATACATTTATGTCAGTCAGAAATGTACAATATAAAACTGAACTGCATGGCTGCTAGAACTTGTTTTTAGCTAACATCTCACAAGTTACCGCCATTACTTCACTACACCGATGTATCACTGTCATATGTACAAGCAATGCATATAAACAATCTAAGGGACAAATAAAAATGAAAAGACTATATCATGAAATGAAATGTGTACATTTCTATGTGAACATGTATGTGCACACACAAGTAAATCATTCTGCTACGCTGTATACCATACAAAATTACAGGCAGTAGTTACTTACATCAAAACACAGTTTTCCTATATTATTCCACAAGAATGTTGCCGTCAATGTCTTTGCAGAGATTTCCTGTAAGCAAGAAACCAAATTTGATTTCTCACAGTAGAGAACAATAAGAAATGTTTTGGACAGTTATTAGACAAATGTGGTAAAAGTGAACTGCTTAATCACCTTGTAACACAAACCTACTATTTTTAAGAATTTCATGTTGTAACTAAACTGTGGAGACAGCAATACACTAAACTAAAACTATAGTAGAACACAGATTGAATAGCCATCAATGGGAACATTGGTTAACCAAAAGCATTCTAGTCAGCTATAGCACTTTTCCCCACCCTGCCAACCAACATGTATGACAATGCTCACATGCCCACCCAGCTAGCCGCATGGTCTAACACACTGCTTCCCAGGCGGGAAGGCGTTCATGTCCCCAGCACTAATCCACCCGGCCGATTAGTGTTGAGGTGTGGTGTGCCGGCCAGCCTCTGGATGGTTTTTAAGGTGGTTTTCTGTCTACCTCGGCGAATGTTGGTTGCTTCCCCCTATTCTGCCTCAGTTACACTGTGTCAGCGATTGCTGTGCAAACACCATTTCCAAGTACACATACACCATAATTTCTCTACCACGGAAACAGCTGGGGTTACAGTCAACTGGTAGGAGACATTCCTGGGGAGGGCCGAACCGCACAGTAACACTGGGTTCAGTGTGGGCCGGCAGTGGGATGGGTGACTGCTGTGGCCTGTTGTGAGGCTGTGAACCACTGAGGGTTATGGCAGGATAAAGCCTCTCCATCATTTCCAGGTCCCCAGTTTAATACATACATACAAGCTCACATCATCAGTTGTGTGTGAAGCATCACTTGTGAAAGATGGTATTGTAGATGTTTTACTGGTTGCAATGGGACTGAAATCATTGTCAGTGTCAGTGTCATCAATGAACAAGACCATTGCAATGAGGCAGAGCCTAGTAACAAAGGGCCCATCCACTGAAAATGCTTTCCACTGTCTCGAGAAAGCTATAAAGCTGTTAGAACAACAAGAATAATGTGATCCAACTGCAGTCCTTCACAAGTAAGTGAGATTTAATGAAAAAAATATGCCTAAGTTCTGAAATAATAGAAAATGTTGGACTTATTTTCTGCAATTTTAATGACTTTTAATCTTATTTGACGTGTCTATTTTTGAAACATATGATAAAAGTTACATACAGTTTTGCACTTAAAGCACTGTTTCTCTGTTGCATACTGCTCCTATGAAACATACTATTACTGGTTATCCAAAAATACCTTCAATCTCTAATTGTTTTGGATGATCCATGCTCTACTATTCAATAAAACAAATGTAGATGAAATTTGATTCAGTAGGCAGCATTACACAAAGAAAATAAATGAGAAAATCTTAAATATTTTCAAACATATGAATTTTGAGAATGATAGAAGCAAGACATGGTCAAAAATTCCTGGAGAGCCCTTCATATTTATTCTTATATCATTATGTAGACGAAAGAGAAAGAATGATTGGGGGAGGGGGGGGACATTTGTTAAAGATTCTCATCATAATAAATTAATACCTTTCTTGCAACTTCAATTTCAGTCTGGTATTTACACGAAGTTTTCTTATTTGATCAGATGATTTAATTGAATATTACAAGACCAATATATTGGTTGATCTCATTGCTTTATATTTTGCCTAGGCAGTCGAGACTAAGTAGACAAATACTTGTCCAGCTGTTTTCATAGTACTGTAATAGTGAAAAATTATTTCTGGCTAGAATTACATATGAAATTACTGTACATGAAATTAAATAATTGCATTTAAGATTTCTTGGACACTCACCAATCTAGAAAACTTTTTCTTCCAAAATTCACAAACAGCAATACCTAATGCAGTATTATTTTACAAGTACTATTTTCCCCATAGGATCACATGTATACTGTTGTTAACGCTATACTTTTATTGATGTTGTTAACATTATAATCAAATATTAAATACATGTGATGAATGGCAATAATAACATTTTTCATTCTTTTGCAATAAGTAGATTATCTCACACACAAAAGATTCATCCTTGGTTTGTTCTCTTGCAAAACAACATGAGCCATGGACTTGTGCTAAAACTTTTTTAGAAACTCTTCGCCAACACTGGAATACCTGCTGTAGTATTATAACAACAAGCACAATTTCTTATACTTGGTTCATGAATACATTCTGTTAATGGCATAATTTTATTGATTTTGTTGGCATATGTCTCTGCAATGCTCAGTAATTAACTGTACACCATATTAACAACATTCTTACTAATGGTCAAAATGACTGTGTACCTCATAAATCTGAATGCCTTTGGCTGTAATGGCAAGCCAGACAGTGCCAGGGCCCTGCTCATTCTTCTTATATCGAAGGCGGTAGAGGTGCGAATTGTGTGTAAGTGGTGAGACCTCTGTCGAGGAGGCCTCACGAATGTACAGCAACTCCGCCCGTGCTCGTCCCATTCCACGGTTGTCGCGATGTAGAGTGGGAACTGTTTGCACGAGTTGCTGCTCCGAATTCTCCACCATCTGTAAGACCGAAGTGGTGTCAAGTAAACATTCTAAATTATGAACCTACCAATGAATTATCATTTTATCACCTGCTTGTTGCAAGAATGTGTCTAGCAAAGTAAAATACGGGATTTTTCAGAACCCCACTGATAACTTAGAGGGTCAGCTAACAACATTTAAATCATGTTTCATTAAGGAACATATTCTCTTTTATGTATATATATGATGTACACATTCTAAGGTTGAATAATAACAATTCTACACAAATTATATTTTAGAAATAAATTTAGAACAATTGCTCAAAACAGACCATCCTGAACCTCATTACATGTCTGGTATTTTGGTATCTTGATCACACTGTAGCTCGCATGTTTACTCTAACTTAATATATCTTGATTATTTTTTTGTATCATGTAAGGAGTGTGGAATACATAACTGCCACCAGAGATGAGTTAATTGCTCAAATCAGTTATGTGTTTCACAATCCAGAAGAGAATCAGGGAATGCTCAGCAGTCATTACTGAGAAAATTTGAAGCACATAATTTATTTACAATTGTTGTTATTCATTTTTGGAACCTTAAGGATGTCTCATGCACATAACTCACAAATGGTGGACTAAAAAGTGCATATTACTTAACAATGAAAAAAAAATGGCAACAGCAAAGTATTGGTGATGTGGCTAGGGCATCCAAAACCTAAGAGTAATACTACTGTTTATAAAAATTATAAATGCCATAAAAAGATTTCAAGCAACTTATGCAGATTTAAAATTCATGTAAGTGAAACAAAACAAAAGTCTTGATATGACTGATCACAGAAGGATACTAACTCTCAGAAACAGGGATTGCTTAACTCATTACTTACTTATTATTTTATTTTGTCAACCTTTTTACATTAATGTGATATCCTGAATGATAAATTAAAGAAAAAGCTGCTTTGAAAAATTTCAGTTATTAGTACAAAAACTATAGACCACCCCACTTTTGGGACATTGGCAAAATTAGCTATCAAAAACGCAGTATTACTGTCAGTGGGAAAAAAAGAGAGAGAGAGAGAGAGAGAGAGAGAGAGAGAGAGAGAGAGAGAGAGAGAGAAGAAGAAGAAGTAAGAAGTAAGAAACATCATGGACAAAACAGAAACACTGTTTCTGATATTACAAAGTGTCTATTCAGTATGAAGTGAAATAAAACACTTGTTATGGACACCAACAGTGCACCCATCATACATTTGTGTTGCTTTTTTTCTTGCAGTATGCACATCTATTCTCTGTTTTACTTGGCACAGCAAAGTGGTTTCCTCGATCTAGCCACCAGTCTTCCTACCAGTCTGCTTACTTGTGGTCTTGTGTGTTTAAGTGCAAATCCTGTTTTCTAGGTAAGGTATATCACTACTCTCCTTCGGACATCGAAAAGTGAAACCTTCACATTTCTATAAGCGATTTGTTAAGCATGCATTGTATTCTTCAATGATACGTGGCTTTCTAACAGACATTTTCTTTTCTTTACCTGTGAGTAACTCAAAGGAGTAATAGTACTGGTTTTTTGTCCCTCTATTTCACCACCAGAATTTCATTCTCTTTGTCAAACATGTAGTCACAGAATATTTGTCCACCTTTTTTTTTATTATTATCAACCAAGGGGCATGCATCAGTTTGCATCTTTCTTTTGTTCCAGTAGCTTTCATTTTCCTCTTTCCATTGTGATGAGTGTGTCAACACTGGTGAAAAAGTTGTCAAAGAAAAGTTTTGGATACTCGGTTTCTAAAATGATGAAGATTAGCTCATTTATTGACTTTTGCACCTAAAGCCTCCTGTTTGTTGTGTCTTGCCACAGTATGGTGAAAAATTATAAAGGAAGCCAGTGGAACTCATAAGATATCAAATTTTATATATTACTTTGATAGGCTTTCCCTCCAGAAACATCTTATCTGAATTTTTGCCATAATAATGTACTATCTTTCAATTAATTGATATTCTGAAGGGAATAAATCAAATTACTTCTTCAGCATTTCAAACTACAGTCCCAGTTTGTACTTGGAACTGTCATTCAGGTGAATGAATTTCTTTATTTCCTGAAACCTATTTCTTGGCACAGAGTTGAAGAATACCGAAAAAACAGTATTGTAGCCTGTTCCCAACACGTATTCTCATGGCGAAGCTTAGGATACTCACCTAGCAGGAATATGGCACTAAAGAACCTTAGTTCTTTTTTAGTTAGAAGAAAATTTATGTTGTTATGTTGGCAAGTCTAGATGTTGCTTCGTTCTATGATAGTATTCACTAGTCCTCAACCTGTGACACTGTCTCATTTGCATATTTTCACTTCATGTCCTTACGCTTTGCTTCACTTAGCTCCTGGTGGTAAATCACCAACATTAGCTGCATCCCTGCTGGTTATAAGTTCTAAAGTACCTCTAATATTTGTACAATGTAATTTTCGTTGACTCCATCTGTTATTTCATCTGCACTCGATGACATAGTTACCAATCCTAAGTCATCGGCCTTATCATCATTCCCTTCGTAGCTCCCCAGTTCTGCTGGAGATTCTTCAGCAGTAAGACCAGACAACATGTTTTTACCTACTGGAATTGTAAAATGTGAAAGGGAATATTACACTGTACTATTTAACCCTGGAGAAAATCTCACTAACCCCATCAGATCGCAACAGTCTAAATAGTAATTTTTGTGTATAACACGTGTGTACAGTGACACAGCATATCAACAAAGGAGTGATAATGTAACATGCCATAGCCCCTTTATTGGGATGTAATAACTTCAGGAAATCAGAAATACACTGAATATATCAATGAAAACAATCAATTATTGACAAAATAATATAATATTGTTAAAATAATGTATATATGACAAACCAGAAATATAGTGAATGTTACATGGACAGCTGTGTGTCCATAACAAACACATCTGGACAACTAAATCACAATTCATTGTGGTACAAAAACTATCAGCGACCATACAGTGCAGCCAAGTGTGAAAAAAATTAATTCCTTTTCTACAATAAACTAAGTAGAGAAATTTTATTTATTTTCAACTTGCAGGCATTACAGCATCAATTCAATTGTTAGATATAACAATCAAAGCTAAAAGTTTCATTGCTTAGGTGGAAACAAAATAAAGGACACATTTCCCGAAAAAGAGAGAATGGCAAATAATGGAAAAAAAGAGAAGACAATGGTGAAGAGGACATCAGAGTTTGCAAGTTGATAAAGGGATAATATGCTTCAACCACAGGAGAAGAAGTAAAGGAGAGAAGCATATCAAACAAGAAAATTCACCAGACGTGTCAACAAGCTTTGACACAGAGCCTTTTCACAAAAGACCAATGTTACCTGCTTCGGGAAGTATTCTGCTGCGCCGAAGTAGGCGCCCGTGTGCTGCTGTGGGTTGTAATCGCCGAGGTCCGCCTGCAGGGCGAGCCCCGCCAGCAGGTAGAGCAGCTCCTCACTGGCGCAGGCATGCAGCAGGCCGCGGGACACCACATTGTGGCGCAGCTGCAGGTAGTAATGGTGACGAGTCTCCTCATCCCTGCAGACAGTGTCACAGTGCCGCTCAAAGCCTCTGCTCCGATGTGAACGTTAATTTACTAACAGTCATAACAACTCTTGATTTATCCTTCTTCTGCTCATATGTAACGTATTCCACCTGTTGAAGTATACCTGCAGCACCTGTTGATTAGCTCCTTTTCTGTAACCTCAGAGATACTAAGGACATATGGGAATGGCAATCATTCTACCACAAGGCAGTAATATCTATGGAGTGGGCATACAAAGGCACAGAACAGAGTTTCTGTTGCCAATATGCACAGCTTCCTGGGTCATATGAATGTGGTATTTACTTACGAAACATAGCTGTTACTCCTCACAAATATTTCAGTTTGCGTCCATAGCAGTACTGATTATTCACCACTGTATCAGTAATAAATAAATGTGTAAAAACAGGATAAAGATGGGTAATATTAAAGTTTCTGTCTTAGTAAAATGTAAGCAGATATCATTGCACTTAAATTGTGTCACAATACCAGTCAGATGTTGGCGACATATGCAGTATGCTATTCTCACATCTTTCACATTCCTATCCTATGCAATCTACAAAGAAGATTACTTACAAAACACACAAGTATGTGGGACCCATACGAAACAGGATTAACAGAGGATATTGAACATATTCACAGAAGGTCAACATGTATAGTCACATTTTGTTAGACTCGTGAGAGAGTGTTCTGTAAATCTGAAAGAAATTGAACTGACAGGTGCATTAGGATACATGCCAAATATCCTGTGAAACCCTACTTTCAGTGTTTCAATCACTAATGTTCAGTTAAGAATCTAACATTACATCACTCCTGTAATGACTGCTAAGACAAGATTAGAATAATTACAAGCACAAAGACATTTAAGCAGTCGTTCTTCCCAGACTCCATGTGTGTTTGGAACGGGAAAAAATCTTAATATGTGGTACAATGGGAAATAGGTATTGACAGGTACTTGAAAAATATGGATATTTTACATAATACAAATACATTATTACATTAAAAACATACATTACATATAATATTACATAATTTTGGACACGCGAGTCACATACATGATGAGTGTCTTACATTTTAACTACAATGATGTATCTCCTACATTGACATCCATTTTCTAATGGTCTTTATAACGATAAATATTTTTTAGGCAGTGATCAATGCACACCCATCCTCTTGCTCTTCTCCAGGCTACATAAAAACTTTGGGTTCTATGGAGGTGGTGAGTGAGAGGGGCAGGGGAGAGGGAACCAGATCCATAAAAAATAATCTTGTACACTTCTTACAAACAGTAATTGAATATAAGACAGAAAACAGTAAATATATGTAAACAAGTGCACATAATTTTTATTTCCTCTTTGAATTTCTAATGATTTCAGATACTCGCAGAAACAAGAATTTCTGAATGCCTCGAATTACACATTACTGCAGTCTAAGGTTCTTTATATTTTCAATACCCCAGGTTGCATTCTTTCACTTGCAATAACTGGAAATTAGATGGTTTACCTCTTCTATCATAATAAAAGAAGTATGGCACAGTAATAATTATTTTTGCACATGTTACAATATGGAAATTGGCAACAGGGTTGGTCATTCTGTCTGACCTATCTTAGCATGCTTTGGTACTGTAGAAAGTGCTTTTTGAGAGTGGGGTAACTCATATTCCACAGTTTACATTATGAGTTTTCCTCCTTTATAACATACGATCTCTAAGTACAATTGTAAAGGCTACAGACTTCCCACTAAGTATCTAAGAAACTAATTTGTTGCCCTCTTAATCACAAATACCATACAGTTAGATACAAGTGTATGCTTCCATAATTAGCCTTTAGTAAAACATTTTCTGGCTCCATGGTATTAACCAATGTTCTGCCCACTGTCAACAGTGGTTGAAAAGCAGTCAGTATTACAACACAATGACAGTCAAACACCCAGAAAAGTGTTATTGAAAAACGAATAAGCTATAAATAGTTCCACATTTTCAAGAGCTTTTATGTGTGATAAGATTTAGAGAATATGATATGTGAATAAATGAAATTTCCCCTGTCTAGCTACCAGTTCATAAAGCTTCTTCTTGGTCCAACTGAAGAAGGAAACTGTAACAATCTTTAATACTCCCGCATTCTTTCTTTTTCAATAATGTCTAGATGAGTTGAATGCACACCTGTGTCTCACCACTACATCATCTAAAATAGAATACAAAACATTCTTTTTTTCTTATTATTTTAACATCCTTTCACAACCACATTAATTTTGTCTAGTATGGATGAAATATACTACAAATGAAATAGTATTAGATGGTGCCTTAATTTCTTATTGCTGTTCATTCATTGATTCATTCACGGAGTCCAGTAGATCTCTTTCTGAAAGAGAACCTCCATGGACGTGAAATAAGTCAAGGTCTACATTAAGAAAGTTAAGTAGCTAGAAGCTAGATGAAATTACATTAATAATTCCAATTATTGTCGAACTACTATAAACGACTTGCGGTTACTTGAACTAAATTTAGCACAGTAAAATAATTAGGAAAGACGCTACTTTGAAAAAGTTGTTGTGTCCTCAAGTTATTTCAAATAGTTGTTATTTATTACCTACATAGTATTGCTAGCTAAATAAATATATATTTATCATGGGGCATCAGAAATGAGACCTGTTTACAAAGCACGTTACCGAGCGAGGTGGCGCAGTGGTTAGCACACTGGGCTCGCATTCGGGAAGACGACGGTTCAATCCCGCGTCCGGCCATCCTTATTTACGTTTTCCGTGATTTCCCTAAATCGCTCTAGGCAAATGCCGGGATGGTTCCTTTGAAAGGGCATGGCCGACTTTCTTCCCTTATCCGATGAGACCGATGACCTCGCAGTTTGGTTGGTTGGTTGGTTGTTTTGGGGAGGAGACCAGACAGCGAGGTCATCGGTCTCATCGTATTAGGGAAGGACGGGGAAGGAAGTCGGCCGTGCCCTTTGAAAGGAACCATCCCGGCATTTGCCTGGAGCGATTTAGGGAAATCACGGAAAACCTAAATCAGGATGGCCGGACGCGGGATTGAACCGTCGTCCTCCCGAATGCGAGTCCAGTGTCTAACCACTGCGCCACCTCGCTCGGTCGCAGTTTGGTCTCTTCCCCCTAAAAACCCAACAAAGCACGTTACCACTTTTCACGTTGAGAACAGGAATCTTCGATATTCAAATCTAAAAGGTGTTTCCATAATAATGACAAAACTGTCACGGACTACAAACCTGAGATCACAGTCTCTTACGTCACTGGAAAATATGTCTATACCTCTACATTCATTGGTATGTTATACATTCTGTCCAAAACCAGTCATAAGAATCTACGCAACTTCATTTCGGATCATTTACTTTTAATACGGATGTATGCTCCGTGCAATATTCCTAACCCTGACTCATTCAAAATCTCTGAGCAGTTTCGTTGATGGGATCTATCGAACATGTTTTATAAACAGCGCTTAATGTCTAAAATGCTGCCAACTCAACTCATTAATTTTATAAGGTTTAATTACCTGAGCAACAATGGACTGTCCACGTAGAACTGGACTCTGAAGTACAACACGAGGGAGGGTCTTCCATTGCCGTCCAAACCCTGTAAAATCAGACAAATTGCAAGTAATAAATGTCATGCAACACAACACTGCTTAAAAAATAAAAGTTTCATATTTTTACAAGCGTATATATTTGGGATTCATGATCCTTCAAGGTTTTTCAAATAGGTACTAAACCTTCACATAGGAAATCGTTTTTAATTAAATCAGAAAAATTTATGACCAACGACTGGCGTACGTCTACTGCAGGAACGTACAACGGAAGTCAAAAAAACGGATTTTTTTCGAATTGTGTTAAACTGCCAGAAGAACTTGCATATCACACTACACCAAATAAGCAAAGAATCTGGAGGGAAGGTATAATTCACGCTGTACCATCCATCATTGGTCTGGAACGTTATTTCATTGTCACTTCTGATTTTTCTTATTGTCAAACATGCTTCTACATCTTCTTTAAAGAACTACGGTCTAAATATCGTTATTATTAATTGCAGATTAAGTTCGAAATGAATCGCTCGAAATACAACAACAGAAACATTATCACGCATTCCGAAGATTTCTGTTGCTTGGAATCGGTCGTGGAGTAACAGTAATTAGCTGTAATGTGCAAAGAGGTCGGTTTGGTAGAGATGAGGACGGCTTGCTGGTTTAGCGAGTATACAGCCCGAGAGCACTGCAATCAACGGCTACGCTAATTAATTTCAGAGACGGCCGTGACCTTCTAGCGCGCAAGCCTCAGCCGGATGCCAGAACGTTCCGAGCATTGCTCAACATGCGCGGCATTTTCAGAGTTTTAGTTTTGTAATACCGGTACATCAAGTTACAGCAAAGAGATAGAAATTCATTCTAATGATACGTCTGCGCCACAGCTATGATTTTGTAACTTCCATTAAAACAATAGCTTCAAGAAAGAACTTAGCAATGAAGCGAACAACGAAATATTCTTGCCTTCTTTCTCCAGCGGGAGAATAACGGAACAGTTACAAGACGCTTTTGTCATTCATTTGTTGCAATTGCTGTAAAATATGTTTTGTAAAGAAGCTTGACTTCGCTGTTAAGTCAAACGTATCGATGGGCTCATTAGTGAAAAGCTTTAAGAGGTATTTCCTGTAGACAAAGGAGACAATTTTCTACAACTATTATGGCTGAAGATTAGACCGTATCAGGCACGTCCTCGAAGTACTTTTGAGTCAAAAAGTGTTTTGTGGCCGCAGTCAGATGCAAGTGATTCAATTTGATCGCATTTTGGTGGCTCTTCAATATCGCTGTTTTTTTTATTCAACAATCAATAATTTAGCTTCATAAAGCCTTTCCATAACAGAAAAATCCGAGATGGTTAAAGGGAATTATGAAAATAAAGGTTCTGTTAGTTCTGTTTTAAATGTTTTTGTTCCAGTCTTTGATCACAACATCAATTCTTTCGACGATGACCGGTTTCAATCAGTAATGACCATCCTCAGATCTTTTCTACACCATGTCCTGAGGATGGTCATCACTGACTGAAATCGGCCATGGTCGAAAGAACTGATATTGTGATCAAAGACTGGAATAAAAAACACTTGACAGTATTGGATCACTGTTCATATACGTGACTATGTCGCAGCTGGTGAATTCTGTTTTAAAACCCTCCTGAAACACTGCAAATGAACTTAATTTAGGGTCACAATATTTCGAGTCGAGTTAGGGTTTCCTGGTCATGTTCGACCAATTACTCTATACACCAGCCCGGCCTTCGTTAGGCTTTTTATCGATGAAGTTGAGAACTCACAATTAAGGCCTCTTTCAAACTAACGACATACGCGTCAGGTATGCGAAATTACTGAAATTGGCAGAAGTGGGCTTAAATGAGAAATGTCAATACTTAAAAACATATTATTGTTATTTCTTTGTGAGTCTAACTGAAATGACCAAAGTTACTGACTACTCGTTTTCCGTCCTAGAAGAATAGATGCTTGTTTATTTAGTTAAATGAATAACTTTTAGTTTATTTTGACACAATACTAACAGAGCAGAGTGAGCAATTAAGAAGACTAGGTACTCAACTGATATGAGAATTGCTACGATATTATTGCTGTTAGTGTTTTTTAGTTGAAGCATCTTTAAGGTTGATCTCGCAAAAAACTGACTGTCACTGATTATTAATATACGATTGAAAATACCCAATTCTCCCTATTTGCCCGGCTAAATACGAGGGTTGTCCAGAAAGTAAGTTCCGATCGGTCGCTAAATGGAAACCACAGTGAAAATCAGAAACATTTTATTTGCAAGAGTTAGATACACTTTCCAGATACTACTCTCCATAGTCGCCGCTCCGATTTAAGACATTTGTCGGAGCGTTATACCATCGTCATAGAAGGCAGCCGCCTGTGCTTCCCGATAATTCTCTACGCTGGTCTACAGCGTGTAGCCTGCGCCCAAGTGTTGTGTTCGCATCCAGCGTTTCATGTGAACAGAGATGATACTCAGGGCGAGCCAATTAGGGTTGTGTTGTGGGTGATCGAACACTTCCCATCGAAAAGGCTGCAGGAGCGTCTTCACAGCGCCTGCATAGTGCGGCCGAGAACTGCCACGAAGAAGGAAGTGCGTGGCAGTTGTGTTAGGTGGGCTGCATTCATTAAGGCGAAGCCTCTCAGTGGGCCCTCCTACTTGGCTGGAGACATCGTTGTTCTAGGCACCTTTACTGGCTCACAGTGCGCTCACAACTGAAAAGATATTGATGCGATCGACGGTCATACTAGAGACAATACCCAGCACATCTGTGAGAATCTTCATCGGGTTTTCACCACTTTTTGGACTACCCTCGTACAACGTCCATTTTTAGACGTGATAACCCTAAGTGGGGTATCAGATCAGTCCTCTTTCTACTTCTGCTAAATGAGACGAATGGGGAATCATTTTAGCGACGATTGTTGTAGCCCAGAGCCTGGGAGCGGACATCTTGGAAACGGCGAAGCTGGTCAGCTGTTCTGGTGCTACTGTCGTGAGCAAGTGTGGAAAGTGGGTGAAGCATTCTGAAACCACGAGTAGGCGACAAGGAGTTGGATGTCCATATCTGACCACAGAACATGGGAATCGGTAGCTCGCCCGCTCTCTAAAGCAGAGTAGGCGGCGATTTGCGGCAGATCTGACGTCAGAGTACAGTGCTGGAGCAGGTACAAGTGTTTTGGAGCACACAGATCAGCTCATAGTGATGAACATGGTGTTCCGCAGCAGAGGACACCTGCATGTTCCCATACTGACCCAACAACACCGTCACTTACGATTACAGTGGGCACGGGGTCTCCGAGATTGGACCGCGGATCAATGGAATCGTGTCACCTGGTCGCACGAATACCGTTTCTGTTATACCAGGTCGATGGTCGTGTACAGATACGCTGTCACCCAGGCGAACGGCTTGCCGAAACGTGCAGCACACCGAGGACGCAAGATGGTGGGAGCAGTATTATGTTATGGCGTACACTCACACGGGCTACCGTGGGACCTGCGTTAGCAATCGAAGGCACCGTGACAGCATGGACTATGTGAACATGACTAGGGACACCTGTAACCCCTTACGCTCGATGTCACCCGCAACAGCTATAACCCATATTCCAGCAGGATAGCTGGCCGCGTCACAAGGCCAGACTCGTGCTGCAATGGCTTGAGAAGCGTTATAGCGCACTCACGTTGCTGTCTTGACCGTAAATTGGCTTATCTGAAACTCAAATGGGACGCTATCGGGTGTCAACTCCGCGCCCACAAACCAACTGCCCATAAATTACAGGAAGTGTTTGAGCAAAGCGTAGACATATGGTGCCAAAACCACTGGAAACCTATCACGTACTTATCAAATCCATTGCATGTAGAGTCACTGCTGAACTGCGTTCCAGATGTGGACCAACATGCTTTTAATTAGGTGGTCATAATGTTTTGGCTCATAGTGTATATTCCTCTGAACGAGCATTCATTTCTCTTAATATTCTCTTTGCGGTCCATACGCGAAATGTACAGGGTGTCCGAAAAGACTTTCCCTGATTACATAAATTGATAACTCAGGCTAGAAGTAAGATACAAATATGAAACTTGTGTCGAATTGTTTACTACTATCAAAGTTTTTTTCTGTTTTAGGTTCGCAGTACGTAAGTAGTGGATAAGGTGCAGTGCCCAAGAAGACATGTTAACCAATCAGGAGAAGGCGCAGTGTGTCCTGTGGTACCATGAGACACGATCACCAACCACTGTGCAGAGACACTTCCAGACAACATTTGGAAGGAATCCACCTGATGTCAAGAGCATTAAAGCCTGGTATGAGAAGTTCAAGAACACAGGATCGGTTGCTGACCTTCCGAGGTCTGGTCGACCAAGGCAGTCTTTTCTGTGAAGTCCGAAGAATTCGGTGCACAGGGCCTTACGTGAATTACAGATGCCAAAAATCTCTCTCCATGACGTTTTACACAAACGTTTATTGTTTCGTGCATACAAAGTGCAAATCGTTCAGGCATTGCTGCCCAATGACAGTACACATCGATATGACTTTGCGGTTGAAATGCTATCACGTATTGAGGACGATGATGGTATCGCCGACGAATTGCCTTTTCCGACGAAGCGACCTTTTTTGTCAGTGGAGTAGTGAATCGCCATAATGTGCGCATTTGGGGTTCACAACCCCGTGGCGAGGTCATGGAGTGCACCAGAGGCAGTCCAAAGGTGAATGTTTGGTGCGCACTATTGCACGATCGAACTATCGGGCCATTCTTCTTCGCTGAGGCTACCATCACATCTGCAGTGTATCTGGACATGTTGCAACTGTATGCTGTTCCTCAGCTGCTTCAGTATCACCCCGATGTCTTGTTTCAGCAAGACGGTGCACCACCTCATTGGGGTTTGGACGTCTGTGCGTATCTCGATATGACCTTTCCTGGGCGATGGATTGGTCGTGATGGGCCAACGGTTTGGCCTCCACGCTCTCCTGACATAACCCCATTAGTCTTCTTTTTATGGGGTTATGTCAAGGACGAGGTCTACCGAACACATGTACCAGATCTTGACACCCTGCGGCAACGGATAACCGCAGTCGTTGAATCGATCCCTCCAGTGATGTTGGCTAATGTGTGGACGGAAATTGAATATCGCCTAGATGTGCTACGTGCTACCAAGGGCGCTCATGTTGAAGTTTACTGTCGTGTGAAAGAATTATAAACAATCAGACACCAGTTTCATATTTGTATCTTACTTCTAGCCTGAGTTATCAAAAAATTGTTCAAATGGCTCTGAGCACTATGGGACTCAACTGCTGTGGTCATCAGTCCCCTAGAACTTAGAACTACTTAAACCTAACTAACCTAAGGACATCACACACATCCATGCCCGAGGCAGGATTCGAACCTGCGACCGTAGCAGTCGCACGGTTCCGGACTGCGCGCCTAGAACCGCGAGACCACCGCGGCCGGCTCCTGAGTTATCAATTTATGTAATCAGGGAAAGACTTTTCGGACACCCTGTATGTTGGTGCCACCAGAGTCGTTCTTCATTCAGCCTGAAATGCCAGTTCTATTTGGATCACACATATGCTATACGCAGTCTATTTCACAGATGATCCTCGCTTTCCTAAAATTCTCCCAAAAAACCGAAGTCCACCATTCGCCTTCTCTGCTACCGACCTTACATGGTTTCCATTCCACATCGCCTAGCATCACTAAGTTTAGATAATTAGTCGAAGTGACTCTGTCAAGCACCACAATACTAATACTACATTCGAACACACCAGGATTGTTTGTGCTACTCATCTGCACTAACTTACATTTTTCTGCATTTAGAGTTGGCTGCCATTCACCACACCACTAGAAATTTTGTCTAACAATAGGTCATCTTGTATTCTACTAAAGTCACTCAACGAAGACAGCCTCCTGTACAACATATCATCACAAAACAATCGTAAATTTTTGCCGGCCCGTCCGTCAGAATAATAGCGCTCCTATCTCACTTCCCTAGAGTACTCCTGACGATACATCTAGCTCTGATTAACATTCGCCGTCGAGGACAACGTACTAGGTTCTATTACTTAAGCAGTCTTCGAGCTACTCACAAACCCGGGAACCTACTGCGTATGCTCGTGCCTAGTTAGGCCAGTATTACACTATCGAATTTCTTTGTCAAACTTCATATGTCAAATATTTATATCAAAGAAGTTTCATGGTGTAATAAGACACTTTGTCAAATCCCGTCTGTCGTCAAATAAATTTGATCAAATCTAGGGCCTCGCTGTAGATTTGATCATAAAAGTACCTTGTCTTCTGTTCACTGCAATGTGACATGTTACCACGTGGAGCGCTAGCATCAGTGCAACGTTCTGTCATCTGTAGTTTGTTTATAAACATGGCTAGTAAATACAATTGGTGTGTACCATCAACTACAAAATTAATAGAGACTTATGAAGCTGATGAGACGCTTTACAACGTGAGGCATCCTGAATACGAAAATAGATTAAGAAGATTGCGGAGGTCATTAGCCGTGAGATACGGTTTTCGGACACAAAATGTAATTGATTTGTTTATAAAATAAAAATAGTTCTTAATGCACATAGAGTGTATTAAACATTTAAGTGAGTATTGTGCTTTGTGATATGAGGATACACTTCACTGAGCACATACTGAAATGTATGCTGTACGACTTGACGTCCTCCACTATAAGCTCACGTTACAAGTTTTGTTGAATGCTTTTATCATCTCGTCGTAAAACCCACGGCTTCACCCAGGTACGTTTCCTTTTTTTCCCGCTTCTCTTCCACGTGTGCACACAGTGCAATTGTGGTACATGCAACTGCTGTGGTTTCAAGTTGTTGTTGTCACCCATCTTGAACGTTGATGAAAAATATGATGACAGTATAATACCCCTTTTTAGCGCCACGTCAAAGATCTTTGTCAAATAAATTTGACGAATATTTGATCAAATCTTTGACAAAGAAATTTGATAGTGTAATACCGGCATTAACAATGTGCACTGGGGCACGTGTCAAACCCTTTTCGGAAAACTAGGAACAAACAATCTGTCTGTTGCTCTTCATTCATTGTTCGCAGGATATCATGTGAGAAAGGGGCACGAGCGTTGCTTCCTATATCCATCCTAATTCTAGAACAAAAGCTTTTTCTTCTCTAGCAAATTTATTATATTAGAACCGAAAATACGTTCAAGAAATCTGCAGCAAACCGATGTTAAGCATATCGATCCGTAATTTTGCGGTTCCATTCTTTTGCCCTTCTTATACAGGGTGAACATTAATAAAACCGACAAACTGCAGGGACGGATTTCTGACTTGAAATGGAGAAAGAAAGGTCGTACGGACATGCGTCCGGAAATGGACGGTGTGCGTGCAACGGCAACAAATCGCCCTGGAACACAGTACAGAGTTGCAGCGTCACAACAGATGTTGGTACTGCATGGTACTTCAGCCGATAAGAATAGTTGCGGTTGCCATGCAGGATACACATAATCGTTCTTTGGCTTACACCATGTGGCGGCCAACTTGCCTGGAGCTTGTACTAGGATTACCTCAATATCCTTAGAACTCGCTCCTCCAAATGCACAGTCCGCCGCTTCCCTGATCATTCGTCTGTCTGAAAGGACCCATGATCACACAAACGCCAAAAAGGGCTTGAGTTGCGTGATGTGGTGGATGTCTGAGGGTATTTTGTTTTGGTACAGCCGTGCTGCCTCTCGACCGTTTCCATTTGCTTGTCCGTACACAAACACCATCTCGGCTTGTTCCCGACATGAGTAACGGGCCATTCTGCTGCCTTACAGTACGCTGGGCCAATCACACAGCCAGAAACATGCAAGGAACACACGGCATGTGGTTAGAGGAACTGACATTCGTCAGCGCCATCTACCGAGGCAACGATGCATTTCCGGACACATGTTCTCAGGACCTTTTTTCCTCCATTTTCAGTCATGAATCCGACCCTGCAGTTTGTCGGTGTTATTAATGTTCACCCCGTATACAGGAGTGCCCTGCACTTTCTTCCAGTCACTTGGGACTTCGCACTGGACGAGAGATTCGCGATAAATGCAAGCCAAGTAAGGGACAAATGCCGTAGAGCGCTCTTTGTAAAACCGAAATGGTATTTCATCCGAAACTAGCGACTTATTTGTTTTCAACCTTTTCAGTTGCTTCTTTACGCCAGGAACCCCTGTTACTACACTACTGGCCATTAAAATTGCTACACCACGAAGATGACGTGCTACAGACGCGAAATTTAACCCAGGAAGAAGATGCTGTGATATGCAAATGCGTACAATCACGTTTCCGACTTTGATAAAGATCGGATTGTAGCATATCGCGATTGCGGTTTATCGTGTCGCGACATTGCTGCTCGCGATGGTCGAGATCCAATGGCTGTTAACAAAATATGGAATCGGTAGGTTCAGGAGGGTAATACGGAACGCCGTGATGGGTCCAACGGCCTCGTATCACAAGCAGTCGAGATGACAGGCATCTTATCCGCATGGCTGTGATGGATCGTGCAGCCACGTCTCGATCCCTGAGTCAATAGATGGGGACGTTTGCAAGACAACAACCATCTGCACAAACAGTTCGACGACGTTTGCAGCAGCATGGACTATCAGCTCGGAGACCATGGCTGCGGTTACCTTTGACGCTGCATCACAGATAGGAGCGCCTGCAATGGTGTACTCAACGACGAACCTGGGTTCACGAATGACAAAACGTAATTTTTTCGGATGAATGGCGGATTCTATTTACAGCATAATGATGGTCGCATCCGTGTTTGGCGACATCGCGGTGAACGCACATTGGAAGCGTGTATTCGTCATCGCCATACTGGCGTATCACCCGGCGTGATGGTAGGGGTGCCATTGGTTACACGTCTGGGTCACCTCTTGTTCGCATTGACGGCACTTTGAACAGTGGGCGTAACATTTCAGATGTGTTACGACCCGTGGCTCTACCCTTCATTCGATCCCTGCGATACCCTACATTTCAGCAGGATAATGCACGATGTACGGGCCTTTCTGGATACAGAAAATGTTCGACTGCTGCTCTGGCCAGCACAGTCTCCAGATCTCTCACCAATTGAAAACGTCTAGTCAATGGTGCCCGAGCAACTGGCTCGTCACAATACGCCAGTCACTACTTTTGATGAACTGTGGTATCGTGTTGAAGCTGCATGGGCAGCTGTACCTGTACACGCCATCCAAGCTCTGTTTGACTCAATGCCCAGGCGTATCAAGGCCGTTATTACGGCCAGAGGTGGTTGTTCTGGTTACTGATTTCTCAGTATCTATGCACCCAAATTGCGTGAAAATGTAATCACATGTAAGTTCTAGTATAATATATTTGTCCAATGAATACCCGTTTATCATCAGCATTCTTCTTGGTGTAGCAATTTTAATGGTCGGTAGTGTATGTGCTCCATACAGAGTCTGTGCGATAGTCAAAGTTAAACACGTAATTTCTTTCTCAGGATGGAGTGTGTTCGAAGATGGGCGTAAGTCGGAGTTAGTTGCACGGACGGCGGATCAGTCGGGCCGCGTTCAGCAAAACAGCGCCGGCCTCGCCCGCTTCGCTATCTCGGCAAGCACCGCGCGCACTCTACTCTAAGTGGCCGTCGCTAATTGATTGCGCGTTCGCAGGCGGGGGGCCTACCATTCAAGCATTGTTCAGCCTGCTTGAAAGGGGTCGGACCTGCTGGCGACTGCGCCCACCCACCTTCACACTCGCGGTGGGCTAATCTGTAACCACTCTGGTAAGCACAACTCATAATAACAGCCTGCTGCCTTTTCTAATACTCTACACACTTAGATGTCAAATAAAGCAGTTCGACGTGGCATGAACTAAACAAATCGTTGTAAGTCCCCTGTGGAGATATTGAGCCACGTTGCTTCTATTTCAAATAGCAAGACATTTCCAGGGATAGGACAGGACTCCGACCATAAAGTTTTGGCTATGAACTGCAGATTAAAACTGAGTAAATACTACAGAGGTAGTAAATTAAGAAGATGACAACGTGATAAGTTGAAAGAACCAGCAATTGTTGAGAGTGTCAAAGGGAACATTAGGCAACGACTGGCTGAAACAAGTGTGAACATAACGTAAGACGAACGGGTAGCCTTGAGGATGAAACACTGCCGGCAGCAGAGGATAAAATACGCAAATGATAAGGCCTAAAAGAAATCCTGGGATAACGCAAGAGTTATAGCATATAACTGAGGGATAGAAAAAACGTAAGAATGCAGCAAATCAAGAAAGCAAATGCGAATATAGACGCCTGAGAAATGAGATTGACAGAAAGTGCAAAATGGCTGTGCAGCTAGACAAGCAATGTAAGGAGCAGTCTGGTCACTGTATCTACACTATCTCATCAAAAGTATCCGGACACCCTTACATTATGCGAAATCCAGCACTAGATATCACGAGAGGCGAACGTGCCAGTATAAAAGGAGGCGTGGAATATTATGTTGTCAACAAAGAAGCAGTGACAGCTGAATGGAATGTTCAGGAGAGGCCCTGACTTCGAGTGTGGACTAGTCATTGGACGTCACCGGAGTAACAAACCCGTCAGGGATGTTTCAACCCTTCTACAGATGACCAGGTCGACGTTTGATGAAGTGATGGTGAAGTGCTAACGCGTAGGAACAACTATAGCTAAACCAATACCAGGAAAATCTCATGTGCTGACGGACAGGGACCGTCCAACATTGCGGAGGGTGTAGCAAATCGCGTGAGACCAGCGGAATTAATCACTTGTGAGTTCCAACGTGCTACAAGCGGTCCAGTTGGCACAATGACTGTGCGTACGGAGTTAAAAAGAATGGGCTGCAATAGGCGAACTGTTCGTCATAACCTACACATTTCTGTAGTCATCACTAAGCGACGCTTGAGGTTGAGTAAAGATCGACGCGGTTGGACAGTGTGTGACTGGGAACGAGTGATCTGGAGTGATGAATCACGCTATACTTGCGGCAATCCGACGGAAAGGTTTTAGTTTAGCGAATTCCTGGAGAACATTTCTTAACATCACGTTAAGCGCCTGCACCGAGGAACGAAAGAGGTGATGTTGCGGTATAGGGGTGTTTTTAGCGGTTAAGGCATCATCCCATTATTGTCGTTAAGAAAACGCTAAATGCGGGAGGACATGAATACATTTTACAGCATCATGTTAGTTTAGCGAATTCCTGGAGAACGTTTCTTAACATCACGTTAAGTGCCTGCACCGAGGAACGAAAGAGGTGATGTTGCGGTATAGGGGTGTTTTTAGCGGTTAAGGCATCATCCCATTATTGTCGTTAAGAAAACGCTAAATGCGGGAGGACATGAATACATTTTACAGCATCATGTACTGCGTGCAGTAGAGAAGGAGTTCGGAGACGTTTGTTGTTTGTATCAGCTTTCGAAATATGGTGCTACAGAAGTTGAAGATTAGAAGGGTAGTTCACATAACTAATGAGGAGGTACTGAACGGAATTGAGAAGAGGAATTTGTGGCACAAGTTGATTACAAGAAGGAATCGGTTGGTATGTTCTGAGGCATCGAGGGATAACCAACCTAGTACTGGAGGGAAGCGTGGGGGCTAAAAACCGTAGATGGAGACCAAGAGATGAATACACTACGCTGATTCAGAAGAATGTAGGTTGCAATAGTTACTCGGAGACGAAGAAGCTTGCACAAGATAGAGTAGCATGGAGAGCTGCATCAAAACAGTCTCTGGACTGAAGACCACAACAACAACAAATGTGCTCAAATGTGTGTGAATTCCTAAGGGACCAAACATCTTAGGTCGTCGGTCCCTAGACTTACACACTACTTAAACTAACTTAAACTAATCTATGCTAAGAACAATACACACACGCATGCCCGAGGGAGAACTCGAACCTCCGGCGGAAGGGGCCGTACAATCCGCGATATGACGCCTCAAAATCGCGCGTCCACTCCGCGCGGCCAACAACAACAACAGCAACAGCATAACAGTGCACCCTCTCATAAAGCAGAATCATATGTGAGGCAATGGTTTTTGGACGATAACATTCCTGAAACGGACTGACCTGCTCAGAGTCCATAACAAGAGAGAAGAAATCTGCAATGGCTGAAAAAATGTCTTCAAAATCCATCTCAAAGCTGGACGCGAAAAATTATCAGACATGGAAATTCCAGATAAATGCAATCTAAATTTTCGATGTTGTAATTAGTACTCGAGGTCAACCTAACGAAGACGACAATGCTGGCTTGAAAGCATGGACAAAAGAAAATGCAAAAGGTATGTTTCTGATTTCCACATCAGTAGACGATAGGCAAATGTAAAGTCTGTTGGTTTGTGAGACAGCCCACGTAATGTGGAACAAGTTGAGATCAATATATCAGCGATGGTCAGAAGCTAGCAAACTAACAATAACTCAATGTTTTCATGAATATCGGATGAATGCAAATGATCCTATAGTTGCACATGTAGCTAAAGTAGAAAATCTAGCATCACAACTCAGAAATGTTGGAAAAAAGGTTTCAGACGTAACTGTAATGGCGAAAGTCATTGCCTCATTACCATCAAAATATAATGCATTTGAAACAGCCTGGGACAGTGTGCCAGCTAGTCAACAAAACGTGGAAACTTTAATGGATTGTCTCATCAAAGAATAGTCCTAGTTGAATATAAGTGATGAAGAAATTGGTGCATTTGCAGTGATGTCCATCAACAGACAAAAGGAAAAATCAAGATATCCTGATAAAACCAAAAGTTCACAAGAACGAAAATCAAGATCAGATGTCGAGTGGTTTTACTGCAAGAAGTGTGGTCATATAGTCATCCAGTGGAATACGTATGGACTGTGTCAGAACGTCGACTTCGCTCTAGACTGCAGCGTCCAAACTCGTTACCTTCTATGGTTTCTGTTCTTGAGGAAAAATAGACTGCTATTTCCTCCACAGACTTTGAGACACCCTGTTGGAAGCGTCCCCAGTAGAATTCATGCCATCATAAAGGGGAAGGGGACATAGTATTTATGTCCACCAATTGGTGTCTGGATATTTTTGATTCACATAGTGGATTGTGTATTCGAATTAACTACACGCTGGTAACAATTAATTGCAGTTGTGCCGCTGGAGAGTAGTGTCTATTATATAAAATGTTTTGCCTTACTGTACTTATGTTCTTCGAATTTAACCGATACGTAAGATGCAAGGCGTGAAAATTACGGTCTCGTGGGTTAGCACTTCCTTCAATTAATTATTTCACGGAGCAAAATATTAATTATTTCACGTGATTTATCACCTAACGACTTCGTTTTGTTCCCTTACGTAGAAAGAAAAAAGTGTGAACAGCTATTTTCGCCACCTGAAGAAACTGTTGAATCCGTCAAAACCATGTTTTGAAGCACCAACATCACGATGAAAAAAAAAAGTGTATAAATTTTCAAGATAATTGCTTTGAGAAACAATAACATAATTCGTGTCAAAATAATGGTTTTTTTTCTGTTTATGTAAAAACTTAAATAAGAAGGCAGCTGCAAGTGATATCCATTGTCAGCAAGTACGACGTATTCTGCCTTGTTTGCATTTATTCTCACCCTATTCTTTTAATTCCCCTAGCATATAACAAAAATAACGGCCAACACGAACGCACACCAACGCAATAAAGCTTTTAAGCAAATGCTTGCATCTGAGCGCAAGGTATCTGAGGAAGACTTGAGCCTAGCAAGGTGAAGGGTGAGCTGGTGGTACTCACGTGTCCATGTGAAGACTTCCAGTGTTTGGGCGCGTACTTGGACAGCTTGCTGTCCGGGTCCACGAACAGGAACTCGCCATCTAAAACAAAAGCAACAGTCAGCTCGGGCTCCCCATTACCGTACGCCGGTACGCTTATTGTCGTTTACTCAAATTTTATTTAACGGACGATTTGTGGTTTTCTCCACATCAAACAAATCACATTGCACAACAGTTCAGCACTCTGCAGTCCACAGCGCTTTGTGAATAAAACCGCTGTTTATTTATTACGTCGTTGTGGCTACTGTCATCGTCAGATCAAAACAGAACTCGAAAACAACTTCGTGTTAGTATCAACAAAACGCATAGCCGGGCGTCAACGGCCAAGTTTTTCGCGGCACGTTCATTCTGGTATTCCAGAAAGCCATTTTGCAGTGTCACTGAAGCATTATTTATTAAAACAGAGACTCGGTAATGTAATGAAGTGCAGAAAAAATCTATAATTAGCGGTGTCCATCCCTTCTTCTCTGATAACAAAAAATAGCACGTCTGAGCTGCGACATTTTCGTAAACAAATTGTATTGTATTCTACTGTGTCTTTATTGCTCCACTCAATCATTCAACGTACACAAGTGTACAACATGATATCGCGCAAGTCAGGTAGTTGATGATTATATAACACTGTTACACATACTATACAATGAAATGCCCTTGCGGTTATCTCCTAAAAGCTCTGGGCCAAGTTAATTCCAGATATCGATTGCAAAATTTTAACATACCTACGATTAGCGTGTCAAAATATAAGATACTTTTGAACGGGATCTGTCTGTACTAGCGATATAACTACATGAAAAATCTGTTGAGTGCTTAGAGTACCCTGTAAATGATTATACTTGTTTGCCAAATTCGCTGTTTTCTTTCACGAGTTTGTCATACAAGCATGCAGAAGTGAAAACCATCTTTGTCTAATTAAATCTCACTTTTCGAGTAGCTCTCGCAATGTGTAATTACGTCGTGAAATATTCTGATACGTGTGGGAATGGCTAACACTGCAGACAAATGAATTCTTACGTTGACTTAAGTGTGTGCTAAACTGTATTCTAGTTTCGCAAAGATTTTCTTCAGGGAAGAACGTTCAGTAGCCAGAGATATAACACGAACGGTCATTCGAAGCAAAAATGTCTAATAAACACATTACGAGCTATGAGTACTTCATTATCTTCGATACTGTGAAACAAATCTCTGCTACCGCAATATCTTTGTCTTCCATGTGTTGTTAGGAGGTAGTATGGACCAAAACAAAACAAAAAATTGACTAGTGAACATGGGGTCTAAAATGCGTACCTTACGAGCTATGAGCACTTGTTAAGTAGGAGAGATGTGTTTCCAAGTAACTAAGATAATCAAGTCTCCATAGCTCTTAGCCTACGCAAGTTTAGAGTCCATGTTTTCTGGACCTTCTTTTCTTCTTTTGGGCCATGCTGCCACCTCTAGAAACATGGAAAGCAAAGAGCTTGCAGCAGAAGAGATCTGTTTCACAGTATCGAATTTGAAGACATATGCATGGTTCTATTTTACCCCACGTTTACAATACTTTTTGCTCGAATGATCTTCCCTTCCTCGAATGACCTTTCCTTCGTTCCGTTAAGGATAAACGTCCCCCTCTGTCTGCAAGTGGTGTATACAAGATTCCGTGTGGTAACGTCTACATTGGAACTACAAAGAGAAGTGTGAATACACGGTTGAGGAACATAAAAGTCTTTGCCGACTAGGGAAAACAGACAAATCAGCCGTGGCGAACATGCTCTTCAGTCAGGTGATCACGTAGTGAAATTTTCGGAAACTGAAGTTTTATATACTATGACGAACTATTATCCACGGCTACATAGAGAAGCCATCGAAATATATAAACATGGGGATAGTTTTAACAGAAAAGAAGAAGCCATGAAACTCAGCGATATATGGACAGTGGCGCTACAGAATCGATGAGATGGTTCAAATGGCTCTGAGCACTATGGGACTTAACTGCTGTGGTCATCAGTCCCCTAGAACTTAGAACTACTTAAACCTAACTAACCTAAGGACATCACACACATCCATGCCCGAGGCAGGATTCGAACCTGCGACCGTAGCGGTCGCGCGGTTCCAGACTGTAGCGCCTAGAACCGCTCGGCCACTCCGGCCGGCAATCGATGAGAAGTTTTTATCTTTGACGTACTATGATCGATAGTTATATTTTATCCTTGACAAGGTTTATCTCTACTATCATGTGAAATCCAGACCATGCCCACTTTCCATAGTATTTAGGCCGCTATTCGACGTCCGATTCGTCAGTCGGCAAGACAGCACAACCAGGAGCACATCCGAAGATGTCTAACGCAGCCTTGGACGAAACGTCAGGGATAGAAGAGTTCCACGGACCACGGCCATACAACCCGGAAGAAATCTCAGCAACTGACAGTTGAGTCTTGGCTTTCACTGGGGCTCTCTCCCCTTGCCTCCGCCACTCCTTACCGGCTTGTTTGGATTCGGGAGTGTAGTGGTGGACCCACGTTTCGTCGCAGGTGACGATCCGACTAAAAAATGCATAGCCTTCTTTCGCAAACCTAGCTGTAAGCTTCTGACAGACCTCCAAACATCTCAACTTATGAAAAGGCGAGGGACCCATCCGGAACACGCGTTGCGGAATTGCAGGTCATTTGCGACGATCGCTTGAGTGTTCCCGTAACTTATTCCGGCCTGTTCCGCAATTCCTGATACCCTCGCCCGTCGATTGCCTTCAAAACTGTCTCGAACCGCACGAATGTTTTCGTCTGTAATGCTGGTCCGAGGAGGGCGATCGTGTAGCTGATGTTCCTCACGTTCTATTCCTTCCTAACTCTTTGTGCCGGGCAAACACACGCGTCCTTGACAATGGTTGATCACAGGATTTCCGTCGTTTGAACTCCCTCACGAGGCAGAAATTTCACAATTATGAGTTACGCAGTAGAGGGTTGCATCTGTGGCTCCGACATCGTGAGCAGTGCTGCCAACTTATTTTCGACCATGTCCCTACACGGCATGTGAAAAGTCGCTACGTAGACCTTGAAAGTCCCTACGGACGCAAAATAATTCTAGACTGAAGACCAAAGGAAAAAAATCACGTATTGGGAAATAACATTTCGACTTTATTAACAACTTTGTACACTGAACGGTTTTCAAACAAAAAAATATTCGCTGTGTTATTTGGAAAGCTTGCTGCTGTTCGTCTCTAAGCCAAGTGCGGAAATACAACATTTCGTGCTTCCTACAGCCTAATTTACACGACGACATCTTCCTACAGCCTAATTTACACGACGACATTGGGTTGCGCCACTCGTTACGTGGAATCAGTTCCACGCAAGTGGTTTCATATATGACTGTAGACACGGCGACAAAAGTATACAGTTTCGTCGCTTTGTGGGTCCCTGAGTCGTGTCTGAAATGAAAGTTTTGGGAGCTGTACGTCGCACGAGTTGTGATGGAGTTAAAGCTTGTTGCGTGGTTCGCTACATAAGAAAAAAATAAGAAACGTGTTTCGTTTCGTGACTGGATGAAGAAAAGACGTCAGCTCGGTTGCTCAGCATCCTCGCTTTTTAATTATCTTATAATGTCACCCGAACTGTTCACGTTTCTTCTAAATAGAGTTAGTTGTGCGATAAGGAATGAAGGTACTGTAATGCATGAAGCACTGTCGCCAGAACTGAAACTGCGTATCATATTGCAATCGAGGACACTCGGCATTCTATAAGATACGGTGTTAGTTAGTGATTACGCTTTTTCATTAACACCAATAATTATTAACATTAACAGTAATAATGATTAACATTAGCAACAATAATTATTCGAAGCAGGCCATATTAAGAAGAGAATGGTTTGCGAACTACTCTCTTGAAGATAGATCTGTAGAGTGGCAATATTTCAAAATTCTAACGTATGTGAGTGGTAAGCACTGCAGCGACGTTTTATATAGATGAATATTGAATAAAGAATGCAGCTTCTTGAATTTGTATAGCCTCCCCTCCTGTCAACAATATTCCTTAACAAAGAGATGGCCAACTCGAACGATGGGATTTTGGTCTTGTAGACGATAGCGTTGCCACAGCTAGAATTACACTTGCTTGTTTTTTCTTAATTCAGTTGTATATGTGCTCCTAGCTCAATAAATTTTGGCCTGCAGCTCAGATACCGTCAAACCATCTATGTTATGATCGCACATGACGGTCTCAGCGGCAGCAATGTGTTGCTTATTTTTGTAATCAGCGTCACTGATATCCCACAAATGCCTACGCAAAGCAAAGATATAAAAAAAGCGAACATTATTCCCCGTTCCCCACTTCATATTTCAGTTTGTCTACACTCTACGAACACACATAACCTCAAAACTCATGCAACTAATGTCACCGAAGTTGGAACACACCGAAAGTGTTTAGTTTCACCAACGAGTTGCGCAAACGCGCGGCGCGCATGCGCAGTGACCGGTAGCGCAGTTACCTGCAACCTAGTGTCGTCGTGTAAACTAGGCTTAAGAAAGGCGTCGACAGACGCAGCGAAATGTAGTTTTTCTTTTGGAAATGACGCATTATTTCCAGTTATTCTCCACTGGAAGAGTCTGATAAGAAAAGACTCGTTTTTGTTTGTAATTTTTTATATGTGTATTTGGGGAGCGCAGTGATATGGGCTGAGGAGGGGGGGGGGGGGGGGTGAGAAATACAAGTTTCGCATTATACAAAGAAAGGAAGTCAGCTTCCAGATGCAAATTTTTATTTCTTCAAATGGCTAGTTTCAGGGTTTCACAAAGTCCCAATCTTCAGATTATCATAATGTGAAAGCCGGAAGGTTTATTTGAAGAAGCAAAAACTTGCATCTTGCAGCTGGCATTTTTTGTGTAATGATAAAACAAAATAGGTTCAGGATAACCGCTGAAACCAGTACCACTGCCAAGACTAAAGACGTTCCGCTGCTCTAATAACTAATGCGGCTCTTGATTCTTTCCAAACGCTTGCTGTGATCGAAATTACGCACCTAACACTTTTTCATAAAAGCGCTTTGCGGAGACATTCATGCACATCTGTAGTTGTCTATTAGTCTCATTAGGTGAGGCAAATAAGAAAGTGATAGCCGTGTTTTGTAGACTTTTTTATGTTTTCACACCACCAGTTTCGAGTCCCATTGCGCATCTAGTCCAATAACGTACAGTTCGTGGTGAAGCAGTAAGCACTTGACAAAGTAGAGGTATGTCCAGAAGAAGCGGTCTTTCCTCATGCTCTGGAGCACGAGCACTAGTGCTCTGAGCACTATGGGACTCAACTGCTGTGGTCATCAGTCCCCTAACTAACCTAAGGACATCACACACATCCATGCCCGAGGCAGGATTCGAACCTGCGACCGTAGCAGTCGCACGGTTCCGGACTGCGCGCCGAGAACCGCGAGACCACCGCGGCCGGCCTAAATTTTACAGAGGGATCGGAAATCCGTCTCTGCATTTTGCAAAAAAGAGCCAAAAGTACCTACACGTAGGTACACGTTCGTACGGTTGGCAACTATGATCGTGGGTGAAGCTGTTGGAAGCGGGGATATGAGAATATTTAGCTGTAAAACATCTTGTACTTCTTTATGGTAGCTTCGTTTTTGTGCACCAATATTTCTTACATTATTAGTCTCTTTATTACTTCCTAAATCGGCAACGGAGAATAGTAGATTTAGAGTTGGAACAACATCAGTTTACAGCATTTTGAAGTATGCCTACATTGATGTTTTAAACACCTTCTTGCTTCCCACAGTTGAAGAGCAATTCAGGGATGGCGATTGCGTCTTTCAACACGATCGAGCACCTGTTCATAATGCACGGCCTGTGGCAGAGTGGTTACACAATAACATCCCTGTAATGGGCTGTCCTGCACAGAGTCCTTACCTGAAGCACACCTTCGGGATGTTTTGGAACGCCTACTTCGTGCCAGGCCTCACCGACCGACATCGATACCTCTCCTTAGTGCAGCACTCCGTGAAGAATGGGCTGCCATTCCCCAAGAAACTTTCCAGCACCTCATTGAACGTACCCCGGCGAGAGTGGAAGCTGTCATCAACGCTGGCCAACGCTAAGGGTGGGCCAACACCATATTGAATTCCAGCATTACCGATGGAGGGCACAACGAACTTGTAAATCATTTTCAGCCAGGTGTCCGGATGCTTTTGATCACATAGTGTACTAGCATCAACATCAGCCATTTGTCGTGTACTGCTGGTAGGATTGGTGGTAACTATTCCTACTACTCCAGTGTCATCTCCGGCCCAATTGTTCGTTTTGCTGAAACAACTGTCGAAGCTCTCCTGGAGTGCTTGTAGGAACTGGGGTTTACAATGATACGAGAAGTCAAGAGACCACGGAAGATCAGTGACAAAATAAGTACTACCAGAAAACAAGTTTTATGCGTATAATTGAGGTGTCGAGGTCGAGGTCCAACACAGTACTACGTTATGGCAACTGCAAGCTTCTGAGAACTTTTTGCTTTCATTATTACGGTAGCGGCGCTACCTGCTACTGCGCGTATGCCTCGTGATCCTTACCGTCTGTAGCGGCCAGCTCTCCCCACTCCTAATAGCCCCAACCAACAATAGTAGGAGCGGGAATCCGGTCGCCCAACTGTTGGAGCTGAGGAACAAAAGTCCCGTTTCCATTTCACTCACCCACGTGAACTTGCAGCGCTCCTAGTGGCCTGGCGGCGTCGCTGCATTTGCTTGAGCTGCCATTGCCGATTCGGCGCGTTGCGGCTTGAGAATGCGAGGCCGCGAGCCGCGGCGACCGGCGACATGCAAAGCTCGGCCGCGCACATAAATAATTCAGGGGGCGCCTCCCGCGCCACGCCGCGGAAAAACGGAGCTCCGCAAGATGAATGGAGCGGCGCGCCGCAAAAACTCGACCGAGTGTAGTACTCGAGAGTCGAGCAGCCGGAGCGCACGGCATGGCGTGCAGCGCTGCACTGTAGCTTCGCACCTGTCCCTCTACGCGCCAGGCCTAGAAATACAGGCGGCACGACGAGACGCGACATCCAAGCAGTATCGAGAATTTCGCGAGAGTCAGCACTCTAGACCGCTCGCGATGTGACTGGTCAAGCCGCTCTGGCCTCGCAAATGTTTCAACTTTACATCTGCCCCCAGAAGAAATGGGAGGGTGTCAATATACAGTCAAAAAGGAATTTAGAGCTTTTGAATGATATAGAAATTTACTGACAAGGGAACCTCCCCATCGCACCCCCGTCAGATTTAGTTATAAGTTGGCACAGTGGATAGGCCTTGAAAAACTGAACACAAATCAATCGAGAAAACAGGAAGAAGTTGTGTGGAACTATAAAAAAAATAAACCAAATATACAAACTGAGTAGTCCATTTGCATGATATGCAACATGAAGGAGAAGGTGGGCGCAGGAGCGCTGTGGTCTCGTGGTTAGCGTGAGCAGCTGCGGAATGAGAGGTCCTTGGTTCAAGTCTTCTCTCGTGTGAAAAATTTTAATTTTTTATTTTCAGACAATTATTATCTGTCCCTCCGTCCGTCCGATGCGAGGTAACTGCGCCGTAGTATGGGGACGCTACACGTAAACAAACATCGAAATACGCGACGTCAGTCGAGTACAGCGCACGGAAGAGAGAGTATTCCTGCTAACGAGGCTCCCTGGCTGGCAGTTGACTGTTCGCTACTTTGGACGAGAGTGCATTAAATACGTGAGATGTATTTCGTGGGCAATATGTTTTCGGTTCCCATTGGAGAGGCACGTCCTTTCGTCTACTAATCGCACGGTTTTGCGGTGCGGTCGCAAAACACAGACACTAAACTTATTACAGTGAACAGAGACGTCAATGAACGAACCGACAGATCATAACTTTGCGAAAATAAAGAAAGAAAATTTTTCACTCGAAGGAAGACTTGAACCAAGGACCTCTCGTTCCGCAGCTGCTCACGCTAACAACGAGACCACGGCGCTCCTGAGCCCACATTCTCCTTCTTGTTGCATATATTGCAAATGGACTACTCAGTTTGTATATTTTGTTTATTTTTTTGGTAGTTCCACAGAACTTCTTCCTGTTTTCTCGATTGACCTGTGTTCAGTTTATCAAGGCCTATCCACTGTGCCAACTTATAACTAAATCTGAGGGGGGTGCGATGGGGAGGTTCCCTTGTGAGATAATTTACACAGTCGGTAGATGTGTCATTTTGTAGCAGACCCCCTCAAGTTTGATTCACGTAGTGCTGTAGTACCCCATTTCGTCACCAGGAGCGCCAGCGTAGGTGCATAGTTAAAATGGCTACTTTAACTGGTATTTTGTATCCGGATATGCGTGAAAACTTGTAATTCCACAGATCAACGAAGATGACTGATATTGGATGGTTTACTGCTGGACCACCTCACTTCCTCACGTAAGTTAGAAATTTCTTCGATAATCGCTTCCCAGGCCGGTGGGTTGCCCGTGAAGGGCCAATCGCATGGCCACTTCGCTCCCAATACTTGACACCACCGGATCTCTATCTTTGAGGTCGTATTAAGGACTGTGTGTATGTTCCTCCTTTACCAAACGATTTAGCCGACCTGAAAAATCGAATCTACGCTGCAGTTGCACAATTAAGACCGGTTTGCTGCAACGAATGTAGGGAGAAATTGATTACAGGGGGGATGTTTGCCACATTACAAATGGTAAATTGCCACATCACAAATGGTAATCACATTGAACCAAAAGGACACTCTACTTGTATGTGAAACTTGAGGTTATTTGCTACAAAATGACACATCTACCGATTCTATAAGTTATCTCAATAAATTTCAGTTTCATTCCTTAGGTGGGAAGTCCTTTTTGACTCAGCCTGTAACTTTCTGCAAGTACACACCACCGACGGGTACGTAAATGACCAAGAATTGCAATTCTCTGTGACTGATAATACGGCCACCAGAGAGCATTACTGTTGTACGCGTTTTGTGTTGTTACGAGGTCTGCTAGGACATACAAGGGGCGTGAAAAGCCTGACGTTGAATGGTCACTGTGCAGGACACAGAGATCTTCAGCCCTCGTGTGAGGCACCGTAAACAACAGCTATCAGAGTTCGAAAGGGGCCACATCGCAGGTCTTCATTTGGATGGCTGGCCGAATAGTGCAGTATCGAGATTTGGGAGGCATTCGGATGTAACAGTGGCCCGATCTTGGACGGCATGGGAGATTAAGGACACTCGTACTAATCTGATCACCTCAAGGAATGATCGCCGTATTGTGCACCAAGCCATCGTACGTGAGCCCTGTGCATCTGCGTCTCCCATCCGTGAACAAGTAATGGCCTCCCTGCAACATTGTGTTACGCCGCACCATTGACCACTGTCTAGCAGCAGACGCACTTGGGAATTACCATACCGTCGTAGCTGCCGTTAACACCACAACATTAATGGCTGCGTTTGGAGTGGTGCAATTTCAGCTGTACTAACAGGTTCGTGCCTAATCACACCATCGGAAATAGTGACCTATTCAGAAATAAACAGCCAAAATATTTATGAGAAGCAAGAGTATGAATCACACTCCCTGGCAGAGTAAAACTGTGTACCGGGCTAAGACCCCGGACTCGGGGCCTTTGCCTTTCACGGCCAAGCCCTCAATAGACTGAGCTACCCAACACGACTCCCGACCCGTCCTCAGAGCTTTAGTTCCGCGCTGTGAGGAAGGGTCGTGAGTCATGCTTGGATAGCTCAGTCGATTGAGCAGTTGCCCACGAAAGGCAAAGGTTCCGAGTTCGATTCTCGGTCCAGCAAACAGTTTTAATCTGCCAGAAGGTTTGGTATCAGCGCACACTCCGCTGCAAGGTGAATGATTCGTTCTTGAGGAATGTGAGTATTATTGTTTTTCATTTCACTCGCAGCAGTTTCAGCTGTACTATTAGGTTCCTACCTAACCATATCCTCGGAATTTCCGAGGTATTCGGTGGAAAAAAGACAAGTAAAAATACAAATGTCATTGCTGGTAGTGTGACTCGCCGCAGTTTCATCTTCCGGTGTTTACTCAGACAGAAGTCATTAAAGCGCAGAAAACTCATACCTGAGAAAGTTGGCTCTTAAACGTAAACAATATCGACATACCTGTATTATATTAATAAGCAAGTCCCAGAACATGTTACTAATGCGAAAATGAAAAAAAAAACATTGCATATAGCGGGACATGAACCTACTATCTTCTACTTCGTGGCTCCATGCTTCTATTCAGTACACTACATTGAATGGTACTACTTTAATCATTGTTTTTTATCGTACATTGTTCTAAGGGCTAGTAACACCGATGTGTCATTAAATGACACTTAATTGTAACAAATCGTACTAAGAGTGACGTGTTTGCGACAAATCCTCATCTCGTGGTCGTGCTGTAGCGTTCTCGCTTCCCACGCCCGGGTTCCCGGGTTCGATTCCCGGCGGGGTCAGGGATTTTCTCTGCCTCGTGATGGCTGGGTGTTGTGTGATGTCCTTAGGTTAGTTAGGTTTAAGTAGTTCTAAGTTCTAGGGGACTGATGACCATAGATGTTAAGTCCCATAGTGCTCAGAGCCATTTGAACCATTTGAACAAATCCTCAATGCGCCGCTATCGTGAAACGCCACACCGTTATAACACGCGCCTTGTAAACTGAATAGCCACATTACTGTGGCCGCCTGTCAACAACCTGAGTAACCATCTTTCTCAGTGCGGACTGCTCCGAGACGTGTAGGACAGTCAATGGGGTTTTGGAAGGCACCGACGGGGATCTGGAGCCATGGAGACTCCAGTGCTGCGGCCAGATGCGCTAGGTTTCTCGGATCAGGGTCCATGGCGCGAAAAGCCCGATGGAGGTGGTGGCACAGATTCTCGATTGGGTTTAAATCCAGGAGGTTTGGTGGCCAGGACAGTACGCTAAACTCATCTTACACGTTGCCTTGTTGTGTGCGTAGATGCCGTCGTGCCGAGGAAAAGCAAACTGCATATCTACATCTACATATATACTCCGCTAACCACCAAGCGGTGTGTGGCGGAGGGCACGATTCGCGCCAAAGTCATATTCCCCCTCCTCCTCTGTTCCACTCGCGTATCGCGCGAGGGAAAAACAACTGTCTGAACGCCTCAGTACGAGGTCTAATTTCCCTTGTCGTTGAATGGTGATCATTGCGCGATTTGAAAGTTGGTGGTAATAATATATGCTCTACATCCTCGATGAAGATCGGATTTCGGAATTTAGTGAGCAACCGCTTCCGTTTAGCGCGCTGTCTATCTTCAAGTGTGTCCCACTTAAAACTTTCTATGAGATTTGTAACGCTCTCGCGATGGCTAAATGTACCAGTCACGAATCTTGCCGCTCTTCTTTGGACCTTCTCAATCTCTTGAATCAGACCCAACTGGTAAGAGTCCCATACAGACGTATAATACTCTAAGACTGGACGAACTATCGTATTGTAAGCTATTTCCTTTGTTGAAGGACTGCATTGCTTCAGGATTCAACCAATTAACCGCAATCTAGAGTTCGCCTTCCCGTTACTTGTGTAATCTGGCAATTCCATTTGAGATCCTTTCGAATAGTGACACCCAGATACTTGACGGATGTTACCGCTTCCAAAGATTGGGCATTTATTTTGTACTCGTACATTAATGGGGATTTTCGTCTTGTTGTACACAGTAGGTTACACTTACTAATATTGAGAGATAACCGCCAGTCATTACACCACGCATTTATTTTCTGCAAATCCTCATTGATTTGATCACAACTTTCGTGTGATACAACTTCCCTGTAGACTATAGCATCATCGACAAACAGTCTAACGCCACTGTCAATACCATCAACCAGATCGTTTATGTAAATCGTAAAAAGCAGTGGACCTATTACGCTACCCTGGGGCACACCTGAAGTTACGCTTGTTTCTGTTGAAGTCACCACATTCAGGACGACATGCTGCTCTCTGTCTGTTCGGAAACTTTCTATCCAACCGCATATGTCATCGGATAGACCGTAAGCGCGCACTTTTTGAGGCAACCGACAGTGCGGAACTGAGTCGAACGCCTTTCGAAAGTCGAGAAATATGGCATCAACCTGGGAGCCGGTATCTAGAGTCTGTTGTATATCATGCACAAAGAGGGCCAGTTGTGTCTCGCATGACCGCTGTTTCCTAAAACCGTGCTGGTTTCTGCAGATGAGCTTCTCAGAGTCTAGAAAGGTCATTATGTCAGAACACAAAATATGTTCTATCATTCTACAACAAATCGATGTCATTGAAACTGGCCGGTAATTATGTGCATTCGATTTTCTACCTTTTCATGTAGAGATGGTCATGATCCCAAAGGGCAGATGCATACTTGTGTTGATCTATTGATCCATTGTGCCTTCGAGAAGGCTAATATCAGCTAGAGAATGCCATGAAAACATTCCTCAAACTATAACGCTCCCTCCTCAGGCCTGAGCCCTTCCGATGATTGTTGCACGGTATTTGGTTTTAGTCCGCTGGAGCATAAAACGCGATCAATCTGAAAAGGCCATCTATTTCCGCTCAGCGCAAGTCCAGTTGCGGCTTTGGCGTAAAAATTCCAGCCTTCGTCACCAATGAGCAGCTGTCAGCATGGGTGCATAAACCAGACGCCTGATGCGGACGTCCATACACAACACGTTCGTCGGACCGCATTGGTCCATCTGGGCGGTCAGTTGGTCAACAGTTGCACGTCTGTTCTTCGCAGCCGTCGTTCACCTCTGTCATCTATAGCCTGTTGTGGCCACAGTTGCCTCGGTGCCGGTTTTGGATACCGCCAATTTCCCATGCAAGGAATACTTTAATTATTACGAGATGTGAACAGTTCACAAACTTAGTCGTTTCGGAAATGCTTTCACCATTGGCCCGACAGCCAACGACCATGCTCTTCCGGACGTCACATAACTGGCTTCCTTTCCGCATTACAACGACCGCGCTGTTTTTTCGCGTCTTTCGACAGGGTTTATACATCCTCCAGTACTAGTACTTCCATCTGCCGTCTGTGAGTGGTTATCGCACGTTGACGTCGAAGCTAAGCTGTGTTCAGATAGAGGCTAGGCGCATACGTCACATCACGTGAAACTGCAGGTCTTACGACTGCCTCAGTCGTCTCCGGCGGGAAGCGATAACTACACTGAAGAACCAAAGAAACTGGTATACCTGCCTGATTTCGTGTAAGGCCCCCGCGAACACGCAGACGTGGCATGGACAAGACTAATGTTTGAGGTAGTTCTGGAGGGAACTGACACCTTGAATCCTGCAGGGCTGTCCATAAATCCGTAAGAGTCGAGGACATAGAGATCTCTTCTGAACAGTACGTTGCAAAGCAACCCAGATATGCACAATAATGTTCATGTCTGGGGAGGTTAGCGGCCAGCGGAAGTGTTTAAACTCAGAAGAGTATTCCTGGAGCCACTCTGTAACAATTCTGGACGTGCGGGGTGTCGCATTGTCCTGTTGCAATTGCCCTAGTTCTTCGGAATGCACAATGGACACGAATGAATGAAAGTTCAAAAATGGTTCAAATGGCTTTGAGCATACACGACAATGCTCGTTGGACCGTTATTGAGGAGACAGTGTCGGTAGTCTCTCGACCCATCTGGGCGTTCAATTGCTCAACTGTTGCACGTCTGTTGCCCGTACACATCCCTGTCTTCTATAACCCGTTGTGCACCACAGCTCCCGCGGCGCCAGTTTTGGATACCGCCAGTTCGCGGTCGCGTCGATTTGCACGTCATGCCGACGTATGCTCCCGACGATGCAATAGTGACACGAACGTCCCCTTATTACCGGTTAATTCCCGTACGAATAACTTCACTCACCGCCATATTGAAAGCCGCGTAAGTACTGTAGAGATGGGCAAACTCGTTCATCCTTGGGAACTAGTTCATTGCTGATCGTTCTTTTTTGGGAACCGTTCATTTTTACTCGTTCACCGTTCATTTGTGCTTGCTATATGGTTCTTATGACAAACTGAAAACTAGTAGTGTAGGTGACTGAAGGATGGAGGGCACCAAGAGGGGGCACTTGCCTCCCCCCTGGAGTATAGAGATTTAATCATTACAGAATTCTTACACACTTTTAGAAGTAATTTCTGTGATTCTGCAGAACCTCTCGTTTAGCCAACCGTAGCCTTGTGTGGCTTATCGCAGGGAAATCATATAGGGTGGTGCACGGAAAACCGGCCCCGAGTACAGACTGCTCGCCAATTACGGACGATGTGTTGCCCGTTACGAGCAGATACAACAGACAAACATGCAACAATTAGGTAGTGAAGAAATAACAAGCTAATGCAAGCAACAATTGCGAAACAATCGATGACGATGTGTAGAGAGATGGGGAACAGAACATGAAAATCTCACGCGACGCGAATGGGCTATAGCTCATGTAGTCTTGTAAACCTGTTGGTGACTGTTTCCGCCGGCCACGGTGGCCAAGCAGTTGTAGGCGCTTCAGTCCGGAACCGCGCGACTGCTACGGTCGCAGGTTCGAATCCTGCCTCGGGCATGGATGTGTGTGATGTCCTTAGGTTAGTTAGGTTTAAGCAGTTCTAAGTTCTAGGAGACTGATAACTCAGATGTTAAGTCCCTTAGTGCTCAGAGCCATTTGACTGTTTCCCAACTTAATAGACCACAAGTGTCTTGTATAGAATTCTTCGTTTCGACTTCCACTACATAGCTATGCTACGTTGTAAACAATAATAGTTTACACCCTACATATACTTCACGTTGTCTCTGAGTTCGTAGGCGAAGTAGAGACTTTATGGAAGCATAAAATAAAATGTGGTTTTCTCATACTTGCGTCATACGCTTAGTAAAAATTAGGTTTTTATGTTGCATTGTTAAAGTTAATGAAGCAATAATAATAATAATAATAATAAAGTTCGTAGTAATAAAGTTTTTGGTTTGAAAGCTCCTTCTGAACAAATGTTTTTGAGATAATAAGTAAATACGATTTTTGGCATTCTATGTCTTTTCAATTGGAGAGGCACCGCTTTTCCTACAGAGCCAAAATGACCCACAACCCACTTTTTTTCCCCAAAGAAACCAAACTAGCAGGTAATGCAAATTGGAAACAACAAAACTTAAAAATCATTAGCGCCTTCCTAACTGTAATGTTTTGTATATGAAAGATACACGAAAATCGTTTTATATGAATTTTCTTACACTAAAAATTAAGCAAATTCTTGAAAGTTAGATGCTAAATCAAGTCGATGAAACCAATAAATATATGAATAACAAAAAAATCTTGCCTTGTTATAAGTATGTCTTCTGCTGTTCATCGATATAAGGAAGTGAGCTGATATGCCCTTTTGTTACATGAAAATACGAACCTATTACATACAACGTAATTTTTATGTAATTTACGTAACTATAAAATACTTTTTGATTACCGGTCGTGGACGCTGAATAGCCAGAGACAAGTGCAAGAACAGTTTGGAACACATGTAAAATGGGCGAGCGCAGTGAACGAAACGAACAACGGGATACTGAACTAACTAGGAGCAGTCGGTAGTGGAACTGAGACAGGTGGTCATGCGAAGAACAAGGAGTGCGGCCGAGGGAGACCGAGACTGAGACGAGCACGCGACGGAAGCTGGAACGAGAACTGCCGAAGTGACCGCCGCGACCGAAGTGAACTAGTGAACTATGAACCGATCGTTCCTCGTTCCCGGGAACTATAAGAAGACTGCCGCGACCGAAGTGAACTATGAACCGATCGTTTCTTGGAATTCGTTCCTCGGTCCTTTCGTTCATTTTGGTGACCCGTTCCTTTGGACCCGTTCGTTCGCGAACTACCCATCTCTAGTAAGTAGCGTTTCCAGTCTCGCCGTCGGAAACGCCAACTTCCGCGTAAGGGTAGTCGTGGGGAGGTGCAGGTGTAATTCGCGCGTGTGGAAACCCGGCGTGATGACGCGGAGCTCGACGGCGTGCCGCGGCGGACGAGGAGCGAGGCGCGGCCGGCGTCGGATGCAGGGGCGCGAGGCGAGCGCGCCATGCATATGCATGCCCCGCCCGGGGCATCGAACCGGCGTACTCCGGCCAGACGCCTCGCATTTCCCGCGCGCCTCAGCACCTGGGCACCCGTTGCTCGCCGTTCGCCGACTGCTGCTCATGCGCCGACCTTACAGTCGCTGCAAACGACGACGCAAGAAAAACGCCACTTTCGAAAGAAAAGTAATTAATGTAGCTTCACAAGCTGCGACATTGTCGCGAATAAAACAGTGACCCGTATATACAATAAATTTCCTTTAATTTACGTCTATGGTCACAAACTTTTTGTTAACAGATTACCGGTTTCGGTCTATAATGACCATCATCAGATCTGTTTTATAAAACAAAGTGCTAATGTCCAATGACGATGATGGTGCTGATTCTGCATTTAACATTTGACGATGCCACTATTGCTGCAGTACATTAGGACTTTGTTTTATAAAACAGATCTGATGATGGTCATTATAGACCGAAACCGGTAATCTGTTAACAAAAAGTTTGTGAGCATAGACGTAAATTAAAGGAAACTTATTAATTAATGTAGAGTAATGAAATTTCGGGAATACACTTACCTAGATAACATATTTAGGTGATCAACAGTGCAAGGTCACAAGTGAATATAAGCGCGAGATAAGCCGTTGCAAATGCGAAACGCTGGTACGTTAATAACCGGTGCAGCCGCTAGAATGTTGAATGCAACCGTACAACTGCGCACGCGTTGTATTGTGCAGGTGCCGGATGTCAGTTTGTGCGATGGAGTTCCTGTGCCTGTTGGTCGGTCATTACAGCGACTGTTTATTTATAGGATATGGGTTCCGACTTTTTGCAAACACGCTGCTTTTTCTTTTTAGCCAAACATGTTTCAGCTTCTCTGTGCCATCACCAGCGGCTTTTTGTTTATTGAAAACTGTAAATGGTGAAAATATTTTAGGTTATAATTGATTTAACAAAGCGAGGCCTAAAAAAGGGCCGGCCAGAATGGCCGAGCGGTTCTAGGCGCTTCAGTCTGGAACCGCGCGACCGCTACGGTCGCAGGTTCGAATCCTGCCTCGGGCATGGATGTGTGTGATGTCCTTAGGTTAGTTAGGTTTAAGTAGCTCTAAGTGTAGGGGGCTGATGACCTCAGATGTTAAGTCCAATAGTGTTTAGAGCCATTTGAACCATTTTTGTGTGAGACAGCTACGAGAGTGCTTCTACTGTCACATGAAATCGCAACCCAGATCATAAGTCCAGTGTGTCTGGCATGCATATAGGTTAACTGCAAACTCTCAAATGGCCTTCTAACCAACACACGTCCAATACTGGCACCGTGAAAACAGCTTTCAGCAGAAAACGCAACAGACTACACCCTGCCCTCCAACGAGCTCACGCTTGACACCACTGAAGTCCCAAATGGCGATAGTTTGGGGTCAGTGGAATGCACGTTCATGGCGTCTGGCTCGGGACTGTCCTTGAAGTAACTGTTTTTTAACAGTTCGATGTGCCACTGTGGTGCCAACTACTGCTCAAATTCCTGCTGAAGATGCAGTACGACGCGTCAGAGCCATACGTCGAAAAAGATGGTCTTCCCCAAGGGTAGCGCGTCTTGGGCGTCCGGAGCCCGGTCTTCCTGCGACCATACATTCTCGTGATCACCACTACAGACAGTCACGTGCAGTGGCTGCGTTCCTGCCAAGTCTTTCGGCAATAACGCAAAAGGAATATTCTGCTTCTCGTGCCCTATTACACGACCTTTTTCGAACTAGATGACTTGTTGAAAAGGCGTCTTTGTCGCCTTGAAGGCATTCTTGACTAACATTAACACACTACGTCCAATCTCAAAGGGTAACTAACGCTCACGAGCGTTACAGCGTGTGTTTAAAGCAAGCATGGATGTATGTGATGTCCTTAGGTCAGTTAGGTTTAAGTAGTTCTAAGTCTAGGGGACTGATGACCTCAGATGTTACGTCCCACAGTGCTAAGAGCCATTTGAATTCCTCCAAAAACATTGGTTCACCGATCAAATAAACTTTGGTTCACTGACCAAATAGCTGACGCATTATAGCAAGCCTAACACAAATTACATCCAGTCACAACAGTTTCACAGCTCAGTTGTTCAGAATCGCTGTCACCAACAATTCTTAATACTACTGCGAGGGTGAGCTTACTGGAGACGTGAAGAGTATATTCTTCGCATCCCTGAATTAGCCTAGCCTAGTCTGCGCGGGCGCTGGTGTCTATAGTACAGGGTGACATAGAGGACACGACCGGTTTTGAAATAAAGAATACTCGGTCATTTTTAAAATTAATGTCTGTTAATTGACATTAAATCAACGCTCATTACTTGCCGTTTAATGTCGTCGAGGTGATGTTCGTCATTTCCAATGCACCATTCAAGTCTCTTCTCCAAGTCCGCCATCACATGGACCAAATGTCTCTGCAGGGACGACAATGAATTTCGTGGTTTGTGGTTATAGGTATCCGCACAAAAAAAAAGTCACACACTGAGAGGCCAAGGAACGTTGCCAAAACGTTAGATAATCTGTCCCGGAAACATGCTTCGAAAAACTGCCATTCAAGCATTCGCGGAGAGTGATGTAGCGCCATCCTGCTACAGTCAAAGATCTTTTAAAGGGATTCTTCGTCTTCTCAGTTCAAAATCAAGAACATTTCAAGTATATGAATGTATAGTGCCGAATTAACAGTAACTGTTGGCCTCATTTTTTTTCTTCGAAAAAATACGGTCCAATAATGCCAAAAGGGCCCAGGACACATTACGCTGTCATTTTACAGAGTATAAAGGTCACTGGTAAGGTGTGGGTGCTCAGGAGCCCAATAGCGCAGGTTTTGTTTACTGAAGTTCTCGTTTAAATGAAAAAGAACTTTATCCTTCATCAACAAAATAACATTACTACTAAAAATCACTTGTATTCTGCAAGCAAAGTCCTCGCGTTCAGCAACATCTGTTGACTTCAGTCGTTGCACAATTAAAAGCTTCTGTGTATGGGATTTTAATGTCCGCAAAATTCGTCTAACCGATTCACGATTGATTGCTAGCTCACTAGCATGACGTCTATCTACCTACCTAGGAATCACAACTACGAACAACTTAAACTGGAAAGAACACAAAGAAAATGTTGTGGGGAAGGCTAACCAAAGACTGCGTTTTATTGGCAAGACACTTAGAAAATGTAACAGATCTACTATAGCGTATACAACTTTCAAATAACTTCCGGGAATTCAGCCAGGTAACACTTTCAGCGCCGGCCAGTGTGGCTGTGCGGTTCTAGGCACTTCAGTCTGGAACCGCGTGACCGCTACGGTCGCAGGTTCGAACACTGCCTCGGGCATGGATGTGTGTGATGGCCTTAGGTTAGTTAGGTTTAAGTAGTTCTAAGTTCTAGGGGACTGATGACCTCAGATGTTAAGTCCCATAGTGCTCAGAGCCATTTTTGAACACTTTCAGCGACCGCCGATATTTCGGCTGGAGAACACCCCGCCATTTTCAAGGCAAACTGCAACGAACAGACTACGTACATGCAAATTTAAAACCTCGGTTCTCGGACTGAAGCAGGAAAGATAACACACACACTGAACACTAGTGCCACCAAAGATGACCAAAGTCAGAGCTATCGATAGTGAGACTACGAACTCGCAGGTGAGGTTGCATTGACTCTGTCCCTCTGTTTTTTTTTTTTTTTCCAGCAGCGAAGTAGATCTGCTATTGCCGAACATTGCTTGGATACTGATCGTCCCATGTTATATAATAACACCGAGATATTGGCATGCAAGTCCAGATATAGGGACAGTGGGGGCTGTTGAGATTAAATTAGTGAGCAACCTCGTTAACAGGGATGGAGGTTTTTGTTTAAACTCTGTTTGGAATCTGGCTCTCTCCCTTGTCAAAAAACAGAGGGACAGGGTCAATGCTACCCCACCTGCGAGTTCGTAGTCTCAATCGATAGCTCTGACTTTGGTCATCTTTGGTGGCACTAGTGTTCAGTGTGTGTGTTATCTTTCCTGCATCAGTCCGTGAACCGAGGTTTTAAATTTGCATGTAAGTCGCATGTCCGTTGCAGTTTGCCTTGAAAATGGCGGGGTGTTCTCCCGCCGAAATATCGGCGGTGGTTGGAAGTGTTACCTGGCTGAATTCCCGGAAGTTATTTGAAAATGTATATTCATAGTTTCCTAATTTCATGCTGGTTCTTCAAAGTTTGTGAGTAAGCTTTCGCGGGGTAGCCGGTGTCTATCTCTTCAAGCATCTGCCCGTTCACGTTCTTCAGTATCTCTGTGACGCTCTCACATGGGTTAAACAAACCTGTGACCATTTTTGCTGCGCGTTTTGTTAGTCCAACTTGGTACGCATCCCACAAGTTGGGCAAATTCCACGATGAGCCGCACGAGTGTTTTCTAAGCAACCCTCTCTCCAGACTGACTACATATTCCCGGTTATGAACGGAGGTCTTCCAACTCCTTTACTTTTGACAACTTATGTCATCATTCCATTTCACATTTTCTTATGCCCAGGTATTTGTCTGAGCTGAGTGACTCACTGATATTGTAAAAGTATGAGTCCAACTCTTTTGTGAAGTGCATGAGCAACAATCTACAGGAGTTTGGACAGAATTATGGAAACACCAGAAACAGAACACATTGCCACGCCTAATTCGGTGCAGGAAACCTGTTGAAATTCAACACAGCTTCCAGTCGTCTCTGAATGGAAATAAGTACAAGTCCTGTATGCTTTTCAAGCAAAACAGTGCATTATGAGGTAACGATGATGCGATCACGCACACTCCTCTCCAAAGGAGACCACAGAGGCTCAATGATAATGGATCTGGTGACTGTGGTAGTCAGAGTGTGCTCACAAAACAAGTTCTGTACGATGCGAGCTGTGTGGCCAAGGGCCCTGTCATATGGGAACACAGTATCACCATTGGGGGACGTGAGCTGTACCTCATGAGGCAAAATGGTAACAAAATCGTTGGCAGTAATGCGATATTCCAGAGTAACCATGGGGCGTGTGGACTACCACGACATGGCTACCCAATCTCCGCCATGTTTCATCCTCAGGAAGTAACTCAGCAAGAAGTTGGAAACAGTGTGTAAAAAAACTCATCCAGCCAAATGACTTTCTTCAAGTGATCCACAATCCAGCTTTTATGGTTTCGGCACCACGTTTTCGTGTCACGAGCATTTGCATGGTTTTGGAATTCTAGGTCACCCTGCAACTCCCTGCTTCTGGAGCTCGCTTCGTGTTGTTTTGGTGCTAACAGGATTCCCGAGTGCGACATTCAATTTGGCAGTGTCTTTTGCAGCTCTCGTTCTCTTATTTTTCGTCACCCCCTCTTCAGTGACTGTCTGTCGCGATCACTCAAAACACACTTTCGTCCGCGTTGTGACTTACGGATAATGTTTTATTCCTTCCGCAGAATGACTTGTATATCTTCAACATGGTGCCTCTTGAAAGTCCCAACACTTGGGCTTCCTTGATTACGGAAGTACCCACCATATGATCAGCAACCATTTGCCCACATTCGATCGCATTCAGGAGGACGACGGTTCAATCCCGCGTCCGGCCATCCTGATTTAGGTTTTCCGTGATTTCCCAAATCGCTCCAGGCAAATGCCGGGATGGTTCCTTTGAAAGGGCACGGCCGACTTCCTTCCCCGTCCTTCCCTGATCCGACGAGACCGATGACCTCGCAGTTTGGTCTCTTCCCACAAAGCACCCCAACCCCAACCCACATTCGAATTCAATCAGCTCCGATGTAATGCACTCGCAATTACACAGAACACTATTCTGACCGCGACTGACGCTTGCAACGTATTGAGGAGACTGCACAGGTGTCGTTCGTGGTCAAACCGAACAGCGCAATCTGCAGTCTTGGCCAGCATCTGCATATGTTCACCCATCCATTCCGCGCAGTGTTCCCATATTTTTGTCCAACGCCTGTAAGCAGTCATAGAGCTAATGTAAGAACAGCGAAATGAAGTGAGCGCGCGTCGCGCGCCGTGCCTGTTTGACGGTCGCCGTCAGTCGCCATCGCGTGCGGCGGCTTTATTAATGGAAGGCCTGACCTTGGGCAGCATCCCGTCGCTTTTCGGCGCTGCCCGCGGCCCGCCGTCTGGCGCATGCAGTTCCGCCGGTCTGCACGGCTGCCAACCTACCGGCGCTGAAAGTGCTCGAGGGCTGCGAGCGGGGCAGCGACAGACGAGTGGGAACAATGCCAGAATCGGCGACCACTCCCAAGCGCGCAACTGCCAGCCTCGACCAGCCCCTGCCCGAGCAGAACGGTTAACTGTGCTCTATGCCTGAACTCAGCTGCTGCAGATGAGCTCAGTTAACAGGCTACTGGCATTTTCTGTGACCCGTCAAAAGCCGTTCACTGTGTGCGCCACAGCATTCTCTTAAGTAAATTAGAATATTATGGTGTAATTGGCAGTGCTGCAAAATGATTCAAGTCTTACCTAACTAACAGGAAACAAAGGGTGTCGTGAAATACACGTGGAGTAAGCAACCAATCTTCATTTGATTGGAAATTAATTTCATGTGGTGTTATTCGAGGGTCCGCCTTGTTGTTAAGTCCCATAGTGCTCAGAGCCATTTGAACCATTTGAGCCAATAGGAAGTCAAGTAAAGATTTTGAAATGATCACTAATCAAATTTTCACTGACATTAATAAATTCTTTAAAGCTACTTTATTGTTATTAAACTTCGGAAAGAGCTATTATATGCCGTTCAGAACCTGTAAGAGATTTCCTTCCATCATGTGTATAACATATGAAGTCATGCAGATACAAGAGGTTGGGCAGTGTTAAATGTCTGGCATTACAACTTGATAACAAATTCATTTGGTGAGGGCATACCACAGAATTGCTGAAGCACCTAAACAATTCTGTATTTGCTGTGTGAAATATGTCAGACGTAGGAGTTAAAAAAATAAAAACTTGCATGCTTTGCTTTCTTTCATTCTGTTATGTAGTATGGGATCGTATTCAGGGGACACTCATCAAACCAAGCAAAAGTTTTTAAGAGTGCAAAAGCATGCAGTAAGATTCATTTGCGATGTAAATTCAAGAACATCATGTAGAAACCTATTTAAGGAACTGGGTATTCCAACCACTGCTTCTCAGTATATTTATTCTGTAATGAAATTTGTTGCAAATACTATGTCTCTGTTTCCAATCAATAGCTCAATACATAGTATCAATACTAGGAATAAGAACAATCTACATAAAGATGTAAAATCACTTATCCAAAAAGGGGTCCAATATTTAGGAACACACATTTTCAATAAGTTGCCAGCAACCACTAAAAATTTGGTTTCAGAAAAAGCACAGTCTAAACAGAGTTTGAAAGACTTTTTGGCATGCAACTCCTTCAACTCTTGTGACTGATACACCAGCTTAACTAAAAAGGTCTATTAAGATTTCAGATTTGACAGCACTTGATCACAGCAGTCAAAATTAGGTATTTTGTGTATGATAAATTTATTAAAAGTGCACGCATGACTATGTTTCATCCTGATAGTGTATTAATTCTGTAAATATTAGTCGTTTCAGTTTAGTGTAATGTATTCATATATCTTGACAATCTCTTGACAAACGTTCAGGGAAGTGAATATTATATTTAAATGTTTTATATTCTTATGTTATACTTTCTGACAAGTTACACACTCACGAGAACCATCTTAGTTATGGATCTATGGAACGAACACTGAATCTAATATAACAGCTTTTTCCCTGAAATCGGGCAGCCAACTGATAGGAAATTAATGGACTCAGTAGCTAGTAAGTATTACAGATACCATTTTCTGGTGTTGAAAATCCTCAGTTGGTCCTTTTCTCTGTTACTTATTATTTCTTATACATGTGGTAACAGTTCGTTACCGTGAAAATAATCGCATTACACAGTTAAACTGTAGGTTCCCGTACACTGTATGGGCAATTTATTTCAAATGTCAGAGGAACGTAATGACGTATCACCTCCCATAGGACCATATCTACGAAAGCACCATGATGGTGAAAGCATATACATGTGCGTGATTCCCATGTTAAGTGTTTGGCAGAGATTTCATGTAACCATTTTCAGGCTATCTCACGTACGTTCCACATTCGAATAAGGCGCAAGAAAAATAACACTTAAATCTTTCCGTGGGAGCTCGGATTTCTCTTATTTTATTACGAGGATCATTTCTCTCTATGCAGTTTGGAGTCAGCAAAATATTTTGGCATTCGGAAGCGAAATTTGTTTGTTCTCAAAGCGTCCCAAACTTCCGTTGGGTTCTCTCCACGCAGGGATTCAGTTTTCATGTAGGGACACCGGTCACTATGTATAATCCTACCTGAGTCTGTTTCAGATTCCATTTCACGACAAATACTTAGACGCAGCCACGCGAACCAGCAAACACAGATACGACGGTCATGCCTGAAGTTTCGCTTACAATTGACATGAATTTCACCTTGGTCACGCCACCGAAACGGTTGCGCAAGCGCAGTATGCAGGACTTTTGAAAAGACCCTCGTATTATTTAGTGTAATTGGATAAATTGGAGTACCGAGCCGTCGTATCATTCTTTTGTTTTTAAAAGTTGATTATCAACGGAAATTCGTCTACAGTGGGTCTGATCCTTGAATTTCAAAGGTTAATAAATGACAAATGGCTTCAGCTTAAGTAGCGACAGTCACGCAGGAGGTCTGCGACAATTATGTAAAATCTGAGCACGTCTTAGTGTCTGCGCTTTAATTACGTCGCTAAAACCAATAAACCACTTCTTCAAAATCGTTTTGCACGTCGGGCGCAGCTCATCATCAGAACACACCTCGGCTGTACATAAACAATGCAATGGTTGAGGGCAATCGACGAGAAACAGAGTTATTACGTGTAAAATGTGGTAGTACACGATTTGCTCTATTCATATTAGTTGACAGTTCCACGATAAATCGAGAAATGGCAGCTCCATCTCTAAATTCATGTTCTGACTAATGGCAGCTTTGTCAAGATATGTGGATGTAAACAGCAGTAAGTGCCAGAAACTTGGCTGTTGGCAGCAGTAGTACATGCGCGATATACGTGCCAGGAAAATGCTTTTCAGGGCTGATTTGTAGAAATCCGAGGGTGATGTGGCTAACTACGACTCAGATGCAGATCTTGAATACATTCCTGATTACAAATGCGCTTCAAACGTTGCTGCTAATTAGGTAAATGTGTATGTTTACTTAAGAAAGTAAACAATGTTAACTGTGTACCTTACCATTCTTTATGTGGATTTATTTATTTATTTGACCTCTAGAGTTACGATGTACACTGTAACGTGTGAAAAGAATACACAAATACATATTTACATATCTAACAGCTCACACTGTCACAATTCTGTCCACCATAAATTGTTAACAATTAGATGTGGAAGTAAGTTAGACAGTTGTGATTAATCAGTCCACACCATTACAGAAATCATGGATAGAATTTCAAAAATATATGCGAAAACAATGAGTTCTCTAGAAAAAAATCACAATGGATGTACTTGAAATAACTTTTTTTAAAAGATTTTATTCAAACTTTAATTTGCAATTTCTCAAAACAACGTACTTCCTTAACTAGTGTCTGCAGTCGAGGTCTTCATACACTGAAGATCCAAAGAAAGTT